>NC_140584.1:1013065009-1013665009 GCF_964204655.1 Triturus cristatus | reverse complement strand
GAGGGAAAACAAAATACAAAGTACAAAAAGTTATGAAAAAAAAAGACGCAGAAATGTAAATAGACACAAGGAAAGACAGTTAATAATAAAAAAAAAAGTAACTAAAGGGTGGGATAGGCAAGTGGGTGATCAGATGGGGTGGATTGGGTAGGATTGAAAAGTTGGGAAAGAGCATGCAGGAGAAGCTAGGCAGAAGCAGGTAAAAGTAAATTGCTGAACCTTTGCACACTGCATGGTGCTGTTCGCTCTGATTTTCACCGAGGAACACACTACTGGCGTGGACAAAGCAGAGCAAACTTCAGGACGAGCACTTTCTGCCTGTTAGAGAGAATTCCACAGAATCTTGCTGAGTTTTTGGGTAAAACTGCGGAATTCCGCGGAGTGAAATTCTGCGAGTTCCGCCCAGGCCTAGATAAGAAGCAGATGTCTTGCTCACACCAACTTAATTGTTGTTCTAGGCTAGGATGGCCACAATGAGACTCTGGAGAGGTATTTCCAAAGGTAGATTTTGTCCAGCTATTTATGGCTGCAGGTGAGAGAGCTGTGCAGCGAGGTGGAGGTTAGATTAGGGATGGGCTGACAGGGTTGTGTTGTGGTTAGTTTATGAGGCACTGTGTGTGGGGGCATGCATGGTTGAGGGGACGTAGGAGTGAATTTTTTTTAGTTTAAGGCATGGGGAGATTAAGTGATGTGCCCTGAATCACAGAATGTTGAGCCAACGCCGGCACCCAAACGTAGTTATCCAGGTCAAAAGGTAGCTCTGACCGTTATGCCACATCTCCGGTGTTGGAAATGGAAATTGCAGGTGTGGCGAGGGAGTGGATGTAGAGTGGCTGGATAGGTCCGGGGACCAGTTGTTGTGAGAGGGGGGAGGGGGATGTGTGTGAAATAGACCTTCAACATACAGACAGCGCTCCCCATGGTGAAATCCAACTAAAAGTTTTCTGGCCCATCCTGCATTTTCCATATGAGGGGACAGCACTGATTGGCTGTACCCCTCCCATACACACTCGGCCCCTCCCACCTCTGGTGCAGAAAGCGGAAGCAGCCTCTACTGTTTCCCACGGACACGTGCGCTCCAACCTTTTACCCGTAATTCTGTGCACATAACACGGTCTAATTCTGGACCCGCGAGGCGGTCCCGGGACCGCCAACCTATCTGCACTGCACCTTCACGCCGCTTCCTCTAGTAATCCTGTCAGCTAAAAATACCAGGATTTGTGAGGTCACCCAGGAAACAGCTGGGGCCTGCGGAGCCAAGTGTGTGTCTGTAGCTGTGCGGCTCAGCGGCCGCAGGTGATGTTTCTTTACACTGATTCAGCTCTGTCATCTTGTGTTCACTCTGCGTGGGACTGTGAGTCGTATGCAGTGGGAGTGGGAAGGTGTGTCTCTTAGGAAGCGTTTTTACTGTCACTTTATGTTTGCTCCTTGGTGTTCACCCCTGCTCACGATGCCTTCTGAGTGTGCCCCTACAATCATTTATTTGTCTCGGGGAATGTTTCGCTAGATACATTTCTTTATATGATTGTGTATTACAGATTGTACCAGTGATATCTTTTTTTCTCGTGGATGATTGATTGTGTTTGTGATTTCATTCATTCGGTTTCTTCATACGTCTTTGGCTCATGTGTCGTTGTGTGTTCAGATGCAATGTGTTTACCTGGATAATTTTCTTTCTCTGTGATTGCGTTTTTGAGGTGCACCGTGTCTCAACTCCCTACAAATTTCTTCGGCTAATGTGTTTAAAAAATAATTGATATTGAGGTGCTGTATGTCTCTAGGGAGCAGATTACAAGAGTTGCCTATCGGATTTATTTATTATCACAATCAGGGCACAAGTCCTAAAAAAAGAAGTGGGGGGACGCTGTCACCGGAAGTGACGTCACAACAGGAATCTCATGAAAAGAAGTGGGGGGACGCTGTCACCGGAAGTGACGTCACAACAGGAATCTCATAAGTATTCATATGCCTTTAGATGACGGGGCATTTCACAGCACTGCTACCCCTGGTCTGTTCCTCGATGTCCTTTGCAACCCCCCCTCCCCCCCACTCCCCCGAGGGGGTGCCCCAGTTGCACAACGAAGTGCTCAAAAGTGCACAAGATACAGAAGGACACACATTCCAAGCGTTAACCGCCAACGCCTGCTCGCTCCGCCTCCCAATCACTCCAGCCTGCACACACCACCGGTGCCTCTTAAAGTCTCCAATTACAAATATTAGCATATCTTTGGTAATTTACGGGAAACTTCCCTCCCACCCGGGCTCTCTGCTCACACAATGCTGTCCAGCTTTTGGGCAGGGGGGACGGCGTCCACCCGGAAAAACCTGGTAAAAGAAGTGGGGGGACGCCGTCCACCCGCGTGGTACCCCGACTCGAGCCCTGATCACAATTGATCAAATTCAATACTGAGGTGTTCAGAATTTATTAGGCGCTATAATTATCACCTAGTGCTACTTTTTGGGGAATATCATGCAGAGTTTTTTTTTTGTTGCTTAGAGCTCCAAAATCTGAAGTCCACTGTAAATTCTTTTCTCTTCTTTGTCTCTTGTCAAATTGTTAAATTCCAGTAGATTTGACCTGCCAAAATTTAATGAACTGTGCAAACGTCATCTCACCAGGTACTTATCGGGTACCAGTGCTTAATTTGTAAAAAAATAAGTGCCAGGGCTCTCAGCACACACTGCCCCTGCCATGCTGACATTCAATCAATCAATCAAAGCCATTTATAAAGCGCACTACTCACCCGGAGGGTCTCAAGGCGCTAGGGGGGGGGGGGGGGAGCCACTACTGCTCGAACAGCCAGGTCTTGAGCTTCTCCCTGAAGGGGAGGTGGTCTTGGGTCAGGTGCAGGTCGGTCGGGAGGGAGTTCCAGGTCTTGGCGGCCAGGTAAGAGAAGGACCTTCCTCCTGTTGTCGCTCTTCGGATGCGGGGGACGGCGGCGAGGGCGTGGCTGGTTGATCGGAGATGGCGTTTGGGAGCGTAGAAGTTGAGGCGGTTGTTGAGGTAGCTCGGGCCTTGGTCGTGTAGGGCTTTGTGTGCGTGGGTGAGGAGACGGAAGGTGATTCTCTTGTTGACGGGGAGCCAGTGCAGGTCTCTCAGATGTCCGGAGATGTGGCTGCTTCGGGGGATGTCGAGGATGAGTCTGACTGAGGCGTTCTGTACTCGCTGGAGTCTCTTCTGGAGCTTGGCGGTGGTTCCGGCGTAGAGGGCGTTGCCGTAGTCCAGTCGGCTGGTGACAAGGGCCTGGGTGACCGTCTTCCTGGTCTCGGTGGGGATCCACCGGAAGATCTTCCGTAGCATGCGCAGGATGTTGAAACAGGACGAGGAGACGGCGTTGACTTGTCTGGTCATGGAGAGGGAGGAGTCCAGGATGAAGCCCCGGTTTCGTGCGTGGTCTGTCAGTTTGGGTGCGGTGCCCAGGGCGGGGGGCCACCAGCAGTCGTCCCAGGCGGAGGGCGAGGAGCCCAGGATGAGGACTTCCGTCTTGTCTGAGTTCAGTTTCAGGCGGCTGGTCATCATCCACTCGGCTACGTCTTTCATCCCTTCGTGGAGGTTGGCTCTGGCGGCGGCGGGGTCGTTGGTCAGGGAGAGGATCAGCTGGGTGTCGTCGGCGTAGGAGATGATGTTGAGGTTGTGTTGGCGTGCGATGGCCGCAAGGGGGCTCATGTAGACGTTGAAGAGGGTGGGGCTGTGTGAGGATCCTTGGGGGACGCCGCAGATGACTTCGGTGGCCTCTGACTTGTACGGTGGTAGGCGGACTCTCTGTGTCCTTCCGTCGAGGAAGGAGATGATCCATTCCAGTGCCTTCTCCTGGATTCCAACGTTGCTGAGGCGCTGCACTAGGGTGCGGTGGCAGACAGTGTCGAATGCCGCGGAGAGGTCTAGGAGGATGAGGGCCGCTGTTTCTCCGTTGTCCAGCAGGGCTCGGATGTCATCGGTGGCATCGATGAGGGCGGTCTCGGTGCTGTGGTTGGCTCGGAAGCCAGACTGTGAGGGGTCGAGGGATCCATTTGTCTCGAGGAAGGCAGCCAGCTGCTTGTTGACGGTCTTCTCGATGACTTTGGCTGGAAACAGGAGGAGCGAGATGGGGCGGTAATTCTTGAGTTCGGTGGGGTCCGCAGTTGGTTTCTTTAGTAGAGCGCTGAGTTCGGCGTGCTTCCAGCTCTCAGGGAAGGTGGCGGTGTCGAAGGAGGTGTTGATGATGTCCCGCAGGTGGGGTGCGATGACAGCGTCGGCCTTGTTGAATACGTGGTGAGGGCAGGGGTCGGTCGGAGATCCGGAGTGGATAGAGTTCATCGTGCGGATGGTGTCTTCTGTGTTGATCGGGGTCCAGGCGCTGAGGGTGGTGGTGGGGGGCGTTGGTGCGGTCGTGGGGGGCGTTGTTTGTGGGATGAAGCTGTTGTGTATGTCAGCGATCTTGTTGTGGAAGTAGGAGGCGAGGGAGTTGCAGAGGTCTTGCGATGGGGTGATGTCGTTGTTTCCGGCGTTGGGATTGGAGAGCTCTTTCACGATGTTGAAGAGTTCCTTGCAGTTATGTGCGTTGTTGTCCAGCCGGTCCTTGAATGCAGTTTTCTTGGTGGCATGGATTAGTTGATGGTGCTTCCGGGTGGTGAGCTTGAGGGTGGTCATGTTGTCCGGTGTTGGCTCGCTTCTCCAGGCTTTCTCGAGGGCTCGGCAGTTCTTCTTGGAGCTCTTGAGTTCGTCGGTGAACCATGGGGCCTTCTTGCTGCCGGGTCTGCTGGGCGGGATCCTCAGTTCGTCCGCGCAGGTGCTGATCCAATTTGTGAGGTTGTCGGCGGCCTGGCTAGGGTTCGCTGAGCTGGCTGGAGGGTGCTGGCTCAGGGAAGCGGCGAGCTGGGCAGCTGTGATCTTGTTCCAGCTTCTTCGAGCATCCTGTTGTCGGTGGTGGTGGATCGTGGTTCTTCTGAAGGTGAAGTGGACGCAGCTGTGGTCCGTCCAGTGGAGTCCAGTGGCGTGGCTGAAGGCGATGTCTTTGCTTGATGAGAAGACGGCGTCGAGTGTGTGTCCGGCGAGGTGCGTGGGGGTGGACACCAGCTGCTTGAGTCTGAGGTTGGCGAGGTTGTCAAACAGGGTGGTGGTGTTGCGGTCATTGT
Source organism: Triturus cristatus (assembly GCF_964204655.1). Lineage (NCBI taxonomy): Eukaryota > Metazoa > Chordata > Amphibia > Caudata > Salamandridae > Triturus > Triturus cristatus. Next base: position 1,013,659,894 of record NC_140584.1, on the reverse strand, counting down.
TGTTCTCCAGGTGGAAGTTGATGTCCCCCAGGAGGATGTAGTCAGCGGAGGGGAGGGCGTGCGGGCTGATGAAGTCGGCGATGTCTTCGCTGAATGGTGTGCGTGGTCCCGGGGGTCGGTAGATCAGGGTGCCTCTGAGGGTGGTCTTAGGGTCGGTGTGGATCTGGAAGTGTAGGTGTTCGGCGGTAGTCAGGGTGTCGTCAGTGTTGGTCGTGATGCGGATGGTGTTCTTGTGGACGATGGCGATGCCTCCTCCAGTCTGGTTGTTGCGATCTCTCCAGGTGATCTTGTATCCCTCTGGGATGGCGATGGCGATGTCGGGCGCTGAGGAGTCGTTCATCCAGGTTTCCGTGAGGAAGGCAACGTCTGGAGATCTGTTGTCGAGGAGGTTCCAGAGTTCGATGGCGTGTCTGTGGACGGAGCGGGTGTTGAGCAGGATGCACTTGAGGTGGTTGCTGCTGGTGTTCGGCTTGGCGGGTGCTGGTACGGGGCAGGTCCGGATGCAGGTGAACTTGCAGGCGAGGCAGCTGAAGGGTCCATGGGTGCGTCTCGGGGTGGCTTGGTAGCATCCCGGGGTTCGGCCGGTGTTGAGTGCGTTGAGGGTGGCGGCGTCGTACGTCTGGCGGGTGGGCTGGGGTCCTCGGGGGCCAGGGGTTCGGGCGCTGGGCGCGGGCCAGGCACATTGATAGTAACAACACAGCAACTAACCATCACACTCCTAAAAGTGTGACAATTCAGATTATTTCAGGCCCCCAAAGCTATAAGAATGGCCTGGGCGACAGTAATAGTAATTTTAAATGTGTATTGAATACATAATTAGCTGTTGTTGTATTCATCTCTAAATTAGCCAGACAGCGCCACCTTGTGGCAGGCTGTCTTAAGTGCAGGTGTTGACAATTAAGTGCTGGTGCTGTGCACCAGAAACCACCGGCTCAAATTAAGCTCTGCCCTGTACGATAAACATTACACTTACAATTGTGAATAATGCGCAATAAGGGTTTGCACAGAGAGTACAATTTAACATACCAATTGTAATCAGGCTTATAGGCCTTAATTACTAGTTCAGGGATAAATTCCAATGCTTGTGCAAGAAGGAGTTTGCACAGGAATCAGAATCACAAGTTGTGTGATACTTATCACACCCTCGGATTTTTCTTCTGATAGATACTAGCAGGTCAAACCTGCTGAAATTTATCAAAGAAAAAGGCCTAAAAGGAAGAACAGCTGATTGACATAGGTTTTACAGCTCTGCCAAACCCTAAATGACCCCCTTTATATGGATATGTGCTAATATGTTGCTTAGATGGTTGCTATTTTTACTCCCTTTTCATTGGGTTGGTTTGCATGTATAAAATCAAAATATTATTTAAATCCAAGTGTGGAAAAAACTATCACCACACAAAAGGCCTTAGGGGAAGAACAAACAAACTAATCTGAAGAATGCTAACTGTGTGACTTGCATGGAAGAAAGCATTGTGGAGCAACTCTTGCAGCGTCTCCCCAGGAGAGCTCACATTCAGCCAGCTTTAAAACATCTACACTGGTTACCTGTGGCAGAACTCGTCAGGTTCAAAGGCTTGGTCCTTATTCATAGAGCTCTCCATTGTAAAGGCCATCAGCACCTGTCCAACATATTCATTCCGTCTAACCAGTTAGGTCACTTCCGTCCTCCAATTCTTTGCTGGTGGTCATCCCGCAGTTCAGAAGGAAAAAATGAGGCAGCAGCTCCTATTCCTATGTGGCTGCTAAGGAGTGGAAAGCTCTCCCACTACAGCTCCGGACCACAGAGAGCATCTTGCTTTTTAAAAACTTCTTAAGGTTTTGCCTTCTAGTGCTTTGATTCAGTGGGTCTAGACCTTGCGGTTAGCGCCGGGACACTTTTGGAGTAGCAGTAGTAGCTGTACAAATCTTTTTAAATAATAATTATAACAATGGCCGAGGGCCAAAGAATAATACTAGTGTAGGAGGTATTTGGCCCCCATCCCTGAGTCTTAATAGGGCCGGGCCCCATTTCCCTAGTGCCAAACATATTTACATTAGGGGAGGGGGGCCATGTCTTCCTCCCCAAGCTCAAATAGGCCCCTGGGACCACATCCCCAGTGGCCATAAATTACTTGTAGGGGAGGGGGCGCATGGCATTAAAAGGCCAGTGACGCCACCCCTCAGCCAAAAACAATTATTGAAGGGGAGAGAGCGCATGGCCCTCCTCGTCAAGCTGAAATAGGCTTTGGGGACTCCATTGCCCGGGGTCAAAGAATGGTAATAGGAAAGGGGGCATGTGGGTTCCCTGGGCCTAATAAGCCATGGTTAGGGGGGCCATGCACCCCCTCCTCTTAAATAATTTAGTGGGCCTCAGAGGATGAGGTCCCTCAGGCAACTATCTGCTCAGGGAGGAGGGCCACACAATTGCTCCCCTTAATAAAGATGACTGGCCTCAGAGAGGGGGTCCCTTGGGCCCAAAATGTTTTCTTTTACACTGCCGAATTTTTATTCTGACATCATGGGGGTCCCATTGCATCCCTATCGCAGGACCTAGGGGCAGGGTATCCCTACTCTGCCCGCTCATATTATTTTTACTTTTGAACTTCAGGAAAATGGACAAAGTCCACAAGTCCTGTAATGGCTGGCAACAAAATTTGTCTTCATGTTGCTGGCAGACAATGACTCCCGGGGTAATGAATTGGGCCAAGAGAAAATCAGCTCCCTGGGCCAATGAAAATCCCTTTTTAAAAAAAATTGGGTTAGTTGGACTCTTGCGAGAGTCCGTCGATACCAACCGTCCAGATATATAAATGTTTTCCACCTTAATTTCTCAAAAACAAATTAATGGATTTACACCAAATCACAAAACGCACACTTTGTGGGCCAAGTTCTAGCTTCCTGTCAAACTTGGTGTTATTATGTTCAACAGTTTTCATAGTAGCACTGTCAAAAACAGTCTATGGAAAATGCATGGGGATTTTGCGTTTCGAGAACCCCCCCTCCACTTGACGTATCACCCCAAAACCCAAAATTTCTATATTTATATATATTTATAAAACACTTACCTTAAGTATATTTAATCTTTCATTGTAAAGACATGCGTGGTAAAGGCATATATGTGATAAAGGCATGTGTGGTAAAGGCAATGCGTGGTAAAGACATTGTGTGTTAAAGGCATGTCATTGTAAAGGCAGCGCAGTAAAGGTTTTCTCCCAGTCAGATGCATTAAGTGGTTGACCCGCCTGCCTCTTCTCCTGCACCCCTTCAAATTCAAGAGCGCCAGAACTGAAACAATGATTCAGCAACTTTTGGAGGGAATATACATATATATTTATATCAAGGGTGAGTGAGAGATAGATGATAGCTGTATATGTCTATTTATATATGATATATAGTGACTACATATATATATATATATATATATCTTTATATATATAATATATCACTGAAAAAACCATAGGTTTCACACATGTTATGGTTAGCGGAAATTTTACTGATAAAAAACCAATGAAATTCCCCCGTTATAGTTAGTGCAGGCAACTATAACTCACGCGACCGCAATCCTCTGCTGATGCTAATACTGTATTTAGACACTTATTTGCCCATGTCTTCTTCCATACATTTTTAGCTATACATATATTACAAATATTTTTTTTTCATAAAGACACATATGTCATCAGCAGAAGATTGCGGTCGCGTGAGTTATAGTTGCCTGCACTAACTATAACGGGGGAATTTCATTGGTTTTTTATCAGTAAAATTTCCGCTAACTATAACATGTGTGAAACCTATGGTTTTTTCAGTGAATTTGCAAGGTTTTTTAAATGCTAATTCCTAACTATAACGTGTGTGAAACCTATGGTTTTTTCAGTGAATTTGTACGGTTTTTTAAATGCTAAGTTACTTTACGCCATTTGTGGCGTGCGCGCCCACTTAACGCAGTTCGTTCCGTGCACGCACAGTAAGCACGCGGTGCGCTTCGCGCACCGCGCGCCCACTTTACGCAGTTAGTGCTGTGCACGCACGGTGGGCACGCGGTGCGCTACGCGCACCGCGTGCCCACGTTACGCTAGATGGGCCATGTACGCACGATGCGCTTCGCGCACCGTGCGCACATGGAGGACATATGATGCACTTCGTTTTGAAAGGTAATATTTTAATTTTTCGTAATTTTTATAAGCCATGCACAAATGGTGCCCTTCGGGCACCATTTGCACACGGGGTGGACAGAGTGTGGATACATTTTTTTTTTTTTTTTTTTTTTTTTAAATATTATAGTTTATCTCATCTGTTATAAGACATGCACAATTGGAGGCCGTCAACCACTAATTGCTCATGGGGTGGGGAGAGTGTGGATAATTTTTTTTTTAATATAATTTTTTACCGTACGCGTACGGTAAGCGTAATCGGCGAAATTAGCGAAAAAAAAAAATTCAGTTTTTGGCCTTGGGGGATCTTTGGGGACTCCCTCAACATGGCTATGTGTGTGGGAGCTGTCTAAACAGCCCCTTTACATGTTTTTGTGCTTTGTATTTTCATCATCACTCTCAGTGCGAGAGAGAAAATGGCGGCCGCCGCTTCCTGGTTTCGGCCGATTCGAATGTTTACTAAGATCTAAGAGCCAATCAGAATCGCGCTCGCGCACGCCACCGTACGCGTACGGTAAGCGTACCGTAAGCGCACCGTAAGCTGGCTCAGATATATATATTGATTTAAAGGCTATTTTCTCAGAATCTACTGAACAGATTTACACCAAACCTACAAAAGGCACTTCCTTGACCGGAGGACTACCTCTCTGCCAAATTTCAAGTAATTCTGTTCAGCCGTTCGGGCTGTAGCCCTGTCTAAAGGTCCTATGGAAAAATGCATGGGAAAAACGCGTTTTGGGACCCCCCTTTTATCTCAGCCCCCGCTTGACGAATCCCCCCGAGACTTTCAGGGTAGGAGCGGAGCGTAGCGCCCCACCTATTTTGAAAAATTCGCGAGGATTCGTCGACCGGCGCCAAAGTTATTCAAAATAGAATGTTGCGGATTTCCTATGGAAACGTGGTCCTAACTATAACTACCTACTGGCGACCGCCAGTAGGTAATATATTGAATATGTATATATATTTACTAATGTCTGATATATACATTCACACATGTCGTACGGTTCCTACTATATCAAGTAAGACTGTGCGCTTGGAAAACATATGCGTCAAAATATGGGGACTTAGTCCACGCATATCATCAGAATATGTTGTCCCTATTTCCGGGTAGCTCACAGTGTGCCATCTGGACCCCTAAAAATGACAGGGTACCAGATGGTGTCTGCAACCTTAGAATGGACCACTCTTACTCCCCCAAGGAAATGGTGGAAACAAATCTATCTTCCAGTGGGTCGTTTATATATGGGAGGTAATTTTAACATGACGAGCTGCAACTTTCTTGACCGTACACCACCCAGGGCTCAAAGTCCCACACAAACATGATTGGCAGAATTCCTCTTAGCACTGGGCCTAATTGATATTTAGAGATCCCTAAACACCACTACACCAGAGTACACGTTTCACTCAGGAGCTCTTGGTAGTCGATCGTGAATTGACTTCTTGATTTCTCTCCTCTCCCTCCTCCCCCATTTCACGGATGTCAGACAGTTAGCGAGAGGAATCTCAGACCACTCTCCCATATGGGCACGATATAAGGTGTGTGGGGTGCGATGCTCGGGCCCAGTGGCCATTATTCCCTTTTATATTAAGGTCCCAACAATAAAAAAGGGTCTGGCTGAGGCCACTAACCTCTACTTTCATGAAAACATTAATACAGGCGCATCATCACAGATATTATGGGAAGCATATAAGGCGGTGGTAAGGGGTCAGGCCCTCTCGCTGATTTCAGGGCACAAGAGGGAGAAAAGAGCGACAGTAACAAAGCTTGAACAGGAAATCCTAGACTTAGAGCTTCAAATAGTAAGTAATTACGATGACGACTTACAGCATACATTAAAACGTAAACAACAGAACTATAGAGATTCCGTCACAGAGGATTCCAGGAATAAAATCAAAGATACACAACATCGAGTATACGAAGCTGGCAACAAAGCGGACAAATTACTGGCCTGGTTGGATCAGTGCCAGAGAGCCAATATGTGGGTCCCTTCCATCACCTCTAAATGGGGGAGAAGATCGTAGATCCATTAGATATTGCTGAGGCCTTCCCAGACCAATACGCAGAGATCTACTCCACAAGTACGATATATTCAGAACGGGAATCCCTAGAGTTCCTGGAGGATATCTCGCTCCCGGTCTTGACAGAAGAAGAACATCAGCCGTTGGAGGAAGACCTAATGGTAGCTGAAATAAAGCAAGCTATTGGATCCCTGACGTCAGGCAAAGCACTGGGACCAAATGGTATCTCAGTTGAACTATACAAGCTCTTGGCACAGGTGACTGCACCGCGCTTACTGGCGATGTTTGATTAAAGCAAAACCTTTGGTAGACTCCCAGTGGATCAGAGATTGGGGACAATATTTGTAATACACAAAGGGGAACCCAAGAGACCAATGGACGGCATACCGACCAATCTCGTTGCTAAATACTGAAGCAAAAAGTCTTGCGAAGCTATTGGCCCAGCGGCTTCTCCCCCTGCTCCCCGCCCTGGTTCACCCGGACCAATCCAGATTTATGCCAGGGCATAACATAGCCCTAAATCTCAGGTGCCTCCATGGTGTCATGGGACGCGCCCACAGGATTAAAGACGCATCGGTACTTTCCCTGTATGTGCGGATGGCCTTTTATGGTCGCAGGGCTCAAACGAATGGGATTTGGACCACGATTTTTATCCTGGCTCAGCGTCCTATACACAGAACCCCAAGCGCAGGAAGTGGTTAAAAATCTTGTGTGTTTCCTCTACAATGAGGCACAAGACAGGATGCCCCTTATCCCCCTTAATCTTCACATTGATGCTAGAGCCAGTGGCAGCATGGATACGTAGAGATCTAATAATACGCGGCTTATGCTGGTTGGAGGACTGGGAGGACAGGATCTCGTTGTATGCTGACAATATCCTTTTATATGTTGCATCCCCCTGTGTCTCTATTGCAAGAATATTAAATATTTTTGCAACACTTGGAAGATACTCAGGTTATATTATCAACTGGGCCAAGTCAGTGGTGTTTGTTCTTAGTGGACAGAGACCAATTTTACCGGTTGATTGTGAGGCACAGGTGGTTACAGAGAGATTCCAATATTTGGGCATCTTCACAACAGCGGATCAGGTGCGCTTCCAAGCCCGAAACCTGCAAGCTCCCTTGGAACGCCTCAAAAGCAATGTCCATCACTGGCAGGCCCTACCCCGCTCACTTTTGGGTAGAGCAGCATTGTTTAAAATGATGGCGCTGCCGCGATTGGTATGTGTGTGTGTATATATATATATATATCTATATATATATATATATATATATATTACAAAATACACCCTTCTCGTTTCCAGATTCACATTTTAGTTCAATAGACCGTGCACTGTGCTCCCTCCTGTGGGATGGTGGCCCCCACGGATCGCCCTCAATAAACTGACTCGTAGTTGGTAAGATGGAGGAATCGCACCGCTACACATCAAAACATATTATAGGGCAGCCCAGCTTGTAACCATTAACCAATGGGTCCACCAACTATTATCAGAGCCGGCTTACAAAACGGATCGGCTGGTTCTGCAGCCGAGAGGTTATCTCCAAACGCTTTATATGGAACCACGGTGACTCTCTCTGGAGGGTCCCACGGCATTGACAGTTCACCAGTGGCACTCGGCTCTGTCCAAATTAGGATGGAAGAATCAACTCACCAAGGCCACACCTCTTTGGGAATCCCAACAGTTGGGTCCCATGGGAATTAGAAACGGTTTTGACAAATGGGACTTAATAGGAATTTCAAGGCTGGGGTACCTTCACACGGGGTAGATATAGTTTTGTTTGAACAGCTACAAAAAACACATGAACTGGCCCAGACAGAATATTTCCACTACCTACAGATCTGTCATGTTATACAGACAGCAGTGGCCTGAGGGTCTGTGCTCCAGGACTCATCGCCTCTGGAGTGCAGACTACTCAAGGAGCACTTGCCTCGAAAAGCAATCTCGCTCACATACCAAAAACGTATTGACACCCTATCGGACACTCTTGCATCTCTTACAGACCGCTAGGGACAAGACATAACAGACTTACAAGATGAGGACTGGCCCGAGGCTCTAGCCTCCCCAGGGAGTTGCCATCAGGGCCCATTTCAGACTGGTCCAGCTCAAAATCCTGCACAGCGTATACATCTCCTCTGTTACACTTGTGAAGATGGGTCGAAGGGCAGAAGCAACCTGTAATAGAAGGTGTGGGGATGAGGGATCGTTTTATCACATATTGTGAACATGTCAGGAGATTCAGGACTATTGGCAGGTGATAGTATTATGCATGTCTAGAGTAGTGGGATAAGAGCTTACACTCTCGCGTAAATGGTGCCTCCTAAATGTATGGGAAGATACAAACCTGGGGCGAGCAGATCAAACCTGGGTTACCCTGGGTCTAATGTTGGCAAAACGTAATATTGCTCATCACTGGGGTGCTCGTCCCCCGCCAACGCTCTGAAATTGAAAGAGAGATATGGACTGGTGTATGATTGCGGAGAAAACAGTCGATGTGAAAAGAGGGTGCCCGAAAAAATGGGGGGAAATATGGAATAAATGGAATGAATATAGAGGGAACCAATGTACACCCCCAGTGGGAGAAACAATACACTCCTTGATTCATTCAGAGACCAATTGAAGGTAACACTAGGAAATGTGTGGGCAAAGAAGGTCAAGGCCCAGGTGTGATTAATAATGCCAACGTATCATTTGAAGAGCTCAAAATCCTTCGGGTCTCCAGTATTCTTTCCACTCCAGGGTGCATGGAAGTCTCTCTCACATAGATTATATGTTTGGAAGGGCGGAGCAACTACTGATGTTTACTGAAATGGTGGCACCTCCCGAGGGGCATATCAGACCACTCGCCTATATGCACACGCTATGGGGGAAGGCCGATATTTCAAAATTTGGGGATGGTGCTCAACCCATGGTACATTAAAATACCAAAGATAAGGGAACACTTGGTGAAAGTGACCGCTCTTTACTTTCAAGAGAACGAAGGGTCAGTAGACTCAGTCCAGATGATGTGGGAAGCGTACAAGACAGTTATCAGGGGGCAGGGATTCTCTACAATTAGTGGGTACAAAAAAGAAAAACTGAAAAAGCTACACGAAATAGAGAAAAAAATTAACACGATAGAGAGTGAGTTGATATCACTGGATTCCCCAGACACAAAACATAGATTGCAGATCAAACAAACAGAATATAGAGATATCGCTGAAGAGGCGGCCAGAGCCCATTACCGAGCTACCCAGCACCGTATATATGAGGTTGGGGATAAAGCAAGTAAATTATTTGATTTTATTTGTAATTTTTAAGGCGCAGCAATTACCCTAAGGCATCAAGGTACTAGATACCGGTCGTCCAAAAACAGGAAGGAAGGTGAGAGGAGAATCCAGATAAATGCTAGACTGAGAAAAGCCAGGTCTTAAGAGCCTTTCTGAAAGGGAGCAGAAGGGGAATAGACCTAAGAGCAAGGGTCTGCTGGGGGGATGCCAATTGAACATTGTCTTTAACCTTGACGATAGGGAGCATGCAGTGATTTATGAACCATACAAAGTGATTTGAAACGAATGCGTTTTTCAATAGGGAGCCAGTGCAGGAATTCCAGCCCCTTCCTTGCTGATTGTTTCCTAGGAATGTCCAGAACAAGTCTTGCCAGTACGTTCTGCAAAACCTGGAGTTTATACTGCATACTCTTATTGGCGACCAGGTATACAGCACTGCCGTTGTAGAGTCTGAAAATTACCAAGGCCAATACTACCTGTATACGAGCCGGTCCCTGGATAAGAGGGAAGATTTTTTTAAACATCCTTATGAGCCAGGAGCATATCGAGATGGTGCGGTTCATTTATCCATCAGTACTCCAAGGTTCTTAGCCTTCTTGCTCGGGGCAGGACAGCATCCTAAGGATTGAGGCTAGCAGTTACTATTCCACTTAAATGACCCTGATCCTATATCATCACTTTGGTTTTCTCCCCATTGAGTTTCAAAAAGTTAGCAGACATCCATTCTGCCACTTTGGTGCATCCAAGAATATTTTCTGATGAGGAGCATGGCCCTTTAGGGATAGTAACCATAATATGTGTGTCATCTGCAAATGACACCACCTCCAGTCCAAATGAGTGGAGCACAGTTGCTAAGGGTGCCACATACAGATTAAAAAGAGTAGAGACGATCCTAGCGGAACTCCACAGGGTAGAACATAGGAGTCTGAGTGAAACGTTTTTAAATTCACCCTTTGGGATCTCCCTGTCAGGAATGAGGACTGGAGGGCTAGCGCTCGATGCAAGGTACAGAGACTCCGGAGTCTGTCCTGCAGCAGAATAGGGTGAAATGGTATTAAATGCTGCTGACAGATCCAAGAGAAACAGCACTACCCCCTGTCCTTCATCCACAGTACGCCTGACATAATCAGTGGCTGATATCAAAGCTGTTTCCATTCCATGATGCCTCCTAAATCCAAACTGAGAATCATTGAGCCATGATTGTTGTTCTGCAGTTTCCATGAGCTGCTTATTAAGATGCAGATCCAGGATTTTAGCTGGAGCTGGAAGCAAAGATATTGGCATGGTTGGATAAGCGAGAAATGGCCGCTAGATGGGTATTTGAGATTAAGACAAAAGACGAGAGCTTAATTAAAGATAAGCAAGAAATAGCGGAAGCCTTTGCAGATTATTTTAAACAGGTATATGCCCCATCAAAGAAATCAACACAAGTGGAGGCGTGGGAGCTGTTGGCGACCCTCTGGTTGCCCACTTTAGAAAAAACAGATAAAGAAGAGTTAGAAGCTGATCTCACTGACTAAGAAGTGGTTCGGGCAATTGGGGCCCTGCAGACCGGGAAAGCAATGGGCCCTAGTGGGCTACCAATTGACTTGTTTAGGTTAAATGCATCAACAATAGCCCCTCATTTGGTGCACATGTATGATGAGAACACAAGTAAAGGTATTCTTCTGCTTAGTCAAAGACTAGCTAACATCGTCGTCATACACAAAAGCGGAAATCCACCTGACAGTTGTAGTTTGTATCGATCAATATCCCTGTTAAATCCAGAGATTAAGATTCTTGCCAAAATTCTAGCTACCCGTTTATCTCTCCTGTTTCATAAATTGGTTCACCCGATCAATCTGGGTTTATGCCGGGCAGAAATACTGCGCTTAATTTACAACGCCTCAATGGAGTTCTAGGCAGATGAGAGACCGTTAGCGAAGAGGCAGTGATGATGTCAGTAGAGGCATTTGACATGAATGAATGGCCCTTTTTATTTACTGCCCTCGAAACATATGGTTTCGGAGAAAGGTACCTTTCATGGGTCCGGCTCCTATATACAGAGCCCCTGGCTCAAATAACTGTCAATGGAGAGAGGTCATTGGTCTTCAAGTTGCAGAGAGGTACAAGGCAGGGCTGCCCACTTTCTCCACTAATATTTGCACTAGTCTTAGAACCGTTGGCGATCTGGCTTAGGAGAGATCCACTTATCAGGGGACTTAAGTGGACGGACAACTGGGAAGACAGGATCTCCCTATATGCAGACGATATCCTGCTTTACCTAGTGAAACCGACTTCCTCAATACACAGAGAATTACACATATTCGCCCTTTTCCAAAAATATTAGGGTAGACTATCAGTTGGGATAAGTCAATAGTATATATTCACAATGGTACTTACATCAATCTCCCCAGGGGCTGTGCAGCTAAAACAGTTGAGGAGGGGTTTCGATACTTGTGGATCTTCGTCACTACAAACCCTACAGTTTTTTATGATAGGAACCTCGTTCTCCCGCTTCGGTGGCTGCAGGAGGACGTGCAACACTGAAAGACCCTTCCCCTTATATTACTTGGCAAGGCCGCCTTATACAAAATTATCGATACAACAACAGAACTGCCAATACTGATAATCTTTCACTACTTCAATCGTACCAAAGACACGTGACACGCAACGTGAATTGGAAAACAAATGAATGTTTTATTTTCTTTTTATATATTTTTGTCTTTTTAAAGCATTATTTATAAAGAATAGTTCATGTTATTATTATCATCGACATTTAGAGCATTCATAGGACCAGAAACATAATACTACCATATAACATAAAGTAATTGAATTACACATAAAACACTACAGCACATTACATACTTAGAACATTTTGCGAAGTGTGAGAAAGCTCAGATTCCAACAAACACTAAGAAAAGAAGAGGAAAAGAATAGACACCCAAGGAAAGTTTAGAAGGGTATAGATACACCACTTTGTTTTGATGCAACGTAGACCCGGGAGAAGGAGCTAGCCAAACAGTTTTTTATTCAGGTCATGCGAAAATCAATTTCATTAGTTATCAAACCACACTGTAGACCTGATATCACAATTTAACAAAACTAGTTTGGACACAACCAAACGGTCAACGCGTTTCAAACCCAAAATTGTTTTGGGGTTATCCTCAGGACCTGGAACCTGAGCTAAAGATAAAAAGAAACGAAAAGAAAAAGGGCGTGTGTTACCAATCACACCAATCCATTCGTAATCACTCAAACTTGTCTCAGCTTCGTCCAGAAAAAAGGTTTTACCTTTATCGAATCTTAGTTATGGCACCACATGTGCCACACGATACTTTTACGACTGCCGATATGTATCGATCTATCTAAACTAAAACAAAGAAGAAGAAACTCTTAGGTTACTGGCCTCAACTTCAAAGCGAAACGGCTGGAAAAAAGACCTCATTACGACTTACTTTTTATAAAAACACTGGTGGACCTCTAACGATGCTTGTGGAGGGAAGAGCTATGCAAACAGGCTCTGGCAATCAGCCTGGTTGGCGGAGAAAGGAAAATAGAGTTCATACTTAGATTAACACAGCCCCTAGAGCTAGTTGTGTTGTTTAAACAATTCAGTTTGGTCAAGCTATTGCGCATTCCGTTAGGCCTACCTCTAGAAGCATTTCATGCCACGTCTCTCCATATTTGTGCCGCTGTTGCAAAGTCATCCTGGACACCCCCCAACTTTTTGCTGACTGATGTTGGTGGTAACTGACTCCGACTGACTCTGGGCTCTGCCTAACCAGGCCCAGGGCCAGTGCTATGCTGAAAAAAACACATTAGAATACAGTTAAAACACCTACATACACTAGGGTACACAATGGTATGGTGGGTTACCCCTGTGATTGGCATGACCTACCCTATAAACCCCTAGTATATAATAGGGCAGGGGGATAGAAACTACTTAGAAGTCCCTAGTACCCTGGGGTATGGCAGTTTAAAGGCCAGAAGCTCTTTTTGCACTTGCATGTGTGAACTGCTGAAGCCTGAGGTCAGTTTAAAAGCAGCACTGTGTGCCAGGACTGCTTTTAAAAAGTACATTGTGCCCAAACTCGACTTTGGTGTTTGGGGCACTTAAAAATGGATAACCTACAATGTTTTGGCATATTAAGGACCCCCAGGGTCTCCCAAGGTATCCCAGGGGTGGGGGGTCAGGTATTCATAAGGTACACCCTTATAAAATGAGTTTTATATGCCTGGGCAAAGTGAAATTTCACATTTCACTCCCCACATTGTGGTACAGTGCTACTCAAATTCGACTTTGATGCTAGGAACACTGTAGAGGGAGAATCTGCAATATTTCTACAGATTAAGAACCCCTAAAGGCTCCACTAGTTGCACATGGGGTGGGGTTCCTGTAGATATAAGACAAGTACTTATAAAATATGTTTTTGTAAGCAGGGCCAGACTGGGAACAGAAACCGGCCCTGGCAAACTGCTCAGCTGCCCCCCCTGGGATGAAGGGGAGTGCAGCCGAGCAGTTTGCGAGGGACGGTTTCGGCTGATTTTGTTTCAGGGGGGTGATATTGCCGACCCCCGCTAATAAAAACGGCCCACCTGGAGCCCAAAATCGGCTCCGACCCTAGCGGCCAACCGGAGCAACACCAGGTGCCCGCTATGGCCAGTCCGGCCCTGTTTGTTAGTCCTGGCGCTGGAAAAATGACCCAAGTCATTTTTCCCATTGCAAATCCCCTGTTGCATAGATTACCATGGTAGGAAGTTATTGATTAATAACTCTTGATAGGATAGGGATAGAAATGCCATTCAAAGACTTCCCAGAATGGTATTAATAAATCCAACAATATCATATTGTTAAATTTCTCCTAAAGTGTACATACAAGAAGTTATAAGACTTTCTTGTTTGTAAGTCCAAATTCAGCCTTCCAGTGGTCTGCCCTGATTGGTCAGAGTTAAGTGGATTAGCCAGGCTGCCTTGAAGAGGTGATAAAGAGCCCCTGGGGTTAGCCAGCTCTGCTGGCAGGGCAGTGTGCTGTTCCATAGGAATGCGAGGCCAGGGGGAGGAGTCATAAACTATGCTCTTCAAAGGGGAGTGTAGAGACCATTGTCATTTACAGCTCTGAACTTCCCACCTTAGGCAGTTGGTAGGATTAAGGAAGGTATGAGCAGATGCAGGGGGGAGATTCTAAATAAATTAGCCATCCTAGGGGTGTGTTTAGCCAGCTCTTACCTCCTTGCTAGAAAATCAGCCATTATGGATTTGGAAGATTTGATGCACTCTGGGACAAAATAATGCCACACTCTACAGGATGTGGTCTTAACTTTGAGGAGTTACCCTGCTCCCTTTGGTCAGAAGTGACCTCCTGCATGATCCAGAGAACTTGGAATAAGTATCTGAGAGGGGCAGAGCCCTCTAGATCTGCTGCTTGAAACTTACTGAAGCAAGAAGTGCTCTGTTGAGAAGTTTTGCTGTGCAACGATTTCTGAGGCCTGACCTCTGAAAACTACCATCTGAAGACTATAGCCCTGTGGATTATCGTGCTGAAAAAGGAACTAAAAAGAGTGGACTCCCTGAAAGCTACAGGTTACAAGAGCTCAACTGGAACATCACCAACTAAATCTACACCTTGGAGACCCATCAGTGGATTGTAAGGGTTTTGTACCAGTGGATTGTGGGAACTGACGTTCTCAACTTTCAAGGACCATCTTGGAGCTTCCATACCCTTGGAGTAAGTTTGAGACACTTTGGGACCCCTTGAGGAACTTCAGGAAGAAGTTCAAGAAGTTTGGAGAACTTTGGAGCAACTTTGAAAAAAAGCTCCATAGAGGGACCGACTCAACCTGGTCAGCCGCGAGCCGGCCAAGCCATCCAGGTTCGTACCGCTAAAAGCTCCATGGGTCCAATTTCCAGAGATTGATCGGGACTAGGATAAATCTGAAGCCTGCGAACCCTCCCCGGATCCGGCTACATGAGGAGCATCGAGAGACCCAGCGAGAAAAAGCTCCAGAAAGGTTTCTAAGTACGCTCGTAGAAAAGGTGACCGGGGGCAATCGCGAGAGCCAAGCCACCTGCCTTCCATCGCGTGTCGGCCTGGATTCCTGGGTTGTCCCGCTGAAGCAATCTTGAAATATTTTCTGAGTCCGCTCCAGGGAAGTTGACCAGGACCTCGTCACAAGTCAAGCCGGCAAACCCTCACCGGATCCGGACTGGCTGGGAGCTTTGAGGATCTTTGGGAAGAAAAGCTCCAGAAACGTTTCTAAGTGTGAAGGTAGAAACTGAGACCGGGACCTGCCGGGAGCTGTAGCCGCTCAGGGATCCATCGTGCCCGGCCTGAAACTTTGACTTTGCTCCTGTCTATCACGAGCAGGTATCACAATATGGTGCTATTATCTTCTAAGTGCTATATTTTATTAAATCTTTGAAAATTCATATCTCTGGTTCCCTACATTGGATTTTTGTCGTTTTGGTGTCATTTTAAAGATAAAAATATTTCCTACTATTATAAATTGGTGTTGGATTTTTATTATGTGTTGTGTCTTAATTATTTACTGAAATGATGTTTTTAAATGCTTTACATACCTGTCTTTGAAGCTCAGCCTGTCTGCGCGCAGCCACGTTACCAAGGGTTGAGTATAGGAATAATTTTCTAAGACCTTTGCTGAGTCCTACTATGTGTTAGTGGCCTTATTGCCAGTGGCAGACCTACATTTGCCCCTACCAATAACCCACTTTCCAAAATTTGGTGCTCAGCGGTGTGGATGAGGACTTGTGTTTAAAAAGTACACCTTTCAGTGAATGATTTAAATATTATAAAAATCCTCTAAATTACCTTAGAACAAAACTTTTGAGTTTGATTTTTGGAATTTGGACTAAACTGTTTTTAATCCATTGTTTTGATTTTTCCAAATTGTTCCAAGTCTGTTGTGCCTAGTTTTTTGTGACCCAAAACTAGGGAACCATGGAGCTGGACCTAGCTAAAATGCTCCAGTTCAAGCTTTCTAAGCTTAGGGAACAGTGTAGGCTTAGGGGGTTGCCTGCTGCCAAGAAGATGAGGAAGGCAGGGTTGTTTGATTCCCTACAGGCCTGGGTCAGGGCAGCTGAGGGGAACCCAGGGGGTGGGAGGATGTTGACCCCAACCTCACCCAAGAGGGGGGTGAGGATGAGACCTCTTCCATTGTGACTAGTGTTAGCCAGGTGAACCAAGGTGGTGGTGGGAGTGGGGAAGGCTCCCTTACATGGGCACCACTACCATCTCTTGCAGAGATTCAGCTCCAGTCTCAATTAGAGTTGATTGCCTTGGAAAAGGAGAAATTGGAACTGGCTAGGAGAAAATGGGAGAAGGAGGAGGAGAAGAGGAATGGTGGCAGCAAAAGTGAAGATGATGTTGAGATGTTTAGGGGTGGTAGATTTGAACCTAAACTTCCCAAGGGCATAGTGCCCAAGTACACTGAGGGGAGGACATTGACAGGTGGCTAGCAGCTTTTGAGAGGGCCCTTAAAATGAGTAGGGCCCACTCTAGGTATTGGGGTGCACTCCTGTGGGAGTTAAATCCAGTAGCTTTGAGGGATAGGCTCCTGACTCTGAAGGGAGAGGATGCAGAATCATGGCAGTAGATGAAAGCATGCTTAGTCAAGAGATTTGGTCTAACTCCAGAACAGTACAGGGTGAAGTTTAGAGGCACCCAGAAATTGAGTTGAAAGTCTTGGGTAGACTTTGTGTACGTTTCACTAAAGGCACTGGAAGGCTGGATTATTGGTAACAAAGTTGACACATATGAGGGATTGTATAGTTTGTTTTTGAAGGAACATATTTTGACTCGTTGTGCAGAAGAGGAGTTATGCCAGTATCTAGTGGACTCTAAGCTGACAGACCCCAGAGAGTTGGGGGAATCAGCTGATGAGTGGGTGAGAACCTGGGTTTCCATTCAGCACCAAGGGGGTGACCAGAAGAAAGGAGGACAGGTCCCTTCCCAAGGGACAGCCCAGGAAAATGAAGGTCAAAAACCTAAGGAGTCCTCCAAAGACTCACAAAAACGTGCACAAGGAGGAGGGGTCCTGGACCAACCCAAATTCAAAGGGAGCGGATTTCAGGGAGAGCCTGGTAGGTTCTTTGATCCCTCAAAAGTGGTTAAGTGCTTTGACTGTGACCAGCCAGGGAATAAGCAGGGAGATGCTGTCTGCGCCAAGTAAATGTAATGTAAATGTAAATTGATACTTGTATAGCACACTACTCACCCGCAAGGGTCTCAAGGCGCTTGTACGAATACCGCTGTGGAACCCATCCTGGCTTTCCCTGTGAGGCGTCCACTCCTGGGCACCCCCAAGGTGGAGGCCAGGCATCCTTAGCGTTGTGGGGGCCATTGTGGAGTTTAAGCAAGCTATTGCCCAGAGTTGCAGAGTGGGACTCCATGATTGGAATGGCACCGAGACAAGAATTATCAGGTCCGTGGAATTTTTGAGCCCAAGACCCGCCGAGGCGGGGAATTGAACCCTGGTCCCGGGCTAGACCTCTGCATCAGGGTCTGCCGCTCTAATCACTGAGCCACACTTCTCCAAGAAGCTCCCCCCTAAGGGGCCATCCACAGGGATTGCCAGTGTAAGTGTAGGGGTGGAGAGTGGTACCCCAGAGAGGGATACTCAGGTGGTGGAAGCAACCTTAGTTTCCCTGGGTGGGTTGAATATTGAAACCCTTGCTGCCTTACCTCCAAACATGAACAAGTACAGGCAGAGGCCTAAAGTGAATGGGACTGAGGTTGAGGCTATCAGAGACACTGGGGCTAGTGTAACTATGGTCCTGGATGAACTGGTACCTCCAGAGAGGTTGTTACCTGGTGAGTTTCACCAGGTGACCTATGCAGACAGCACTACCAAGCTCCATCCTATGGCTGTGGTGGATTTGGAATGGGGAGGTTTGACAGGCCTTATGAAGATAGCTGTCTCAATGGTGCTCCCAGTCCAGTGTTTACTGGGCAATGATCTCAAAGCATCTGTGTGGTCAGATGTGGAGAGAGGACTCCATATGAAAATATTGGAGCTCCCTGAGTGGGTATGTGTTGTGACTAAGTCACAGACTAGCCAGAAGGGAGAGGCTGGACACTTGGACCCTGGAACAAAGGGCCACGCCCCTAAGGACAAGGGCACTGGGTCTGGTGAACCAGCCCAGGGAACTCCAGAAGTGCAAGAAGAATCTAACCCTTATGGGGAGGATCTGGCCTCTGAGGGAGGGACTCCATCCCTGCCAGAGCTGTCAGATTTGGCAGAACTGACAGGAGCAGGTAGACCCTCCAGAGAGGAGTTCAGTCAAGGACAGCGTGACTGTCCCACCCTTGAGAGCTTGAGGCGAATTGCTTCCAAGCAGGAAGAGGGGGATGACAGTGGGTTTCACAAACTCTACTGGGAAGATGGACTCCTTTATACTGAGGCCAGAAACCTCAAGGAGGGGGCCACCGTGAGGTTGGTGGTGCCCCAGAAGTACAGAGAGTTCATCCTGACTTTGGGTCATGACATCTCCTTGGCAGGACATTTGGGACAGACAAAGACATGGAACCGATTGGTGAACCATTTCTACTGGCCCCATATGTCTGAAAAGGTAAAGGAGTTTTGCAGCTCCTGTGTCACCTGTCAGGCCAGTGGCAAGGCAGGGGGCAAGACAAAGGCTCCCCTAATACCACTGCCAGTGGTTGAAGTTCATTTTGAAGAGGTGGGGATGGACATTGTTGGTCCCCTGGACCCACCTACTGCATCAGGGAATAGGTATATCTTAGTGGTAGTTGACCATGCCACTAGATACCCTGAAGCCATACCTCTTAGAACCATTGATGCTCCTGCGGTGGCTAGAGCACTACTTGGTGTGTTCACCAGATTGGGTTTTCCAAAAGAGGTGGTGTCAGATAGGGGCACAAACTTCCTGTCCAGCTATCTGACTGCTATGTGGGATGAGTGTGGTGTTAACTACAAGTTCACCACCCCCTATGACCCACAAGCCAATGGTCCTGTTGAGAGATTCAACAAAACCCTGAAGGGCATGATAAATGGGTTGTCAGAGAAACTCAGGAGGAGATGGGATGTTCTCCTCCCATGCTTACTGTTTGCCTACAGGGAGGTGCCACAAAAAGGGGTTGGTTTCATTCCCTTTGAGTTGTTCTTTGGACACCCTGTGAGGGGGGCATTGAGCCTGCTAAGAGAGTCTTTAGAGAAGCCTCTTAAAGAAGCTAAGGACAATGTGCTTGACTATGTGCTAGGCCTGAGATGTAGAATGGCAGAGTACATGTACAAGGCAAACAGGAAACTGGAGGCCAGCCAGGAGCTCATGAAGCACTGGTATGATCAAAAGGCTACGATGCCTGAGTATACTCCAGGACAATTGGTGTGAGTGTTGGAGCCTGTGGCTCCCAGGGCCCTCCATGACAAGTGGAGTGGGCCCTATCCAATCTTAGAAAAGAAGGGTGAGGTTACCTATTTGGTTGACCTTGGCACCCCCAGGAACCCTCACAGGGTCCTGCATGTGAATAGATTGAAACCCCACCATGACAGGGCAGACATGACCATGTTACTGGTCACTGATGAGGGTGTGGAGGAGGAAACTGAGCCTGTGCCCGACCTCCTCTCCACTAATGTGCAAGATGGGTCAGTGAAGGGGATTGTACTCTCTCCAAAATTGATACCAGCAGCACAGAGACTGTAAGCAAGTGCTGGAGCAGTTTGCTGGCCTGTTCTCTTTGGCCCCAGGCATCACTGAGTGGTGTGTGCACCACATTGACACTGGTGACAGCCTACCTGTCAAAAAAAAACTGTACAGGTTGTCTGACCATGGCAGAGCCAGCATTAGAGCTGAGGTTGCTAAGATGCTGGAACTGGGGTTAATTGAACCGTCTGAGAGTCCATGGGCCAGTCCAGTGGTGCTGGTACCTAAACTTAATCCTCCGGGGGGACCCAAGGAGTTAAGGTTCTGTGTGGACTACAGAGGATTGAATGCAGTCACAAAGACTGACGCTCACCCTATACCTAGAGCTGATGAACTCATTTGTAGGTTAGGGGCTGCTAAGTACCTGAGTACTTTTGATTTGTCTTCAGGTTACTGGCATATTGCCCTCACTGATGAAGCAAAGGAGAGGTCAGCATACTCCACACCAGAGGGACATTAGCATTTCAAGGTAATGCCTTTTGGCTTAAAGAATGCACCTGCCACATTCCAAAGGTTGGTGAACAGGGTCTTGTCTGGGTTGGAACAGTTCAGTGCAGCTTACCTGGATGATATAGCTGTATACAGTTCTACCTGGGGGGATCACTTAAGCCACCTAATGGAAGTGCTTCAGGCCATGCAGCAGGCAGGCCTGACTATTAAGGCAAGCAAGTGCCAAGTAGGGCAGAGTTCTGTAGTGTACCTGGGCCACCTGGTAGGTGGGGGCCATGTACAGCCTCTCCAAGCTAAAATACAAACAAACTATTTTGGATTGGATAGCTCCTGTTACCCAGACTCAGGTCAGGGCATTCCATGGACTGACAGGGTACTATAGAAGGTTTGTTCAAAATCATGGGACCATTGTGGGGCCCGTAACAGAACTCACTTCTAAAAAGAGGCCCAAAAGATGATTTGGACCCCAGAGTGTCAGAAGGCTTTTGACACTCTGAAAGCTGCTATGTGCTCAGCACCAGTGCTACCAGTCCATGACTACATAAAGTAATTTGTGTTTCAGACAGATGCTTCGGAGCAAGGAATTGAGGCAGTGTTGTCACAGCTAAATGAAGGGGGCCTTGATCAGCCAGTTGCCAGAGGCTTCTTCCCAGAGAGCAGAGGTGGAGTGCCATTGAGAGAGAGGCTTTTGCTGTGGTGTGGTCCCTGAAAAGGTGAGACCATATTTGTTTGGTACTAACTTTCGTGTTCAAACTGACCACAGACCTCTCAGATGGCTCACGCAGATGAGAGGGGAGAATCCCAAGCTGTTAAGGTGGTCTGTTTCCCTACAGGGAGTGGACTTTACAGTGGAACACAGACCTGGGGTTGCCCATGCAAATGCAGATGGACTTTCCAGGTTTTTCCACTTAGCTGATGAGGTTAGTAACCCATCACCTTTCGTTTGGGGGGGGGCTATGTTGCAAAGTCATCTTGTGCCCTGGGCACCCCCCAACTTTTTGCTTGCTGACTGATGCTGGTGGTAACTGACTCTGACTGACTCTGGGCTCTGCCTAACCAGGCCCAGGGCCAGTGCTATGCTGAAAGAAACACATTAGAATACAGTTAAAACACCTACATACATTAGGGTACACAATAGTATGGTGGGGTACCCCTGGTGATTGGCATGACCTACCCTATAAGCCCCTAGTATATAATAGGGCAGAGGGATAGAAACTTCATAGAAGTCCCTAGTACCCTGTGGCATGGCAGTTTAAAGGCCAGCAGCTCTTTTTGCACTTGTATGTGTGCACTGCTGAAGCTTGAGGTCAGTTTCAAAGAGTCACTGGGTGCCAGGACTGCTTTTAAAAAGTAAATTGTGCCCAAATTCGACGTTGGTGTTTGGGGCACTTATAAATGGATAACCTACAATGTTTTGGCATATTAGGGACCACCAGGGTCTCCCTTAGGTATCCCAGGGGTGGGGGGTCAGATATTCATAAGGTACGCCCTTATAAAATTTGTTTTTATATGCCTGGGTAACGTGAAATTTGACAATTCACTCCCCACATTGTGGTACAGTGCTACTCAAATTCAACTTTGATGCTAGGAACACTGTAGAGGGAGAATCTGCAATATTTCTACAGATTCAGAACCCCTAAAGGCTCCCCTAGTTGCACATGGGGTGGGGTTCCTGTAGATATAAGACAAGTACTTATAAAATATGTTTTTGTAAGTCCTGGTGCTGGAAAAATGGCCTAAGTCATTTTTCCCATTGCAAATCCCCTGTTACATAAGTTAACATGGTAGGAAGTTATTGATTAATAACTCTTGATAGGAAAGGGATAGAAATGCCATTCAAAGACTTCCCAGAATGAAAATAATAAATCCAACAATCTCATATTGTTGAATTTCTCCTAAAGTTTACATACAAGAAGTTATAAGACTTTCTTGTTTGTAAGTCCTAATTCAATCTTCCAGTGGTCTGCCCTGATTGGTCAGAGTTAAGTGGATTAGCCAGGCTGCCTTGAAGAGGTGATAAAGAGTCCCTGGGGTTAACCAGCTCTGTTGGCAGGGCAGTGTGCTGTTCCATAGGAATGTCAGGTCAGGGGGAGGTGTCGTAAACTATGCTCTTCAAAGGGGAGAGTAGAGACCATTGTTATTTACAGCTCTGAAC
Organism: Triturus cristatus; assembly: GCF_964204655.1. Taxonomy (NCBI): domain Eukaryota; kingdom Metazoa; phylum Chordata; class Amphibia; order Caudata; family Salamandridae; genus Triturus; species Triturus cristatus. The sequence continues at coordinate 1,013,637,210 of NC_140584.1, read as the reverse complement.
TTCCCACCTTAGGGAGATTTGTAGGATTAAGGAATGTATGAGCAGATGCAGGGGGAGAGTGTAAGTAAATTAGCCATTCTAGGGGTGTGTTTAGCCAGCTCTTAATTCCTTGCTTCAAAATCAGCCATTATGGATTTGGAAGATTTGATGCACTTTGGGACATGATAATGCCACACTCTACAGGATGTGGTCATAACTTTGAGGAGTTACCCTGCTCCCATTGTTCAGAAATGACCTCCTGCATGACCCAGAGAACTTGGAATAAGTATCTGAGAGGGGCAGAGCCCTCCAGACCTGCTGTTTGAAACTTACTGAAGCAAGAAGTGCCCTGTTGAGAGAAGTTTTGCTGTGCAAAGATTTCTGAGACCTGACCTCTGAAAACTGCACCATCTGAAAACTATAGCCCTGTGGATTATCTTGCTGAATAAGGAACTAAAGAGTGGACTCCTTGAAAGCTACAGGTTAAAAGAGCTCAACTGGAATATCACCAACTAAATCTACACCTTGGAGACCCATCAGACGATTTTCAGTGGTTTTGTACCAGTGGATTATGGGAACTGACGTCCTCAACGTTCAAGGACCATCTTGGAACTTCCAGACCCTTGAAGTAAGTTTGAGACACTTTGGGACCCCTTGAGGAACTTCGGGGAGAAGTTCAAGAAGTTTGGAGCAACTTTGAAAAAAAGCTCCATAGAGGGATCAGCCAGGCCGCCTGCCTTCAACCGCGAGCCAGCCAATCCATCCAGGTTCGTCCCGCTAAAAGCTCCATGGGTCCAACTTCCAGAGATTGACCGGGACTAGAAGAAATCTGAAGCCTGCGAACCCTCACTGGATCCGGCTACATGAGGAGTATTGAGAGACCCCGGGAGAAAAAGCTCCAGAAAGGTTTCTAAGTCCGCTTGTAGAAAAGGTGACCAGGAGCAACCGCGAGAGCCAAGCCACCTGCCTTCCATCGTATGTCGGCCTGGATTCCTGGGTTGTCCCGCTGAAGCAATCTTGAAATATTTTCTAAGTCTGCTCCAGGGAAGTTGACCGGGACCTCGTCACAAGTCAAGCCGGCGAACCCTCACCGGATCCGGACTGGCTGGTAGCTTTGAGGACCCTCTGGAAGAAAAGCTCCAGAAAAGTTTCTACGTGTGAAGGTAGAAACTGAGACCGGGACCAGCCGGGAGCTGTAGCCGCTCAGGGCTCCATCGCACTCAGCCTGAAACTTTGACTTTGCCCCAGTCTATCGCGAGCAAGTATCACAATATGGTGCTATAATCTTCTAAGTGCTATATTTTATCAAATCTTTGAAAATTCATATCTCCGGTTCCCTACATTGGATTTTTGTCATTTTGGTGTCATTTTAAACATATTTCCAATTTTTATAAATTGGTATTGGATTTTTAATATGTGTTGAATCTTAGTTATTTGCTGAAATGGTGTTTTTAAATGCTTTACATACCTGTCTTTAAAGTTAAGTCTGTCTGCTCGCAGCCACGTTACCAAGGGTTGAGCATAGGAATAATTTTCTAAGACCTATGCAGAGTCCTACCATGTGTTAGTGGCCTTATTGCCAGTGGCAGACCTACATTTGCCCCTACCAATAACCCACTTTCCAAAAGCTGTGAAGCGAGTTTCTCAGTCTGCGGAAATCAACAAAGAGGGACAGTGTCACACAATATCTCTCGCATCAGAGTTGGGTTGTTCAAGGGGTCCGTCTTGAGTTGCAAAATGCTCTGTATTTACTTTCCGCTTTCTTGATTCTCGCCGTGTCCGAACGCCTGTACGTTCTGGAGCCCGTGTTTGAGAAACAAATATCGGTGCATTTTAATGACGTTACGTGACTCGTGAATTTAGAAAATACATCAGCCTTCTTTTTCAGTGTCTCCATATCGTATTAGACTGATTAAGTGTAGTTGATATATATGTGTGAAAGAGCGGCATGATTTTAAAGCCTGCGTTCTAGTAATTTTGACTATTTATATTTGCGTACCGATATCACGTGACTTGTACATCAAAAGGGTTTTGACTCGTTCTCATGCCGCTGACTGATTTTTCATAGTGTCCGCATTATAAAGGCCAAAAGACCAAAGCCCTAAGCCTAAATCGACTTTGTATATGGTGTAGCGACATTCCTTGTAAGTTGTAAATGTGCTTTTGTTTAATCGGCCGAAGAGATGCATTCTGGAAATTGTATGCTTTTTTTGTGTGAATAACAAGGTTGATACGGTGTTTGATGTTAAACATCAAAGACTTTAGCAGGAAGTATCCGTGTTGGCATTAGAGAGGCCTAGTTTTCTATAGAAATATTTGGTATCATTTAGTTATTTCACAGGAAAGAAAAGTGTATTGGGTGCACTACACTAGTTCCATTATGGATTCGTCAGATTGTAAATTTCTGAAAGTTCATTCAGCCAGTTAACAGTAGTGTTGAATTTTACTATTAACATTGCTTCCCTCAACAACAGAATCCTTTCTGTGTCTCCTCCTCGAGGATTGTTCTCAATTTTAGATAAGATTGTCCATTTTAGTTCGTTCACAGTGTGACTTTTCATCATCCAATGATAAACCAAGGGCGCATTTGCTACTTGTTTACGAATTCTTGACATATGTTGTGTAATCTGTTAACGGGCTTCTTGGTTGGTTTTGTCAATGTATAGTTTTGGGCATGGACAGACAATGCCATATACCACATTCTTACTTTTACAATTAGTGAACAAATCGTGTTTGAGGATGTGTGCAATAGAGATAATCTGTTTCATCTACAGGAGTCAAACTATGGGGGGCATATTTAGCCTTACCTCCGGGACAAAAAAAGTGGTTGTATCAGAATATTGGCCCTGAAAGTTAGATTGGGAAGGTCCCACCCTCTATAATATGGAAGTGCCCTAGACAGGCAGGGGAGGAAAGTGGAGAGTGCCCCTTTTGTCGTAAAACATCACTATCCTATTTGCACTTACATATAATTTGCACATGTTTTGTTAATGGCAGAAGAATATTGCTCTTGCCGTTTTTTATAATGACGCAGGTTCGCTGTACAAGTGATTTATTGGCAGAAATTTTAAAATGTGATAATATAACATTGTGCTATGGGGTCGGAAAATGTCTGTCTATAGATGATGAATGGTCCATTGAGCAGAGGAGTATGTCATTAGATGAATAGTACAGGATCTTTGAGGGCAATCAATGTATTCAAATCAGACCCACAGAATATATAGCAATCCTATGGGTCCCTTTTGTTATAATAGCATTTTTTGCACAAATATACTTATAAGTTGTAGGACCATGGTTCACTTGGCATAAAAGCAATGGTAATTTCTGCACAATTATAGCCTTTCTATACAAATATATCTACATGCTGTATTGAGGGGTTTACCTTGTATAAATGGAATGGTAACTTTCGATTGCTCTTTTTAAACAATAGCATTTTTGTATAAATATATTTGTATGCTGTAATTTTTATGTTTGTATTCTGTAAAAAGTTAATGGTATTTTGTATAAAACCAATGCCATGCTTTTAGATTAATTGGAGATTTATTTTAAGTAGTATTGTGTATCTTTGATCTGTATGTACATGAAATATTTGTGTTGGCTTATTGGCACAGTTTCAAACTGTTACTAAAATCAATCTATCTATCTATCTATCTAGAACTGTGCAGTTCTCGCAAGATATACGGTGAGGAGGAAGAGGACAGCCCGGAGATCTATTATTCACAATTCCCACGTGCACAAAACCAGCTCAAAAAAGTATTGCTGCCATAATTCATACCATATCTCAGCGTTTGCTTTTCAAAGTCCATCACAAACAGACCCGTGTCTGTTTGCTTTTCAAAGTCCATCACAAACAGACCTGTGTCTGTTCGTTTTCCCTTGCTCTGCTGCACCTTTTCTTTGGTTGAGCATTTCATACCTTTCACTGTGGTGCACATCGCAAATATCCAAAAGAAAACAGGTGCTTTATTCTCAAATACATCAGCACTGTATTTGTGAATAAAGCACCTGTTTTGCAAAGTCTGGTGTGCGGCGCTCTTCTTTTGTGTCTACAAGGAGGATCTCTTGGATATTAGCAAGGTGCACCGGTCCCCGCGTGCCGAGGACGCCCTGTTGAGGTCGGGGCTCAAGGTCGGAGATATGGAGGTGGATTTAATTGTCTAAAAGCCCAATTCGCCTGTGCCATGCACCACAGTGAAAAGTATGAAATGCTCAACCAAAGAAAAGGTGCAGCAGAGCAAGGGAAAACGAACAGACACGGGTCTGTTTGTGATGGACTTTGAAAAGCAAACGCTGAGATATGGCATGAATTATGGCAGCAAGACTTTATATAGATATATGTATCTCTCTTGAGTGTTGGAATTAAACTCAAGTGTTGGAATTGACAATGTGACATTGGGCAGCAGCGATTTGTGGAAGAGCGTACATCAATCTCAAGAAGAGAGAAATATCAAGTTGGTGGGTAACAGCCATATTAAAACAATACGTGCAAGTGGGGTGTGTGATAAGGGGTTTGAGAATAGTGATTACCCTGATTTATGAGTATCCTAACCCAGGATTATTAAAGGAATGGGCATGATTTGTATTTTGATAAGGTAATTGAAAGAGCAGAAATAATTAAAAGAATCAAAGACTTATCAACAGACCTGGACAAAGAAACAGATCAAACTAGGATTTTGAATTTCAAGAACGATTTGACAGGCTGGTTAGAGAAACACGAATGGAGGATAAAAGATAGAAAAGCCACAAAGTTCCTGCACGATTGCTTGGATTATGAGAATGGGCAAATATTTACTTTGCGAAGCGTTTTGACACGATAAGAAGGCAGAAGTTTCAAAACATCAACACACCCCAACAGGAATATTCAAAATGTGAAATTAGCTCGGATACAAAATCGGAAGTGGAGCAGGAAGACCTAGCAAGGAATGAAGGAGTAGTCACTTGCTTCACGGTAGCCGACGAATTACGTTTTTTACAGTTAGACCAAAGAACAGATCATCAAACCATAAGGAGGCGAGGAAGACCCAGAGGAAAAGGAAACAGAGTAGGGGGGCTAAGGGAGAAGGAGAAACACGCTAAGAAATAACAGGAAGATCAACACAGTCCAATTCAAAACAAACAGCCAAGAAATAAAAGAAAATCACACAGTGGTTAATTTGAGTCAGATCCTGTTGTCAGAGAATGACGTGTCCAAATTGCCACAAGAATGATTTCAACTATGCCCAAATTAGGATGGACTTGTATGGATACATTAGGAAATTGAAATTAACACAAATTCATAAACTGAAGGAAGTAACTGTAACAACAATTGCTGGGACTGGTACCTCAGAAAGAAATGCACACTCCAACCTTGCTGTGTCAGATCTGGAAACATTAGAAGATCTATGGTCATTACAAGAAGAAGGTGAAACATCACCTTATCCTCAAGGACTACCTGATAATGAAAATTTGGAGTGAGACAGTTTGAACCTAGTAACAGGAGGAATTACTCTGTTTCGACCTAAATCTAGATATATTCCCCAAATGACAAAGGATAACCTGGACATTTTTGTAGAGAATGTGATAAGAGATTTGAGACATATATATCGGACATCTGTAAATAGAAAGAAATCTCTAGACTTAAAAGAGAAAAGGCTATGTGATACAATCAACAAAATAAAGAACCTACCTGAAGTAGTGTTGAAGCCCTCGGATAAGAGGGGAATATTGTGTTATTGGACAGGCAGCTAAATAAAATGGAAGCATTGACCCAGTTGAACAACATGGAATGTTATACGTGTATAATGGATGAATATGAGGATGTCAAGGAAAACTTTACAAGTAGACTGAGTTTATGGAAAAATCAAGACCTTTTAAACTGGGATTAGTTTTGCTTTTTAAAACAAGCAAATCTAGTACTACTAGCGTTCTATATGATCCCTAAAATTCATAAAGACTTGAGTAGGCCACCAGGTAGACCTATAATTTCTGCCCAGATTAGTGTATTTGAAAATGTTTTTAAGTACATTGATTATTTTTTAAACCCCATTGCTACCAGCCTCCCATCATATATAAAAGATTCTGCTTACTTTTTAAAGCATATTTATGATGTCAAATGTGAAGATAACATGCTTTTAGATGTTTTGACTTATTATACAAATATCACATCAGGACGGGTTGAGAGAAACCTATTAGATTTGTGAAGCATAATACAATGTTGTTAGAGATGATGCATTGGTGTCTAACAAAAAACATTTCTTTATTTGAACAAGAATTGTTCCAGCAAGAACAGGGGACGGCCATGGATACCTGCTCTGCACCCAGTTATTCAAATTTACATCTATGCTGGTGGAAGGAGCAGGTGCTCTGTGGGCCAACAATGGAACACTGGACAGAGAATGTCACAATGTGGCTGAGATTTATTGATGATCTTTTTGTACTGTGAAACAGTACAGAAGTGGAGGCAGATCTATTTATCTCAGAGTTGAATACTAAAAATCTCAATTTGAAATTCATAGGTCAGAAAAGCAAGACTTCCATAGAATTATTAGTTATTAGAGTTTGAGTAGGTGGGGAGAAATTAGAAACTACTATATTCAGAAAACCAATGGCGGGAAACACTATTCTCAACGCCAGTAGTTCACATCCCACCCCATTAATAAAAAGCATCCAGTTTGAAGAATTCTATAGAGCAAGAAGAGCATGTAGTACTTTGGAAGAATATGACAAAGTGGAGCAAGCCATGAAAAAACACTTTATACAGAGAGCATATTCTCAGCCTATACTAGAACTAGTCTCAAAGAAAGCAAGGGGATTAAACAGGAAGAGTGCTCTGTTCAACCCTTTAAAGACAGTGAGAAGGAGGGAACTATCTAAAAAAAAAACACAGAATCATCACTATATAGAGCATACAAATGTTTGCCAGATTTTAAGTAAAAATAGGCATTTAGTTAAGGAAGATCCAATTATGGGCCTGATCAATGCAAAACAACCCCAGATTACCGTAGAAAATCAAAATCTTTGGGAGAGTATCTAGTTAAAAGCGAATTCATTGCAGGAACCCCCAATATGACATGGTTTAGACAAATGGAAGGTTTCAGAAAATGCTTAAAATGCAAGGCTGGCGAAATTGGAGAGAACTTTACTTCTTTAACAACAGCCTTCACTAAGACTATCAAAGTAAAGGGGAATTTAACATGCAGATCAAGTTTTGTTGTGTATATATTAAAATGCCCCTGTAGAAAGTTAAATGTAAGGAGCACTATGTTACCTGCATACAAATGAAATTTGTAAAATATAAGAGCAGTGGTGAACACTGATCACAGTTTTCCAGTAACTAGATATTTTAAGAAATACCATCATAGCAATCCCACATCATTCATATATAGTTGCATTGCACAAACACCAAAGAAAACAAAAGATGAGGAGTTAGAGAAAAGGAGCTGAGAAAACAGGAAACATGCTTCAACTTGGAATTAGATAGTAAAGAGCCAAATGGCTTTAACACTGATGAGGAATTGTTTACTTGCTTCTATTGAAAAATCACCCCATTAGAAACACTCCTCAGAGAGAGCACCAGGAACAATCTTTTATGTTTAATATAAAATGAGAGGGGAAATAATGTTTACTAGCACTTTGCACTTTAAAAAAATTTCACTTGAGAAAATTGCACTTTATTATTATTTTTTATGCTTTTCCAGTTTCAAATATTGACTTTATTACTAATACACTGTAAGAGGCACTTGCCAAGCAACAAGCATAAAAAAAATAACATGCTTTTTAATTGTTCTTCTAGTTATTGAGGTAGGCTTTCAAAGGGAAACTCTCCGGCAAAATAAGTGTTTTTACGAGTAGAGTGTTTGTGAGAAATTCAGTTATTAAGAAAAACATTCATGGAGTTAGAAAAATGAAATATTCATGAAATTTTTATTGAGACAAAATAAATCAAAAGGAAGTAAGACAAATACATGAATGAATAAGCCACATTGAATTGTGAAAGTGAAACACATATAATGAATTGTGAAAATGGTGTTTGTCATCGTGAACAAAGCTGTGCCTGGCAGCCAAAACACGTAGATGATATTTTCATTTCAGAATAAAATTTGGTGAAATTCACAGAAGTGCCGACATCATTCCTGAGAGAGAACGTGTTCAGCAGGATATGTGAGGCATGGCGGATGCCTCATTGGTACAGAACCACCAGCAGTTGGGAAGCACGCCAGAAACCGCATTGACACAGTGAAGGATATATATATATATATATATATATTTATATTATCTACTGGCGGTCGTCAGTATATAGTTATAGTTAGGAACGTGTTTCCATAGGAAATCCGCAACATTCTATTTGGAATAACTTTGGCGCCGATTGATGAATCCTCGCAAAAGTTTCAAAATAGGTGGGGCGCTCCGCTCTGCTCCTACCCTGAAAGTCTCGGGGGGATTCGTCAAGCGGGGGCTGAGAAAAAAGGGGGGTCCCAAAACACGTTTTTCCCATGCAATTTTCCATAGGAACCTTTAGTCCAAGGTACAGCCCAAACGGCTGAACAGAATTACTTTAAATTTGGCAAAGAGGTAGTCCTCAGGTCAGGGATGTGCCTTTTGCATATCTGGAGTCAATCTGTTCATTAGTTCCTGAGAAAATTGCAGTTAAAAGTACATACATATCTATAGCCTCGCACCGTGCGCGCACGGTGACGTGCGCAAGCGCAATTCTGATTGGTTGGTAGATGTCAGTAAACATTCGAATCGGTCGAATTCAGGAAGTGTCGGCCGCCATTTTGTCTCTCGCAGTCTGAGGCAGTGAAAAACAAAGGTGGAGAACGTGAAAAGGGGGCAGGGTGGACAGTTCCTGACCCCCTAGCCTTTCTCAGGGGGTCACTGAAGGACCCCCAAGGGTGAAAAAAACATTATTTTTTTTCCGAAAAAGCGCGGGGTGCGCGCACCGTACACACAACGCATCGTGGGCGCTTGGTGCGCAAAGCACATCGAGCGCCCACAGAGCGCGCATGGTGCGCGCACGGTGAAAAACCTGAAAAAAAATATATTAATAAATACATAACTTAGCATTTAAAAAAACGTACAAATTCACTTAAAAAACCATAGGTTTCACACACGTTATAGTTAGGAATTAGCATTTAAAAAACCATGCAAATTCACTTAAAAAACCATAGGTTTCACACATGTTATAGTTAGCTGGACATTTCCCTCGTAAAAAACCAATGAAATTCCCCCGTTATAGTTAGTGCAGGCAACTATAACTCACACGACCGCAATCCTCTGCTGATGACGTCAGATATTACATCACTGATTACATATGTGTCTTTCTGAAAAAGAAATATTTGTAATATATGCATAGCTAAAGATTAATGGAAGAAGACCTGGGTAAATAGGTGTCTAAATACAGTGATGTAATATCTGACGTCATCAGCAGAGGATTGCGGTCGCGTGAGTTATAGTTGCCTGCACTAACTATAACGGGGGAATTTCATTGGTTCTTTACGAGGGAAATGTCCAGCTAACTATAACATGTGTGAAACCTATGTTTTTTTAAGTGAATATATATATATGTAGAACTGCTGCTGTGCCGCCTATTCTTTCCTAGGGACGGAGATGCTGGATTGTGGAAAAGAACTGATATATATATATGTATTCAAGAAATATATATGTAGAGTTATGAATAGTAAATGTATATTTCCATGTATGCACTTACCTTTTAATATAGGGTGAACAAGCTGCGCATTCTTGAGTCCAAATACATAATAGAGCTACAAACCAAAGCCCCCAAAGAGGTAAGAAGAATTCTGGGTACTTGTAGGCTGTAATAGAATAGGTATATTCTATAACAGAAACTATAGACACATTTGCGGGACTATTAACTTTTGTTTGGGTGCATTTATTTTAAATTCCATGAAAATTATTTTTCTGAAGGTACATTTTCTCCTCAGGTATTTTATGTGGCACAATTAATAGAAGGCAATGAAGTAGAACTCCCTTAAAGTATAGGAAATGAATTGTGAGATAAATAGCACATTCAGGGCACTAATTTAATAAGGGAAAGAAGGCAGTACATAAAAGAAAGGAAGATAAAGAAGGGGATGGGTGAAACATGTATGAGAGAAATGTTCACATGAATAGACTAAATTAGACAGGATGATGTTAATATGATGAGGGATACAAAAACATATTTCAGAGCTGCAAAGTTTATGTAACAAATGTTTTTTGATGACTTTTAAAAATATAATTTCTCCCCTTTTTTCTTCTCCCCTGAACCCCGATTACATACCATCTTGATACTGAATTAATATTAAATTTGCAACACTGAAATCTCATGATAGATATTGATGTGTTAAAGCAACGCATCAAGATGGCCGCCAAATTTATAGTGAATTTGTAAGGTCTGAAGTGCCGTTGTCTATTTTCATGTGAATCCTCGTGAGTCGGATGCATTACTCTATGATTTAAATGAAAGATGTTGTCTGAACGTGCTTGATATTGAAAAAGGCTTCATGCTGAAACGAGTCCCGTCAGTGCAATAATCTGGCTTGCTAATAAACATTGGAATTGTATTCTTCGCATGGGTGCACTCGTTGTTTGGCAACGGAACAGTTGTTGCCAGTGAACTTATATATATACCGCTGCTGTGCCGCCCATTCTTTCCGAGGAACAGGGATACTGGAGATATATATATTACCTACTGGCGGTCGCCAGTAGGTAGTTATAGTTAGGACCGTGTTTCCATAGGAAATCTCAAAATTCTATTTTGAATAACTTTGGCGCCGGTAGACAAATCCTCGCGAAATTTTCAAAACTAATGGGGCGCTCCGCTCAGCTCCTACCCTGAAAGTTTCGGGGTGATTCGTCAAGCGGGGGCCGAGAAAAAAGGGGGGGTCCCAAAACGCGTTTTCCCCATGCATTTTTCCATAGGGACTTTAGTCGCAGCTACAGCCCGAACGGCTGAACAGAATTATGTGAAATTTGGCAGAGAGGTAGCCATAAGGTCCATGAAGTGCCTTTTGCAGGTTTGGTGTAAATCTGTTCAGTATTTCCTGAGAAATTAGCATTTAAATCAATATATATATCTGTACGCGCGCAGCGTGCGCGCACTGAGCAAGTCCTGTGCGCGCACCCTGCAGTGCGCGAGCGCACTTCTGATTGGTTGTTAGATGTCAGTAAACATTCGAATCGGTGGAAATCAGGAAGCGGCGGCCGCCATTTTGTCTCTCGCATAAAGAGGGGGTGATAAACAAAGGGGGAGAACGTGAAAAGGGGGCAGAGTGGGGAGATATTGACCCACTAGGCATTGTAAGGGGGTCACAGTAGGACCTTGTAGGGCAAAAAAAAGATTTATATTTTGAAAAAAAATATCGCCGAGTGCGCGCACCCAGCGCGCACCCGAAAATGTTATAAAAACAAAAAAATAATTAAAATTCGCAATTAAGTGAAAAGATATAAGGTGGCTCTAAAAAGAGCCCTTGTGTTTATTGTGTGTTTTTTGGTACCTACAAGTAAGTACCGATGCAGAGTCTAAAGTTCAAGAGGAAGACTCTGTTGCCTTCATCAGTGAAGTGTACACCATCTCCTCTATAAATGTCTTGCATGTTGTAACGCAAGTTGTTGTGGTATATAGAACCCATACCATAGTCTCTGAGGAAAGCAGAAATAGATTTGTTGACGTGCTTCCTTGATTTGTCAATCTGCGGACAAAATTGGTTGGACCAGTTCCACTTTTGCCTTTGGCATATGTTAGAATATACAAAGGCAGTTTGTGGAAAAAGCGACATCAATTGCACAAGGGTGTCCTTAATAAGCATTTTCAGACCTACCCCAGTTAAAGTGCCTAGGTCATTACCACCACAGTGCACAATAATAAGGTTAGGCTGTGGGAGATGTAGAAAGGTTTTCACCAAAGGCATTAATTGGTGCCACTTTAACCCTCTCTGACCAATCCATTTAATGTCTACATTTGGCAAAGCAAGGTCTCTCACCATACCTCTTTTTTCTGCAAATTATTCACTCCAGAAGACATAGCTGTGACCTACAATCCACACTGTGAACATCTTCCAAGGAGATCTGGATGCACTCAGGAGGTGTCTTTCAGTAGAAAGGCAATATGAAATGAAAGACAGTTGAAAAAATGGAGGCACACATAGTTTTTTTTTATAAAAAGAACTCATTGGCTGTCTCAAACCATTCTACACTAAAAACTAGGCTGTATGTTTAATTTTTAAAAAGCATGTTTTGTATTGGTTCAGAAAAATGTGTTACCAAAGAACATTACTATGGATTTGCTGTTAGGTTTGAAAAGTCAAGCACTCTTGCTCTTTGGATATGAAACATTGTCTGCTGAACTTCTGACCTCTCTCCTCACAGCAGTGTTCCATGACCTGTTGCTATGGTAGCAGGCAGGAGACAAGTTGGGGGAAGGGTACATTTGGAAAGGGGTTGAAGTTTTCAACCAATAGAAATGTGTGATTTCATTTGAAAAAAAGTGGGAAGCACTGAGATTTGAAATTAACATGTGTATGTGTGAAAAAAGAGAGGGAAACATTGCCATTTACTGGTTCTGGAGAGAGGAGAGAGGTGTGGAGCTCTGATATTCTGACTCTGATAGTCTGCTGTTTGAGTGGCACATTTCTTTCTCAACTAACTATTTTAAAAGGTGAGTTATGAGTTTGAGAGGGGATGTATGTGGTGATTTTTGAGATAAATATTAGAATTGTGAATCTTCTTCAAAAGTTATGTTTTACATTTTGAGGTTTGCGAGATATTTAACTGTTTTGAACTTGTAAGATATTATGGAGTATGTTTTCACAATAGGTTTATGTGTACTGGTAAGAATGAGGAATACTGTTTTGTGCCTACCATCAAACCATGAGTCTGTGTGCAGAGAAGAATTGTTGACAGAGATTTAATTTGCGTTGCTGTTGAAAAGTAAGACTTGCAGTTGAAAGGAAAGGACAGCTTGTTTTTAATTGTGATGGTTAGGATTTAGCAGAAATCACTTTGAAAGAAAAGAGAGGAAAATGGCAGCACATTTGAAATTAGCATTAGTTCTGTAAGAATTGCTGACCCAGGAAAGGGGCAGCCTGTGTTTTGTGCCTACCAACACAGCATGAGTCTGTGTGCATATAGGAATTGTTGTCTGAGATTTAATTTGTGAAGTTGTTGTTCTGTAAGGATTGCAGACCCAGGAAAGGGGCAGCCTGTGTTTTGTGCCTACCAACACAGCATGAGTCTGTGTGAATATAGGAATTGTGGCCAGAGATGTATTTTGTGTTGCAGTTGTTTTGTAAAACATGCACTTGCAGGAAAGGGACAGCTTGTTTTCTTCAAATGTGGTGGTTAGCAGTCAGCAGAAATCACTTGATCGCAATTGAGAGGCAAAAGCTAAAACATTTGAAACCAACAGGGTAGATTTCCCTTTCAAAATAGCAAAGGCACAGGTAGTTGCCATATGTTCAAAACTGAAAATAACCCTTAGCACACATGCACTGTTACATACATCCCAGCAGTCTTCATGCAGTTTTGGAAGTCTCTTTGCTCATCTGTCTTGCACCAGACAATACACAGTCTCCAGAAACACACTCTTGGCACACACGCAGCAGCTTCTCCCACACTCCTATGTGTAGTACTCAGGTCTGTGTGGTGTTTCAGATAGCACTGTGTAACGCAAACACATTCAACGTCATCAAGGCACATTTCCTTTGCTCTAGTGTAGTTACTCACCCAGATTGCACATGCTCATGGTTTGATGTAGCTGTTAGGACATGTGGTCTTTTCTGCCTCTGTGATCTAGAAGGAAAATGTGTCAGGCTGTAACAGTAATTATCACTTGCTCTACCACAGTAGTAAATGTGCTTTGAAATTGCAAATCAAATTCTGTTTTCTGCTTAGAAGCACACTATGAGGCTGTGTGCGCACAGGAATTGTGGCCAGAGATGTAATTTGTGTTGCAGTTGTTCTGTAAAACATGCACTTGCAGGAAAGGGACAGCTTGTTTTCTTCAAATGTGGTGGTTAGCACTCAGCAGAAATCACTTAATCGCAAATGAGAGGCAAAAGCTAAAACATTTGAAACCAACAGGGTAGATTTCCCTTTCAAAATAGCAAAGGCACAGGTAGTTGCCATATGTTCAAAACTGAAAATAACCCTTAGCACACATGCACTGTTACATACATCCCAGCAGTCTTCATGCAGTTTTGGAAGTCTCTTTGCTCATCTGTCTTGCACCAGACAATACACAGTCTCCAGAAACACACTCTTGGCACACACGCAGCAGCTTCTCCCACACTCCCATGTGTAGTACTCAGGTCTGTGTGGTGTTTCAGATAGCACTGTGTAACGCAAACACATTCAACATCAACAAGGCTCATTTCCTTTGCTCTAGTGTAGTCACTCACCCAGAATGCACATGCTCATGGTCTCAAGGAGCTGTTAGGACATGTGCTCTTTTCTGCCTCTGTGATCTACAAGGAAAATGTGTCAGGCTGTAACACTAATTATCACTTGCTCTACCATAGTAGTAAATGTGCTTTGAAATTGCAAATCAAATTCTGTTTTCTGCTTAGAAGCACACTATGAGGCTGTGTGCATATAGGAATTGTGGCCAGAGATGTAATTTGTGTTACGAAAACGTACTAGGTGCGCGCTCAGAGCGCGCACCCCAAGAATTTATATAAAAAAAAAAGTGGAGAAAAATTTATTGCAAAAATAAAATAAACTGTTCAACTTTATCCTAATTGAAAGTTAAAAAAAAGAGCAAAAACAAATAAAAGGATACAGATAATATATAAATGAATACATAGGAATTTTATTTTAATTAAAAAAAAAAAAATAATTTAATAATTCAAAAATTAGCATTTAAAAAACCGTACAAATTCACTGAAAAAACCAAAGGTTTCACACACGTTATAGTTAGGAATTAGCATTTAAAAAACCTTGCAAATTCACTGAAAAAACCATAGGTTTCACACACGTTATAGTTAGCTGGACATTTCTCTCATACAAAACCAATGAAATTCCCCCGTTATAGTTAGTTCAGCTAACTATAACTCGCGCACCCGCAATGCACTGCTGATGACGTCACATATTACATCACTCATGACATGGTCAGTGACATCACTCATGACATCACTGATGACATCTCAAATGACATCACTCATGACATCACTGATGACATCATCCTTGTGATAGAGTGGCAGACCTCCTCTCACCCTAATATAACCTTTGATACACACATTCAAAAATAGAGACTAAAATTTTCAAAACAATCGACATACCAATACCAGTTACAACAACCTCTTCAGTAATTCTAAGATCCACATACACATCCACTCATTCACCAACAGTCCTATACAGTCACTCATACATGTACTCACTCATCATATGTACTCATACACCTATACATCCTGTTACACAATGCCACTCATCCATAGAGTTACTCACACACATAGTCACTCATGCTAATAAAGAATCAAACATACATTTACTTGCATATACAGTTATACACACACCACCACACTTACTTCTATGGAAACTTACACATACTTAGTCTTTTAAACAATCACTTATAGAAACACATACTTATTCATACAGGAACTCTTTCAATCTCTCACTCTCACATATACTCACTTATATACAACAATAGTCACATATACTATTTTAAAACATATGTAGTTACTCATAAAGACACTATTGAGACAGTCATTCACTCACTAACACACCCATACACACACTCATCCACCCATAGAGTCCTGCACACATGCTGTCTTCAACACATACAAACAGTGAGTCACTCATTCATGCACCTATGCACTACGTAATACCCCCGATTGAACCATGCAGACACTCAGACTGATACTCAAAAAAACAACTAATAATGGTAATGGTAATGGTAAAGGTATTTCTAAAGCGCTAACATTCATCCCAAAGGATATCATGGCGCTAAGATTGAACAATATACAGCGAGCGTTTTAGTGAGTGTTAGGGAACAACATGGTTTTAAGTTTCTTTCTGAAGATGAGGTAATAACCTACATAGACACCCATGTAGCTACTCAGCAACCCATGCAGCCACTTATACACAAAGTGAGAGACTGATACAGATATTTACATATTTAAACATTACTCACTAAGCCATGTATTCACTATGATACACTTAATCAGTCAGTTACACAATCAATTTTTCAAAAACAAATCATCCATTTAGACACTTATATACCCATTTATTCTTCCATCGACCTTGAGATATACATATATAAAACATATTTAATTTTCAGAAAAACACACATTCACTGGATGATATCATCAGTGATGTCATCAGTGATGTCATTTGAGATGTCATCAGTGATGTCATGAGTGATGTCACTGACCATGTCATGAGTGATGTAATATGTGACGTCATCAGCAGTGCATTGCGGGCGCGCGAGTTATAGTTAGCTGAACTAACTATAACGGGGGAATTTCATTGGTTTTGTATGAGAGAAATGTCCAGCTAACTATAACGTGTGTGAAACCTATGGTTTTTTCAGTGAATATATATATATATATATATCTATATATATATATATATTTTTTTTCCATTTTTTTTTTTCAAGAAATATGGATTTGGAGTTATGAATAGTAAATCTAAATTTCCCTATATGCACTTACCTTTCAATATTTTTGCCCTCAATATTTTAGCTACTATTAGGATTGTCACTAGCCTCGCAACATTGCTCAAATCTGTTTTTTTTTAATCAGGGGTTCTGCTGAAGATTAGGGATAGGTAAGATCACAGACCAAGAATGTAATGCAATGTTCAAAGAAGATATTTGTCACTGTGAGTGAGTCACAAACTGGAGCTTTTCACATTGAAATCCTCAAAAAAGGTTAGTGGAAGTGGGAATGGGTGTGATTTAAAGCCACACCCACAAAATGGTCGGTTAGATCTCATGGAAATTTCTACAAAATGCCAGTAGCCTTGGGAGATCTCAGTGGCCACAAAACTGGGTGAGCGAGGGTCCTATGGACACAAGTCATGTCACAAAGTAATCATTTAGTTTAGTAGGCTGCATCATAATGTTTGCCCTTACAGAACTCCCATTTGATGCCGTAGAATACAGTACCACCTGTAGACTATGCCACAAGAGTCACAGAGAAAACTATTTGTCACATTTCACATTAAGATGCAAATTCCAGAGAGTAACATATAAATCAAGAGTATACATTTGGATCCTCTTTTCTGTTTCTGGTGACGTGCTTGACTATAAGGGTCAGACTTGTCTGTAAGGCAATCCGGCAGCACCTGAAGAACCGCTCTCACAGATCAGTGTATGGGCTAGTTTTTGGGCTGGTTTTATGGTGTAGTGGGTTGTTTTTTACTATTGATTTATCTGATATTGCTACAAAATTACCTAGAGCAAGCACAAATGCATGCAGTCTCCAATAACTTGCAAAACACCTATACAATTTGTCTTTACAAGTTCAAATTTGCCCTGATTTGCAAATGTGGGCCACTTTTTTAGCTATCTTATTCGCAGACGGGGGCCACCTTTAATCAGTGTCTGGGTCAATTTTCTGTCCCAGTTACACCCTGTTGATTATGGTGTATTAATGCATCTGGATGTCATGGACATTGCAATACATAATCGCTACAAGAAGCAAATACTACTATAATGCACAACCAAGTCATGAGAGGAAGATGAACAATAGCATTCATGTTAAATATGTAGCACTAGGCTGGTTCAGTTCATTGGCAGGCAGGTTCCATGAGGCTCTGCTGGCTGTTGCCATGTCTGCAGCACTTGGCCGGGATGAACCATGTACCACATGAATCTTGTGCGCTGGGTGACAATATGAGAGCTGGGGCAGATGCGATGCCACATCGTATCCAAGTGGTACACTAGAACTATCACATTGCCAGTTGCAAACCCACAGTGCTCAGCCAGGGATCCAAAGGCCGATCAATTCCCAGGAGTGCTGGCATGGGGTGTGTTAGTTTCTCACAGTGATTGACTTGAAGCCATTATTACCAGTGGTGTTTAAAGTTGTAAAGTTATTGACCACACAATACTAATTTCCCCAGATATAGGATGGCCCAGGGCATGACTTCCAGCAGCAGGGAAAGTAGATTATGCTGTTTCTGGGTGGTGACCAATTTGATTGATTGTTATATATTAGGACTAGTCCAGAATGATAGTGGTGAAACAGAATCCCCTGCAGCCTGGTGGTCCATCCAACTGCAAGGAATTGGTGGGTAATGTGAAACCATGCCTAGGGTGGAATCAGAAACTAGGCTATTCTCTGCAAAACTTGGAATTCCTGGATTAGGCCCGCCTCTATAGAAATAGTATTTCACTACACCCATCCCTTAATCTATACACCATTAACCTGCTATCAGTTGCAATAAAGTTACATTAAAGAACCCCTCTGATAAACTTGAGAAGGTGTAGCCATCCCTTTTGAGTGAGATGGCAAGAACATCAGTGGAGTGCAGTGCTAGATGCTAATGTGAGAGTATATGATCCATTGTGTGTCTGACTGGTTGCTACCTTAATGGCCACCAGGTCTTCTGTTTATATGTTTGGATTGACTCCCAGTGAGCCAACGTGGAAGCCTGTGTTGGGCCTCCGACTAATGTGATAATAAACATCAGAATGTGACACGCTGCCTAATGGGTGAACGTCTTCATTCAATGACATGTTAGAGTTTCAGAACCACGTCGATATACATATATATTCACTGAAGAAAACAAAGGTTAAAGTAATGTTCTAGTTAGGTGGAAATGTCAGTTTAAATGCAACATTTATACTAAAAAACCACTGAAATTCACGACAGTTTTTTTTTCATTATCTATATCTCACGCCCACCATCCACAGTTGTCATTAATGATGTCATTTTAGATGTCATCAGTTGCTACTATGTCATAGAAAAGGTCGAGTGATGCAATATGTGAGGTCATAAGCAGTGCATTGCAAGGGCACTAGGTATAGTTACTTAAAATAACGATAGCTGGTGACGTTCAGTGTTTTTTTTGTTTAAAATGTTATGTTTATTCTGACAGTTTCACCTAACTATAACGTCACTTTAACCTTTGTTTTTCTCGGTGAATTTGTAAGGTTTTCGTAATGCAAAGTAAGATACTATTATCATTTCTAAGTATAACTCCACTTTAACCTATGGTTGGTTCAGTTAATTTCTAGGGTTTTTTTTAACATAAAGTAATATTTTATTACCATACCTTACTATACTCCCCTACTGAATGGGTTTACACCAAACCACAAAAAGCACACTTTCTGGATCAAGATTTAGATTTCTGCCAAATTTGGTGTAATTCCGTTCAGTTGTTTTGGCTGTATCGATTTCCTACAGAAAATTTCATTGCAAAAACATGTTTTGGGACCCCCCCTTTTGCTTGGCCCCCACTTGACGGATCACCCTGAAACTGTCCAGGAAGGAGCTGAGGTGGATAAGCCTGGGAAGTTTTTGGGAGATTCCTCACACGTCACCAAAGTTATTAGCAGGCTAAAAATATATTTCCTTTGGAAACCTGGTCCTAACTATAACTACACAGTGACAATTCTATATGTTGTCATTATATAGAGGTTCACAGCTGTGACGAAACAGCCTTTGATGCTGTAATACCAACAAAAAAGCCAGGGCTCCCTTCAACGGCGGCCTTCCACTCCTTGGTATTTGGCGAAACTAAAAACGGAAAAAGCCAGTTGCAGGCATTTGGAAAGAACGTGGCGCACTAGTAAGACTCATCAAAACAGAGTTCTTTATAGACAGTCTCTGTCCAAATATCATCTGAACTTAAAAGTAGCCAGACGTCGGTTTATCATCAACCATATAGAAAATACCAGCAACAACACTGTTTGGCATAGTACGGGACTTTGTATCTCCTAAAGTCTGTAGACAGGCGCCCATGGAATCCCAGGAGTTCTGTAACTCTTTGGCGACCTACTTTCATGAGAAGATATCAAAAATCCATGAGAACTTCCCTTCACTAGGCGCTCTTGACTTTGTATCTTCTACCAAATTTGAGGAGCAGGATAAGATAACAGCCAGCTCCCTAAACAGTTTTGAACCAACCACAACGGAGGAGGTCACAAAAGGCCTTGCTGTGGCTAAATCTGGGTCACCCTTAGATCTCTGTCCACCAAAAACTATGGCGCTTTTAGCCACAATCTATGCCAGCGGTAATCTGAGATATATTTAAACATTCCATCCATACTGGCACTATTCCAGCCAGCTGAAGGGAGGCATTTGTTCACCCAATATTAAAAAAAACCACTGCTGATCCTTCAATTCTTGGTAATTACCGCCCTATCTCTTTGCTACCGCTGTTGGGTAAAATATTGGAAAGTATTATCAATCGACAACTACGTTTTTACCTGGAAGATAACCATATTTTGGATCCCTCACAATCGGGTTTTCGGCCAGGTTTCAGCACGGAGAACGCCATTTTGGCGGTAACCGATTCTCTCAGACATACTATCGATGCGGGAGGCTCAGTAATTCTGATTCTCCTAGATCTCTCCGCAGCTTTTGATAGCATCTCACATTCTAAGCTGGCGGAGAGACTTCTTTCCCGTGGTATCAATGGGACAGCTCTGAAATGGCTCAAACACTTCTTGTCTGAGAGAACCCAAACTGTCATGTTGGGACCCTATTCCTCAGCAAAAATGCACCTTGCCAAGGGCGTTCCGCAGGGCTCTTGTCTAAGTCCAACTCTTTTCAATATATATGGCTCCGCTGGCAACGATTGTCGAGCAGCTGGGTTTTGAGATCATCTCACATGCTGATGATACGCAGCTTATGTTTACCATCAGAACAATCCCAGAGCTTGACAAAATCCATTTTGCCACTGGTATGCTTGCCATTTCCAACTGGATGACAAGAAACTGTCTCCAGTTGAATCCGGAAAAAAATGAGGTTATGTTAATGGGTAAAGCCACAGACAGTTGGTCGGACGACTGGTGGCCTGTTCAGTTGGGCACTGCCCCGTCCCCCAAACAGTCAGTAAAAAACTTAGGTCTAAAATTGGACCGGGCTTTGACTATGAAGTATCATATCGCGGCTACTACGAGTTCGTGCTATTATGGTCTGAGGCTTCTTAGGAAACATTTTCCTTACATTCCCACCTCCCACCGCAGAACTCTAGTCCAGGCAATGGTCATCAGTCGTCTGGACTATGGCAATGCCTTGCTGGCAGAAGTGGGAGAGACCCTATTGGCCAAACTCCAGGTAGTACAGAACACCGCAACCAGAATGATTTAAAATCGTCCGGCAGGCTACCCCTCGGCTCCTCTGTTAAGGGAATTACATTGGCTAACAGTAAAGAAGAGATCTTTTTTTAAGATCTGCTGTCTCACACATAATGCGTTGAATGAAAGAGGCCCCCTCTATTTGCGGAAAAAACTATTAAAATACTCCCCCTGTAGGAAACTCAGATCCAGTACTCTGGATCTCCTCCAGGTTCCTCGAATCCGCCTCATCCGCACTGGGGGTAGAGCCTTCTCATATCTTGCGCCAAGATATTGGAATGAGCTCCCACCAGCCTTGCGGATAATCCCAATGTTTTGCATTTTTTGGAAACAGCTGAAAGCTTTCCTGTTTTAACGGAGATATCCATGTTTAATCCGGGCCTACTAACTCTCAGTACACTTTCCTAGTCAGCGCCGAGATGCCCCAGGGTGATTTGAGCGCTCTTCAAAACCTATAACATAACATAACGAGGCACTGAATGGCATTAGTAGATAGGTAGCATGCTCGTATACTGTAAGGCATGGATTACATTGGAATATATTATTTAGGATCCCTTCTGGCACACCATTGGTTCCTCACAGATAGCTCGTCAGCAATGCAGCTCTGGGTGTAAACCCACCCAATGTGCAGGTCAGCTCAAGAAGAGAGAAGGGCTACATGTCACAGGAAGGCACGCGGCTCAGTGTGCACATTCAGAGCTGATGTGCTTTTAACAAGTGCGTTTAATCCTTCAAGTTCTGGTAATTAGCGAGGCTTTTGTGATCAAAAGATGCTCATCCTGCAGCAGCGATCAGCCAGACAGAGATCACATTCAAGACACGGTAGGATTCTAATGTTATGAGCTGTGTCAAGTAAGGGTGCCTCTGAGGAGAGAGGGGTCGGCGCGCATGAGCTGGAGACAGAGGAGTGGATTAAAACTGGAGGGAGGGTGGAAAGAAAATGCGTATTCATCAGGTCCACAGAACTGTGCAGGACTGCACAATTATTGGTAGGGGTAAATAGTGTAGCTCTTCTAGATCTTGCGTGTTGCTCCCATGAGAAGTGTGGCCTACCTATCACTAGTGGTGCAGTGGCACAGGGGCCCGGGGATATTAGGAGCTCAATGCATCCATATTATAGCTGTATTTTAATGTCCAGCCAGTGTTGGCTGGAGTTAAGAGTGGATTTACCTTGCTTGCACCAGGGCACCTCAGAGGATGTGAGCACTGGGAAAGTTTGGATTGTCTCCAATAAAACAATCTGAAAACAACTAGCTCACTCCACAAACCCCTCCCACATGCTAAACAGCACCAGTGACCTGTTTCTCTGTAATTGGAACTAATGGTGCCGTGTGTCAGTGCATGTTAAACAGTGCACAGTGACATGACACAACAGAACGGTGCTCTGGCCTATTTAAAAGAAAATCAAAAAATACAAAAATGGGTAGCAAAAACTAATGTTGTCTAGCTAACTTCTCCTTGCATTAGGAATTCCAGAATACTGCAATTTCACTAATCATACAGGCACACATTTAAATTTTCACTTATTGTCCTATAATGGCATATTTGGCTCAATACCCTTTTTATGGGTCTGGTTTAATTAGGAAAGGATGCTTAATATTTCTGCACCTGTGCAGATGGAAAATTAGAAGGTTGTGTTATTGTGGCTGCACATCCACACCAGAGGGACGTCATCTCCTCTCCATTTCAGAAAGGGTATCCCTCCAGACACCCCCCACCCCTTGGTTTTTATTAAAAGAACTGAACTCACTGATATTTTGTTATGGGCAATCTAAATAGACAATCTCTATTTACCTGCGAAACTGCCAGAAAATGACCCCTTACAGTCTTATTCATGGATAATGCAATAAACATTAGCGCTTCAGACAAATAGCATTTTGGAAGTAGGATTGCTCCCCGTAAACTGAAAAAGGTCAGTTTCAAGGCCGTTTCCGGTAATTTGGTGCTTCCACTAAATGACAGTTTAAGATTGAAGCCTGACCTGTCAAATGGGAGCACCAATCATAAGTGTCTCTCTCGCTCTCTCTCTCAGCGTCTCCTTTTCTCTTTCATCTTTCTCTCTGCCTCTTCTTCCTCTTCCCTCTTTCTCCCTCTCCCTATCTTTCACTGCTGCGCCTTCTCCATTCTCTCTCCTTATCTCTGCCTCTCCTTTCCTCATTCTATCTCTCACTCTGTATCATTTTCTCTCTCTGTCTCGCTTTCTCCCTCTCTTGCCCCCTCTCTCAATTTCTTTTTTCTCCCTCTCTTGCCCCTTCTCCGCCTCGCTCTTTCTCCCTCCCTTTCCCTCTCTGCCTCTCCTCTTCCCTCTGTCTGGGGGCATGGCTTC
Organism: Triturus cristatus; assembly: GCF_964204655.1. Taxonomy (NCBI): domain Eukaryota; kingdom Metazoa; phylum Chordata; class Amphibia; order Caudata; family Salamandridae; genus Triturus; species Triturus cristatus. The sequence goes on along the minus strand of NC_140584.1, from coordinate 1,013,613,679 downwards.
CATCAACATGCCTCGCAACTTAAGGGCAGTCACTCTCCTGGTGAGGCTCTTTCTTCACAAGACCAGTGCTGACGCTTAATAACCCAATTTCCCTGACACAGACCAAGACCTCCCAAGAGGGGCTAGAAATAGGAAAAGGCATAGGAAGGAGGACTTCTACATTCAGAAGAATCTCATCGCCTCCCAAGCAGAGTAACCAGACCGAGACTGCATCATCATCGCTCCCGACACGAAGATGACTTAGAAGACATAGGGGCACCCCAGAGGCACCGGACTGGCTATCCAGACAGCACTATAAGAACTACACCTGCAGCTAGCTAGCAGTTTCAAGGGGGAATTTACAGGAATCTTTCCTGCTGTCCTCAAATTGTGGAAGCTGAACTGCTTGCTATAGGAAAACAAGGTGTTGTAGGCATACCTCAGAGTCGCATATGTAGAGTGGAGGGATATGAGGGACCTCTTTCACTCGACTGGCGAGTAGTGGGAATGGGTGAAGGATAGGTTACGAAGCTTCTTCCAGGATGCAAGCAGAGCTGCTGTACTGGAAAGGAAGAGTGAGTTCAGGAGGCTGCAAATTAGACTGTAGCAACTGTTCGAACTCGAGCTCAGAGGATATGACGTGGATGGCGACCTGGAGGAAACCGAAAAAGGGTTAGCAGAGCATTTCAGGACAGAATCCAGAAAAATCATCTTCCGGACTGGAACAGAGAAGGGCGAGAAATGCAACTCGTTCTTTAATAAACTTCACTCAGCCCACACCCCGCTGGTAGAGCTTCTGGACTCTGAGGGAAACCTTCAAAGTGGGAAACAGCAAGCCATGAGAGTCGTGACCAACTTTTATGTCGAACTTTACTCACCAAAATCGTAAAAGAGATCCCAGGACGACAGTTTCCTTGATGGCATCTCAAAGACGCTGGGTCCAGAATAGATAGAGTGCCTGAATGTGCCCTTTACCCTGGAAGAGCTACCACTGTGACCTCCAAGAGAGGTAGGACACCAAGAAGTGATGGTCTCCCCCTGGAACTTCACGTCAAACTGTGGGACTTGATTGACCCGGACTGCAAGATCTCAACAAGGAAATGGTGGGCAACTGTAGTATGCCCTAATCCCTGCATGAAGGAATGATAATGCTTTTGTATAAACAGAAGGGAGAGAGTGAGGACCTCAAGTACTGGAGGCCCATCCCACGCCTCAATATGCACTACAAAATCCTAGCAAAGGTGAAGGCCAACCTAAAGAAGGTAATAGCAAAGTTAGTTCACCCTGAACAGTCCTGTTAGATACCAGGCCGACAAATCACAGACAGTCCTGCCCTGGTTTGGGCCACGATTGAGTACGTCACGAGCCGAAGGGTTCAGGCGGCCTTGGCCAGTTTAAACCAGAAAAAGGCATTCAACTGCATATCCCATTGGTTCAGTGGTTTGACACTCAAAGCACTGGGACTGGGCAACTTTTTTTGTGACATGGTGACCACAAAGTATAGAGATATCTCTAGCACAACGTTGGTTAACAGATGAAAAACTGACCTTCACTTCCAGACTCCTTGCCTGTCCTGTTGGGTTTAGGCAGGGCTGTATACTCGCATTTCTTCTGTTAATTTGTGTTATAGTGCTCCTTGCCGAACGCATGAGACAGAACAGGAACATCAGAGGCGTGACAGTTCTGGGTAGCAACGGGAATGGCAAAGTGAAATACTACCTCTACATGGATGAAGACTTGGATTTATGTGCGGACGGGTACTCCGTGAATGAACTGGAGAGGACTTGCATGGAGTTCTGAAAGTCGTAAGAAGCAAAGATCAACAGCGCCAAATCGGAAACCCTACTCTTGGACCATTTGACCCCCCCGATTTGAGGCCCACTGCCCTTCCCCATCAAGTAGGATTCCCTGAAGATTCTTAGAGTCTAATTTGGAGGAGACGGAGCAGCGGAGAAGACACTGGTGAAGACAGAACAGAAACTGGAACTCTGGAGCCTTTACAAGCTGACGATCAAAGGAAAGTGTTTGGTCCTACGGAACGAGAGCCTGACAGTGCTCTACTATGTTGCTCAAGTGTGGCCAGTGCATCCTTGAACGGCCATGGCAACCACAAGAATGATCTTCTAATTCATTTAAGATTACAAGATGGATGGAGTGAAGAAGGAGGTGACTTTCAAGAACCCACGAAAAGGGAGGCAAAGATGTGCCCAACATTGCCACAATCCTGAGGCGATTCTTCGTGTGGAACTTCGTGAGAAGCATCCTGAGGACCGAAGATGAAAGCAATGTTGGCTTTCAGATAGCACGCTTCTTCCTGCTACCAGCGTAGATGGACCTCGGATGGGCAGAGTGAGGGAGCACCGTCCCCTAACATCTAGGATACCCTGTAGTAATGTCAGGAAGTGGCAAAGTTTATGAAGCAGTTTGGTCTGGTGGCTGCGGTCCCAAACCAGTGAACCACGAAGATCGTCCAAGGCCAGATCTAGAAAGGCGGGACCGGCATCGGACACGCCACATGTATGGCAGTTGTGCCGGCCCCCAATGACAATAAGGAGGCGGGCCTGTCGTGCAGTGACGCGACAGGCCCCTCATTAGCAAAATGGTTGGTCTAGTTCGCGCCCCGGAAGTGATAACAATCACTTCCGGGGCGCCCGTGGGACGAACGTCCGGTGCCGGTTAGAATCGGCATGACCTGGGTTGTCAGGGCCTAATATAAGGCTGGGGAGCGGCAGAGTCTGCCTCTTTGCTCGCCGCTCCCACAGCCTGCAGCAGGGTCCACCCAGCCTCGCTCGGAGGCTGTATTTTAATTTATATCTGTTTAATTTTGCAGGTTTTTGAACTCGGTTCTGAGGGTCGATTGGCGCCGTGTTACCTTCGGAGGCGGCGTTGGAGAGTCGGGCGGCCTCGTGTTGAGGCTTTACAACACCCTCTTTTTTGTTTTATTTTCCAGGTTTTCTCCGGATCAGCGCAGGGGTTGCGAGCGGCTTTGGAGTCCCGCGAAGACTCTGAGGGTCGGCGCAGAGCAGAGTGCGATCGGAGTGGCTGGGACGCATCGAGGCTATAGAGGAAGCAGGGTGAACAGCTGGTGGCAAGTAAATGCGGCATTGAACCGTCGTGCCTGTTTTTACATGCGGATTTGAGTGAAGCACTGGGGCTTTGTTAAAGCGCTTTCTGCAGAGCTGGGGGGAGTCGGTTGTTGTGGCGGGAGCACCGTGTGATGGGGGCTGCCTGCTTGGGAGGATTTTACCAGGCACAAAGTAAGCGGAGGCAATTTTTGTGGTGCGGTGCCAGCGCAGGAACTGCGCTATCGGGGTGCAGTGTATTTTGACATAGTCTTGCACCATATTTAAGAATCAGGCTGAGGGCCAAGGCAAGTTTTGTGGTGGGGCAGAGTTTTTCCAGCGCGATTGGAGCCACGTGTTTAAGGGGGCAGGGTCTGTGTTTCTCCCTAGTATTGCAGTGACAGGGGCAGTGTTGGGCAGCTTCCTGGATCTAGGGAGTCACGCAGCTCAGCTCATCAGCCTCACCTGGAGGCTACACTTGATCTGTTTTTGGTGTGTTTTAGGATACAAGCAGCAAGGAGCTCAGCGCCGTGCACGCGGTCACAGAGGCAAAGAACACGAGGACTTCATCTGAGTTGCAGCGGATCAGCAGCCTGGTTTGGGGACAACTTGTTTGGATCATAAGAGGGCCTTTAGGAGACACGGACAGGCCTGCATACCTTGCTTCCGGGAGCCGCGCGGGTTGGAGCTTACCTGACCCACTAGATTAGCTGGTGTGGAGTGGCTCCGGTTGCGTGGGTGCTTGTGGCCAGTTGTGTACCTCCTGCGTTCATAAGGTAAGGCCCTGGGCAGCGTCCCAGGCCGTGAGGGCAGTGAGGTGTGCCAGTGTAGACTGCTCTAAGGGTGCTCCCCCTTTTATTTCCAGCGCGTGGAGGGCATTTAGTTTAAGTTGGGGTTGTTGGTAACCCTTTCCTTCAAGAGCGTTTTTCACAGCATTTGTTTGCATATTATGAGACATAATGGCCAGTAAGTCAAAGCGGGGCAAACAGCGTGCCCGCATGGAGAATTTGATGGAAGCTATGATGCAAAAAATGGTTGCTGTGGAGGATAGATTAAAGAAGGTTGATGAGATGGGGCAGGCCATTGCAGACCTTAGGGAGAGAGTTGATGGGCAGGATGGGGTAGAAGAAAGGCCCAGATGTACCCATGTGGCTCCCAAGGCGGTGTTCCCTCCTCTTCCCAAAACGAGTAGAGCCAGAAAAGGGGGGGGGTGGAAGGTGTAGGAGCAAATGAACCTATTGCACCAGTGGCCCCTGTGCCGGTCCCCCTGGCAAGCGGGGAGGGAGAGGAGCCAGGTCCATCTGGGGGAACTGACCCAGCTGGCAGTGTTGGGGCTGTCCCTCCAGCAGTTACAGAGGGTAACCCGCAGGCCCCAAGTGCCCCTATGGGTGCTGCCCCCGGGGGGGGGTGGCCCAGTTCCTCAGGAGTTGGTATCTAATTTGGCAGCGGTCCTTCCTTGGTTGGGGAAGGTGGGAAATTGGTCTCCAGCAGCTTTAATGTCTGGTAGCGGGGAGGAGTTCCTTGCTAAAGCCAGGCAGATAGTGGCTCAGTTGGACGGGGCACTTGGGGATAAGCCAGGGGAAGGGCTGGGTGCACCAACCTCTGTCACTCCAGTGGGTTGGGCAACGCCGGTTGGGACCAGCAAAGAATTGCCGGCAAGCAGCCCAGGGGTGGATCTTCCAAAAGAGAAGCCAACAGAACCAGCGGGGCAGTTGCATCAGGTAAGCAGCAGACTTTGCCTAGGGCACAGCTGGCAAGACATGTCACGCAGGAAGTGAAGGAAAAAATTTGGAAGGGAAGCTATATCAGTATGTTCTCTTTGTTACTTGATGAAACTGAAAGGGAGGAGGCCAAGAAAAAGAAAGATTGGATGCTCTCGAGGGAATGGGCAAACGAATTGCAGAAATATAGGATTGAGGAGACTTTGAACAATTGGGTGAGGGGCTTCTCAATCTGCGTGGCAGTTATGGCAGAGCGTTTCCCAAATCTGGGGACATAAAATGGCATGCTACCAGAGCAGGATTACTGGGGCACATGACAAATATGGTGGGGAAGAGCTAAGGCATTAGATCTTGCCCTTTCTTGGGATCAAATTGATATGATACCGTAGTTAGATCAATTTGGTTGTGCGTCACAAGACAGTGCCAAGGACCAGTCCTTTCAGCCTTTTCAGTCACTTCCCCCGCTAGTTCCAACAGTGGGGGGGGGGAGAAAAGGGGCGTGTTGGAACTTTAACAGGCACACATGCACTAGGCCTACAGGCACGTGTAAGTTCAAGCACGCATCCTTTTCTGTGCCAACACATCACATCCTGAATCCAAGTGTTTTAAGAAGTCAAAGGATAGAGAGAGGAAGAAGCAAGATTGAGGATATTTCCCAGAGTACAGCACGCTCTCCCATTAGATTAACTGCATTGATACCATGGTTAAACAGATACCCTTTTCCTTCCACTGCCAGGTTGTTGCTGCTAGACGGTTTCAGGTATGGTTTTAGGATTCCAGCTCCAGATTATGTAGGGACACCCGATGCAAGAACTAGCTTTCAGTGAGGGCCAATCCAAGTGTGGCTGCAACAAAGATAGAGAAGGAGTTGTGCCTGGGCAGTGTAGCAGGACCATTTGACAGCATCCCTGTTGAGAATTTTGATGGTTCCCCTTTGGGGGTGGTCCCTAATAAAAGAATCTGGGGAGTTCAGGTTGATTCATAATCTGTCTGCACCTAGGGGGACATCCTTGAATGATGCTATTAGTGATGAACTGTGCAGCATCAAGTATTCATCCTTTGATCAGGCTGTTGAGATGCTCAGGGGTTTGGGCCCTGGCGCATTGCTGACAAAGTCAGACATCGAGTCGGCTTTCCGCTTGTTGCCAGTCCATCCTTCAGACTTCCATCTTCTAGGCTTCCAGTTCCTGGGGAAGTTTTACATGGAAATGTGTATGCCTATAGGTTGCTTGGTCTCCTGCGCCTACTTTGAGAAATTCAGTTCGTTTTTGGAATGGGTTTTTAGAGAGGTGACGGGGCATCAGTATGTCTTGCACTACCTCGATGACTTCCTTCTTTTGGGGTCACCGGGCTCCCAGGAGTGTGGGTGGGCGCTGCGTGAATTTTGCGTTCCCCAAAGAAAAGATCACGAAATTCAGGTCAGTGTTGCAGCAGTGCTTGGCTAAGGAGAAGGTTACCTTGCATCAGCTACAGCAAACAGTGGGGCAGTTGAACTTTGCATTGCGGGTCATACCTATGGCACGACCATTTTCGCGATCCATCTTGCAAGCCATGTCAGGTCTAAAAGAGAATAACAACAAAGTGCCAATGCTAATGCACAACTCTTAACTTTCACAATGTGTATTGAAAAGAAACAATACCACCACAACCTTCACTTTCTCAATCCTCTTACACGCATAATACATATTATAATGAAATAATCCATCATGGCCAAACAATAAAATTCGCTAAATTACATGATTTTTAGATTTTTCACAAACGTTGACCACTTTTGTATGGCCAAAAAAAGATTGTAAATGTTTGTGAAAAATCTAAAAATCGTGTAATTTACCAAAATTTTTTGTTTGGCCATGATGGATTATTTCCTTATATTATGTATTTTGCGTGTAACGGTTTAAATTTGAAAAGGTGGAAGTAGGGTTTGAGTGTGTTGGGATGAGAGGTTAGTGCATTGTGTGAGCAAGGGGATTGGGAAGTGTGAAAGTGAAGGTTGTGAGAGGGTACACAAGAGAAGACTGTATGAGTGACTGTTTATTGAGAGAGTCTGCGGGTAAAGGGAGTAAGATTGTGTTTCTAAACTTTTGAATCGAATAGACTTTGGTGTTGGTTATTTATTGTTGTATAATTTGAAAAAAAGTATTGATTAAATCCAACGTAAAAAGTGGTTGATGGTGGTATTGTTTCTTTTCGATACACATTGTGAAAGTTAAGAGTTGTGCATTAGCATTGGCACTTTGTTGTTATTTACTTATAATTGGTTCAGCCATGCTAATTTTGAGCCAGAACCCCCTTTTGGTTTTTGTGAGGTCTAAAAGAGAAGCACCACCACCACCACAACAAACTATTTGCTGAGGTTAGGCAGGATATGCGGATTTGGATGGCATTCCTGCGTGACTTCAACGGCATGGTACTATGGCCCGGTCCGCTCACTACTTTCACGGAGTTGGGTTTAATGACTGACGCTGCGGGTAGTGAAGGATTTGGTGCCATACTCGGTACCGAGTGGGTGGCACAGCGGTGGCCGGCATGGTGGGTGCATAACGGTTTGACAGACAACATTGGGTTTTTGAAACTGTTCCCCATCTGGGTTGCATTGACAGTGTGACCAGAGCAATTACGTAATCAATCTGAGGTGTTCTGGTCAGACAACATGACAGTAGTGGAATGCATCAATCAGCAAGCTGCGCGGTGTAAGATGATCCACCGTTTGATGAAAGAAATAATTTTGTTATGCATGAAACTGAATATGCAATTTAGAGCTAAGCATGTCCCAGGGGTGTTAAATCATGCCGCTGATGCACTCTCTTGCTTCAAGATGCAGGTCCTCAGGGCACATCTCCCGGCTGTGGCAGAACACCCCACACCCTTCCCAGAACAACTTTGGCAGATTGGTGCCCCCAACTACCGGACCTCGTGGCAGCTAGCCTAGCACCCAGGACGGCATACGAAGGGGTGTTTTGGGCATACTGTACCTTTTTGGGGAAGGAATGGGTGGAGAAATGGCATGACACTGGGGCTGTTCTTGCTTACCTGGGGGCATTGCGGGATGAGGGGCGCTCAGTGGCAAGGCGGCATATAGCAGCAATCTCTTTCTTCGTGCAAGCAAGGGGTAGGGGGGACCCCACCAATAGCTTCACGGTCAGGAATGCTCTGAAGGGGTGGCAGCACCTTCAAGGGTCGCAACCAGACACAAAGATGCCTATAGGGGTTGAACTCCTGGCATCTTTACTGGGGACTCAACTATGTTTGCAACAGCAAAGAAGAGGCTCTTTTGTTCAGTGCCGCCTTTGCCCTGGCATTTTACGGCACATTTAGAATTGGAGAGTTGGTGTCCAAAAACAAGCAAAATGAGCTGGGTGGTCTGCAGTTTAACCATGTTAGGATCCAAGGTGACCCTCTGTTTATATCTATCCAGAGGGCCAAAACCGATCAGGAGGCCTGCGGGGAAGGGGTGGTGCTGCGCCGGGCACAGGGGAACCTTTGCTGCCCTACCACCAACCTAGAGACATTTCTGAAGAAAAGGCCCAGGAAAACAGGGGGGCCATTGTTGATTCATGCGGATGGTACCCCACTCACAAGGTTTTCCAATTTAAAAGAGTGATGGATCTGGCAGTACAGAAGGCAGGTCTAGATCCCAGTTGCTTTGGAACACATTCATTCAGGATAGGGGCTGCCACCGAAGCGGCGGCAAGGGGTTTCGCCAGGAGCTATGGTCCTCCAATTGCTATAAACGGTATGTGCGGCTGCATATGTTATGAGAAAGGCACAGACCGTTTTCTGATGCTTGTTTTCTTCTCTGCTCATTCTACAGTTTCCCAAGCCTGTCACGCAGGGGGGAAATTACCAGCAGCACAGCAACAACGTGGACCAGCGCAAGAACGGGTGCATGTCCGGAAACAAGGATAATACGTCGTGTGGGTCATTGGTCATTCTTACGTAAGGCGTTTGAGTAACTTTTTTCTTACAGGCAATTAGGAGACCAGAGCAAGGCAGGCTGGTTTTAGGTTATCATTTCAAGGACAGGGAGGTCTGCGCTTCAGTCAATTCAGGGGCTTGGTGTTAGATCTGCTAGACAGGGGATGGGCTCCCCCAGCATTATTATCCTGCACCTGGGTGGGAATGATCTGGTACATCTGGGTAGAAGTGGGCTGGTTGAAACACTAATCACTGAGGTGGGTTGTTTAGCAGGGCTATGCCCAGACCCCATCCTGGTTTGGTCACAGATGTTGCCGAGATTCCAATGGCGGGGGGGGGAGAGTCTGTGAGGGCATTGAACCATTCTGTAAGACGAATTAATAACAAAATGGAGAGATTATTCAGGGCTCCACATTTACAGACGGTCGCCCATGGGTGCATCGGGGGGAGCCGTGCTTCTTAAAAGACAGCGTTCATTTGTCCAAATTGGGTAAGAAAATCTTCATGGAGAATCTTCTGGCTTGGTTAGTGGGGTTTAGAGACAGCGCATGACCTTTCAGTGAGTATTGGGGAGTCCTGATAGTCGGGCAACTATGCAGGCCTGTGGCGGTAAGGTCATGATTGGGAGCATTAAATTTATGGTCCTTAGAGGGTTCAAAAATTGAACTTCCAGGGCGCGCGTGGGACGAACGTCGGGTGCCCGTTAGAACCGCTATGACCTGGGTTGTCAGGGCCTAATATAAGGCTGGGGAGTGGCGGAGTCTGCCTCTTTGCTCGCCGCTCCCACAGCCTGCAGCAGGGTCCACCCAGCCTCACTCGGAGGCTGTATTTTAATTTATCCCACCCACCATCCCCTAAAAGCAGGGTTTACAAGGTGTATTGTTGTGATTTTTCCTTTTCAGGTTGACTTGGTAAGTTCATCATGTGTATTGTTGTTTTCTTTCCCTTTGTTTCAGGCGGTTATTGTTTCTTTAACAGGATATGTTTATTGTCGTATTTGTTGTGCTGTTCCTTGGTCAGGCGGTAAGGTAATGATCGGTGAGTATTAAAATTTAAGGTCCTTAGGGGTCAGCACCATTCTTGAATGGGGTCGCCCAAGGGGGGAGAGACAAGTGGTCTCTCATGGAACTCCAGGGGCAGTTACAGCCGGTTGGCTGGATGGGTGCGGGGGAGGGGAGCTTCGCTTTCCAGTAGGCTGGTTGGCCACCCCGCACGCGCACAAGGGTGCAAGTAAACAGTGCATAACTGCAAGGGCCCCTTATGGAGATAATCTACGGGGCGTATGGGGGTGATCAGGGGGGGGGGGGGGAGGGGGAGTACCCTCCCGGTAAACAGGCCACCTGCGCATGCACACTCCGGTTGGAGGGCGGGCATAGTTTGATCAGGATCTGGCGCCAGTCATTGACCTTGCCGTAGGCTCAAATAGGGATACGCATTAAAATTAAACATTATTTGATTATGGTATGTTTAGATTCGGATAGTAATGTCTTTGTATTAGAGATATGATAAGGTTAGCAAACAAGACATATGTACCTATCAATGTAATAAAATAGTTTTCTGCATATTTGTGTACATAATGTATATAAAAATTGTTTTGATTATGAATTTTTAATAAATACAGCTGGGGGATTAACGACCCCCTAATCCAAAAAATTCCTTGTGATAAATCTTTTACCGTCTTTGGGGTAAATGGGAGGTGGTAACCTTGGCACTGGTAGTAGGGGCCATTTGGTAAGTATTTTTGGATACAGGAAGAGGGGGGCTAGGCCGTACCTGGCCATATGTGCGAGAGACGTCAGTGACTCAATCGGCACCCTCCTTTCTGCTACATCACACCAAGTCGCCTCCAAATGCCTGACCATCCACCACAAAGACATTGCCTGGATGGCCATTCAAAGAGGTTTGCCAGTGAGAGCCATCATGAATGCAAGGGGTCTCAACCGCTCCAAGCCCTGGTTGAGAGGATGCACCACAGACAAGACGTGCTACCATCTCTTCTGAAAATGCGCCTACGCCTAGGACCTGCTGAAGGTCCTAAGCATGGAGCTCGGGACCCTGATATCCACAACATGGCTGAACGCGGGTTCAGTAATATATGGTTTGTTCCCAGGAATGCAAGCATTCGGAAACCTCCAGAATTGCTGGAGACTCCTGTGCTGTTTTAGAGATATTTTCCTATTTTCAGAAACCACCTGGTAGGGAAGGAGACACTGATCCTGGCCAGGCGCCTGGTAGTAAGGAAGGAGACATTGATCCTGGCCAGGCGGAAGATAATCCACAGCCTCATGCGTGACTACGCAGTAGTGGACAGATCAGACAACTACACCTAAGGGTCTGAATCCCCCCTCCTACTCAGTTTAGGGGGGCGGGGGCCCTGGAGGACCTACTAACATGTTCTCACTTTTTCTCCTTGCTCCAGGAAACGGAAGGTGATCTTTTTCCTAAACAGGTAAAAGGTCAAAGTGATAGCTTTTACACGTCAAGTTTGTTACCTGCGACTTACGAGTACGATTTCCGTGAAAAAATTACGAATGACTGTATTTGAACCAAATACAAATTCCTGACAAGGTGAAAAGAAATTCCCTGCTCAGTGCACCCCATCTCTGTGGAATTAACTTAACTCTCATCATTATCATATTGACTTTGGTCCTCAACTTGAGGCGCCACCACACTGTAAAAAATATAATAACCAGATTTAAAACTGATTGGTAAAATAACATCAGACACACATTGCTGGATGACCCAAGCAACCTTCTCTCACCCCGCTTCATTTATAGACAGGGTGAACTGCACCGCTCCATTACAAGCAGTCGTTTAGGGTTTGAAATTTCTCAAGAAGTAGAAGGGTGATTTAGGGTCATCGCCTTAGCAAAGAAGCATCTTGCTCAGTTCAGACTGCTTGTCTCTTTGGTGCATCACAATGATGTGGGATGCAGTCAGTTTCATCGGTCACATTGCAGGAAGCATTAGTTTCCGTTGCCTTGACCACCAGACGAGTCACGTTCTGGATATCTTTAGCACACTCTCTGCCCGGATTCTCCCAAAGTTCCCAACTTGAATGAGTCGAATCACATATCATTCGTACCCACTCCCCCCTTCCAGCTGCCCATGGAGATATTTAAAGCCTTGGCTCCATCCTTGCTAAAGGGCCTCAGCCAGGGGTGTATGAACCATTGGTGCAACGTGGGTTCCTTGATAGGCAGGGCCAGCAATGTCGCTCCTGTTGAGTAAACAACAGTACTCTTTGTCCCAGACTACGGGGCATATTATCAAGGACGGCATTAAAAATTATCGCCGGTTTAGCGGCAGAAAACTGCTGCTAAAGCGGCGATAATGGGCTTGATAATATGCCCTTGAGAATTCCAATAGAAGTACATGTTCTGGTGTGAACATGGGCTTCTATTGGAATTCTCCAGGGCATATTATCAAGCCCATTATCGCCGCTTTAGCAGCAGTTTTCTGCCGCTAAACCGGCGATAATTTTAACGCTGTCCTTGATAATATGCCCCAACGTTTGCTGCTCAGAAGTGCTGGTACTCACAGCATTGGAGCTGTGCGGAGTACGGCCGGTATTACCCCTTCCAAATATAAGCAGTGCAGGTACTTTCCAGCACTGCCGTAAAAGCTTTCAAATTGTAACTTTTCTTCGGAGTCTGTTTATTTAGGTTTTTGCAGATTTATATAGCGCACACTCCACCAGAAGGTACTATTGGAGCACTTTGCATGAGCACCAGTTACCTTACACAAGGACACGTTCGTGTTTGGTAGGCATGGGGAGATTAAGGGGCATATCATCAACAACCAGCGATAATTATCGCTAAACGCACTTAGCGCTAGGATATTATCGCTGGCTATCGCTTGTTTTTATCTCGGAGATAGCGCGCTATCAGCGACGCTTATCTCCAAAGCGATAAAAATAACCGAGTTAGCTGCCAAATGTGCTCTTATCGCTGGGATTCCAGCGATAATCGCACAGCGTTTGGCGCTACGTTGTTGGCAGGGCATACTTAACCATGATATCCACCTTCCATTGGATATCATGGCTAAGCCAAACTAAACACAGGCGTAAGGAAAGTAGCGATAACCGCGGTTAGCGCTACTTTTCTTATCGCTATGCTTGTTAGCGTGCCCATTGATAATTGGAGAAATGTCGGTTAACGACATTTCTCCGGTTATTTTGGGAAGGAACGCCCACTTTGCATCTCATTAGAGATGCAAAGGGAGGCATAGGGAAAAAGGGTGCTAACATGCGATTATGCATGTTAGCACCCTCTTGTTAATAAGGCGAAAACATTATCTCCGCTTTTCTGGCTTTTAAAGCCAAAAAAGCGGATAAGGCCCTTGATGATATTTCCCGGAAGTGATTTGCCAAAAGTCACAGGATGCTGCTGAGCCGACGCCGAAACTCGAACCTGGTTCCCCAGCTCCAAAGTCGGCAGCTCTGGCCGTAAGGCCACATCCTCCCAGTTAACAGGTCTTCCAAAGTGTGCAAATGACTTTCTTTTAAGGGAAGCTCTGAAATGTTACTTCATTGAGACCACTGAAAATAAACTCACATCGGACATACTTTCGCTCACTTTGACCAGCGGTTGTTGGTTTCCTGGATGGCGACTCAGATGCTCCTGCTTTTCAAGCCCGGTGCCCACCAGCAGATCCGCTTAGATCACCCCTCGCCAGGCGGGACCCTCCAAGAGGGAGACCTGTATCCAGAACGGACCCACGTGGATCTCACTAACAAGCCACAAAGGACACCCGATGGCCCCACAGGAGCGGCTAATGACCGCCGCAACGGCGACACAGAGCAGCCGGAGAGAATTAACTGCTTACAACTGATTATGCGGAACACCTCGCCGCATCGAGCGGGCTGGAGGCGCATTTGTTAAATGCTGGTAACTGGTTATAAATTAGGCGACGCCTGAGAAATGTCTGAGAGTGCTCTTCCAAGCCCACCTTCCCGCCACCCGGCGGGCCCCTCCTTCCTGAAGCGCCGCTTCCAGTTAGCGCCAGCTCTTTAACAATTCATGCGGCTCGTTAGCCTGCATTAGGTGTAGTCTCTAACGAGGAGCCCACTTAAGCAGCCGACGAGGAAATGGATGAGCTGGAAGAAAACATTTTATTTCCCATTGATTTATGATCTCAATCTCCCGTCCGGGGAGCTGCGCGCGATCCAAGAATCAATCTGCTAAATGAATTCTCCTGACCCCGCCCCGTCTCCCTGTGGCACCGGATCGGGAAGTGAAGGTATTTGGCGACCTCCCGCCCTCTTCCTTCCGGTAGTTTAACTCTTAGCACAAGGGGCGCACACTATCAGCTATTCTTTAGAGATCTTTATTTATTTATTAAGCGCCAACAAGTCACCAACCTTTACTTCACGGAGCATGCTGGAATGGAGAGTAACACACACAGAGAGCTAGCACTGGAACGTAGCTCGGAAGATTGCATACAGAGTGGCTAGATGACTCCATGTCACTGGGACACAATATTTCCAGTTCTGGGCTTTTATTTATCCCACCTTTGCATTGTGGAGGTTGCGCTAATGCCGCGCGCACACCCCGGCGCCAACATGGCCGCCTACGTCACGTCAACGTGACGTGACCACAACTAGACCGCTACAGTAGTCTTATTTAATTATTGAATAATTTTTAACGACGATATGTAAAAGCAATCTCCAGAAGTGGAAAGGTGGTGTTCCAGTGACATAGAGCCATATAGTAACCCTAGGCATATAAGATAGTCATGGTTGGGAACTTCTGCCAAAGTGTTAGCAAGGCGAGGGGTCTGATCCCAAAATGGGGCTGGCGGTCCAGATAGAATAAACTTGATGTGGTTATCAGCCAGGCAAAAATACTTAATTGTGTTTTATACAGATTCGGAAATTATACATGAGGGAAATGTAACAAATAGGGATGGATTCAAGTGTTAGAGAAGACAGTGGTGAGTGTGTTTGGTGAAAAATTAGTAGCAGTCAAACTTAGTATGAGGGTTCTTGTCCTCAAACCAACAGGAGCAATGTTGGACAGTGCACCCATGAGCATAGTGATTCTCAACTGTATGGAATACTTGAGGTGTGTTGGGTGCCTGTGCAACGTTTTATCTATTGTCTCCTGCTAGACCCCATGCACATGACCCGTGATATATAATTCAAGTTGTGTCCTGTTGTAAGCTTGACGATATGGCACTTGAGCTATGTTGTGTGCATGTGTAAGGTTCTATCTAACATGTACAGTTAGAAGCTATGCACATGAAATGATAAAACAAGCATTGGGATAGCCAATAGGTCTCGCCTTTGGGACCTTATAAGTGTTTGGTTATCCAGCACAATATCCTTGGTGCAACAACATCAACTGTTGCATGGCTAAACACTTATAAGGTCCCAAAGGCGAGACCTATCGGCTATGCCAATGCTTGTTTTATTTTTCATTGGTATGCATATTAAAACTACATTTAAGGCTAGAGCAAAATCTTGTTTCTGTTCATTAATTTGATGCAGTGACCCTATTTTCCTCAAAAGAATGAATTATTTTAATGAGTTCCTGGTGAACAACTGTTCTCTTTACAGAATACATGCCCGAGTTCCCACTGCTGAAAGGGCGGCTCTTGTGTTTTTTTCTTTAATAGATTCCTATTAATTTAAGCAAGCGAGTGTGGACTGAGCACACCAATATGATGAGCGTTTGTAATTTTGTTGTGTGCTATCTAGGGTATCACCCTCTGGTCAAAGGGTGTAAAAAAAACTGAGAGAACAGCGCCACCTGGGTAGGGGGCGTCGCCCAGAGGACAGCTGTGTCCCACAAGCAGTGTGGGTAGAAAACGATGTATCTAGTTCTGGTCAAAAAGATGATTAGTACAGAAATGATGACCGCATAAAGATGTTTTAATGTGCATAAATCTTTGTTGATATTGTGTTCTTCATATCAATAATAGATTGCACATCCTAATTTGATCCATTCTTTATGATCAAATCCCAATGCATTTTGGGCTATCGGAGCCCTTCATCAGGGGCCAAGCATCTGAAAATGATGAGCAAGGGTACAATGAGGAAACGTACAGTAATGCAAGCCAATGTGAAAGAAGCTAAACGTGGTGGTGAGCAACATGCAAGTAGTGAAGTTAAAGCACAAGCGTAAAAAAGCCAGTGTTAGTGGTGTTGCACTGAACTGGGTCTGAGGTTTCCATAAGGTGTCATTACCGGTAGTGAAAAAATGGGCAGTGTGCGAGATAAGAACGGGCTGTGTATAAGATAAAAAGACCCACGTGTAAAAACCAAGGGGAATGACACTCTACTAGAAAAACGAGTGAGGAGCAAACAATAAGAATTACCGTGCTAAAGAACAAACAAAAATACCAATGTACGTTTTGAGCGAGTGTAGTGAAGCCCCAGTGCATATAGACTATGAGAATTGTGAAAACAAAACAAAAAGGTCACCGTTATCAGTATAAACGTACTTGTCCCGGTGCTTCAAGAGCGGAAAACGCTTCGCTTGTATGTCTGAGCTTGTGTATCGCGAGGTTAGTATATGGTGATCAAACAGTGTAAACGTACTCAAGCAATACCAACGAGAGTGGTGGCCATGATAGAACGTTAAAATCGCGCACACGAACGTGAAGATCTGTGCAAAAGGCACATTAATCTAAATGTGAAAATGATGAGGAAAAGATAAATACAGATAATCCACAGTTGCTGCTTGTGAAAACATGTAATGACCTAAAAGGCTAAAAAAAACGGTGGAAAGGAAGAGACAAGGTAAAGTAAAAAAAGTGCCTGAAAGTGAAGAATGAAAAACGTATAAGCATGCTCGATTGACAAAGTTAAAGATCACAGCAACAAAACGTGAAAAAGGTGCCAAGACTGAATATAAAGATGAGAAACATAGATAGTCAAGCAAATCAGTAAGGATAAATACATAAGATAGTCAAAATAGTACAGCAGGTCAGAAATATAGTTTAAAAATAATGGAAGCGGAGGGGTTGTGAGAGAGTGGAGGAGCAGGAGGTGAGCCCACAAATGGTGCGCGCACGCGCTTGGGAGAGCAGGCTTCACTTTTCAAGCACTGCACTCGTGCTTGTGGTGCGCCGCTGCTCGCTCCCGCAGGGTTGATGCCGCCACAAGCACAAGTGCAGTGCTTGAAAAGTGAAGACCGATGGCTAAAGGTCCTCCAAGAGCAGACCTAAAAATGAAGGACAATCTCTAGAAATAGTAATTCAATAAAAACTAAATTAATGGAATTGACTTAAAATAATTCGAAATTGAATAAAAACACCACAATGTCCCAATTAA
Organism: Triturus cristatus; assembly: GCF_964204655.1. Taxonomy (NCBI): domain Eukaryota; kingdom Metazoa; phylum Chordata; class Amphibia; order Caudata; family Salamandridae; genus Triturus; species Triturus cristatus. Next base: position 1,013,596,724 of record NC_140584.1, on the reverse strand, counting down.
TTACTGATAATCTCCATTATTTCTAGAGCTAGTTTTCCTTGTCATAGCCCTTAATCAAAAAAGTCACATTTCTACTGGCAGTTACATCAGCTAGAAGGTTGTGGGAAGTGAGGTCTCTAATTGTAGACCTTTCTTACCCTAAAATTTTACTAGATAGGTTGCCCCAAGGCTTGGGCCTGTTCTTACCCCCAAAGTTTCACAGGGGAAAACTGAATATTCCCACAGTTTTTTTTCAAATCTTTTATCTCCACATGCGATAGATCTTCACAGATCAGATGTTAGAAGAACATTGTATATATATATTGAAAGGTCTTAGTGTTTTCGCATATGTAACTCTCTTTTGGTTACTTTTGGTCCAGGTGACAAAGGTAGAAACCGGTCTACTACTACTGACAGTCATTGGGTGAAATTTGCTTTTATTTCAGTTTACTATAACTTCAATGATAAAGTTATGTGTGGTATGAGGGGCTCTTCTACCAGAGGGGTGACAGCATTATGTGCAGAAACAAAGGGAATTTCATTGAAGGAAATATGGCGCGTGGCAACATCGTGCTTGCCACAGAGATACGTAAATCACTACAGCGTGCAGACTCAATTGCATGTAAGCTAGTATCAGTTTATTTTCTTTTCTGCACACATGTCTAATCTTTTTTGCAACTCTGACACGTTGCTGCCATTTCCCGAAGCTTCTGTAACAATCAGTGAATTGTTACATATTTACTACATAATTGCCGGAATTGTTTTTAATGCTTGGCCCATCATCATAGGATAAGGACGTTGACGAAGAATACAGGACGTGGAGATAATAATTGCATAGAGGCGTTAAAACAAATTAAATATATGCAATAATTCTTAAATATCTAAAAAACGTATCAGATATAAATCTACCAAACGAAAAAACACAAAATACAGTCTACATCTACTTTTTAAAATACACCATGTACGTCACAAGTTGTAGAATTATCTCCCCAGTAGTTTTACAAGATAAGATATCTGCCGAACAAAATGTAATTTTTCATTATACGGTCCTTATGAATGGATGAAGTATTTGTTTTAGGCCTCGTTCCCATTTCATTTAATAATGGAGCTAGTCACCTCTTTCTTTATCCCTAAAAGTGAAGAAAATCAGATAATACTTCTGTTGCAGTCGCATGTCATTCATCCACTCACCACTCAGTGGTTGAAGTGTGAACAGCCGAGCCCTATTTGGCCTGAGTTGAACACCTGTCGCCAATCTCTTTCTGTCTGCCAAAAGCAGCCACTCCTGGGACCCTAAGCAGAAGCCCCGGCCACACCTACGTAAAGCCGTTCTTGGAGCTGCGCCGGCAGCCACGCTGCAGTCATTCGCTGCTGAGGAGAGAGCTGTGTGTGCGGCCAGACCGTTCCAGAGACAGCAGTGTCAACAGCAAGGCTGACTCTGGGAGCAAGTTGGAGCTGTCAGAGGGAATCAACGTGGCGAAGTAAACACTGTCTACCTTCGTCTGGTGGGTTTGGAGCCAGGTCTTGTGACTGGAGCCGCAAACACATCAAGTGCTCTGAGCATTATGACATGTCGAAACATCGTCCTTTGTAATAAGCTTCCACTACTTCACGTCATCGCTGGGGTATTTTGTCAGAGGTATTTAGTCTTAAGTGTCAATGAGGGGACATCATAAGTGACGTGGATAAACGCATGAACACACTTTAATCCCACTCTTAATAAATTGGCAGATTTTCTGACAGGCTCTGTCTCTGATTGGCCAGTAGGTCTGCTGCAGATTTGATGTGATGTGAAGCATAGATTGGGTATGCGACTATCTCCAGACTTGCTTTACCAGGGGCACCGACCTGTTGGGAAGCCATGAAACCGGCCTCCATCTCCCACACTAAGAGACTATTCCACCTCCTGCATGGACTGTCTTTTCGGGTTTAAGAGAACCCACAAGCAAGGATCTATCTAGTCGATGGGTTAGCAGTAAAAGCAAGAATAAACAAGGAAGTTAACGAAAAATGCTACAGCCGGCCACAGCTTGCAGTGCATGTGCGCAATTGGTGTTCGCGCGCAGCAGTAATCACGCCATATGGCGCCCTTACTCAAGCGCGCATCCGCGCACATGCACTACAAGCTGTGGCCGGCGGTAGCATTTTTTGAAGCCCTTACTTAAAGTCTCGCCAGACAAGCGCAAGCGCTGGGTCAGGCGAGACCTAAAAATGAGAGATCTGAACTGTTGCGAGCTTGATGTTATGGAGCACTTGAGCTGTGTAGTGCACATGTTCAAGGTTGTGTCTACTGTGTATGATTAGAAGCTACGCACATGACCCATGATATATAATTAGAGATGTAAGTTTGATGATATGGAGCATCTGAGCTGTGTTGAATGTGTAAGCTATATTCTCTTTATGGTGTCCCATTGAATCACCAGAGATTACATTTCTAGCTTTACATACAAAAAATCTATATGGAAATTATTTACATAGTCCATGTTGACCTTGAAAACCTGCCATCAATCCACCCCAATGCAGAAACTTTGGACACTTCAGAAATAGGATCTCTCCCCGGAGGAACCTACCCGCCCCACCACACCGCCACCTCCTGCCCCCCATAAAATACTTGTATAGCAAATGCCTTTACAATACTTCAGTTACATGTTCTTCTGCTTAGATCAAAAGAATCAAATACATTAATCAGGCAGCCACAATGTACAAGGTTTATTCATGCAGTTAGATACAGACACTATTGTGATGTCAGTAGAATTTAATCTCCTCTACCAGAGATGGTGCTCAAAGGACAGATCAAATATACAGTTTCCTGAACAGAACGCTAATCAAACACCAACCATCTGCATTATTATGTTTCAAGGGTTAGTGTACACAGATTGTCATTCGGTTCCCAATCAGATACTGGCGGCTGGAAAAAACACAAGAATAAATACAGGAATTAGCTATTAATAACGTCAAGGCAGGGAAGAAAACATTGCCGCCTTTTGTAAACAAAGTTTATCATAGCATTGACCTCATTCATTCAATAAATATGAAAATACTCAACCTTTAGGCTATTTGTAATATTATATCCTTTAGTCATTGTTATTGCCCATCTACATAATACCTGAATACAAATAACTTCTTCATAGAACACATACATTTTCAGCATTTTGTGGTTGGCAGCTGTTCCAAAAGTCATAGAGCTCACAGTGGCCTTTAGCGTTCTCTGGATGGTCCCTATACCAGATTAATTTCACTTTAGAATATGCTAATCTGATCAAAGCTCTTTCCAGAGGTTAACATGGACTACCGTTCTGAGTTTTCTAGAGATGATTGTAGTTCTCTTTTCTAAAGAGAGGACATTTTCATTATTGATCGTTCTAATGTTGATGTCTCCATGATCTGACCACCATCACTATAGAGCTTGAGCGCGTGAGGTGTGGTATCTGGCTATTATAGACAATGGCATCAAAGCTGACGTCCAAAGTGTGGAGCCTTTGTTGAAATTCCATATGTGCACATACATCCAGAATTAGACATACTCTGCAGGGTCTTTTACCACAATAGCAAGTGCAGAACCCACCACAGGCCTCCAACTCCCATTGTGTAGAACCTGTGGCAATGCGCATCAGATGTTGGCATTGCATTCAACCTGTGATAGATGGCAAACCAAAGCTGCACACAGCTGTTGCAGTAGAGGCTAGCCATCTTTTTTCTTTTTCTTTTTTGGTTTCACAGACCTCCATTTGGATATGTAAATATACTTTGACTTGTGGGCTATTTTTGCCTTTGTTGGACCTACTTAGGGTTCACAGATATGGGAGGTGGCCCATCACGGTCCACAGCCCCTTGGTTTGTGTTTGCAGACCCTGAGGCAACCTTGGAGCTGCATCGGGGTTTGCAATATTTCAAGACCTGGGTTCTGTTAGCATTCAGGATATCAAAAAGAATCCCTCCTCCCAAATGAGTTCCTGATAATCGCTCATTTTGGCACATTATAGCCCATGGGAGTTTGACCACGTCACTAGACCAAAATATTTTATCCAGCCCTAGAAGTTGGTAGACCACTTTATTATATTTTATGACAAAGAAGAAGCTATCCTTTCTGATGATGGTACATGTGATCTAACCCTTTGTCAACCTACTGAGATAGTAAGTGTTAGGGTGCGCCAAGGTTGCATACTCACACCCACATTATTCTCCCTGTATGTAAACGGAGAAGTTAATGACCTGATGGACTGTGCAAACGATTCTCCAGTGCTGAATAGCAAGAAAACACCAATACTGCTCTTCGCAGAGGATTCCCTATTAAGTTCCAAGACCCTATGGGTCCCCAGAACTAGCTAGATACATTTTTGTTCTTCTATGTAGCTAGGTGCCTGGAACTAAATTTGGAGAAAACCAAGTTTATTGTTTTTGGGGAAGAGAAAGGGCAGAACAAGAACTGTGAGAATAGCTGGGAAACCATTGGAGAGAGTAAACACTTTTGACTATCTTGGGGTTAGGTTGACTGACACATTAGGCTGGGATCAGAATTAGATAAAAGCTATCTGACCCTATGCCGTAAATCTAAACCTATAATTTGTTTCCATAAACAGACCCAGACCCGGTCAATAACCCCTGCCCTGGAGGTCTATCGGATGAAAGCTCAAAATGCGGCACTATGTGGAGCAGAGATATGGGGCCATGTTGATACACATAAATTGGCGGTTTGTGAAAACGTATATGTTAGATCCCTTGTGTCTGTTCCAACTAGTACTCCACTCATCCCATTGTATTTTGATCTTGGGATGAGGAGAATTGGGGATGTTGCACCGCTAAAACCATTGATGTACTGGCTGTGTTTGTGGAACACGCCAGAGCTTAGTGAATACAGCGAATCCCTAAGAGAAGTCTTAAATATAAGCGGAACAAAATGGATCCCATGACTACTCAATGTTGCAATCTGGTGTATCAATCAATCAATCAATCAACTTTATTCGGTTTTTGTTTGCAAAACCATAAAAGTTACACAGATACAATACATAAAGACAATAAAATATTAACACTATTAAAAAAAAAAACAGACTCCGTTACCTCACTGTAAATAATCTAAAAACAAGTCTAAAAGAGAAAATTCTACACGTCCATAAAGTGCCTAGATTTCAAAGATGCTTTTAAAAACCCTACTATAAAAATGATACAATCATGCTTCAACAATTGAAGGTACATAAGAGCTGGTCTGACTTGGTTAAAATTTAATTTCTTTAAAATAGGAACTAAACAATGCCTCCTGGGGACTTCATATAAGGAACAAAAAAAACATAAAGTGCAGCAAATCCTGAGGAGACTTTCCGTCGCAGCCACAGGACGCTAGCACTCCTGGTGTAGATCTCTAGGATTGACTAATTTTTGGAATTGCCCAGAGCGGATTAACAAATTGGACATAGCTACTAAAAAAGCCAAGTTTTGGGCTCATGTGGCCGAACGGTATGCTTCTAGTATGACTGCAGGGCGACTAACCACTGAGTTATTAAGATTCAAGTCTTAGCCTAAGTTTGAGCCCTTTCTTGATGTGATTACACCATCACTGGCAAAAAGCCTCTATGTGAGATTTAGTCTGGGTTGCTTACCCTCAAGGTCTTCCTACATCTGGGCCACCAAATCATACTCCATTATCTGCCCAGCCTTCTGCCAGGCCCCAGAAACTGTTGGGCACATTCGTTTTCTTTTTTATTAAATATCGCTTTCTTCGAAGAAAGTGGATTCAACCTGTTTGCCGAAACCTGGAAGTTAGATACTATTTGGTCGCTCTGAGGATTTTAAAGACCGACACATCGAACCCTGTTGTCTTTGCTGTAATCTGATTTTTATTGAATGTCTGGTTCAGGCGACAAAAGCTTGTGACTTAGAACGCTTAGAAGGCTTCTTGTACTAATTGAGATGTAATTATGTCTAAGGTAGCTCGGATGTTGTTACTAGAGATATATTATTATGATTACTTGATTCTATCAGGCACAAGCACTTTAATTACACGAAGGGATGCTATTAATTGACTGACATTTTAAACTGTATTATGGAAGCTTTTATGTTGCTTTTATCTGAGAAATGGGGAAGAATGTATTTATTGATTGTTATTTATTGACTGTCCATACTTTGATGTTTTGGATTAAACCAAATAAAGTTTATGATGATGGTGATGAGTCCCTTACCAACCGTGGTTATCTCAAGTTCTGTGAAGAGGACCTAGCTGTAAAGGGAGAAGGGAGTAAGGACAGGGAGAGACACTTGGAAAACCTGGATCTGGTGATTGTGATACAGCGTTCCAGGCAGAAATAACAGATCTGGATAACTTTCAAGAAATTTCTAGTCTTCCTAGCCAGTGAAAGCATTGGAGCAAGTGGTGATAGCACACCTGTGACCATCAGGGCGACAATAAAGTATCTTAGGCAAGGTTTAGGCAGGTTTGACACTGGGTCGAATAGTGTCAACAGTAATCCAAGCATGGCTGATGGAGAATGCCCGAGAGCTGCAGAATGCAGTGTTGATGCTGTCAAGGGAAACCCACCTATCAGGAAAGAGTTATTGGAGTATAAGGGGCTTGTTCAGGAGGAATGCGAGTAGGAAGAAAATTGGCAAACAGGAGTCGCATCAGAGAGGATGAACGAAGCGAGAACGGGAAGGAACAGCAAGTGTGGAAGAATGCCACTGTCGGCTACCTTCCAGAAGGAGGAAAACAATGAAGAGCCTGTCAGCAAAGCTGTGTCAGAGGGACTGGAAGGAGACCAGACAGAGGAGGATCCAGCAAGTGTGTCCGACCCATCAAAGGAAGAAGGCATTCGGATCTCGAAAGCCACATCTCTTACCCAGAGTCGTGGCTGTAGGCAAGTGCCCCGTGATTCTTTGCTTTACTGGTTGTTGAAATTGAAACATTCAGGCACACACTAAGATCTGGTGCATAAAGAGGGGTACTGCTGCGGACAAGGTTACTACGTCTGTCATTTTTTTGTTTTCCCTGTGGGCTTGGTGAAGGGCTGACTAGATGAAAGGCTTTGAGCCTGATACTCAAGACATGTTATTTTTGTGTTCTTCCGAGGTACTAGAATTTGAGGGTCAAGACCAACTGGACAACGCCTACTAAAGACGAAGGCCGAATTTCTAGAGGTTCTACTAGAAACCGATGTTAATAACATTTTGTGTTTCACTTTATTATTTCCTGTACATATTATTAATAAAGAAATAACTCACCCTTTCATCCGGATTTTGCAGTGACTGACATCTCTTTACAGCATGTTTTAAGCCTAAGCACTAAAGTATGCAATTTAATGGATAAATAAAACTCTGTGATTAGTAAATGTGAGAATCCAAAACCTAAAAAGACATTTTATGAGAAAATCATATAGTGTTAATAATTAAAGCGGAGAAAGCAAAATGGTACAAAACACCTCAGACCCAATATTAAATACTGGGGATGAAAACGAATTAAATGGAATTATTGAAAAAAGAGAAAATGGTATACGGTCATGGTGATCACCCTAAATGCAGAGGAAGCACAGAAAGCAGACAAGATCAAAAGAAATCAAGGTAATACAATGGGTGGAATATAAGAGGATAAAAGGTCCCCTTATTTGAAAAAAATAAGGAATGGCAGAGGAGAGTGAAACAGAGGCAGGCAATTGGACATAAGATCAGGACAGATAAAAGAAACAAAAAGAAAAAAACCTGAGAAGGAGAGAGAGAGCAGACAGCAGTGGGAAAAACTAAAGAGGGGTACTTGGAGAGAATACCCCCAATCCATGTTCCCTCTAATTTTTTTCCCTGTGTGCAGCAGTGAATGGTCTCGGTGCACTGCAATCAAGACCATGTGCGTCACAGAAATGTGCCAGCTCACTAACCAAGTGGGTGTGCTACCAGAATCAGTGGTATTTGTCAGAAGTGTGATCACTCACCCTTTAACCCAAGATGACACCTCAGGGCTGACCCCTCGTCTGACTCTTAGCCCTTCAGCTGACATGCATTAATAAGTCGATAGGGTATGGAAGGACCAAGAGTGGACACTACGGAAAGTTAACAAATCATTGATTAGAGTATTGTATTGTAATTACATTTATATAGTGCTTATTAGTCCTAACAAGGTGTTGAAGTGCTTTATGCCAATCTGCACTTTGCTCAGGAGCCAAGGTAAGTGGTTAATCCAGTGGTTATTTTTGTAAAGGGTTTAGTCTGATTCTCTCAAGGAGACCAATCCATGTCTCCATGCCCACTCTAGTGTCTTTGAGTTGGATTGAAATTAGTATCAGTTAGGAATGATCATTAGTGAGGGTGGGTATAGGAGTTCATGCAGATGGTTGTTCAATCAGTAGATGAGCGAAAGCACATTCGGTAGTGCTAAGTTGCATGGTCCTATTTACCAGGAAGGACTGGTTTCAAGTTTTGGGATGAGGTGAGGGCAATTTGCACAAATAAAATAACATTCCTATGCCTCCCCAGGGAAGGCAGAAGGGTTGGTGCAACGAGGAAAAATAGCTTTATTTTTCCTCTTATTTCCTTTTTCTGTATGTGCTGCATTCTGCTGTACACATACACATAGGAAGAGAAAAACACCTTTCGTGATTGTTTTTATGCAGGAAGGATGTCCTTCCTGCACAAAAGCAATCACCCCTACAACGCAGACACACTTGGACTGTGGAACAAAGGTGCCTGCGTTGGCGCTAGGCAGCCCACTGTGCGCCAGCGCACAGGAAAAGGACAGGAATGTACTGTGTCTAGTAGATACGGCGCATTCCTGCCCTTTTGTTTTGACCTATGGTAGCGCAGCACAGAGGCTTGCTGTGCTGCCGTGTGTCAAAATAATGTAAATGAGGTCCATAGTTTTTAAACATGAACCACTAGTGAACTAATAGGCAAGACAGTTGTGATATAAACGCTGTAGGTGGCCCAGCTTGTTAAAGAGCAACATAATAGTCTATTAAATCACACACAATAGGTTTTTGTACAACTGGTATTCTGAACTCACATATTTCAAAGTGCTTTCATATACAAAATGAAGAAAATTAAGTTTTGGTCAAATAAAATATTTGCCTAAGATCACACAAGTTAAGCAGAGAAGCTATGTTTGAGCAGGCTTTACTTTCTACAAATCAACCACTAAACTTGCATCTATTTGTCTCTACTCTTTTATGCTAATGATTTGATTTGACCTCATTGTGCATTTTCTGCTGTTTTTATTTAGGGCGATGCATTAGAACATTCTACATGAGCACAGGTTACATTGTTTTTGTAAACCTGGGAAGATTAAATGTTCTGCCCAGAAACACAGGATGTTGAGCACTGCCGAGTATCCCCACCTTGGTTCACCAGCTCCAATGTTAGCAGCTCTGGCCATAAGGCCGCAGAAGCCACAAGGAATCGAGTTTAAAAGGCCTGCTAAAGATCTAAGTGCATCTACATAAGAATGCACTTCATGACAACAGACCGCATTGGTAACAGCTGCCTGACTCTGAAGTCACACTTTCTCCTTCCAGAGGCCCCATCAGAACAGCTATGGAAGAGCAGGAGTAATGCTCCTGTGACAGCGTGCGCCAAGAGAAAGCTTCCTTCAGCTTCAATCATTTAAAACGCTTGGGAAGTCTTTCTCTTGATGCGCGCTCCAGCAGCGGCCCTGAGCGCCTGCAAACAGTAGGGTGCGCGGGCGCACCAGCGCGCATCTTACAGGGAACATAGCCAACAATGAAGGCAAAATGGGGGATTCATTGCAGCAAGTAAGTAAAGAAAATTGAAAAGAAGGACCTATGTGATCCTTTTAGAAAGAAACTTTTAATTCAGCTTTAAGATAAAAGCAATCTATTTTGTTGAGTTTAGCAATTTGGTGAATGCCATTTAACTTGTCAATTGCATAGAAAAAAAGGTCAAGTGAAATCAATTCTCAAAGTTCTAATTCAGTGAATATTTTTCTCAGAAAAGTTTAGGTGAAGCGAATTCTCAAAGTTGTATTTCAGTGAGTATTTTCACAGAAAAAAAGGTTTGGTGAATTCAGTTCTCAAAGTTTTATTCCAGTGAATATTTTTCTCAGGGATCGTATACAACCATATTCATAGTTAAAGGACTATGGATATCTAAAAAATCAATCATTTGCATGTAGAAACTGACAGTGGGGATAAAAGCACCCTTATTGTTTTGGATTTGTCAGCTGCATTTATCTGCTGTAATTACAGCATTCTGATCTTGAGACCCTCTAATATGGGGCTTAAGAAATTGACATTTGAATGGATCAAATCCTTCCTAGGTTTTACAACTCAAGCATTGAGTTTGCCCTTGTATTGATCTGCTTTACAGAGACTGAAATGCATGGCTACACATGGATCGAGGAATTCTTCCATCTTTAATACAAAGTACGTTTCAACTTTAATTATGTTGATGCATTCTTTTGGGATAAGAGCATTCAACTATGCTCATGATTCAAATTTAAATCTTAAGCTATGTCCTTCAAACAAACCACTATTTAAACATATTACAGAAGGTCAAAAGGCTGTGTAAATGTGGACATGACAGAAGCTAAACTTTTCATAGTCGTAATTTATGATAGCAGATGCATTGGATTCAGGAGTCTCACTTGGCAGCTGTTCAACATCTTTCTCCATTGACAAAATATAGGTTTCTGGATGTCTTATGGTTTAAATCTGTTTTATTATCACAACTTCAGTACAGATTGCATAGCGCATCTTCAGTATTGGAAGTAAGTCTGTAAGCATCAGCATAAGCATGACTTATTCTGGATATTTTAGGATGAATCCCTCAAGGTGCAGGTGGCAAAAGTGGTGATGGAGGAATTTTACTTGTTGAGGTCAGTTACCATATGAGAACATTTCCCCACATGGTAGAGATGGTGTTGGCCATTTTGTAACCAAGCTTGCACCGTGCAAATAGTGCTTACTTGGGTTTTACTGCAATAACGTTTGGTTAGATTACAGAATGTGGAAGTGATAAAGAAGGCCAAGACGAGGTCACTCTCCCCTGCAGTTGAGATATATATTGCTAAGGCCATGGCATCGCCCCTTTACGGTGCAGAGCTTTATGAAAAGGCTAAGAACCTTACTGCAGTACAAAATAAATTCATGAGGGCTTTGCTGAACCTTCCACAAAGCAACCCACGACTGCTGTAGCTCTTAGATGTGGTTATTTTTCCAATAGCTTTAGTAAGCAAACGTAGACCTCTGCTGTTTTGGTATAGATTGTGTTCCAATGATGAACTGACAGCATATGGGCTCCTTCTTGCTGAATTAATGTCTCCAAATGTCTGTCAGAAAATTCCTTGGCTAAAGTTTGTTAAGGATATGATTTTCAAGCTTGATTTAACTGCCCTTTGGAACTCTCCTGCCTCTATGCCTAGATCTGTAGTAAAAGACAGATTAATATCATTTGTGGGAAGAGGAATTGAGGAAATGTAATCCGGGCCGCCAAACAGACAGAGGCAGATTTACCATTTAATCACGCAGTGCAGCACCAGCAAATGCTGCGCTGGGTTGCATGAGGAAATTTTTTACAGTAATATGGTAAACTATTCCCCTTTCCTTAGCGCCGACGCTGAAATCAGCTGCTGTGCGCCACGGAGACACCTTTGTGCCTTGGTTCAAGGGTGTCTCCGTGAGTCTAGCATAGGATTTGTACTTGAAGGGTAGCCTTCCAATAGAAAATACCATGCTTAGACTAACTTTAACCCTTTTCCTTCTTTGCATGTGTGCCGTGAAGTGCAGCACACGTACAAAGTCGGAAAAGGAAGGAGAAATTTAAGCATTTCTCCTTCCTTGTGCCTACTTCAAAATGGTGCAGTTATTAGTAAATAGGGTTTTGCATCATAAACCTTCGTTGGTTGCATGGAGCACCCATGCACCACCCATGGTATGCCCCCATGGCACTAAGTAATACAAAGCAGCGATATGCACTGCATTGAGTTACTTTCATGTTATTTCCAGCGCTGAAAGTAAATCGGAAATAAAAGATTTTGCGCAGATTTTCATCACTTTTGTGATGCAAACACAGCGTAAAATCTTATTAAATCTCCCTCTCAGTTTTTTAGATTTTGAAGTGGTCCATCTTTTGAGCCTTTTGGAACGTTACCCCTCAATAGTTTCATCATCTGTTGGGGACCCACTTATTGTACAAGCACTTTATGCCCTACTTGTGATCTGGAGGAACAAACCTTACACCATTGACTTTCTCTTTTGTAAAGCCTATTTTATCCCTCTCAAGAAGTAGATTAAACCAATGTGTCTTTCATTAGGTATTAGGAGAATAGAACATGCGCTGAGAATAATGAGATCTGATAGGAACGAAATTATCTATATCCGTGTTGCTAAATTCTTATTCTCCACATGGATTATTCGTAAGAAAGCTTCTATGCCGAGGTTGACCAATGACCCACCGTGATTATTTTGTTTATCTAAGAACTTTTGTAATGTAATGCTTGCTTACCACTTATTGTAATTATGGTACTTTAAGACAGTGTAGGTGCAGTTTCATTTGATTGCCTGTGTTTATTGATAGTCTGCTTCTTTACCTTTGCATTCACACTTTATGATATTTTCAACGCTGTTAATGCTGTAATGACTTATGTTTTTAGTTTGAAAGTAATAGTATATATTGCAATGAGCTATTTCACTATCGCTGATTTTATCTCAAATATCATGATTTTAGTTCAGTTTTGGTTATGATGCATACTGTATTTAAGGCTTTATAATCCGAAATAAGCTACTTTGATGATGATGATGAATGTGGAAGTACATATAATTACCACATCTCTCTAATCACTCCAATAACTTCTATTTTCTTTTATGTAATGATATGTATATGTAGGTTTGCTGCAAGTGTAATATAGAGTACGTCAATGGGAAAGTTGGGTTGGAAAAGTATGCTGCCTGTCAACTAGCATCAGCCACAGCAGAGGGTGTCCACCTTGAAGATGTTCTTACTTCTATACTATAGTGAAGACTGTCACTTCAATTTGCCTGAGATGACTGTTCTCATTGGCATCGAGAATTTGAGTCTGGATTGAAGTATGGAGGTGCTAGTGACAGCATGGAACACTTTGAACTCCAATCTGTAACATCTGTATCTCTGGAACCATTGCTTAGGAGCCACAGAGTGTGTGTGTAGGTACCTGCCTGTGCCCTGAACATACCTGTGCCCGTAATATGCAAACACCACATTTTCATTGTTTGCGGGGGCGCACCTTTTAAAAGTTGCGCCCAGCACAAACAATGAAAATGCACAGCATTATGGGGAATGCACTGCCCCCAGTGCAGCTGCGAACTCGCGCTGCAATGGGGGCAGCGCATTCCTTTGAATAATGGAGCGACTGCTCTGAAGCCACTCCGTGCTGTCACAGTGCAGGCGGCAACCTGCAGGCACTTTTAAAGGGGATTAGTGACTCGCTGTGAGTGTGCCTCCTGAGAGCTACTTTGCCTCTGTGCCCGTGTCTGTAATACAGCGCGGGCCCAGAGCCAAAGGGATTCACTCATTTACATGGGGCCACACCCCATGCAAATCAGGGAATGTCCTCTGAAGATAGCGCTGGTGCCTTATGTGTGGCAGCACTATCGGTATTGCAGAAGAGGCCGCACAAACGTCTGCGGCCCCTTCTGTAATACAAAAGTGCCCCAGGGGCACCTGTTGGGCCCCCCGGGGCACTATTATATGACTCCAGGTTGAAGGAGCATCGACACAATCATTAGAAATGATAAAAGAAGTAGCTGGGGATTTAAGCAATGGGTATAGTGGCATAGAATTATGTAAGGCAAAAATGGAATTTACTTTAGGATAGAAGCAGAATTCCACTGCAGGTGTTAATATTGTATTCTGTACAGACCTTCATAGTGGTTTTGAGTCTGGAACTATTATATAGACATTAATCTGACAACCACAATGCCAGATTGATGTCAAAAACAACACGCTTGCACCAAGAGGTGGTTGCCTTCTTGTTTACAAAACACAGGAATAGGAAGTTGTGCCATAATTTAGAAGGCAGTAAGGAATCACTGTTGATATTGGCACTGTCTTTGTCTGTCATTACTGCTGATGTTCTGCTGTGTTTGAGTAATGATGTGTCCTACTGGAGTTTAGCCAACCATGTTTATTTTTTATTTTAGGAGGCGCTTGCGGGCATTGCTGCGATAGCTCTACAGACAGTGCACTGCATGGACATCTAGCTGCAGAGCCCCCTGTTGTAACCTATTGACATTCTGTAATGTAAGTCCATTGAGCAGGGTTCACTGGGGTCTCCAGGGCAAGAATGGTGTGCTAAGAGGGCAAAATACTAGTATCACCACCTGCACACCTTTACATACACATAAGAATTAATGGGACCTCGTTGGTAGAATTCAACTCCACACATATATCTAGGCTAGCCGTATAGAGAGAGGGGTAGCTCTGATTGGTGCAGAAGATACAGTGGCCCAAAGATCCCGGGGTGAGAGTGTCACACCGTAAAGGAGTGAAGGGCACTCCCTTGCAATATTTGAGTCCATTGTATACTTGAGATGTGCAATTGAGTACACAGCAGTGGCGGAGGCGGATTTTGCTGCCAGAGGGGGCCTAAACAATCCTTTGAGGGGCACCAGTCCAGCAAATATCTCTAGTTTGAGAAATTATGCATATTAAAAATAAAAGTTTTAGATACATAGATAGAAAGAATGCAAGTCTGAGGACAGAGTGCAATTAATTTCACAAAGGGCCTGAAAACTGAACTTATTGGATTTCTTCCAATTTAACTTCTGCTTAGGGACTGCGATGAAGTCACGGATTGGACTCTCACCCACCCCCACTGCTCTATGCTTAGACCATGTGCAGCTCTAAAATAACCACAAGTGTGACATGCAATGCTCTGCAAAACTTCCTACCGTATACTACTCACTGCCACATGACATGATTTTTTTTCCTTGTGGTTATTAAAGGAACATTTGGGAGGTCCCGAGCAGATTCACATATGCCTCCTAATGGATTTTTTGTGTTTGCCAATATCCATATAAATCACTCAAGTTTCTCTACGACCTGTTCAGGTCCTTTTCAATGATTAGGTTTGTAAATTGTGCGCATATTGAGATGGCTATGACACCTAATGTATAATGATTGTAGGTCAGGATATCCTATGCAGAAATAGTGGCATGCATAAATATTGTGTCGTAAGTATAGTTAGAAAATACCACCAAATTAGGTGCATATTTGTTATCATTACCTCCAATGGGTGGTACTGTTATAGTGAGACAATTTATGTGACAGTCCTGCTGAGTCGATATGTGAGAGGAGAGGGTCTGGGATGTTATTTTTAATAGCACACAACAAAAATAAACTGCTGATATTTCAGAATATATCAGAATTACAAAAGTCCAAATGAAGCACATTTTTTTGTAATTCTGAAGGGTAATGGAAACAAATATTTGAATACGATCAAAACCCATCAGTACATTAGGTGATGACATTTTCACACATTATTGTTTGTGCTATGTAAAACTGTATGTCTCTGCAAATCTAATAGTCATTTCTATTGAAAATGTGTTGTCTGTAATGGCAGTGCACTACCACACCATGCATTCCCCACACTATGCCACTTGACTTTACAGTACTCCACTCTACAACACTCGACTCCACTCTTTGCCCTTTCACTCTAAGATACTCCACTCTACTCTACTGCATACCGCTCCACTCTATGTCCCTTCACTCCAAGACACACTTTAACACGTCTCTCCACGCCACTTCACTCTATTCCACTCACTCCACGACACAACAAGTTACTCTACTCTACCCCACTCCACTCCACTTTCCCCACTGTACTCCAGTCAAGCCCAATCTCCCCCACTCCACCCCAATCAGTCCCGCTTCACTCCAGTCTACCTCAATCCACTCCACTCCAGTCTACCCCAATCTACCCAACTTCACTCTATTTACCCCAACTGGCTCCATTCCAATCTACACCACTCCACCCAATCTACCCCACTCTAATCTACCCCACTCCATTTCAGTCCACCCCACTCCAATCTAAACCAATCTACCCCAGTCTACCCGAATCCATCCCAATACAATATGCCCCACCCCAATTTACCCCACCCCACTCCACACCACACAACCCCATCTCACCCCAATCTACCTCAATCACTGACTTCAATCTATCCCTCTCCACTCCACCTCAATCTGCCCCATATCTACCACACTCCACTCCACTCTACCTCAATCCACTCCAATCTATCCCATTCCAATCTATCCCAGTCCATTCCAATCTACCCCACTCAACCCCAATCTACCTCACTCCACTTCAAACTGCACCACTCCACTCTTATCTAGCACACTCCACTCCTCTCTAATCTACCCCACTCCACTCAATCTAACATAATCAACCCCATCCCCATCCTTTGTACCCTAATCCATCCCACTCCACTCTAATCTACACCATTCCACTCTAACCTACCCCAATCCAACCCACTCCACACCAGTTTACCCATCTATCTACCCCACTCCACTTTACCCCACTTCACCCCAGTCTATCCCGGCCCACTCCAATCTCCACTAGAATCTATCCCACTACACTGCACCCTACTCCACACTACCCCACTCCAATCTACCTCAGTCTACCTCACTCCAATCTACCCCTCTCCACTCCAATATACCCCACTCTATCCCAATATACCCCGCTCCAATCTACACCAGTCCACTTCAATTTACCCCACCCCAATCCACCCACTCCACTCCAATCTACCCCACTCTATTCTACCCCAACCTACCACACTCTACTCCACTCTACCAAAATGTAACCCACTCCACTTCACTCCAATATGCGCAACTCCAATCTACCACACTCCACTCCACCTCAATCCACTCCACTACGATCCTATCTACCCAATCCACTCCAATCTATCCCAGTCCACTACAATCTACTCCACTCAATCCGAATCTACCTCACTCCACTTCAAACTGCACCACTCCACTCTTATCTACCACACTCCACTCCTCTCCAATCTACCCCACTCCACTCAATCTAACACAATCAACCCCATCCCCTTCCTCTCTACCCTAATCCACCCCACTCCACTCTAATCTACACCATTCCACTCTAACCTACCCCAATCCAACCCACTCCACACCAGTCTACCCATCTCCCCATCTATCTACCCCGCTCCACTTTACCCCACTTCACCCCAGTCTATCCCGGCCCACTCCAATCTCCACTAGAATCTATCCCACTAAACTGCACCTTACTGCACACTACCCCACTCCAATCTACCTCAGTCTACCCCACTCCAATCTACCCCTCTCCACTCCAATATACCCCACTCCACTCTATCCCAATATACCCCACTCCAGTCTACACCAGTCCACTTCCATTTACCCCACCCCAATCCTCCCAATCCACCCACTCCACTCCAATGTACCCCACTCTATTCTACCCTAACCTACCACACTCTACTCCACTCTAACAAAATCGAACCCACTCCCTTTCACTCCAATATGCGCCACTCCAATCTACCACACTCCACTCAAATCTACCCACCTCCTTTCCAGTCTAACCCACTCCACCAAATTCACTGAAATCCACTCCACCCCAGTCTACCCCACCCGAATCTACCCTACATCAATCTACCACATTGTACTCCACTCCTATCTACACCACACCACTCCACTCCACCACACACAACTCCAATCTACCGCACTCTACCCCACTCCACTCTACCCCACTCCACTCTACCCCACTCCATCCAAACCCACCCTACTCTAACCTACCCAATCTACCCCACTCCTAGCTACAATGCTCCAATCCACTCCACCCTAACCTGCCCCACTTCATTTCTCTCTAGTTTACCCTACTCCATTGTAATCTACCCCAATCGACTCCAGTCTGCCACATTCCACTACACTCCTCCCCAATCTACCTCACTCCACTCCAATCTCCTTCAATGTATACAGCTCCATTCCACACCAATCTACCACTCCATACCAATCTACCCCACTCAACTCTACCCCAATCTACCCCACTCTACTCTACCCCAATCTACCCCACTCTACTCTACCACAACTACCCCCTTCCAATCCACTACAATCTACCCAACTCCACTCCAGTCTACATCACTCCACTTCAAACAATCTACCCAAAACTACCACACACCAAACTACCCCACTCCAATCTATCCCACTGCAATCTACCCCACTCCTATCCACCACACTCCATTCTAATGTCCCCAAATCGAATCCATCTAATCTACCCCACTCCAATCTACACCACAGCACCACACTCCAATCCACCCCAGTCTACCCCACTCCACCCTAATCTACCCCTCTCCACTCCACAGCATTCTACCCTTCCCTAATCTATCCCTCTCCACTCCACCCCACTCCACCCTACCCTACCACAATCTACCACACTCCACTCCAATCTCCACTCCACTACAAGCTACCCAACTTCATTCCAATCTACCCCACTCCACTTTAACCCAATCTACTCCACTTCAATCTACCACAATCTACTCCACTCCAATCTACCCCACTCCACTCCAGTACACCAAATCTACCCTACTCCACTCCAACCTAAGCCACACCCCTTTACCCAATCTACCCCACTCCACTTCACTCCAATCTACCCCACTCCACTCAAATGTACCCCACTCCAATCTACCACACCCCACCTTAATCTACCCTACCCCAATCTACCCTACATCACTCTACCCCACACCGCTTTCCCCCACTCTTCGCCACTCCCCTCAAGCTCCAGCACCAGTCATTGCTGAAGAACCCTGCACCACCCCGTGGTCCAAAATGAGCATGGACTTTAGGAGCTATCGCGATGGAAGAATTGCAGTGGTCCTGATGGACAGCTACTCAAAATATCCAGTGGTCGACTTGTCAGCGTTCGCTAATGTCGCACCAGTGCTAGAGAAGGTCTTCGCTTTGTTCAGCCTGCCAGAAGAGATTAAAACATGCAATGGGCCACCCTTCCAAAGGTCAGATTTCAACGATCTACTGGAACACCTGGGAATCTGACATTGCCTTATCACACCACAGTGGCCGCATGCGAATGGACAGTTTGAGCATTTTATGCAGACCCAAAGAAAATCTTTCAGGATTGCTGTAGTTGACAGGATCAACCTCGAAGTCAGCCTTCAAAGGTTCCTACGAGAGTTCAGAGGAAAGCCACATTGCACCACACTGTACCCCTCTTCGTCTCTAATGATAAATGGGCCAGAAAAGACATGATCTCAGTCCACCCAGAGTGGACTCCACCCACCTACGATCCGGTGAATGCCCAAACCCGGTACACAGTGTAACATAAGTGCAAGCTTTAAGTGGCGAACAACCACACGGCAAAGGTCATGCATGGTTACAAAATTATTATGAAAGGCCAAAGGCCCAGCTGGACAGGTCTCAGAGAGAGAAATGGTATGGACACTCGCTGTGACCAGAATGCAGAAGAGGCACCAGACAACTCAAGTCATCATGGGTACAACCTCAGGCCAAACCCAAGTTTGCTTTCTTGCTTACGGCATTGCCGTTGGAGGTCTTTCAGACTTTCTGAAAACCATGGAGCAGAGATCTTCCTACTCTTCTTGATTTTAAAGATAGTGGCGGCTACCTTGTCAATCGCTGACATCAACCATCTATTAAAATCCTGTGCTTTCTGTACATGACTGCTCACTTCTGTTACCTGAGAGGAATTAACAGTTTTCCTCAATGCATCTCTAGAAATTTTGTTCCAGCTCCTATAGGTGGCACATCTGTCCTGTCTGAGAGGAATTACTGTCTCTAACAACCGTTGGTCAACATGTTTCAGCCACCTTAAAACCCAGCTATGTTTTTTGGCTTTCATTAGGACCTACTAAGAATCCCTTGACGCCTCTTACTTCCTGGAAGTTCTTATTCTGGTCTTTGTCCACTAATTGTGGTTCATATCAATCACTGCCACGCCACACACTGTGGCAGACACACCTACATATACACACCCTCCCTAATCTTGTCTCGGTACGGTATCTGAGGGTTTGCAAGAGAAATCATTCAAGTGTGATATAATTGCATTTATTAACCTTGCAGGAAATTTGTTCTAGCAACCGTCTCTTTAAACCTAAAAACAATGACTCATGGTCGATTTTTCAGAAATTTGAGGTCTCTGATATCTCAAAACTATTGTCTTCCACTAAACTTTCCAACCACTTCAATGACCCTCTCCCCTCCACATTCCTCAAGCATAATTCACACCTCCTGATACCCCTTTGGACCAGAATTATCAAAGCCTCTCTTACGCAAGGCACATGCAAGACTGTCTAAAAAGTGGACAGGTCACACCTATTCTAAAAAAGCCAGACGTGGACCTCTCTGATCTCAACAATATTCGCCCCATTTCGAGCATCCCAACCTTAGCCAAGCTCCTGGAAAAATTGGTTCAACAACAACTCTGCAACCACATTGACCAGCACCAACTCCTTGACCACCAGTGCCAATCAGGTCACAGTAGTGGAACTGCCATGGTCTGCATTGTCGACGATGCTCTACGCTTTCTCGATCATAATGAATCCTGTCTTTTAATCCTTCTTGACCTATCAGCAGCGTTTGACACAGTCAAACATGAAACTCTCCTGAACCTCTTAGAACTTAGGATGGGTCTCTCTTGTACTGTCTTAAAATGGTTCTGCTCATTCCTGCAAAGCAGATCTCAATGAGTCCTAATCAATTATGACTTATCCGATCAGACTTTGGTCACTATCGCGTTCCCCAAGGTTCTTCACTTTCCCCCACCCTGTTAAATCTTTACATGCAAACCCTAACTGAAATCCTCAAACACTCTAACATCTCTTACCATATGTACGCTGATGATACGCAATTGTGCATGAAGATTTCCGCCCCTAACCACATCCGCACTCTCAATAACATGTTGAATAAAACTCAACAATTAGCAATCTTGTCCAATATAAATTAATTGCTGGTGTTTTTACTATGTCTCTTGGTATTATCTTTTCATGCTGTATATTCGATATTTTGCTCCTTGTAAATTTGATGCTATTTGTGAGGCTGTATAGCGTTCTGACAACAACATTTTGGTCTTGTTGGCGCTTTGTAAAACTTCATAAATAAAAAAATATATAATTAATTAATCTCTTACAGTGTCATACAGTGAACACTGCACACAAGAACAATCATAATTATCAATTTATTAGTGACTGTAGTGCAAAACCTTTAACTATATGTAATAAAAAGACCATTGGTGAAAATGTCTAATTTTAGCATAGTGCAATCAACAATAAAACCATGCATTATTCTAAATTAATTAGAGAAATGTCTATATGTCATAATTAGCTCTTTTAGCCTCACGAAGTTGGTAGATGCAGGCGAATCCTATTGTCACACACCGAAAAGTAGAGAATGCAAGAAACAGTTGATTTCTTTCACCTATATTCTTGTGTTTAGAAGAGTATTAACCCCCTCACTGCACATCCCCTCTTACAACTCCAAGAGTCTGCCCTTGCGATTTGCACCTATTTTGACCTCCACATCTCATATGTTGTTATGCAGCGTTTGTCTGACACTATTTGTAAGCCTTCCTGTTTTTTTAGGTCTCGCCTGAGCGCTAGCGCATGCGCGAGGCATGCGCTAGCTCAGGCGAGACCTTTAGTAAGCGGGTTTTCAAAGTGCTGCCTGGTGGCCTAGCGCTTGCGTTCCCGCGAGCGTGCACGCGCGCGCGCAGCCGCCCGATCACTTTAACTTTTTCGTGCTGCTGCACGCGCACTCATCACTAGCGTGTTTTTAAAATTTATTTATACGCGCGCGCATCACTAGCGTGTTTTTTATTTTTATTTATACGAGTCTCTTGCCAACAGTTTGCTTGCATTGCACGCTCTGAAGTTCCATAATTTTACAAATACTCACCTGGCGAAAGCAGTGTATTATGGTAAGTAACACCAGACGTGCCGTTTACTGGATTGCTCGGTGCATATTCACATACACAACCTATTTTGGGAGCTGATATAAGGTGAGTTGGTTTGCCTAAGGAGTAATGCTTCATATGTGGTGTCAGATTGATTTAGCTTGTGGTGTGTTTATTTAAATCTGTTTTACTGAATACCGTGTGATAATGTATGTCAGCTAACCACAAGGACTAGCTTCTGTTATATAACACTAGAGAAAGGGAGGGACGGTACAGTGAATGAACTGCTGTGTGCCAGGGCTATCTGGGCTCAGACCCTCGCCCATCTGTCGGAGGCGCCGATTCCATCCAGCACGGACTTCTTGTTGCTATAATTCCTGCTACAATTTTGCCAGATGCATTTCCGCACCCGGTAAGGGCACCTTTCACACAACCCCTTCCTCCATCACGCGTGCACATGACACACTCTCTCAGTTGCCCGCCCTCACGCACCCTCCCAGCGTGCTTTGCTCCCCCACTCCCATCTACTTTTTGCAGAAAGGTGCACGGAAGTAACATGCATTCCTGGAGCTGCGGGGTTATTCCTCAAACTGGTCTCCTAAACTTGTGATTGTACAGTACAGGGGTGGAATTACCGCCTGGACTTGTTGAATTCAGGACCCGTGCATCTGCAACTCACAGCAGACCCCTAAATTGCAGCACTCTGAGCAAATCAGTTTTTTTTTGTTGTGCGTCATATTTATTAACAATTTCGAGAGCATCTAGAAGTACTACGGTGCAGAGAATGAACTCTACAAAAGAACAGCACTGCCCCTACATGGCTTAGCGGATCATAATGTCGCTCCATATTTATGAATAAAATTGCCTACATTATTCACCCACTGAAAAGTCTTTGGCTCACTCATGGCAACATCATCAGGGCATCGTGAAAGAGTGATGTTTTTTTACAGACTCTTTGTAAGTTTAAATTTATAAATGAAGAGTTTTCAGTACGTCACTCAGTGCAGTAATAGAATCGATTGCACTACATTGAAATGCTTCAAAATGTCAACAGAAGATAGTTGTGTTATTTGTATAAGACTTCTTTCTATGTCCTGGCTCGTCGGGTCAGCCTGGCACTCCCTGTTTATTTGCTAACTTGCCCGCCTCTCATGGTCAGCATGCTGCACACCACATGCTTTAGAATTACTAGAAGAAGATGCAAGGGCCTGGTACCTCATGACAACAGATATACTGAAACAAGCATTCGCATAGCCAATAGGTCTCACTTTTGGGACCTTATTAGTATTTAGTTATGCAGCACAATATCCTTGGTGCAACAACATCAACTGTTGCATGGCTAAACACTTATAAGGTCCCAAAGGCGAGACCGATTGTCTATGCCAATGCTTGTTGATCAGTTTCCGACTAACAGGTACACGTCATCATGTGTTATGTGGCAAACATCTCCTGTGCACAATGACATGTATGTAAATCCTTTGTACTTTTGTATTCTCTCTATGTTATTGTGTTGGGTACACACATCCAAATGTTTGCTGTAGTGTTTGTTGTGTTCACCGACAATGAAAACTCTTTAAATTATTTGGATACAGTGTTGTCCTATTGGCCTGTGAAACCAACCAATAGCCTTGAATGAGTAAGTGTTTCTTCTTACAAAGTGTTGTTAATTTCCTGAAGCCCTTTAACAGTGGAAACGCATTGCTACTCACTTTCATCCTATATTAGACCGCCTATTCCTGTTAATGTTATTATGTGTCATGTCGCCACCTTGGGTTAAATGAAATTAAAGTGTAATTTCTATTTGTCCACAGATTTTCAACCCCTTTATGTGTCCTAATGATGTTATCTCTTTAATGAGCCCCAAGTTATGTCATCATTTAAACCTTCCCTATTAGTTTTCAAACAATAAATCCAGTGCTGTTCCTTCTCAAACAATATTTTTTCAGCATTTTTTACATATGGTTTCTACTGTTCAATCACTACTCACACTTCAGATCTTTCATGGTATGGTTCTGGGATATGAAGTGGCTCGATATTTTGGTTTTGCTCGCACACATCTCAAATTACTGCTATGTTCACAGTTATAGGTCTTCATTTTTCACTTAGTCATACCCATGTATCTTAGGCCACATGGGCATATTATCATATAGATGACATGTGCAGAATTAAAATTAGTGTATCTAGTTAATCTCCATGTTTTCTTTAGACCCAAATTGAGATGGCATTGACCACAGTAGAAGTGGTATATCAGTCTTGGTAAACCCCATAAAGGTGGGGCCTGGTCCGATATTGATGGTTTTGCTTGGTCTCTGGTGTGTACTAGAGTATCCCTTACGCTAATACCTCTTTCCTGAGAAAATAAAGGTTTTTCCCATTTATGTGTGCCTGTATTTAGCATGTGCCAGTGTTTATTGATGACCTTATTTACCTGGATCAAGGCTGATATATATGTAGTCACATAGATCTAAAGTTGATCCTATACAGCCCTTCTTGCAAATTCAAGCAAGCCCCCTCAATTCTGATTCTTAGCTCTCATTGGGAATCTCTCAATACCATACTTTCTTGTCAGGCTTTCAGCCTGCCATCTTCACCCATTGGTCTGTTACTATCATTCACATTTTTCTTCTTCCCACAACAGCATGGGGCATTGGGACAGCCCACTTCAGCCATTGACTAACTTTACTGTGAGTGACAGGATTCCGATCTTTCATTAGGAGAACATCTGCACACAAAGTAGGTCTCTTTTGTGACAGGGACTACTATGACAATTTAGATTTTTCACAGCCTCATGGGCAGAAAATCTGGATTTTATTAAGGACACGGAGGCCAAGATTATGCAAATCTCCTTTATTGCGCAGCTCACAGCAGCAACAATGAAGAGATCTAGAACTTCATAAACATTCCAAACATAGTATATAGTCCATGTGCACGTAGTCATCTCCCTTCTTTGTGCAGCGAACAAGATAACTTTAAAATCCTTTTTCAAACAACTTTCTTAGAGTAGGCATCAGAAAGGACTCAGAAACCATTTAATCTGTAAGAAAAGAGAACAAAATTATAGTACCAGGGTGGGTTGAAATGTGGAGGGATAATCTTGGCCTCCGTGTCCTTAATAAAATCCAGATTTTCTGCCCACCAGCCTGTGAAAAATCTAAATTTTATGGCATGACACGGAAGCCAACATTATGCAAGTTCAAAGTGTGTTCAACACATTATTGATAACATTTGAGACAGGTTTAAAATAACAACTTTTGAAAATACATTCATTTGACCAGTCTGCGGCCCTAAGGATTTCTTGAAGGCCACCACCCAAAACAAATGCTTTAGAAGCTGAAGCACCTCTAAGAGAATGAGCGCCAAAAATGGAGGTATCAATTCCGGCTTCTTTCATGACATTCTTAACCCATCTAGCTAAGGTGGGAGAGGAAACTCCTCTATGAGGGAATCTGTGAGATATCAGTAACTGATCAACGGAATTTCTCAAACCAAAAGTTATTTTTTCATATTCCAACAAACACTTAACGACACACAACCGTTCATTCTGAGGAAAAGAGGGATAGAAGATAGAAGTAGACATAATTATAGTCCTTTTTTTAAGGAAAAAACAAACTCCCTCAGGTTGGAAAGCCCTACTAAAGATGTCTAAGGCTTTAACATCTGAAGTTCGCCTGAAGGAGACAAGGCACAATAAAACAGTGAGTTTATAGGAGAGTCTTTTTAAAGAGAGAGAAGAATTCTCACCCCAATTGGTAATTAGTCTAAGAACATTCCTGACGTCCCATAAGGCGGAATATTTTGGTAAAGGTGGGTTTAAAACACGCATATTACGCATAACCTTTTTTGTTAGCAAGTTCTGGCCTACCGAGGTACCGTCTACTAGGCAGTGACCCGCTGCAATGGCCGATCTATAGACATTAACAGTTCGATAAGCCAGGCCTGAAGCGAAGATTTCAGACAAGAAATTAATAACTTGAATTACACCGACTGAAATGGGATCGTGATTCCGTCGAACGCACCAACAAACCCATTTACGCCAAGCCAGTCTATAAGCTTTCCTTGTCCCAGGAGCCCAAGACTCTGATATGAGTCTGAAAGCATTTTCCGAAAGTCCTGGGAGGCGCCATTGTCTCCTGAAATCCTCCAAGCCATCAAAGATAGGAGGCCCTGAGTCACAAGGGGGTGTCGTTCCCCGTGAGGGCCTGTGATTATGGTCCCGAAGGTAGGGATGAGGATTGGAAAGTCTACGCTCATTTCCATCATAATTGGAAACCAAGCCTAAGATCTCCAAAGGGGAGTTATTACTACCACTGAATCCATGTTTCTCCGAACTTGAAGAAGAAGACGTGGGAGCAAGGCAAAAGGAGGGAAGGCATAAGGGTTCATTCCAAGCCAGTTCTGAAGGAAGGCATCTACTGCCAAGGCCTGAGTGTCCGGCCTCCAGCTGAAGAAATTTGGTAGATGAGTGTTGAGTCTGTCTGCAAACAGAACTATTCCAAATGGTCCCCATAAGGATTGAATGGACAGGAAAACCTGTCTGTCCAGTTTCCAATTGCTCGAATCTTTGAAATTCCTGGAGAACCAGTCTGCTACCCCGTTGTTCAGGCCCGGGATGTGTTCCGCAATCACAGAGATGCCTTTATTGAGACAATAGGCCCAGAAATTTTTGGCCAGGTCCGAAAGACCTTTGGAGTGAGGACCCCCCATCTTGTTCACGTATCTCACAGCGGAAACGTTGTCCATGCGGAGCATGACTGAACATTTGATCATATCCTTGGTTAAGCTCCGGATTGCAAAAGATCCTGCCAGTAGTTCTAGGCAATTGATATGTAACTCTTTCTCTTGAGAAGTCCAAAGACCCCCTGTTGACGAGTCGCCGCACGTGGCACCCCATCCCTCTAGGCTTGCATCCGAATCTATTATGAGGTCCGGTTCTTCCCCAAAGATGGCTCTGCTGTTCCAGGCTTCTGCCTTCCTCAACCACCAGAGAATCTCCTTCCTGGAATCTGAGTCCAGGTACACGATCTGAGAGTAGGAGGGATTGTTTCTCAGGGCTTTTGCTTTGAGTCTCTGAAGAGCGCGGTAATATAGAGGCCCTGGATATATGGCTTGAATAGTTGCGGACACGAGGCCCAGTACTCTGGCTAAAGACCTTAGAGGGAAGAATTTGTTTCTTAGAATTTTCGTTAGCTCTTTCCTGAGTTTTCTGAGTTTTTCCCCGGGGAGTTTTATGTTTGCTTGAACTGTATCTACCGTAAAACCCAGGAACTGTGTATTTTGGGTTGGAGTTGTTGCTGATTTTTTGGTGTTTATCACGAAACCCAAGTGTTCTAAAACTTTTATAGTCAGCTCTGTGTGTTGATAGGCTACTTCTTTGGACTGAGCCATTATTAAAATGTCGTCCAGATATAAAATTAGTCTTATTCCCTTGCTTCTGAGCCAGGCCACTACTGGGCGTAGGGTCTTGGTAAAGCACCAAGGGGCTGAAGATAGACCGAAGGGGAGGCTTGAAAACTGGCAAAGTTTGCCTTCCCAAAAAAATTGGAGGAATTTTTGGTGTGGGGGCCATATGGGGATAGTTAGGTAAGCGTCCTTTAGGTCTAGACGAGTGAGCCAGTCTCCTTTCCTTAGGATATCCCTGAGGAGGTAGATCCCTTCCATTTTGAAGTGGCGGTAAATCACCCATTGATTTAGTTATTTTAGGTTTATCACAGGTCTCATTTTTTTGTCCTTCTTCTCTACTAGAAAGACATTGCTGATGAAGCCAATCTCTTTCCCTTCTCGGATCGCACCTTTGGCGAAAAGGTCCTTTACCTCTTGAGATACTAGAACGGAGTCTTTTTTTGAAAATGTAATTTCTCGGGGAAGTCTCTCCTGAATAGGTAAATCTATGAACTCTATTTTGTAACCCTTGACTATATCTAACACCCATGGATCCTGGGTCACCATTTTCCAATTCCCACAAAATTGGGCTAGTCTCCCTCCCACCTTTATAGGGGTATCTAAATGGTCTTTGATTAGACTTACCTGTAGAAAAACCTCTTTGTTTTCTGTCACCCCTGAAGCCTCTTGAACGGAACCTTTGTCTCTGGGTATAAAAGGAGGATTGGGTTGCCAAGCCGGAATGGGAAAATCTTCCTCCGCGTCCCACGAAGGGTCTTGATGAGAAGGTTCCTCGGCCTGGAAATCGACCCCGCATTCTCCCGGCCCTGGTAAAACTCTAGTGTTGAAAACTTTTTTAATGTCTTTTTGAGACTTTTGGATAGAATTAAATACTCCAACATATTTGGCCATTTCTTTGATAAGTTCTTCTCCAAAGAGAAGTCCTTGGGAGGTCGGTCCCCCTTCTTTGTTAGCCAGCTTGACGAGCTTTGGGTAAATCTTTAGTAGCACTCTTTTCCGTCTCTCATTTGAGAGTGCGGTGTTTGCGTTGCCCAGAAGGCAGATTGCTCTTTGCGCCCATTGGCGCAGTTCTTTAGGGTCTACGGCAGTGCTATTAAGATAGGCTGTTTCGGCCAGTTTGAATATCTTGGTCAGGGGACCCGTAATATCTAGTAGTCTATCCTGACAGGACTTCAGTCTTTTGTCGAGGCCTTTTCTAGGGTCTCTCCCTGTCTTGGCAATGAATGCCACCACCTTGCTATCCAAATCAGGGGGTCATAGCTACCTTGTCGGGAAGGGAGGGGCGAGGGCACTCAGACCTAAGTTGTGATCTGACTTCTTTAGGTATCTCCTTGTGGAGCCAAAATGAAAGGTATTCCCCTATGTGTTGAGAAGGGACCCACTCAGGGGAGAGGGGGTGTTTAAATAAGAAGTGGGTCAAACATGTATTCTCCAAAGGGGTCGAGGATTCCCATAGTAGACCCTGAGGCCTTAGATGCCTCCCCTGGTGTATCGACAATTTCGCCTTCCTCCTCAGAATCGAAGTCTGAGGAGTAGGAAAGGTCGATCTCATCAACCTCTTCTTCATCGCTTCTCAATGTGGATGGATAAATTTGGGCCTTTACTCTGCCCATCTATTGTGCCCGAGGCACAATCATTGTCACCGCCAGTGCGTGAGTTCAAAATTGCAGGGTTTAGGCGTTTAACTTTCTTGGTACCCTTGGGCGGGTTGTCAATAAATGGCCTTTTTCTTTGTTCCATCCTTTTGGGTTCACCCTGTGAGGTGGATGTCCAGGTCTTATTGGATAAGCTCTCAAGTTTTTTGTTAATTTTGTCGTCCAAAGACCCCATTACCTTGTTTATTGCTTGGTTGATTAGCCCATCAATTTTGTCTTCCATTGTACTGGATGAGGGATCTGACGACATTCCTAAGATGAAAAGAAGTACTCCGGAGTAAGAAGCGAGTGGTGTGAGTTAAACTGACAAAACAGTTTGAAATATAAGGGGTATAAAATGGCTGTCCTTTATTGGAATGAATATGGGTCTCAAAATGGATGCTTGTACCTGCTAGGGGTCTTTTCTTTAAAAAATGATGCTTATTAAAGTTTGTATATAAAATTGTGAAGGGTCTTTCCTTTAATGGAGGGCTTGGGAGTTAGTCCCTTTTTAGTTATTATGCCCTTGTGGAGTCTGTGACCTGTTGTCCCTCTTTCTCTTTCTCTCCCTTTTTTTTTTTATATTAATTTTTTGATCACTCGTGAGAAATTGCTGGTGTGCTCCGTTTCGCGGAAGAGAATGGGGAAAGATCGATTTAAAACGCTCCTCCGTGAGCGTAAGGGAAAGCTCTTACGGAGGTGAGATTGAATAGTGTTGTCAAGGCAACCCTCTGGTCACGGCCGTGCTGCGGCTGAGTCTGGAGGGTTGTCATTGAGACTGTGACAAGAGCGAGGTACGCTAAGGGACCGGCATTTGAAAAATGCCGGTCCCGCTTTACGAAGAGCTCTCCCCGGCCTGAATGGACCAGAGAAGGCTCAAAAGAGTATCGTACGGAGACGGGAGTGTCTCTGTTCGAGTCCCCATTATGGGATGGGGAAGGGAGGTTCTGAATTAAGGGTACGCCGGGTAAAAGTGATAAAATGTTAAAGAAAAGAGTTATGATGCCACAAGAGGTCTGAATAAGCAGAAATAAGTAATTTAAATTATGAGTATAAGGAATGAACAAGATTGAGACATATTTACGTTATGAACGAGTGGGAGACAAACATATAAGTTGGCAATAGAAAAGCATATCAATAAAGGGGAGGGGGGACAATCACCCCAGGTAGGAAAAAACAAACCAATCAAACTACAACATGGACACAGATATACAGAGAGCATAAAAAATGACACTTATCTTGTGAGCAGCAGCAACAAAGAAGGGAGATGACTACGTGCACATGGACTATATACTATGTTGGAATGTTTATGACGTTCTAGATCTCTTCATTGTTGCTGCTGTGAGCTGTGCAATAAAGGAGATTTGCATAATGTTGGCCTCCGTGTCATGCCATAAAATTATAGCTCTATGAGACTAAAAAATATTTTTACTTTGTTTCAATTTGTTTTTAATATTGGCAGGGGTCTGACAGCTCCCACAGCAATGTTTTATAAGACCATGTCAAAATAAAACAAGCATTGATGAAGGCAAAAGACTGGCTGCAAACGCTAGTTTCTGGTGGACTTCAGCTTTTGGTTTCCTGGATGATCTAAGTAGATTTGCTAAGTGGGTTGAACTAGTGATAGAGCTACTGTTTGAATGTATTGGAAAGTTCAGAATTGAAGAAGCATATTTGATCAGCTCTGAGCATGAACAGCTTCAATGGGGGAAGGAGGACTCCGCCTGGATCTTAACCTCATCACCTATACCTGGGTGCTGTTTTATGAGTCTCAATCAGGTTTTG
Source organism: Triturus cristatus (assembly GCF_964204655.1). Taxonomy (NCBI): domain Eukaryota; kingdom Metazoa; phylum Chordata; class Amphibia; order Caudata; family Salamandridae; genus Triturus; species Triturus cristatus. Next base: position 1,013,566,073 of record NC_140584.1, on the reverse strand, counting down.
GGGGGCCAAGTGCGCTAAATATCATAATTTGTTTTCGGGGTTTGCTTTTGAGGTCTTAGGCAGCCTTCAGTGCCTATGCTGCCAGGAGAGCCCAACCTAAGACCGTATCTCGGTCTGGTGAGCCTTTCACCTAATCTCTGGTGGGCGGGAAGTGGAAGGCCTCTGTGAGTTGTGGCATATCTGGAATGCACAGGCACACACTCCACGCCCTCCTGCGCTCACTGACCCACTCTGGTGACAGATCTGGGCAGGACTTCTAGTGCCTCGAGCCCCAGTGCCAGAATGATGCCTCTCACTCCTGTGGAGAGCAAGGGCTTGCTAGGCAGGCTCTGGCAAGCTGAAGGGAGGAAGCAGGCAGACAGACCGACCAGCAGACTGTAAACAGGTGACACCGAAAAACACAAAAATTTAGCATACAAACTGAAGCATTTTGCAGAATGTCTGAAAGCGAGATCCACATGCAGCAGGCCCCCCTTGAACCAACCGGGACTCCCTGCCCAGAGCACAAGGTCACCATGGAAAAATGACGAGTGCCCCCAAAATGTGATGCTTGCCTATAAGAATGTACCCCATAAAACTACTGAGCACAGCCTATTCAGTGCGCACCACAAACTGAGTTGTTATTAGGCGCTTTTAATATTTAATGGAACTACCTATCTGTGGGGTTTCCGTTTTATTGCACTTTGCAAAAGGAAAGGCTGACGTGCCCGTGCTATGATCCAAATCTGAAAACCGCAGATTATACACAGATCTGAACTGTACACCAGGTGGGAGGAGCCTTCTAAACTAATTTACTAAAAACAGCAAACCATGACCTGCAGGTTACACAGAGGTCTCTGCAGTGCACACATTAACCAACCAAGCTATCATACTAGGAGTTGAACCTGGGCCCTGTAAGTGGCACACATATCTCTGTAGTTAGAAGAGAACCGGCCATAGGAGGTCACCAGGGAGCGTGACTGGGGTGTACTTGAAGGGCATGCTCCAATCCTGATGCCTTGGGTTTGGTTTTTCGCAAGCGAATGAAATCAAATTATAATTTGCGGGTGAACAAAAACAATACATAGTTTGCTTGTTCCTCTAAAATGGCGGACTTCTCTGGCTTCACCTGGCTGATGTAGAGAGATCAGAGTTTTGTCTACTGGCAGTTTGACTCATCTAAGGTAGTGCAGAGTAGGCGCAGAGGGTTAATATGCCAGCTGCAAAGAACGTATACTATACAGAACAGTATTTTATGGACAATGTTCAGTGGGTTACTGCTAGAGATTCTTTTGTTACTGTGCAGTTCATAAGCTACAAGCATGATCTAGCACAGTAAGCTATGAACTGCCATCAAAGCGCTAGATGCAAACAGCGCGGTACAGATTAGAAAGTTATGCATTTTTTCTTAGTCTTTTACTATCCTAATTTTACTAAAATGTGTTTGCTTAGGTACAATTTAGAATTTCATAGTTATTAGTAAAGTCAACTCAAACCACTGTGTTACATTGCGTAAGTTGCATTAGTGGCATTAGCCATTTTAGTCAATTTATTCCAAAAGTGCTACTCCTCCTACCAAAACCGTCCTTGAGGAGGTCTCCCTTGCTGAAATTCAGATCAAGTATTACATCTGGCTTTCAGCAGTACCAGTCGAGGATGTCGATTAAGCCCATCGAGGAAGTGAGTGGAGCCAGTGGAGGAAGTGGTGGAGCCAGGAGAAATGGGTGTGACCTACCCAAAAAAAGGAGAGCACCTGCACTTAATATTTTACAAATTAAGCACTAGCCTGCAGTGGGTACAGATCAATTATTCAGTTGTAGACAGGGAGGTGCTGTTGGGCAAAACACCATTTCTGTTTGCGGGGTTTGCCTTCATTGTGTGAAAGACCATAATCCACATGAGTATGTATAATTGTGGCATAGAGTACCTGCAGGTACTGTGGAACAAGTCTGCCATTTTCAACCAAAGTTGCCTCTGCTGGAGGAGGAGGTGAAGACTGTTGAGCTGGAAACAGATTCAGCTATGTAGGGCCAAGTGAATGGAGCTGCCGTTGAGACCTATTGTCCTAAAGGTGACACCACAGTGGAGTATGTGCTCAGCAGTGAGTCAGAGGTTCACCTAATAAAGACGGTGTGGAGCAAGAGGCACTGAAATCCTTCTAATCCATGAGGCAGAAACTCCGTTTGGTTGATGAAAGGAGGCTGGTGTGCAAGTCTAGCGTGGTGGCTCAGTTGGGTTCAAGAGATCATATTGTTAGACTGCAGGGTTGTTCAAAAGTGTGACCTGGATGATGAAAGAGTGTCTTCATGTGGCTGATGCTAGAGAGCTGTTGAAGATATTCCTTCAGGGAACAACCATGGTTTTGCAGGACCATTCAATGTCACAGCGGTGCCTATTACTGGGGTGCCTATACACCAACCCAGCATTGCAGTGATGAAAAACAGATGAAATGCTGAGTGCAGAGATGCGCTCTGGAGGGGAATCAAACTGGCTACAAGCTGTTGAATTACAAAGACCAACATGGAATAGAGAGGCTATGGAAGGTAAGTGACTGGAAAGTGATGCAACAACCAAGATGTGCAGCAGTGTCAACTGGGCACAGGGATGGATGGTTCTGCTTCTCATGCTCTATGAGATAAATAAGGGAGATGGTCTAAGGTGGTCTTGGAGAATGTTTGAGCTAAGGAGCAAGAAAATAGGTATGTGGAGTTAGATGAGGAGATCATGAAACTTATGAGAAGGGACCTGGAGAAACCAAAGTGTTCAAGAAAGGCTAAGGAATCGTCCTGGGTTGGAAAGATTTCCTCTCTCTCAGCTTCGGGAACAGGAAAGAGAGGCATCTTTGATGTTGTCCAATCTTATATACATGAATAAAGACTGCGCCCTATGTTTGCATGTGTCCTGTCTTATTCCCATACTAACCATGTTCACACCATTGTCATCCACCTGAAAGATCCATTGCAGAGGGAAGGCGTTTCACTTTGGTTATGATGGCTATAGAGATTTCCAAAGGCTTTCTCCAGAATACTGCTATTGCCATTAAAAGTTCAAGTCAAACAATAGTATTAGCATGTAGCAGGCGGTTTCTATGTGCCACTCTGGAGTGAGAATGGCCCTCATGTGTAAATATGTGGAAATATAAATGAGGACCATTCAGGCAAATAGAAAGAGAAAGCTTGACAAAGCTCGATGTCCAGCATAGCTACAAGGAAACACGTGTTGCGTGATTATGTCTGCACTTACCTGTCTTGAGTCAGGCTGCTCTTTTGCTTAGATCTTACAACAACAAAAGATAAATCAGAATAAGAACATGCCACGTAAAACTATTCCACTTACTTTTTAAGGCCTGGCTTGACAGCGGAACTGCCGTCAGACAGTTATGTGAGAACCTCCAGGAGTGGGGATTCGGCTCAGCCCACATGTTGGGACCCAGGAGTACATGTTTTGATTAGGCAGAAGTTGTGCGCTTCCACAAAAAAGTGCGTGCCCTCCACGCAGCTGTGATCATTTTGTTTATTTATCCAGCTGCCTGAGGTTGAACTTTCAGGGGCACACACAGGACATTTAATGCTATTAAAGTGTCTTAGATACTGTATGTTTTTTTCCTCTGGCCACAGCACAGATAGGAGGAGGACAGGCATTAACCTATATGGATATTTAGTTCTGGCTTGACAGTACATTCATAAACTAGACCTATTCATATTGACAATGATTATTTATCATTGTGCCAAAAGTCCTCACTTTACAAAATGATTTGTACAATTAAGAAGGAAGGACCCTCCCAGAAAGGCATCGGCATCTTCATTAGAGTACAGTACAATACCATCATCAAAATACATTGGTAGCTCTAGCTCATTTCCAGAATACAAACTCACTCTATCACCCACCTAGTGTTTTTCTTCTCTGAAATAAGTTAGTGGTGCATCTCCAATTCTTAACAATCTACCATGTTGGCAACTTCCCTCATTTTAAGACTGTCTTGACAGCGCAGCAACAGTTCGACCGTAAATTAGCAACAGAAAAAGAGTTCTCAGAAGAACTACAGAGAGGAGCTAAGGCTCTGTTGCTTCCCTCAAGTACATTTGATTGGGCTGAAGTTGTATGCTTCCAGTGAAAGAGTGCTATTGCAGCTTTGCCTTCTGGGTAAAAATAGGCTCACTACAGCAAGACCAAGTTGGCTGTGGTAGCAAGCCAATTACCAGTGCCATAGGCCTGATCTGTTTATTATGAAAAGTTACAATAAAGGCCGCAGACCAGTAGGAAAGTGCCTCTTTTAATATGATTAGCTCCCACATTTTGCTTGATGCCTGATGTGATTCCGAACTGTAAGTGCACTGGGTCCCTGCTAACCAGGTTCCAAATCCCAATCTCTTTCCCAAAACTGTACCACGATTGGCACAACTGCAGCCCCCCTACAAGACTCTCATAAATGGTACCCTTGGTACCTAGGGCATGAGTACTGAAGACAGTCCCTTGGGGCTGCAGCACCACTTGTGCCACCCCAGAGACCCCTCACCAAGACTATGCAAACTGCTATTGCAGTCTGCGTGTCTTGGTGCAGAGAAAACCAAAGAGTCAACATGGCACACACCCTGTGTGCCATGCCCACAGACACTGCATGAGGTATAGGCAAGTCACCCCTATTACAGGTCTTACAGCCCTAAGGCATGGTGCACTATATCCCATGTGTGGATATATCTGCATGAGCAGATATTACCCTACAGAATCTGAGCCATTCTTTGCTATTGTAAGTGCACAGGGAAGCCAGAAAGAGTACGTGGGCTGAATACTTTTCATTACAAGTTTCCTAGTTCCATGATGGCTTCACTGTACCCTAAGATGTTTGGTACCAACCATCTTATCTTAATATATCCTCACTGATGCCAGTGTTAGATTTATTAATAAATACACACAGGAAACCCTTTAGAGGGTCCCCTGAAAACTACCAAGCACTGGTGTAGTCTCTGACTAGTCATAGCTAGCCTGCTACCACCAGACATGTTTCTGACCTCATTGGGTGAGAGCCCGCGCTTTCAGAGGCCTGAAACAAAGCCTGCTCTGGGCAGAGGTGCTTCACACCTCCTCCAGGCTGGAATGGTCTTCCAGAGTGGGAAGCTTCAAAGGCAGTGCCACATTTGAAGTGCAAACCAGGCTTCCCCAGATAGTGAGGGATGCCAACCCCCTGTCCTGCTCCATGTTTGGTGGAAAGACAGCCGGGAAAATTAGTCAGATGAGGGGGAGTGTCCACATTCAGCCAGCATCATCCCAAAGGTGTAGCAGACGATGTAGACCCCATTTTTGAAAATCCACCATCTTAAGATGGTGGTATAAAAACCTATCAGGGCTAGGGCAGTGCCCCTTTCCATAGGAAGTGGTAACTTAGAGGGTGTAGACACCAGCTGCAGCCGATGGGGGTAAGAGTGGCCGGCGAGGGGGGGGGGGGGGAGTCAACATACAACGACTAGGGAGAATACATTTTTTTTAAAAAGAATAACACTTGCCATTGCGCTCAGCGAGCGCAAAGTGTTTTTCTTTTTTTAAAATTGAATTTACCCTCAGCGTCGTGTGTTGAACTGCCCCACCCCGTCCCACCGCTCTTACCTGCACGGGCCGGGGCTCATAGACACCCTAAATGTAGGTAGACCACTGGCTACTACCTGTCTCCCCCTTTAACGCCCCCTAAATTTAGTTGGCATCCCTGGACCTTGAAGTTTTGTTTCAATGGACACAAAGAAGAAACGGACCAAGAAGAGGTGCTACCTGAGAACTGAAGCTCTGCTGCCTAGAAATTGTTGCCAAACCCTGCCTGCTGCCTGAAGGACTCAACAATCGTGATGTGCTGCCTTGCCTTGTCACTGTGAGGACTCCAAGAACCACAGAGCACCTCCAGTCTTCGACAAATTGCCAAACAACCTCCCTTGGAGCAGAGGCTCTCCTCCCATGCAACAACAGGCACTGAGCCGCAGACTCCGGACTGCTGACTTGCTGCTCCCTGGTGACTCCGTCTCAATATCGGGATCAAAAGTGGGACACCAGCTCTGAAGGGTCAGATCTGTTTCCCCACCAAGTCTTGGGACACCAGGATTTACTGGAGCCTTTGTCACACCAATACCTAGGGTACCAGACCTCCTGCAGCCTGCACCAAGTCGAAGAATACCCTCTGCACTCCAACTGCCTAGGAAGCAAGCACCCATCGAGGGACGTTGAGACCCACATCGTGAGTGCCCAGCTGTCCCGAAATCGCCTCTCCAAGTTGCCTGCTCATGACCGCGAGGACATCTTGACACACGCTGCGCTGCTGACCTATCTGCTCTGCACCAACGACAACCCACCTGTGCTCCCATGGTCCTGAGGTCCTTGTGACCTGCTCCCTTGAATGGGCCCACTTGGGCTTACCTGTAAGTCCCTCTGTGCAGTGTGTTTTAAAGTGTCTCCCTCTCCCGTAGCGCACCAGCTACCAACAACTCCAGCACCCTGCTCCGGTCCGGATCCGGGACGCTCCTGAGAATCCGCTGGTGCAACATTGGACCTGGCCTTACTAACCACCTCAGCCATTGGCTCTCTTGCACTGTGAGTGACAATATTTGTCTGATCATATATTCAAATATGAATCAAAATGAGTGCACTTTAGTGCCAGGTCTGTAGGGTCATTATAGAGCTTACTACATCCCACCAGAAAGAGCTAATGGGCCAATTGTTTGGCTTTCATTTCATCTGGAGTGCACTCGATCCTGTGCAACTGCTGCTTCTAAGTCTGGGGACCATCAAGGAATGGTATGGTACATAGTGTATGACTGTTTTAACATTTCCACATGACCAAAATGTTGGTGTTAACTATGTTGACCATGCTGGAACTATGAAACAATACACTATGTGCAAAAACATTTCATGTTGGCAACCCAGTGGTATGTTTAATTTTATTTGAAATGGCAAACATATGACTGTCATGCATATGTTGTTGAGTTTGTGTGTGTGTTTTATTGTGATTGTATAAATGGATGAATGCAAGCATGAGTCAGTGGAGGGATGACAGCATGTAAGAGTGTAAGACTGAGTGGCAGAGTGCATGTACGATGCCTTATTGAGTGCCTAAACCCACCAGTGACTGTAGAGGCACTTTCATTTATAATTCAGACCTTTTCATATTGCAAGAGCTTGTTTAACTCTGTCAACTACACGAATGACCAAAAAGAAGAAAAGGGCGAGGCTGGTACCCTCTGGGAAGCATGAGAACTACTCAGGGATCTGGTATTTATAAGGCACTTTCTCAAATCAGATAAACCATAGCAGTGTGTTTACAGCTCTCTTGTTAGTCCCTGGATGGCAGATCATATGCATGTGCAATGTAGCTTTCTTCTAGAGCCAGGTATCTGGCAATCAGCTTGTACGCTTCGTTAAGTATTTCTCAGTGTCTTTAAGTGTCGGGTAATCTCTGTCAGTATCAGTGTCAAGCCCCTCATTCTAAGCCGCCCTCTCCTTTCATGCTAGACCTGAGATACACAGACCTCTCTTTAACAAGAGATCGAAAATGAGCTCATGCAAACAAATTCTTTGTCGGTCTATTGACTAAATTTACGGTGTTCTTTGTGATGGCCTTAAAGGTTTAAGATGATCTTAACCAGTGATCTATGGCAAGTCACATATCAAAATGTAGTGTCTATGCAATATTGGACAAACCACCTGAAACACAAAAATAAAAAATAGCATATATATATATATTCACTTAAAAAACCATAGGTTTCACACATGTTATAGTTAGCTGGACATTTCACTCGTGAAAAACCTTTGAAATTCCCCTGTCATAGTTAGTGCAGGCAACTATAACTCACGCAACCGCAATCCTCTGCTGATGATGTCAGATATTACATCACTGTATTTAGACACTTATTTACCCATGTCTTCTTCCATTAATTTTTAGCTATACATATATTACAAATATTTTTTTTTCAGAAAGGCACATATGTCATCAGTGATGTAATATCTGACATCATCAGCAGAGGATTGCGGTTGCGTGAGTTATAGTTGCCTGCACTAACTATGACGGGGGAATTTCAAAGTTTTTTCACGAGTGAAATGTCCAGCTAACTATAACATGTGTGAAACCTATGGTTTTTTAAGTGAATTTGCAAGGTTTTTTAAATGCTAATTCCTAACTATAACGTGTGTGAAACCTATGGTTTTTTCAGTGAATTTGTACGTTTTTTTAAATTCTAAGTTATGTATTTATATATATTTTTTTTAAGTTTTTTCACCGTGCGCGTACCGTACGTGCACGGTGCGCTTCGCGCGCCGTGCGCGCTCTGTGGGCGCTTGGTGCGCTTCGCGCACCAAGCGCCCACGATGCGTTGTTCGTGCCGTGCGCGTACGGTGCGCGCACCCCGCGATTTTTCGCAAAAAAAAGTTATTTATGTTTTTTACCCTTGGGGGTCCTTCAGTGACCCCCTGACAAAGGCTAGGGGGTCAGGACCTGTCCATCCTGCCCCCTTCTCACGTTTTCCCCCTTTGTTTTTCATTGCCTCAGACTGCGAGAGACAAAATGGCGGCCGACACTTCCTGATTTCGACCGATTCGAATGTTTACTGACATCTAACAACCAATCAGAATTGCGCTCGCGCACGTCACCGTGCGCGTACGGTATGCTTACCGTACGCGCACGGTGCGCGCCTATAGATATATATATGCTTTTAACTTCAATTTTCTCAGGAACTACTGAACAGATTTACACCAGACCTGCAAAAGGCACATCCCTGAACTGAGGACTACCTCTCTGCCAAATTTCAAGTAATTCTGTTCAGCCGTTCGGGCTGTAGCTTGGACTAAAGGTCCTATGGAAAAATGCATGGGGAAAACGCGTTTTGGGACCCCCCTTTTTCTCAGCCCCCGCTTGACGAATCCCCCTGAGACTTTCAGGGAAGGAGCTGAGCGGAGCGCCCCACCTATTTTGAAAATTTCGCGAGGATTCGTCAATCGCCGCCAAAGTTATTCCAAATAGAATGTTGCGGATTTCCTATGGAAACATGGTCCTAACTATAACTATCTACTGGCGACCGCCAGTAGATAATATATATATATATATATATATATTGTACTTAGCATTTAAAAAAAACTTAGAAATTCACCGAAATAGCCATAGGTTTCAGGGACGTTATAGTTAGTTGGACATTTCACTCGTACAAAACCAGAGAAATTCGGCCGTTATAGTTAGTAAAGCTAACTATAACTCGCGCCCCCGCAATGCACTGCTGATGACGTCACATATTACATCACTCATGACATGGTCATTGACATCACTGATAGTATCTCAAATGACATCACTGATGACATCATCTAGTGAATGTGTGTTTCTTTAAAGTTTAAATATGTTTTATATATATATATGCCAAGGTGTATTGAAGAATGGGTGGGTATATAAGTGTCTGAATAGATGATTTAGTAGGAGCGTGACTGATTATATAACTGACTGATTAAGCGTATCTTACTGAATGTATGGGTTACAAAGTCAACTGTAAATGTCTGTATCAGTCTGTCAGTTGGTGTATAAGCGGCTTCATGTGTTGGTGAGTAGCTACATGACTGTCTATATGGGTTATTGATTGGTTGTCTGAGTATCTGTATGGGTGCCTGAGTGTCTTTGTGGGTGGGTGGGGGTGTGTGAAACTCTGTGCATAGATGTGTGAGTGGGTGATTCACTAGGTATATGGGTTCAAGAGTGCATCTGTGAAGGGCTGTATGGGTGGGTGAGTGTGTGTATGGCTACGTTGGTGAGTGAATGGATGTCTCAGTGGTATGTGTGTGTGTAACTACATATGTGAAAGGCAGTATATGTGAGTGTTGGAGTATATAACTCACTATAAGTGAGAGTGAGTGACTGTGAGAGTGGTTGTATGGATGAGTGTGTGCTTGTATCAGTGATTGTATAAGAGAGTAAGTATGTGTTAGTATTTGTATTAATAAGTGAGGTGGTCTGTGTAAAACTAGGTGAGTAAATGGGTGTGATTGATTCTTTGCATGACAGGAGGTTTGTGAGTAAGTCTATGGATGAGTGGCAGTGTGTGAGTGTATGTATAGATGTATGAGTGGATATGATAGTGCTGTATTGATGAGTGACTGCATGTATGAGTTACTGTATGGGTGAATGAGTGAATGTGTGTGTAGACCTAAGAATCAGTGGGTGTGTATGTAGTAACTGGTATTGGTGTGTCTGGTTTCGAAAAAAGTAGTCTGCATTTTAGAGTGTGTGTATCAAAGGTTATATTAGGGTGTGAGGAGGTGCATCAGATTATCACATGGATGATGTCATCAGTGATGTCATTTGAGATGTCGTCAGTGATGTCACTGACCATGTCATGAGTGATGAAATATGTGACGTCATCAGCAGTGCATTGCGGTGGCGCGAGTTATAGTTAGCTCTACTAACTATAACGGCCGAATTTCTCTGGTTTTGTATGAGTGAAATGTCCAACTAACTATAACGTCCCTGAAACCTATGGGTTTTTCAGTGAATTTCTGAGGTTTTTTAAATGCTAATTTCTAACTTTAACGTGCCTGAAACCTATGGTTTTTTCTGTGAATTTCAAAGACTTTTTAAATGCTATTTTCTAACTATAACGTCCCTGAAACCTATGTTTTTTTTAGTGAATATATATATATATATATATATATATATATATATATATATATATATCACAAACAAAGAACCCAACTTGGAGAGCCACATACGGTGAGTACTTCTTTATTTTGTTAGGCAGCCTGAAAATAACGTCCGTTAGCACAGGATTCTGCATGCCATCTTTCATATTCCTTACGCGTTTCGAGAGTTCATGCTCCCTTGCTCACAGGTGATGACAAATGGGGGCAGGCAACATGCCGTAACTCTAAATAACCAGTAACATGAGTCCCGCCCATGGGCGTGTCAGTACAGTGCATCCTGGTATTGAGAGTTCATATTCATGTGCAAATCTTGAGTAGAAACAGCCGCCCTGCTGCCCATTACGAGTTCCTTACCACAGTGGGTTCCTGTAACAACAAAGGCCACAATCAGACTGGTAATGTCCTGAACAAAAAGACTCAGCGTTCCTTTTTGCACTGTCACAATAGCTGTGCCGGACCCGCACATCCGCGGGAGGGCTCGTCCGCGACCATGGGTAACCGCAATTAATATCACAAACAAAGAACCCAACTTGGAGAGCCACATACGGTGAGTACTTCTTTATTTTGTTAGGCAGCCTGAAAATAACGTCCGTTAGCACAGGATTCTGCATGCCATCTTTCATATTCCTTACGCGTTTCGAGAGTTCATGCTCCCTTGCTCACAGGTGATGACAAATGGGGGCAGGCAACATGCCGTAACTCTAAATAACCAGTAACATGAGTCCCGCCCATGGGCGTGTCAGTACAGTGCATCCTGGTATTGAGAGTTCATATTCATGTGCAAATCTTGAGTAGAAACAGCCGCCCTGCTGCCCATTACGAGTTCCTTACCACAGTGGGTTCCTGTAACAACAAAGGCCACAATCAGACTGGTAATGTCCTGAACAAAAAGACTCAGCGTTCCTTTTTGCACTGTCACAATAGCTGTGCCGGACCCGCACATCCGCGGGAGGGCTCGTCCGCGACCATGGGTGGGCCGCAATTAATATCACAAACAAAGAACCCAACTTGGAGAGCCACATACGGTGAGTACTTCTTTATTTTGTTAGGCAGCCTGAAAATAACGTCCGTTAGCACAGGATTCTGCATGCCATCTTTCATATTCCTTACGCGTTTCGAGAGTTCATGCTCCCTTGCTCACAGGTGATGACAAATGGGGGCAGGCAACATGCCGTAACTCTAAATAACCAGTAACATGAGTCCCGCCCATGGGCGTGTCAGCACAGTGCATCCTGGTATTAAGAGTTCATATTCATGTGCAAATCTTGAGTAGAAACAGCCGCCCTGCTGCCCATTACGAGTTCCTTACCACAGTGGGTTCCTGTAACAACAAAGGCCACAATCAGACTGGTAATTTCCTGAACAATAAGACTCAGCGTTCCTTTTTGCACTGTCACAATAGCTGTGCCGGACCCGCACATCCGCGGGAGGGCTCGTCCGCGACCATGGGTGGGCCGCAATTAATATCACAAACAAAGAACCCAACTTGGAGAGCCACATACGGTGAGTACTTCTTTATTTTGTTAGGCAGCCTGAAAATAACGTCCGTTAGCACAGGATTCTGCATGCCATCTTTCATATTCCTTACGTGTTTCGAGAGTTCATGCTCCCTTGCTCACAGGTGATGACAAATGAGGGCAGGCAACATGCCGTAACTCTAAATAACCAGTAACATGAGTCCCGCCCATGGGCGTGTCAGCACAGTGCATCCTGGTATTGAGAGTTCATATTCATGTGCAAATCTTGAGTAGAAACAGCCGCCCTGCTGCCCATTACGAGTTCCTTGCCACAGTGGGTTCCTGTAACAACAAAGGCCACAATCAGACTGGTAATGTCCTGAACAAAAAGACTCAGCGTTCCTTTTTGCACTGTCACAATAGCTGTGCCGGACCCGCACATCTGCGGGAGGGCTCGTCCGCGACCATGGGTGGGCCGCAATTAATATCACAAACAAAGAACCCAACTTGGAGAGCCACATACGGTGAGTACTTCTTTATTTTGTTAGGCAGCCTGAAAATAACGTCCGTTAGCACAGGATTCTGCATGCCATCTTTCATATTCCTTACGCGTTTCGAGAGTTCATGCTCCCTTGCTCACAGGTGATGACAAATGGGGGCAGGCAACATGCCGTAACTCTAAATAACCAGTAACATGAGTCCCGCCCATGGGCGTGTCAGCACAGTGCATCCTGGTATTGAGAGTTCATATTCATGTGCAAATCTTGAGTAGAAACAGCCGCCCTGCTGCCCATTACGAGTTCCTTACCACAGTGGGTTCCTGTAACAACAAAGGCCACAATCAGACTGGTAATGTCCTGAACAAAAAGACTCAGCGTTCCTTTTTGCACTACCAGGATGCACTGTGCTGACACGCCCATGGGCGGGACTCATGTTACTGGTTATTTAGAGTTACGGCATGTTGCCTGCCCCCATTTGTCATCACCTGTGAGCAAGGGAGCATGAACTCTCGAAACGCGTAAGGAATATGAAAGATGGCATGCAGAATCCTGTGCTAACGGACGTTATTTTCAGGCTGCCTAACAAAATAAAGAAGTACTCACCGTATGTGGCTCTCCAAGTTGGGTTCTTTGTTTGTGATATTAATTGCGGCCCACCCATGGTCGCGGACGAGCCCTCCCGCGGATGTGCGGGTCCGGCACAGCTTTTGTGACAGTGCAAAAAGGAACGCTGAGTCTTTTTGTTCAGGACATTACCAGTCTGATTGTGGCCTTTGTTGTTACAGGAACCCACTGTGGTAAGGTACTCGTAATGGGCAGCAGGGCGGCTGTTTCTACTCAAGATTTGCACATGAATATGAACTCTCAATACCAGGATGCACTGTGCTGACACGCCCATGGGCGGGACTCATGTTACTGGTTATTTAGAGTTACGGCATGTTGCCTGCCCCCATTTGTCATCACCTGTGAGCAAGGGAGCATGAACTCTCGAAACGCGTAAGGAATATGAAAGATGGCATGCAGAATCCTGTGCTAACGGACGTTATTTTCAGGCTGCCTAACAAAATAAAGAAGTACTCACCGTATGTAGCTCTCCAAGTTGGGTTCTTTGTTTGTGATACATATATATATATATGTTCCAATTGAGAAAAGCACCAACAATTGGAGACCCACTCGCAGCGTGTTTTCAATATTTACTCCGCCACGCAGCATCGCACAGCAATCTTGTGGACACAGCAGAGTTCAGCCATTAAGTTCCCCTTACGCGTTTCAGGCATCCTATCGCTCTAGCTCACAGGAATGGCACGTTTGGATAAACAGTAAGTAAGTAAGTATTTTATTCCCCAACAGACAAAGCATTACGCGTTTCTACCCGACATGGGTCTTAATCATATGCTAAATGCAAGGATCAGTCACAGCAGGGTTTAAATACATTTGGGTCTTCAACAGTGAAAAAGGACTACACGTGCCATACACAGCATTAGTCACTGGAGAGTGTTTTTTACATCTTTTCTTCCAGTATCTAGGGCCAGGAAAAGTTTTACTTGTATAGTACTCTTCATGTTATGTGGCTAATGCCCCTTTTTTAATAATGTTCGAGTTTAAGAATCCTGGTTCAAAGTTCTGTCATTTTGCAATACTACAATATCCATCATGCATTGTAGCTGTGCTTACAAGCCTCGTAATGTCCTTCCTCCTAAACCCTGCAAACACATGCCTTAATAAGCCTCAATAAAATCGCAATGCCACACTCAAGCCTTAAAAGGATCAGTTCCATGTCGGGCTACGTGGCAAATGAGAATCATTGTACCTTTCAGGCGCTGCTCCCAGTCTTCTCATTGTCCAGATTTACAATGTACCTGTCTCTGGAGTCATTAACTTTGTCTCACTGTGCAAGAGTACAACAACTCCTGCAAACCCTGGCTGCCTCGCAAATGTACAGAAATCTCTGGCCCGTAGGCCTCCTTGAAAACCAGTGGCGGAGCCTCCCGTGTTTTGGAGTGGCACCATCTCAGCAAAATCCTTCCTTCCAATTTTAACGCAGCCGGCGGGCCTTCCGTACTATGTAAATCCAAATGCAGTTGTGATGAAGGGAAGCCCAGCCTGGCGGGTCGGGGCTTGTGGGCGACGTCACCGCCATAACACAACACCAGTCATCCACGCAGGATCCGCAGCGCGAAAACAAGCCCTCCAGTGAGACGTAGGTAAGTATTTTATTCTCCAACAGACAAAGCATTACGCGTTTCTACACGACATGGGTCTTAATCATATGCTAAATGCGAGGATCAGTCACAGCAGGGTTTAAACACATATGGGTCTTCAACAGTGATAAAGGACTACACGTGCCATACACAACATTAGTCACTGGAGAGTGTTTTTTACTTTTTTTCTTTCTTTTGTTACGGTATCTAGGGCCAGGAAAAGTTTTACTATATATATATAGTTATAGTAGACTCTTCTTAATCTCCTCTACTCTGCATAAATCTAGTTATACATCTAAAGAAAAAGGTGATTTTGTCATTCTGAAAGAGGTACAAAAATATACAAGTTATATGAATTTTAAAAAAATTAAAATTTTGCAAATTTATATGGTGAACTTAAGCTACTTAAATTATTGGTTTCAAGTTATATTTTCTGCTGCAAATATATATTTTTGGTCACACTGAGTTTTCCACCTGATTTGAGTTGTAGAAAATATAAAATTCTTAAATTACTAATTTTGATTGCACTCTAACAAGTTACTTTGAATTGGAAAGACTCATAAACACTATCTGCTTTCATAGTGTAATGGAGAATGTGTCATACATACAGCCTTTGCTGTTTATATATAATAAAAAAGTCATTTTAGATTCTTTTATTAAACTTTGGGAGTCTTTTCGACCTTAGTGGAAGGTGTGTAAATCCTTGAAGGGGGGACAGATAACTGTCTACTTTGTTTAGACAGCCTTTCCTTCCTGGAGGATATCTCTGTGGTGTTAAAGGAGCCATCTCAGAGCCCTTCGCAGTTCAGGTTTCCCAGGTGGGCGCCATGTGTAAAGCGCCTACTCTGCAAACTTGTTTATACTGGGAAAATAAACTTCCAATGCAGTTGTTGTTTTCTCCCCACACAATACAAATGGTCCAAACATACAAGCAGGGCAGGCTCTCCATGCGTGTGGGCTCCAGTCTATGTGGTTCCTGCCTGCAGACTTTGGCAGAGTCCCCTTTCCCCAGTAGTTTCCTAGGATCAGTGGCGGCCATCTGTGAGCCCTTATGAAAATGGCTTTATATAGTCAATAAATATTATGTGTGAACGGGTGTGAGTGTGTAAGAACGAGACAGTGCGTTCGTGAATGAGTATGAGAAAAATCACGTGTGTTATAAAATTAAGTACAAAGAAAATGATACTTACAAGTCAATTACAAGTACAGACTCGCTCTTCTGTGCTACACACACACACACAGTGTGTATAGCAGAGACGAGTCAGTCAGTGGTGAAATATTCCAGTACATGTAATACCCACATGTATCCTATTATTTTAGACTGATGGACTATTTTTAATGGGATAGAAGATGGCGCCTGCTGTCTGACATTCCTCATAAATGACTAATGGCTCCACCTTGGCAACAACCCTGCGAACAAGAGAGGGTGCAAACGGTGGACTGGCCTGGAGCAGCCTTTCTGTGAATGACACGGGTGGGCGTGTGCCTTCCTTGCTTCTGTGGTCTAACCCGCTTCTCACATTACACTGCCCAGCAGGAGGTCTCGTCTGCTGACAAACACAACAAACTTAACAACACGTGTGTTGCTCTGATAGGTTCCTGCTTTCAAGTAAGCAGTCAGATACCCAACACTCAGGGGAAATCTGCTGTAGACAGAAACGTGCAATAATTGTGTTTTGGGCAAACACCCAGCACCTCTCCGAGGACCCGAGAACGGCGGGGCCGGTATCGGCCACGCCAAAAGTATGGCGGTCGTGCCGGCCCCCTCCGGACATGGAGACAGGCCTGTCGCACACTTTGGTGATGCGACAGGCACGCCTCCCCATCGATTGGTCCCGGCCCGGGGCGTGACCCGCAAGTGATTTGAATCACTTCTGGGTCACGCGATGGGCTAACGCCAGGCCGGTTAGAACCGGTCTGACATGAAATCCTGATAAAAGGCTGGGGAGGTCAGGAGTCAGTCTCTTCGCTCCTTGCTCCCCAGCCTGCCACACCAGCCTTGCTAGGAGGCTGTAATTTGACTTTCTATTTGTTTTACAGGTTCACCTGAGGATCGTCGTTTGGAGTTCGTCGCCGTCGGGGAGCCGTGTTTTGTCCACCTTATTTTTGTGCAGGTTAACTGGGAATCAGGACGGAGGACGTCAGAGATCGGCAGGCGGGAGAATCGCTGAAGGTTTTCTGTCAGTGTACTGGCGATCGGAGCACAGCGCCGCGGAGGACGTCAGAGAGCGAGACGCGGTAGCGGGTGAATCGCAGAAGACCTGCGTTGGTGTGCCGGGGGAACGCGACGACCATCCTGTGCAGGTACTCGGTAGATGTGGCGCTGGTTTTGTTAGAGCGCTCACCCCTCCGGTATTCGCCCGCTTTGTGTGCTGCGCGCATTGTTAGCATTGTGCGCGCAGCTGTTAGTGTGCAGGGAGTAGCTGTGGCCTAATATCCCAATGCTAGGAGGGTTTTCTCCTGTTTTATTACAATTGAGCCTGCATTGCCTTGTTTGGGTTCGCGGGCTTTGCCACTATCGCGCAGCTGTTGAAATAGTGAATTTTGAAGCGCGATCGGCGCTCCGGGTGATTATACTCAGTCGTGGTAGCGAGCGATCACTTTATTCAGGCTGCGTTAGTTCAGTTAATTAATGATACCTGTGCCGCATGTTGTTCAGGAATAAGAGACGTTTATGGGTGATCACAGAGTTGGATGAGTGTTAAGTGAAAGTGCCTGGAAGCGTGTACTTAGCGCAATAGAGACATCGCGAGTCCTATATTTGCATAGCCTCACGTGGGGGCCACACTTGATCTGTTTCTTCATATGTTATAGATCCCAAGCACCATCAGTGATAACTGAGACTGCAAAGTCTTCATCTGGTTTTGGACAACCGGTGCAGCACACAGGATACTTAAGGGGACACAGACAGGCCCACATTCCAGCGCTTCCGGGAGCCACACAGGTTTGAGCTTAATCACCTGACCCACTGGATTAGCTGGTGGTGGGCTCTGGTTGCGCGGATGCTTACCGACGGTTTGTGTACCTCCAGCGTGTTAAGGTAAGGGCCTGGACTGTGGTCCAAGTCATTGCAGTACGTTGGAGTGCGTAAGTCAGGCTAGTACACAGTTGTCACCTTTTGGCTTATTATAAGAGGCCATTGTATAGATTTGGGGTGATAGCCTGCACATTCCAGTAATACTGCAGTAAGTTTAGAGTAATGGCTGGGAAAGCGAAGAGGGGTGACCAGCGTTCTCGTATGGAGAGGCTGATGGAGGCAATGATGAAGAAGGTGGACGAATTGGGGCATAGTCTCGCTGATCTCAGGGAGAAGGTAGAGGGGCAGGAGGGGACAGAAGAGAGGGCTAGGCGCAGCACTGTGCCCCCCAAGGCGGCATTTCCTCCCCTCCCAAAAAGAGTTAGGGCAAAGAAGCGGGTGGAGGATGAACCAGTTACGCCTGTGGCCCCTGTTCCTTTAGGGGAAGTCCCACCTGTGCCACCTGTACCTCTGGGAGATGTCCCACCTGCCCCAGTACCAGTCCATCCGGTGACACCAGTTGCCCCTGTGCCAGCTCCCCAGCCCAGAGAGGAACCCGCTCCCACAGGGGTGGTCCCGGTTGAACCAGTGGTCCCTGCGCTAGTCACACAGCCCAGGGGGGAGCCCAGGCCTGCAGGGGAGGCCCCAGAGGCCCCATTAGGGGGAAGCCCACGGCTCCCGGTAGTCCCTACAGCGGGGGAAATGCGATCCCGCAGGATATAGTTTCCCATTTGGCAGAAATCCTTCCATGGTTCGGGAAAGCATGCATCCTGTCATCAACAGTGGGGGCAAAAGACATAGGTACTGATTCACTAGCAGAGGCAAAGCGAATAGTTGCTCAGTTTGATACTGCACCGGTGGAAAAAACTGTTGAGGGGCCGGGTGCACCTTTCCCTGTCATTCCAGCGGGTGGTGTCAGCACACTTGAAACCAGCAAGGGATTGCCGGGGAGCAGCCTGACAAAAGAGAAGCAGTCAGAGTCAGCTGGGGCCACTCTAGTAGGTAAGCAGCTGACATTGTCAATGCTGGATGTAGGGGAGTCCCGCTCAGAGCGGGAGCAGTTGGGGAGACATGTCACACAAGAGGTAAAAGGCAGGATTTGGTCTGTGGAGTACGTTAATATGTTCTCCTTGCTTATTTGCAAAAAGGATAGGGAAGATGCCAGAAAAAATAAAAACTGGATGCTCCCTAGGGAATCTGCAAATGAACTCCAGAAGTACAGAGTGGAAGAAAACTTGATTAATTGGATCAGAGGTTTTTCCATATTCATGGCAGTTATGGCCGAGCGTTTCCCTAACATACAGGCACAGATGGCTTGTTACCAGAACAGGATTGTCCGGGCACATGATAAATTTGCGGGGGGGATGGTTGGAATATGACAGAAGTTTCAGGAGAACTAAGGCATCTGACCCATCTCTATCTTGGGACCGCATCGACACGATTGCATGGATAGATCTATTTGGTGGGGGAGCACAAAATATTGCCAAAAGCCAGTCCCCCCAGCCCTTTCAGCCATTTTAGTCATTTCGGTCGCAGGCAACCACAGGTTCCGCAAATAATACAAATGGCGGTGGGGGAAGGAAGGGGACATGTTGGGATTTCAATAGACGGACTTGCACTAGACCCCAAGGCTTGTGCAGGTTCAAACATGCGTGTTCCATTTGTGCTAACCCGTCTCACCCCGAGTCTAAATGTCTCAAGAAATCAAGGGATAAGGGTAAGAAGAAACAGGAGTGAGGTGGATGCACCCCTCAAAGCACGGTCACCCATTGATGTAACGACACTGACACCCTGGCTCAACAAGTATCCTTGCCATCCCACCGCTAAAACCCTGCTGGACGGTTTCAGGTACGGTTTTAGGATACCGGCACTTGATTATGTGGGAACAACAGAGTGCAAGAATCAACTCTCGGTGCGGGCCAACCCCAGTGTAGCAGCAACAAAAATTGACAAAGAATTGCTCCTGGGCAGAATAGCTGGCCCATTTGATTCCATCCCTGTGGAGAACTTTGTCTGCTCCCCTTTGGGGGTGGTCCCCAAGAAAGTAGAGGGTGAATTCAGACTCATCCATAACCTGTCAGCGCCCAAGGGAAATTCATAAAATGACGCAATTAATGATGAGATTTGCAGTGTGAAGTATGCTTCCTTTGACCAAGCAGTAGAGATGCTCAGGGGTTTGGGCCCAGGAACCCTGATGGCTAAATCAGACATAGAATCCACTTTTCGTTTGTTGCCAGTCCACCCTTCTGATTTTCACCTACTTGGCTTTCAGTTTCAAGGGAAATTCTATATGGACATGTGTATGCCAATGGGCTGCTCGGTGTCCTGTGCATATTTTGAAAAATTCAGTTCGTTTTTGGAATGGGTTTTTAGGCAGGAGACAGGGCATCAATTTGTCATGCACTACTTGGATGACTTTCTTATCTTGGGGTCACCGGGCTCCCGGGAGTGTGTGTGGGCGCTGCAGGAATTTTGCACACTCATGCGGGCTTTTGGGGTCCCTTTGGCCCCGGGAAAGACGATTGGACCAGCAACAACAATAGAGTTCCTAGGGATTGAGTTAGATTCCATGCAGTGGTGTTTCAGGTTGCCTGCGGACAAGATCACCAAGTTTAGGGCAGCGTTACAACAATGCTTGGGTAGGGAGATGGTCACATTGCACCAGTTACAACAGACTGTAGGACAACTGAATTTTGCCCTGAGGGTCATACCGATGGCAAGGCCATTTTCCCGATCCATCTCACAGGCCATGGCTGGTCTCAGGGAGAAACACCACCACACCAGGCTGTCAGCTGAGGTTAGGCAGGACATGCGGATCTGGATGGCATTCCTGCAGGGCTTCAATGGCAGGGTACTGTGGCCCGGTCCGCCCACTACTTCCGCGCAGTTAGGCTTAATGACTGACGCTGCAGGTAGTGAGGGATTTTGTGCCATACTCGGTACCGAATGGGTGGCACAGCGGTGGCCAGCATGGTGGGTACAGACTGGCTTGACGGGTAACATCGGTTTCCTAGAACTGTTTCCCATCAGGGTGGCATTGACGGTATGGCCAGAACAAATGCGTAATCAATCAGTGGTGTTCTGGTCAGACAACATGACTGTGGTCGAATGCATCAATCAACAAGCTGCACGGTGTAAAATGATTCTCCGTCTATTGAAAGAAATTGTCCTTTTATGCATGACGCTAAATATGCAATTTAGAGCCAAACATGTTCCAGGTGTTTTAAACCATGCTGCTGATGCACTTTCTCACTTTAAGATGCAGGTTTTCAGGGCACATATCCCGGCTGCGGCGGCATATGCCACCCCCTTCCCAGAACTACTTTTTCAGATTGGTGCCCCCAACTACCGGACCTCGTGGCAGCTAGCCTAGCACCCAGGACCAGGAAAGCATATGAAGGGGCGTTTTGGGCATATTGTTCCTTCTTGGGAAGGGAGTGGGCTGAGAAGTGGCATGACACGGGATCACTCCTTCATTACCTGGGTTTTTTGAAGGGGGAGGGACGTTCAGCGGCAGCAGCCAAATAGCATGTGGAGGGGATCCCACCAACAGCTTTACAGTTAGGAAGGCATTGAAAGGTTGGCAACGCCTCCAAGGGTCTGCCCCAGATACGAGACAGCCAATCGGGGTGGGGCTGTTGACATCCCCACTAGGGACCCTCCCCTTGATATGCACCACCTCAGGGGAAGTGCTGTTGTTCACCGCTGCTTTTTCATTGGCCTTTTATGGTGCTTTTAGGATTGGGGAATTGGTGGCCCAAAACAAACAAGATGTACACGGTGGCCTGCAGTTTGACCGCGTGAAGGTTCAAGGGGATGCTCTACTGATATCAATTAGGAAGTCCAAGACAGATCAGGAAGCACGCGGGGACGGGGAAGTACTGCATCGGGCACATGGTAATCCTTGCTGCCCCCGCTCACATGTGGAAGCTTACCTGCAGTGTAGACCCAGAGACAAAGGGAGGCCTTTACTAGTACATGCAGATGGTATTCCACTCACACGTTTTCAGTTTAAGAAGGTCCTGGACACGGCAATTCAGAGGGCAGGTTTGAACCCAAGCTGTTTTGGTACTCACTCTTTTAGGATAGGGGCTGACACTGAAGCAACGGCTAGGGGCTTACCTAGCAACAACGTCCAAAGGATTGGGATGTGGTCCTCTAATTGTTATGAGCGCTATGTGCGGCTACATATGTTGTGAGTGGGATATTTTGCCAGACGCTGATGCATGTGTCCTTCTCTGCTTTCATTTACAGTTTCTCAAACCTGTCACGCAGGGGGGGGGAAACTGGAAACGCCACAACAACAATATCAGGCAACTCAAGGACTATCATCGCCAGATAAAGGATCACATGTCGTTTGGATTATTGGCCATTCGTATGTAAGGCGTTTGTCTAACTTTTTCCTTACAGGAAATTATAAATCTAGGGCACGGCAGGCTGGTTTTAAGATATCATTTCATGGGAAGGGGGGCCTCCGCTTTAGTCAGTTTAGGGGATTCGTACTAGACCTATTGAATAAGGGGGGGGGGGGCTCTTCCCAATATTATTATTCTGCACCTGGGAGGGAACGATCTGGCAAGCCTGGGAAGAAGGGGGTTAGTGGAAACCATAATCTCAGAAGTAGGTTGGTTAGCCAAGACATGCCAGGGGTGCACAATTGGGTGGTCGCAGATGATACCACGATTTCAATGGAGAGGAGGGGAATCTGTAAGAGCATTGAATCACTCTGTGAGGAGAAGAAATAATAAAATAGAGAGGCTCTTCAGGGCTCCTCATCTACAGACCGTCGCCCATGGGTGCATCAGGGGAGAACCGTGCTTCTTAAAAGACGGTGTCCACTTGTCAAAGGTAGGCAATGAAGTGTTCCTAGGGAATATGCTAGCTTGGTTGGGTGGCTTCAGAAGCAGGGCATGACCTCCTAGTGAGCGCAGGGGGGGCAGATAGTCGGTTAACTATGCTGGCCTGTGGCGGTAAGGTCATGATTGGTGAGCAGTAAATTTAAGGTCCTTAGAGGGCAGCGCCATTCTTGAATGGGGTCGCCCAAGTAGGAGGGACAAGTGGTCTCTCCTAGAACTCCAGGGGCAGGTGGGTGCGGGGGAGGAGGGAGTCACACTTTCTCTAGGCTGGTTGGCCACCCCGCACATGCACAACAGTGGCAGTAAATGGCGCAGAACTGCAAGGGCCCCTTTTATGGAGATAATATACAGAGCGTACAGGGGTAACCGGGGGGGGGGGGGAGTACCCTCACGGTAAACGGGTCCTCCTGCGCATGCGCACTCCGGCAGGAGGGCGTGGTTAAGTTGATAAGGATCTGACACCAGTTAGTGACCTTGCCGTAGGCCCAAATAGGATACGCAGAAAAGAAAATGCTGTGATGATTATTAAAGATATGTTAGATTTGGATAGGAAACCTATGTATTAGAGTTATGTTAAGGTTAGCTATCTGACATCTGTACTTATCAATTGTAATCAATGTAATGCATAATTTTCTGCGTAATTTTTGTAAATATTGTATATATTAATAAAGTTGATTAATTTTGTTTAATAAATACGGCCGGGGGGTTTTACGCCCCCCACATCCAAAACTCCTCCCATGTCAATATCTGAGTCTGGTTAAGGGAGGAGGAGGTGTAGGTAGTACCTGGCCATAGAGTACGGCGGGACCGGCATCAGACACGCCAAAAGTATGGCGGTCGTGCGGCCCCCTCCGGACATGGAGACAAGCCTGTCGCGCACTTTGGTGACGCGACAGGCGCGCCTCCCCATCTATTGGTCCCGGCCCGGGGCGTGAACCGGAAGTGATTTGAATCACTTCCGAGTCACGCGATGGGCTAAAGCCGGGCCGGTTAGAACCGGTCTGGAATAAAGTCCTGATAAAAGGATGGGGAGCGCAGGAGTCAGTCTCTTCACTCCTTGCTCCCCAGCCTGCCACACCAGCCTCGCTAGTAGGCTGTAATTTGACCTTCCCACCCACCATCACCTAAAAGCAAGGTTTGTTGTTATGCTTTATGTATGATAATTACTGGTTTGTATATGTATGGTTATATGATGTATATCATGATTGTGTTTATACCAACTTGTTACGTTTACAGGTCATCAATCGTCGTATTTAGTGCTATTCCTTGGTCAAGCGGTAGGGTCAAGGTTGGTGAGCAGTAAATTTAAGGTCCTTAGAGGGCAGTGCCATTCTTGAATGGGGTCACCCAAGTGGGAGGGACAAGTGGTCGCTCCTAGAACTCAAGGGGCAGTTGGGTGCGGGGAGGAGGGAGTCACGCTTTCTCTAGGCTGGTTGGCCACCCCGCACATGCACAACGGCGCCAGTAAATAGCGCAGAACTGCAAGGGCCCCTTTCATGGAGATAATATACAGAGCGTACGGGGGTAACCGGGGGGGAAGTACCCTCACGGTAAACGGGCCCTCTGCGCATGCGCACTCCTGCAGGAGGGTGTGGTTAAGTTGATAAGGATCTGACAACAGTTAGGCCCAAATAGGATACGCAGAAAAGTAAATACTGATGATTATTAAAGATATGTTAGATTTGGATAGGAAACCTTTGTATTAGAGCAGGGGTACTCACAAACTTTCTGTCGGGGGCCAAAATTACAGTGTGGTTAGTAGCCGAGGGCCGCACTGGTAGGGGTGGAGTCAGTGGGGGCGGGATCAGTGGGGGGCGGAGCTAGAGTAAAAAAAAAACCTTTCAAAACATCCGTCTCCCTCTCTCTCTGTCTCCCTCCCTCTCTGTCCCCCTCCCCCTCTCTCCCTCCCTCTCTCCCTCTCCTTCCCTCTCCATCTCTCTCCATCTCCCTCCGTCCTCCGTCTCCCTCCCTCTCCCTCTGTCCTCCGTCTCCCTCTCTCTCCCTCTGTCCTCCGTCTCCCTCCCTCCTCCGTCTCCCTCCCTCCTCCGTCTCCCTCTCTCCCTCCTCCGTCTCCCTCCCTCCCTCTCTGTCTCCCTCCCTCCCTGTCTCCCTCCCTCCCTGTCTCCCTCCCTCTCCCCCTCTCTCTCCCCCTCTCTCCCTCCTCCGTCTCCCTCCCTCCTCCGTCTCCCTCCCTCCTCCATCTCCCTCCCTCCCTCCTCCGTCTCCCTCTCTCTCTCCCTCCCTCCCTGTCTCCCTCCCTCTCTCTCCCCCTCTCTCTCCCCCTCTCTCCCTCCCTTTCTGTCTCCCTCCCTCCCTGTCTCCCTCCCTCTCTGTCTCCCTCCCTCTCTGTCTCCCTCCCTCCCTGTCTCCCTCCCTCTCTCTCCCCCTCTCTCTCTCCCTCTCTCTTTCACTCCTCCGTCTCCCTCCCTCCTCCGTCTCCCTCCCTCCCTCCTCCGTCTCCCTCCCTCTCTCTCTCTCTCCCTCCCTCTCTCCCTCTCTCCCTCTCCTTCCCTCTCTGTCTCTCTCCGTCTCCCTCCGTCCTCCGTCTCCCTCCGTCTCCCTCCCTCTCCCTCTGTCCTCCGTCTCCCTCCCTCCTCCGTCTCCCTCTCTCCTCCGTCTCCCTCCCTCCCTCTCTCTCCCTCCCTCTCTGAAAAAAAATCGGGAGAATGGGGCCTTGAATCGGGTTACTGTCATGGGCGTTGGAGGTGTGCTGCTGCAGAATCCGACATTTGAAACGCATAATGCACGTTTTTTTTCCTTACCTTTCAGAAGCATTGAGCGCAGTGGCAGGCAGAGAGAGGGTGATGCAAGTGTTGTGCACAGGCCTGGCAGGTTGCTGGCAGTGCATACAACCCCCCCCCAACCTGTGGCAGCCCAGCGGGCTGAAACAGCTTCCAGGTACACACACAGCCGCCCCTGAGTACTTCACAGGTCTTTAAAAGACCATTCGCTTGTTAATGGGGCTTTGTTGGTTTTTCACCCCTTCCAGAGCCCCTGCATCGCCACTCTGATTATTGCTGGAAGAATTAGCACGTTACACAATGCAAGCCCTGTCAGCTGAGACCCCCGAGGAATCGGGTTTTTGTAAATGTGGAAGGGGCACTCCAGCAGGCAGATTTCTGTTTTGCCAGGAGTGCTGAAAGTATTTGCACCACTCATCCCACGCCCCAAAGCCTTCCTGCAGAAGGGAAGGGCCTGGTCTTTCACAGGCCTCCAACCCCTGAGAAAAGAATCAGATTTCCAAAATAAGTGAGTGGCCGTGCCCCGGGTCTGTTAGCTTTTCCGAGTCTCCAGCCTGTGGTGAATTCTCCTTGGAGGTAAATCAATCCTTGCCTGTCTTGTCAGTAATTTTAGAGCGGCTTGTCTCAGTGAGGCCTTCTGGCAAGCTGAAGGGCGCGATAAAAACAGGAAGGAAATGAATTGCTGTGAACGTCGGGTTAGTGCACCTGAAATCGGTAGTCTCCTGCCTGAATGGGGAGGGTTGGCATGTCTGGGTACGATGTCTGCAAGGTCCGCGGGCCGCCAAGAAAGGCTTGCCGGGCCGCTGGCGGCCCGCGGGCCGTACTAAGAGTATCCATGTATTAGAGTTATGTTAAGGTTAGCTAACTGACATCTGTACTTATCAATTGTAATCAATGTAATGCATAATTTTCTGCGTAATTTTTGTAAATATTGTATATATTAATAATGTATGATCTGGGTCTGGTTAAGGGAGGAAGGGGGTGTAGTTAGTACCTGGCCATACTGTGGCTCACAACACCTCTCAGAATGCAGAGCACATGTGAACGCAAACGCCGCTCGCACTCCCTGAAAGCGACCGTGTTTACTTTCAGTTAGGGTGCAGTGCATGCGTGCACATGCAGATAATGTAACATCTGATCTCTTCCATTGCCGGGTGAAGGTGTGACAGGGGCAGTGCTGGAGTTAGTGCAGCAGATGCAGAGGTGTAAGGGGCCCACAGCTCCCCACTTGCGACTCTGTTATACTACCCAGTTAGAGAGCACATTTTCTTGCTTTAGAACCATGGCACCCTGGGCGCATCACTGGGAGAGGGTGCGACCCCGACGGTTCGGCAGCCACGAGAGGAATATTCCTCAGTGAGCAGGCAAACGGAAGCGGTATTCAACTTTGTGTCGCTAAAATCAGCTTAGCAGTTCACAAGGCTTCAACAGCTGGTGTTAATATCTGCCTGCGTTCTATGTTCAGTGAAAACAATTAAACATATTTCCTCAGTTGGCTTGTTTGCCCACTCAATGATAGGAGTTTGTAGCTGCATGTGCCAGGCATTAATGAACGTTAATAGGTCTTTTGCCTTCTTAGGCACCCGTGCCTCGGTCTAGAGCCCAGAATTGCATGGTGAGCTGGTAACACCCTCTGCAGAGGGCTATCTTACTTAATGAGATCCTCTGCTATTACTTTCCAATGCGAATTCTGCCGTTTAAAAAAAAAAAATGCTTTCTTTGGCCCTGGGGGTCTTTGTGGGATCCCTGAGCAGGCCTAGGGGGTCAGGGTGTTTCTACCCTGCCCCCTTTTCTTCATTTTTCACTTTGTTTCACTCATTTTCTTGTGACTCGGTTACCGAGTCACAAGATGGCTGCCAACACTTCCTAGTTTGGATTTACACCATTGGACAAAAAGGGCTCTTTCTGAACCATGACTTACATTTTTGCCAAATCTGGTGTAATTCCGTTCAGCAGTTCAGGCTGTAGCTTTGTCTAAAGTTTCCTATGGAAATTTACATGGGGAAAATGTGTTTTGGGACCCCCTTTTTTCTCTGCCTCCGCTTGATGAATCACCCCGAAACTTTCAAGACAGGAGCTGACCAGAGTGCCCCACTAGTTTTGAAAATGTCACGAAGATTCGTCAAACAACGCCAAAGTTATTGGGAAAACAAAAAACGTTTTTCCTATGGAAACTAGGGCCTGATTCACAGAACTAACTTAAGACAAAATCCTAAACTTACTACCATTTTGGTATTCACAGAAGGCACTTATTCATTTTGGTATTCACAGAAGGCACTTACTCATTTCGGTATTCACAGAAGTTAGGAGTTCTAACTTTAGGACTCTTAAATGCCTTCTGTGAATACCGAAAGTCTTAAAATTAGGATTTTTCTCAGTTTAGGAGTAGTAAAGTTAGGACTCCTAACTTCTGTGAATACCAAAATGAGTAAGTGCCTTCTGTGAATACCAAAATGAATAAGGAATTTTACTGCAAATGTTACAGTGATATTATCATTGATGTCATAGATGTCATTAATTATGTAATATCTGGTATAATTAGCAGCGCATGGCGAGGGTGCGAATTATAGTTACCTCTTTACTTCTGGAGCACCTTCCATAACCTCTATGGGAAAATCATGAGAAAGCAGTTTTCTCTCCGGGAAAACTTATCTTAAAACACACCACAATTCCTAAAATGAGTATGGTACAATCAACAAATGATTTATATTGTAACTAAAATCTGTTGTCAGCCTTTATGCGTTTTCCCTTTTTTGACCCTCAAAACCTGCCTTTCAATGGGGTGCGATCACGTATATTAGTCCCAAGATGGCTGCCAGCAATTCCTGGTTGAAATGCTGACAGCCAATCAGATCTCACCATGAGATCTGTGCTTAGGCTCCGTGCAGATATGCAAATTTATTTTTCCTTTAATATCTCAAAAACTACTGAGTGGATTTACACCAAATCACAAAAAGGGCTCTTTCTGGACCAAGACCTACCTTCCTGCCAAATTTGGTGTTATTCGGTCCAGTGGTTCGGGCTGTAGTTATGTCTAAAATCTCTATGGGAATTAACAAAGGAAACACACTTTTTTTTTACCCACCTCCCCCCCTTTTCTCACTCCCCCCCCCCCCCCCGCTTGACGAATCACCCCGAAACTTTCTATGCAGATTAAGACACATTAGCGCATTTTTTGGGGAAATTTTCTGAATCTTCAAAAAAGCTTTTCCTATGGAAACTAGGTCCTAAGTATAACTACCTACTGGCGACCGACATTAGGATCTATCTATCTGTCTGTCTGTCTGTCTGTCTGTCTGTCTGTCTGTCGCCGGTGTTCTATGGTGCTCTATACAGGAGCTGTTCTCCACCTAAATTGGGAACTGCCCAGAGTTCTCCACTTTTTCTTTATAAATATAAATATATATAATGAACTTGTTTAAGAGAATGTTCTTAAATCAACACACATTTTTTAAGCCTAATCTCTGATCACATCTATTTTTTGGGCTGGTGCAATATTTTAAGAAGGGGGGTCAGAGAGTGTTTGGGGGGGGAAGAGATCAGGGCAGAAGTGCCCTATCTTTGAGGCAGGAATTTGAGGTTAGTAGCATAGTTGGAGCCGTGAGCAGATCACCCCCCTCATTCTGAAGCACAGAGCCCTGCTAATCCCAGCATGACAGAAATTAATCAAGGAGAAAAGAGACATGGGAGAGAAGGGAATCCATTGTTTCTCTCTCTATGTTATTATTAATTTCAGAGCCGACGCTAACGAGCGTTGAAGCAGTCCTGGCCTTATTATTGTTTTACAACATCCCCCACCTAATGAGATCCTCACCATGCTAATGGCGGCTGCAAAGCGCGTGTCTTGTGATGAAAGCAGGACCTGGCAAAGTGGATCACCCCGCGGGGTTGTGGAGGTAAGTAACCCGTGCTGTCCATGGCCTAGGAATGGACAGAATGGGCACGGATCCAGAGCTGGGCACAGAACTCGCCACCTCACCCCTGGGCAGGTAATGCCGGATTCAGCGGTAGCAAAGCGGAAATGGTTCAAGAACTCGACACCCTCCATGAACTAACGCAAATCCACCTACCACACCATGACCCAGTTATTCAACTGTGAAGTGGAAGCCATTAGGAGACTTCTTGCACAAGCAAAGTAACTTATTAATAACCCAGTACAGGAATGGCTAAAAGCAGGCCTTACCTGTACATGTTCTCGTACCTATCCCAGAGAAATGTAAGCTGTGGGCCAGAATCAGAACATTTACCAAACCAGGAAGAAAGGCCTTGAATATGGATGTCTGCTGTTAGCTTCACCCCACATTGTTACACCAGCCTGACAAATATAAACATTGTTAACGCCTGCCTTTAAGGTAGTAAAACTGAGTGCAATATTATTTCTGTTTTGTGTCATCTTTATTTCGCTGATTCATTTGCTTAAGAGTTGAAATGCACATTTGGAAATGAACGTTTAATGTGACCATGGGGTATATTATCAAGACAGGCGATAAAATTATCGCCGCTTTAGCGGCAGTTTTCTGCCGCTAAAACGGCGATAATGGGCTTGATAATATGCTCTATGGAATTCCAATTGAAGTCCATGTTAGATGTGGAGGACATCTAACCTGAGCTTCAATTGGAATTCCATAGAGCATATTATCAAGCCCATTATTGCCGTTTTCGCGGCAGAAAACTGCCGCTAAAGCGGCGATAATATTTTTCGCCTGTCTTGATAATATGCCCCTTTATTCTTTTAGGCTATCCAGGTCTCAGAGCTGGCAGTAACCTAAAACAGACATTGAAACGGATCTATATTGGGTCTTTAATGATGCCCTTACAAGCAAAAAACACTGATCTGGTAAAAACACAGATTGGGTGAGCAATGACTGTAAACTGGTTAAGGTAATCCATGTCAGCATACCAGTTCCTATTTACATTGCATATGTTTTATTTAGTCTTGCATTCCGTGAGACTGATTGCTGTTTTAACAATGCTGTATTCGTAGGTTTTTATTTTTGTGCAGCATTAATCTTGTGTAGTGCTTAATGTGAATTGAGTTGTCTCTAGGTGTCTCTGTGAGTTCAGGTTGTGGAGTATTTATAATGGTGTCTATTGAAAGCTTTAATGTTGAGGATGAAGGCAGGGGACGTTTCTCACATTGCCTGTCAGTTAAGGGGGCCAGAATACATGTTTGTCTAGTCCTTGGCCTTTCTGCAGACCCCACAGAGCAATAGTCGTGATTGTGAATTAAAACTAGGTGGCATATTTACAAGGAGCTAACGCCATCACAGTGTCATGTTTTCGACGCTGTGGCATTTTAATATTTTTGCGCCATATTTACAAAGTGACGCTAGAGCCTTTAGCATCACTTTTCACTGTTAGTGCCTATTTTTCTTATTGCCAGATCTGCTGGCAGCATTTTTCAGTAATGATACTAAAGGTAGCATTCTCCTGGAAAAAGCTTCGCAAACCTGATGCTGCTGAATGTACAAGAATTTTTGGAAACTGTGCTTTTTTTTTAAAACAGGCGCTAAGTCCAAGTAGCAGCAGTTTTTTACAGCTACGGAAAAGCAGGTGTAAAAATGATGCATGGACACTGGTATAGAAGCAGGACATACCCAAATCACTTTGGCAAGCTCCACTAGGCAATGGGTCTACTACTGTTGCAGCTCAGAGCCCCGAGACGTCCACCACCACAGAGGCAGTGCAGGAGAGGGGAGTGGACATACCGCCAGAGGATAACCCTCATTGACCTCATGGAGGAGGAGGTCATTGCCCATTACAGGCTTAGGAGGGAGTCCATTGTCCGCCTCCTGCACCAGATTGCACCAAGGCTGCAGACAACATCGCAACGCTGTGCCAACATACCTCTGCAGGCCAAGCTATTGGCTGTCATGCACATCCTGGCATCTGGAACTTTCCAACACACCACAGCCAGAGTGGCAGGAGTATCCCAGCCATCCTTCTCAAGGTTCCTCTTCTCTGTCCTGGATTCCACCATAATCCTCTCACCCAAGTACCTCTGCTTTCCAAACACAGAGCAGCAGCAACAGGAGAACAAGCAAGCCTTTTATGTCATTGCAGGATTTCCACATGTGTTGGGAGCAATGAACTGCACACATGTGCAACTTGTGCCTCCAGCGCGACATCACACATCTGCTGCAACAGGAAGCACACCTATTCCATGAACGTGCAGGCAATTGTGGACCATCTGGGCACCTTCATCAATGTCCTTGTGAAGTCCCCCGGCAGTGCTCATGACACCATCATCTTCCGGCATTCCACCATAAATGAGTGCTTCCAGAATTGGACCTATGGGAATGGTCTACTGGTTGGTAAGTACTTCTCAAGCACATGACAGGCCACAATGACAGTCGATTATGTGGGAATACATTGACATATCAATCTTGGGTTGAATGAGACAGTGCATATGTAGTTGGTGTGGGCCTACATACTTACCTCATTCTACAAGGCATATGCGCAACTGTCAGGTGCTCCACAAGACTTACCTCGGTCTTGTGATGCGATTCCGCAGACATGACAAGAGCGCCCGCCCCTGTACACTCGTCTTCTTCCGTAGTGGTGAAACCCTCAGCATCGGCACAGCGAGAGTCCTTCTGCTTGCTTCCGACGCGTCTCGGCTCCATGAACTGCTCTTCTTGACTCGGGGACTTCCAGTGGAATTCGAAGCACGGAGCCGGCGGGAAAAAGTGCTCTAAAAGCGTTTCCCCCGGAAGTGCTTCCGTGCCCTTATGTCTGTGAAAAACGACTAGACCGGGACTCAACCTCCACCCGGAAGTGAGTCTCCCGGTCGGGTCTGTGTGCGCGTGAGCGGGGGTGGGGGGAGGCGGCAAGCGCCGTGAACCACGACAGTACCCCCTCCCAAAACAGTTCCCCCCCCCTGTCTCTAGCACCTCAGAAAGGGGAAGCAGGGCGTGGGCTCAAAGGGTGACTCAGATGAAAAGCACGAACCAGAACGGGGGCATGACGGACATGGGACAATGGCTCCCAAGACCGCTCATCCGGGCCGTACCCCTTCCAGTCCACCAGGTAGAAAAGCTTACCCCTGGTACGTTGAGAACCCAAGATGGCCCTGACCTCAAACTCAACATGGTCCTCCACCACCACCGGAGAAGGAGGAGAGGGGACAGAACTACCAGAACGGACCGGCTGCAAAAGGGAGACATGGAAGACCGGGTGAATCTTCATGTGCGGAGGAAGAGAGAGTTTCATAGCCACGGGATTGACCACCTTCTCAACGACAAAGGGACCCACGAAACGGGGTAACAGTTTCTTGGGGCCCTGCACGTTGAGGTGCCGAATAGACAGCCACACCCGGTCACCCAAGCAATACTGGGGCTCCTTTTGTCTATGGGCGTCAGCATGCGCCTTGTAGGTGTCTTTTGCCTTGGCCAATTCAAACCGTGCTTGCTGCCAGAGGTCACGTAAGGACTCATGATAGGCACGTACCGTCGGCAGCCGGCTGTTCCGGGGCACCTCCCAAGCAGAGGTGCGAGGGTGACGTCCGTGGAGACAAAAGAATGGGGACATGCCGATGGCCGAATGTCTGCTATTGTTGTAGGTGTACTCCACCATCCACAGCACCTCGGACCATTCCTTCTCTACCATAAGCAGCAAACAACGGAGGTATTGCTCCATGGTGTGGTTAGTCCTTTTGGCTTGACCGTCCGTCTGGGGGTGGTACGCTGAGGATAAGCGTACTTCCATCTCGAGGATCCTGCACACTTCTTTCCAGAATCGGGACACGAATTGTGATCCCCGGTCCGTTATAACCACTGATGGAATGCCATGGAGGCGAACCACCTCGTGCACGAAGATCAGGGCCAGTTCCGCAGCAGAGGGCAATTTCAGCAAGGGTACGAAATGCGCCATCTTAGTGAGATGATCCAAGATGGTGAGAACCGTGGTATGCCCCGTCTTGGTGATTGGTAGTTCTACCACGAAATCCATGGAGATGGTGTGCCAAGGAGATGGCGGCACAGGAATGGAACGTAGTAGACCAACAGGAGGCTCCGACCTGTTCTTACTCAAGAGACAAACGGCACAGTTCGTCACTTGGTTTCTTGTGTCAGTCACCATTGTTGGCCACCAAAACTGTCTCCGTAGGAGCTCAAGTGTCTTATGGTATCCGGGATGGCCTGAGAGGACATGATCGTGGCACAGACGGACTGCTTGTTGCTGACTGGGCAGCCCGGGTAGGTATAGCTTTTCTTCCCGATACAGCAACCCTTCCACACATGTCACTCCTTCGTGTCCCTCTGTCAGAGCCTCTAGGTCGGACTGCAGCGTGTCCGTATTCACCTGATTCATGAAGTCCGAGGACGTTACTACGCCCTGGAAGTGCGTCTCTGACAGTATGGGAACAGGCTCGGTGTCTTCGGCCTCCTCGTCGGAGTCTCCTAGTCGTGAGAGAGCATCGGCTTTGGCGTTTTCCTTCTCAGGTCGGAACGTGATCACAAAGTTGTATTCGTTGAAGAATAGCGTCCATCGAAGCTGTCGGGCGGTGAGTGCCCATGCCGACCGAAGGAACTGGAGATTCCTGTGGTCCGTGTAAATGGTTACAGTGTGTTTAGCGTCTTTTAGGAAGTGGCGCCATTCTTCGAATGCGGTTTTGATAGCAAGTAGCTCCCTATCGGACACTGTGTAGTTGCGTTCCGCAGGTTGGAGTTTCTTGGAGTAAAAGGCCACCGGATGCAACTGTCCTGTGCTGGTGCTTCGTTGGGAGAGTACGCCCCCTATGGCGTTTTTGAGGCGTCCGCCTCCACAATGAAGGGCTGCTTGGTGTCAGGGTGCACCAGAACCGGGGCTACGGTAAAACGCCTTTTTAGTTCTTGGAAGGCGTTATCTGCTTCCTGATCCCAACCAAAACGCACTCCTTTGCGCAACAAACGGGTAATAGGAGCTACCATTTCGGAGAACCCTGTGATGAATCTACGGTAGTAGTTGGAAAAACCTAGGAACCGTTGGACCCCTTTTACGGACTCCGGAGGAGGCCATGATAAGATGGCTTCTACTTTTTTGTTGTCCATGTGGATGCCTGCCGGAGTGATGATGTGTCCTAGGAACTCAACAGAGGTGACGTGAAAAACGCTCTTCTCCAGTTTCACGTACAAACGATGTCTTCCCATCTGTTGTAGGACGGAACGAACGTGCTGCACGTGTTCTGCTATGGTCTGTGAAAATATCAATATATCGTCTATGTAGACAATACAGAAGACGTCGATGTAGTCCCTTAACACCTCGTCGATAAAATATTGGAACGCTGCGGGAGCATTACAGAGCCCGAAAGGCATGACCTGGTACTCGAACAGGCCGAATTTCGTCCGGAAGGCAGTCTTCCATTCGTCACCCTTTCGGACTCTGACAAGATGATAAGCACCCCGTAGGTCAAGCTTGGTGTATACTGAGGCGTCTTTTACCTGTTCCAGGAGGTTGGTGATCAACGGTAGTGGGTAACGGTTCTTCACGGTGATGGCGTTCATCGCTCGAAAGTCTATACAGGTCCTCAGATCACCCTCCTTCTTCGATACAAAAAAAAGAGGAGAGGAGACCGGAGACCTAAAACCGTTGTCCAGATATTCGTCCAAATAGGACCGAAGGTGGAGGTTCTCCTTCTCTGTGAGAGAATAGATTCTGCTGCATGGCAACGTGGATCCGGGGATCAGGTCTATTTGGCAATCGAACGACCGATGCGGTGGCAAGGTGTTGGCTCCTTTCTTGTCGAAGACTTCAGCCAGGTCCTGGTATTCCTCTGGTATGGCTGCTTGGGAAACCATCCCCATACCGTGTAACGGCAGTGATCGTGCTTGAATGGAACGCTCTCCCAGGGGGTTATCCTCCGCGTAACAGGTCCCACAACAGTGTTCTGAGTCCAAATGTATTATTCGGGACACCCAATCAACGTGAGGATTGTGCTTCACCAACCACGGCAATCCCAATATCACCTTGAATTGCGGGGCGTCTATGACGTCAAAGCTGATGGACTCGGCGTGGTGATTTTCAAAGGACATATTCATGTTCTCGGTTTGATGTCTGATAGGGCCGGAAGTAAGGTCCGTTCCATCAACAGCCTTGACGGTTTCGGGTTGAGCTTTTGACACTCGGTGCATGCCCAAGGCGCTTGAATATTCGGTATCAATAAAACAGCCTGTTGCCCCGGAGTCCAGCATAGCGGTTACCTGCCAGGTTTTGCCCGCATGATTCTGTAAGGAGACGTCCACCCCCATGTGGTGACTGCCGCCGAAAACAGCAGAGATCGCTACAGTGCAAGACGATGAACCCAGAGGACGGATCCCTTTGTCTACTGGGTTATCTCGTTTCCCGTCTTGTCCTCTTTGGTGATGGGCAACGCAAAAGGCCTTCTGCCCCGCGGTTTGGTTGGCTTCACTGGACATTCTCGAACGAAGTGTCCGCTTTTTCCGCAGTATAGGCATTGGTTTTGCTTCCTCCTCCGTTCTCTTTCTTGACTTGTCAAAGGCCCTCTTATGCCTCCAATTTGCATGGGTTCAGTTGCCTCGCCCTGGGGAGTGGACTCCTCTTTGGTCTTGTCCGCACCTTTGTCCCCAAAGGACAAGAAACGAGAGTCACTGCCTTTTCCCTTTTCGGTTCTTCGTTCCTGTAGACGGAAATTCATTTTTACCACCAGATCGATGAATGGGCCTATTTCGTCAGGCGGGTCAGGTAACTGGGAAATGAGGTCCTTCAGGTCGTCGCGCAATCCCCGATAGAACACCGATACCTTCTTATCCTCCGGCCAATGGGACTCGATCACAAGCCTGCTGAACATGGTGATGTAGTGAAGCAGGTCCTGGTTGCCTTGTTTTAGATTGAGCAACTCGTTGTCCGCTGCTTGCACAAAAGTGTGACGAGCGAACATACGTCTCATGGCTTCCTTAAACGTTGGTAGGTGGTGTAGCATGGGATCGTCATGTTCTACCAATGCAATAGACCATTGAGCTGCATCTCCGCCCATGTATGACAGGATGTAGGCTACTTTGGATGCGTCGTCGGGAAAAGCCGTGTTTCTGGCCATGAAATGCAAGTGGCATTGGTGGATGAAGATGCCGTACTTGGTACTGTCACCGTAGAAGCGTTCAGGTGGAGCCAGCTGTACGGGATGGGGGGGCTATGACGCGAATGTCCGTGTTCTGGTTGGTGGCAGCGGAGGACCCCCCAAATACAAAAGTAGGTTGTCGTAAGAGCCCGTCTTGCCTGACCTGGGGGCTAGGGGTAGTTCCCCAAGGACTGGTGACCCCGGCTGCCATCTGGCCCTGTAGGGTGGTCATGTCTTGGCGTAAACTGAGGTTCTCGGCCTGCATGGTAGCCAGCATGACCGCTATGTCTTGCAAGGTAACCTCCGGGTCGCCCATGTCGTCTAGGCGGAATGATTAACGTGGGCTTCGAATTCTGTCAGGTGCTCCACAAGACTAACCTCGGTCTTGTGAAGCGATTCCGCAGAGACGACAAGAGCGCCCGCCCCTGTACCCACCTGACCCTCGTGGACAGTAGAACCCAGCAGGGATGAGATGGACGCAGGGAAGGGAGCCAGAAAGAAAACAATGGGTTGCTGTGTAGGGTGTCTCGGAACCAACTAGGAAACAGGAAAAGATCCAGGTCAGTAAGGACCCAAATTCCCACTCGTGATACAACCAGTACTGCACACAGAATACCCTGGTCCCCGATTATGGAGACTCACCAGTGCGTGGTAGTCCAAGGGACATCGTAGTGCAGATCAGTGGAAACGTTGTCCAGGGTGTTGCTATGTCCGCTCCTCAGTGCCCAAAAGAAAACGCTCCTACGCGTGATGTAGAAGAGATAAAACACCCGGTACCCCTTGTGCGCGTCTGCGTGACAAGGGTACCGCAACCGAAAGTCTAAGCAGCCCTGGAATGGTGCCCCAGCGCTGACAACCAAAGGAGACTCAATTCACCATAAGCGCTCCTGCGCGGCAAACACAAAATCGTCAGAAGCGCTCCTGCGCGGTACATTCAAAATCATCAGAAAACGCTATTGCACGGCAAAACCAAAATCATCTGAAAGCGCTATTGCGCGGTAACACCAAAATCATCAGAAAGCGCTATTGCGCGGTAAAACCAAAATCATCAGGAAGCGCTATTGCGCGGCAAAACCAAAATCGTCTGAAAGCGCTATTGCGCGGCAAAACCAAAATCATCAGAAAGCGCTATTGCGCGGTAACACAAAAATGCGAGGCCCGCAAGGCTCAGAGTCAGATCAGTACCTCCACTCGTCTTCTTCCGTAGTGGTGAAACCCTCAGCATCGGCACAGCGAGAGTCCTTCTGCTTGCTTCCGATGCGTCTCGGCTCCATGAACTGCTCTTCTTGACTCGGGGACTTCCAGTGGAATTCGAAGCACGGAGCCGGCGGGAAAACGCGCTCTAAAAGCGTTTCCCCCGGAAGTGCTTCCGTGCCCTTACGTCTGTGAAAAACGACTAGACCGGGACTCAACCTCCACCCGGAAGTGAGTCTCCCGGTCGGGTCTGTGTGCGCGTGAGCGGGGGGGATGGGGAGGCGGCAAGCGCCGTGAACCACGACAGCAACACAGTCCTACAAGTCACACATGTTGAGACCACCTACGCCACTATGGGCCACATGTACAAGTGAACTGTGCTGATGGAGTATCACTTTCCATGATGCTCTGGTGGAGCTTCTCCCCAAATCATATCAATATGGCAATGCAAAGTCTCTGCATGGCATTGCATGGCCTCATAGTTATGCAGTAAGGCAAGCCACAGCAAAGTGCAGTACTCATTCACCTATGTTAAGGATGTGTACCATGGGTCTTGCGATGGGCTTTCCCATGCAACATCAACGAAGGTCTCGCACATTTCCACACATCCTATGTCCAGGGACACTTGGGCTGTGTGTAAATAGTGTGCCTCCAAAAGGGAGGGGAAATGAGCATGCATTTCTTTACCCACTCGGCAAACACAGCATCAGTTTTTCTGACGCTGGCCTCTTCCTAACGCCATGGAGCGCCATACCGTTAATATGCGCTGTTTCTTGTAAATATAACCCTATGATTCTATACAAAGCATGTGAAGGTCGTAATATTGACCGTGCAAAAATAAGAGAATGCTGTGCTTACAGGTGAGTGGGTGCACTGTGTGTGTAGTGGGCAGTCAAGTGAAGGAGATGCTAGGAAGTAAATGCAGAAGAAAGTGAAAAGACGGTGCTGAAGAGGACAGTTAATGATGTGTGAGATGTGCAAATGGAGGGTTCCAGAAAGATGTGGGCAAAAAATGTCCATAGGTATGTAAAAGAAATATTACAGACGAAAGCGGTGTGACTGGTAGAACGGAGTGCTTAGGACACTCCGAAGACTACCGCCCCTGCCACAGATATGAGTAATGTTTAATTCACTCCTATTTTCAAAATGGAAACCTTTTTTGAATTGTAGTTATCCACAACAAAAACTTTGATGCTACTCATGTATCTGATACTGATAACAAGAATTGTGAAAGCCAATAGATTTGACTTGTTTTCGGTGCATGTCTGTCACTGTGGGATTTGCTGTTAATGAAAGCCCCACAGAGGCGCCAAAAGAATGGACGGGTGGTACTATGGGAAACACAGGATTTTATGTACGTTCAAGCCACGCCCTTAATTATATAGGCCATAACCCTTGGAAAGGTTTCCTACTTCCGCCCTTTTTGGAGGCCCCCACTTTGTTCATCCTACTTAACGTCCTACATAAACCAGAGTTGCTTGTCAACATAATGGAGCATCAGCGATAACAAAAAAAAATCCAATACTCGTTAGAGTGAGTAATACTACCCAACACTGGAGGATGGAAAAAACAGCTGTGTACACTGATTCTAGGCGCTAGCAAAGCAGAACCTGAATGAGAATGAAGCCATCAGTGAGAGCGAGAGAGTGAGGGAGGAGAATAATATGAAGAGAGAAGAAAGGCAATGAGAGGAGCGAAACATGAATAAAAGAGAGAGAAGGAAGAAGCTCGAAGGAGAGAAAGTGGGAAATAGACAGATCGAGGGAGCAATTATTAGAGATAATTATAGGAGAAAGATAGAAGGAGAAAAGAGACGTAGAGAAAAGGAAAAGAACAGGGAGATGGCGAGAAAGAGACAACAAATTGCGACATTTCAAGAGACAAAGAAGGACAGAGAGGGAGGGGACAGGAGAGAGAAGGGAAAAGAGTCAACGCGAGGTATTAGGAAGTGAGAGGGGAGGAAGAGGCAGTGTTGTGTGTGTTAGTAGAAGTGAGAACGATTGAGGGAGCCTGGGAGGTAGCTAGACTGAGAGAGAGGGAGGGAACGTGAGAAAGATGAAGAGGCAAGATAGGGGGTGAGGAAGAGAGAAACCGAGAAAGAGAGAGAGAGTCATTTGGGAAGAAAGAGCAGCACAGATAGTGGTAAAGGGAAAGAAAAAGCGGGAATAGGGAAAGTGAGAACGAGTTACAGAAACAGAGGGAGGAAGAGCTCAGAGACTTATATATAATGGTTTTTTAATGTACTTGATGAATATATAAATTTCTAAGGATCGGTGTATTTAAACTTACAAAAATTTATGTAGCAGAGTTTTAGTAAAATTATTGGGCAAGGACACATCCGCAGGGTCATTTTTTACTTGACAGGGGCAGAGAATCAAAGTCATTATTCATGACAGCGAGTCCAAAATGTAGAGTGGTGCCCGCCCACCAATTGCCCCAGCGCCCCTCAAGAAGTATGAGGCGCTATGTAAATTCATTTACAATACACTGCAATGTAATACATCTCAGCAAACCACGGGGACTGTAAGGCAACACTGCAGCGGGTGTGTGAGCACGATGCCTGCCTGCTCCCCAGGCGCCTGCGACAGGTGCACAGGGTAAAATGAAGTGTAGCGAGAGGGTCGGCGAGGGGGGCGAGTGTTGGTTAGAAACGAAGAGAGAGAAGACAGCCACGCTAGGAGAGCCGCGGAACGAAGGACAAAGCAGCTTTGGGTTAAGTACCAGGTGGTCGCCACGGCAGCTCGCCTCACTCGCCCTGAAGCCCCATTCTCCCACTGCTTAGGCGCATGGGAAGACGGTAGTAAAACTTACTGCGCGATGGAATGGCGCCCCCTCCATCTGCACGGAGTCAACGATGCTAATTAGCGTGTTGTTATTCCGCGTGCGGTGTACAGTTTTAAAATGTCGGCAGGTGCTCAAGGGCACGGAGAGGGCAGCGTCGGATGAATGGAGCTTTAATTCTAAAGAGACGCATTTTTAATTGTTGGGTTTTAAAAGTGTGACTTCTCACGATATGCTGCAGCCACATCCC
Organism: Triturus cristatus; assembly: GCF_964204655.1. Lineage (NCBI taxonomy): Eukaryota > Metazoa > Chordata > Amphibia > Caudata > Salamandridae > Triturus > Triturus cristatus. Next base: position 1,013,525,395 of record NC_140584.1, on the reverse strand, counting down.
TGTGACTCCCGTCCAATCTTCCCTTGGTCCCAATGGGATGAGGGCGTTAACGAAGTGTCTTCCCCTGGGTCGATGCTACAAACCTATTATATATTCATGGCGACGGACCATTCCATTACAGAATGTAAGTTGCCGTAAACGCGTCTGTGCATGTATGTCTGTTTCCATGTGTGTCTGTATGTTCCTGGTGCCATGCTTGTCTGTATATGCATCAAGCCTGTTCCCAGGTCAGCGCAGGGTCATCCTGGCCTATGGGGCACACGGCAGCCCCAGAAGAGCTGCTGTGCCAGGTCAGTGTGGGGGACAGAGTTTTGGTTCTTTGTGGGCCTGCCCTGTTGTGTGATCTGGTTGGCCAGTTTTTACTGTTGATTTCCCTGGTGTTGCCACAGACATTGCCTCCAGCAAGAACACATTCACGCAGTCTCCCACACCTTGTCAAACATCATTGCAGTGTGTCTTTACAAGTTCTGATATGCAAATATGAGCCACTTTTTTTTAGCTATTTTATTCTCAAATAGGGTCCACTTTTATTTCGTTGTCTGGGTCTACCGCGTGTACCAGTCTTACCTCAGCAGAGAGTAGTTCTAGGGACTATCTCAATCAATCAGGATTTGTATAGCGCGTCTGCTTCATCCGTGAGGGTCTCGAGGCCCTGTGGGGTCCTGCCACGGGATTCTGCTGCCTATTCCTATTGGTTGAACATCCAGGTCTTAAGGTCCTTCCTGAACTGTTGGAGCGACGGAGCTGCTCTAACCCCTTCGCTGCTAGGCCTTTTCCACCCGTGTGCTAACCCTTTTTTTGGCTATTTGGGGTAGTTTGCGCTTATGCCCCTGTAACTTTTTGATCACATAAGGTATCCACGCCAAATTTGCGTCCTTTTCTTCCAACGTCATGGGGATTCTAAAGGTACCCAGGGTTTGTGGATTCCCCTGGAGGGGACCCAGAAATTAGCCAACAAATAGCAAAATTATGTTTTTTTGGGGGGGAAAATGGGAAAAAAGGGCTACAGTTGAAAGCATCTGTTTTTTTCCCTGCAAATGGTATCAACAAAGGGATTGTGGGCTGAAATCACCATTTTCCCAGCTTTCAGGGACAAGCATACTTTTGTCAGAAAACCAAAATCTTTTACACAGTTTTGGCATTTTTCTGGGACATAGCCTATTTTTGCTATTTTATGTGCTTTCAACCTCCTTCCACTTAATGTAAGAAATGGGTATGAAAGCAATAAAGGATCCTGGAAAGCTATACATTTTAGAAAAGTAGACAAAATTCTAAATTCAGCAAGGGGTCATTTGTGTAGATCCTTCAAGGTTTCTTTATAGAAACTAATAGTTGAATGTAGGAAAAATTGAAAATTGGTTGAAAAAAACAGCCATTTGTGTCAACGTTTTCACCTGTAACTTCTTCAAATTATGACATCTGTTTGAAAGCAATATACCATTACATCCGCTGGATTTTTCTAGTTGTTGGGATATAAAGGACTTGTAGGTTTACCAAGAACCCGACGAACCCAGAGCCAATAACTGAGCAGTGTCTTGCAATGGTTTTTTATTATGTACCGGGTATATAGCAATTATTTTGGGAAAATATATACATGGAAAAATCGGTATGAAAGACACCTATGTATTTCTAAAATTGGAACAAAATATAGAGTTTAGAAACAGTAGATATTTGCACTTTTCCGAAATTGTGAGTACACATACTAGCATGAGAATTATAGGTCATTTTTCAGAATGACTTATTTTTTACACATTGTCTTTCATTTGAAAGGCAGAAATGCATTGAAAGTCAATAGGTAATAACAGTTGCTCTACAAGTCTGTGTTACCCTAAGTCTCCCGGTAAAAATGGTACCTCACTTGTGTAGGTAGGCCTTATGTCCACGACAGGAAACAGCTCAAAACGCAACGTGAAAACACTTTATTTTTACAGTGAAAACTGACCCTTTTTTTTGCAAAGTGCCTAGCTGTAGATCTTGAACCCTAGCTCTGCCGGCACCTGGTGGAAGCTAGCAAACCTATACATTTTTGAAAACTAGACACCAAGGGGAATCCAGGAAGGGGTGACTTGACTGGCTCTCACCAGGTTCTATTACCCAGAATCCCTTGCAAACCTAGAAGTTTGTAAAAAATAAAATCCTCACATTTCTGTGGTGGAAAGTTCTGGAATCTGCATGGATCCACAAAATTCCACCCACCCTGTGTTTCCCAAGGTTTTCCGAGAAAAATGGTACCTCACTTGTGTGGGTAGGCCTAGTGCCCGGGATAGGAAACGGCCCAAAACGCAACGTGGACACACCACATTTTCGCAGTGTAAACGGACCCTTTATTTGCAAAGTGCCTAGCTGTAGATTTTGAACCCTAGCTCTGCCGGCACCTAGGGAAACCTAGCAAACCTTTACAGTTTTGAAAGCTAGACATCCAGGGGGATTCAGGATGGGGTGACTTGACTGGCTCTCACCAGGTTCTGTTACCCGGAATCCCTTGCAAACCTAAACATTTGTAAAAAAAAAACAAATTTTCCTCACATTTCTGTGGTGGAAAGTTATGGAATCTGCTTTGATCCACAAAATTCCATGCACCCCACGTTCCCCAAAGTCTTCCGAGAAAAATGGTACTTCAGTTGTGTGGGTAGGCCTAGTGCCCGCGACAGGAAACGGCCCAAAACGCAATGTGGACACACCACATTTTCACAGTGAAAACTGACCCTTTTGTTTGCAAAGTGCCTAGCTGTAGATTGTGAACCCTAACTCTGCCAGCACCTAGGGAAACCTAGCAAACCTATACATTTTTGAAAACTAGAAACCCAGGGGAATCCAGCATGGGGTGACTTGACGAGCTTTCACCAGGTTCTGTTACCCAGAATTTTTTGCAAACCTCAAAATGTGTCAAAACCCCCCACATTTTCCTCACATTTCTGTGGTGGAAAATTCTGGAATCTGCGTGGATCCACAAAATTCCACCCAACCCCGCGTTCCCCAAAGTCTTCCAAGAAAAATGGTACCTCACATGTGTGGTTAGGCCTAGTGCCCGTGACAGGAAACTGCCCAAACCACAACGTGGACACACCACATTTTCACAGTGAAAACTGACCCTTTTTCTGCAAAGTGCCTAGATGTAGATTCTGAACCCTAGCTCTGCCGGCACCTAGGGAAACCTGGCAAACCTATACATTTTTGAAAACTAGCCTCCCAGGGGAATCCAGGATTGGGTACCTTGTCTGGCTCTCACCAGGTTCTGTTATCAGAATCCCTTGCAAACCTCAAAATGTGTCCAAAAAACCACATTTTCCTCACATTTCTGTGGTGGAAATTTCTGGAATCTGCGTAGATCCACAGAATTCCACCCACCCTGTGTTCCCCAAAGTCTTCCAAGAAAAATGGTACCTCACTAGTGTGGGTAGGCCTAGTGACCGCGATAGGAAACGGACCAAAACGCAATGTGGACACACCACATTTTCACAGTGAAAACTGACCCTTTTTTGCAAAGTGCCTAGCTGTAGATTGTGAACCCTAACTCTGCCAGCACCTAGGGAAACCTAGCAAACCTATACATTTTTGAAAACTAGAAACCCAGGGGAATCCAGCATGGGGTGACTTGACGAGCTTTCACCAGGTTCTGTTACCCAGAATTTCTTGCAAACCTCAAAATGTGTCAAAACCCCCCACATTTTCCTCACATTTCTGTGGTGGAAAATTCTGGAATCTGCGTGGATCCACAAAATTCCACCCAACCCCGCGTTCCCCAAAGTCTTCCAAGAAAAATGGTACCTCACATGTGTGGTTAGGCCTAGTGCCCGTGACAGGAAACTGCCCAAACCACAACGTGGACACACCACATTTTCACAGTGAAAACTGACCCTTTTTCTGCAAAGTGCCTAGATGTAGATTCTGAACCCTAGCTCTGCCGGCACCTAGGGAAACCTGGCAAACCTATACATTTTTGAAAACTAGCCTCCCAGGGGAATCCAGGATTGGGTACCTTGTCTGGCTCTCACCAGGTTCTGTTATCAGAATCCCTTGCAAACCTCAAAATGTGTCCAAAAAAACACATTTTCCTCACATTTCTGTGGTGGAAATTTCTGGAATCTGCGTAGATCCACAGAATTCCACCCACCCTGTGTTCCCCAAAGTCTTCCAAGAAAAATGGTACCTCACTAGTGTGGGTAGGCCTAGTGACCGCGATAGGAAACGGACCAAAACGCAATGTGGACACACCACATTTTCACAGTGAAAACTGACCCTTTTTTGCAAAGTGCCTAGCTGTAGATTGTGAACCCTAACTCTGCCAGCACCTAGGGAAACCTAGCAAACCTATACATTTTTGCAAACTAGAAACCCAGGGGAATCCAGCATGGGGTGACTTGACGAGCTTTCACCAGGTTCTGTTACCCAGAATTTCTTGCAAACCTCAAAATGTGTCAAAACCCCCCACATTTTCCTCACATTTCTGTGGTGGAAAATTCTGGAATCTGCGTGGATCCACAAAATTCCACCCAACCCCGCGTTCCCCAAAGTCTTCCAAGAAAAATGGTACCTCACATGTGTGGTTAGGCCTAGTGCCCGTGACAGGAAACTGCCCAAACCACAACGTGGACACACCACATTTTCACAGTGAAAACTGACCCTTTTTGTGCAAAGTGCCTAGATGTAGATTCTGAACCCTAGCTCTGCCGGCACCTAGGGAAACCTGGCAAACCTATACATTTTTGAAAACTAGACTCCCAGGGGAATCCAGGATTGGGTAACTTGTCTGGCTCTCACCAGGTTCTGTTATCAGAATCTCTTGCAAACCTCAAAATGTGTCCAAAAAAACACATTTTCCTCACATTTCTGTGGTGGAAAGTTCTGGAATCTGCGTAGATCCACAGAATTCCACCCACCCTGTGTTCCCCAAAGTCTTCCAAGAAAAATGGTACCTCACTTGTGTGGGTAGGCCTAGTGGCCGCGATAGGAAACGGCCCAAAACGCAACGTGGACACACCACATTTTCACAGTGAAAACTGACCCTTTTTTGCAAAGTGCCTAGCTGTAGATTTTGAACACTATCTCTGCCGGCACATAGGGAAATGTTGGACTTGGCCCTTTTTGGCAGGTTCACCCCTGAACTTTTTGCCTGCAGCTCTGACATGGTGGTAGTGGTTTTAGGCCTCTGGGCACTTTAGCACTGTGGCCCAGTGTAAAGTGCGTGCGCTCTCTGAGTGCGTGTGGTGAGATTGGCCTGCCCTCCCATAAGAATGCATGGTGGATAAGTGTGTCCATGGTAATCCCTGGTATGAGAGGCGTGCAGGGTCGAGTTTAATATGTATGAGCTCGTGAGGATAAATTCTGCGCAATGGTGTGTGCAGATTTATGGTGACTTGTGGAGGAATGCCACTTTTAGAAGTTGGCATTTCTGTGTTCTATGTGTCTGCCTGCCTGATGTGAATTGCATGTCTGGCTTGTGATTGACAGGAGCTGAGAGGTGTGGGTGGCACGAGGAGGGGCAGGGTGAGTCAGCTAGGCTGAATGGGACACCTGGGCTGAGAGTAGTGGGAGGAGAAATCCCCTGACTCTGAATAGGTATGTGCCCAGGCTGTACAATGCTGGTTCCGCCCCCTGTGGTGTGTCTGATCACTGAGCCCCCACCTGACAAAGGGGAGAGGATCTGGGCAAAACAAAATGCTCCAAATCCCCCCTAAACCAGTTCTGAGTGGTATGCTCAAGCCCTGTGCTGTGACACAAAGGGAAATGTAGTATAAATATAGGGGCTGTGACCCCATGATGTTGTTCTGAACCTGGTTCTAAATCTGCGGGGTGTGCTGCTGCTGGGGCCCAGGAGGACCTGCCAGGAGGGCTGCCTCCCTGGACCGAGCTATGCCCCTGGGACCTTTTTGCTTGATTTCTTTTATCTCTAAGGACTTTAAGTCTAGCGCCTGGTGAGCGCTTTATTTCTATTCTTGCAGAGCGCTTTATTTATCCTGAGGAGGAGCGCTTCTGTTTCCCACTTGCAGCGCTCTGCTGAGATCATTTTGGGAGGGAATCCCCAGCGTAGAGATTCCCCCGCTTTTGCTGACTTCGTAGCCGGTGCCCACCCCGCGTCATGGCCACTTATACTTTGATTCCCAGGCGGGTGTCCACCCCACTTATTTTTATGGAGGCTTGATGTTTATTATTCAGTTTTCAAGGTGGGAGCCCACCCCGCATTTCACCTCCGCGGCCTTAGTCGCTTGTGTACCTTTCTCCAGGCCGCTACCAGTGAGAACCGGAAGACAGGCATAGTTGCCTGGTTGTGGGTGGGACTTCCTGCAGACGGCCGGGGAAGGTGGAAGTTCGGAGATGCCCCGCAGGGCTCCCGCGAAGCTGAGGGAAGCCCTGCGGACACCGCCATGGAAGAGGATGAAGACAGGTGGGAGCCCACCCCGCCTGGGTGGTAGCTGCAGAGTGCACCCGGATCCCCAGCGAGGCTCTCATGAGAGCGAGAGCCCCGCGTGCTGCCCGCGGTGTCGGGGGGAGCGAAAGAGTCCAGGGAGTGAAGCTGGTGGGGAGGGGAGGTGTATGTCAAGGCACGCTGCCGGTGCCTGCCCCCAGTGTTGCTCCACCAAGGCACTGCGAGTGCCAGCCTTTGTTGTTGCCAGTTCGAGGCACAGTATATGAGCGGCCCCACCTGGCAGCGGGTCGCTCCAACGTGGTGCCTGATTTGCTTCCAAGGGCCCATGTCCCTGCCTGTTTGGCCATATTTTCAACTGCCCCGCTTGCGAGAGGGCAGCTGCGACGATGGTGCCATAGCCGTTTTGAGAGCCCCAGCGAGGCCCGGAGGGCACAGTTGTGCCAGGGCCCCTTCCCATGATACTCAGCTGCACCGCACCGGCACGGGCAGCTGCAACATTTTGCACATTAATTCAGAGGGCACATTGAGTGCCCAGGCCTTTCCTTCGTCCACAGCTGCGCAGCAATTAGTGCCAGCTGCATCGTTTAGGCCATTCTTTCTTTGGGGCATGTATGTTGAGTTAGGAGGGAGATGCACTCCTTTGCCCCATATCTTCACAGCTGCGCAGCACTTAGTGCCAGCTGCAACATTTAGGTCAGCGCAAAGTGCGCACCCTTGACTTCTGCCGCATTGGCAGCGTGCCCTGACTTTGGGACATAGGGCATTTGAGCCCCTTTGAGATGGCCCTTTGGCCAGTGGGACTGTTAGGTTATTAGGGCGCCAGGCCCTAATGTGATTATGTGGTGCTAGGAAATGTAATTTATATAGTATGATTCATGCACCCTAATTTATGCCTTTGATCCGCTGTACACAGCACTATGTAATGTCGTAGGGCCCTGGGCCCTCATGCATACAAGACCACAGGGACACACGCAGATTTTATGTTGAACTGGCACGTGCGCCTGGCCCCTTTATTGGCAGGGCCACATGTACAGTGATGCCTGTGCTGGATGTGTGTGGGGTGAGTGTAAGTCAGCCCGCATGTAGTGCTTGGCGCTGGCAACCACTTGAACAGTGGACACCAGTGCAACGGAAACTGAAAACACCTGCATAACAAAGTCAACTGCTGAGCAACATTGAGGGAGCCGGAGAAAGTCCAGAAGACACCCAACATGCAAATAGAGTGTCCGTGAGTTACAGTGCACTGATGTTGGGGCACTACAGCTGAGCACGCCCATGTGAAGAAAAAGTCTCGGATTGTGTCCCTTCGAGATATTCCTGATGCAGATGCACTGGGGTGTGTTAGACCTGCATCATCTTCCTCATCAACGTCCCAGGTCTCCCACACTGCTTGAGGTGAGATTGCTGCGCAACCTCTCCACAGCACAAAACTCAATCAGTAACGGACGATGGCTTGCGGTGCACTGAGTCAGTGGCACCTGGAGTGCCGTGCAGGGTATCAGTCTGATGATGGCATCCACGACAGGTGTGAGCAACTCTGTAAGTCTGTCAGGACCACCGTTTCAACTCTGGCAGATGGCGTTTGGAGGTGGTCCTGGCGGTGGCGGCGTGTGCATCCTGTGGTGATGCGACGTCCGGGCCGGTCAGGACTCGATTTGATGTGTGAGCCCTGGTGGACCTCAGTTGAGGCCGGAGGCAGTGGACAGTGCAGGGCCACAGACACATGGCGTTGATGACCCTAAGGCCATCGCCTCAGAGGCCATCCAATATCTCAGAAGAAGGGGTCCCGGACCTGACCAGCACAGAGTTAGTGGCCCCGGATGCACTGCACAGGCACCCAGCCACTGGACGGTGACTTGCGGTGCAGTCAGATGGGCCATGCGACCTGAGCGGGTCCTTATCAATGTCCGAGGTGTATGTTGCAGAGGGTTGCAGGGGACAGTGGAAGGTGTCCTCCAGGGCATGATGCAGAGGGTGGAAGCTGTCCGGAAGCAGCAAAAGGAGGGGTGGAATGCCATGGCCTCGTTTTCGCCACAAAGTCAGTATCACCGCCATGATGGCGACGACAACCCCAAGTCCATGAACTCAGTCGCCACCAAAGTAAAACCAAAAAGTGTCCATGGGTCTCGGGGAATAGACATAGTGGCACCGGGGCTAAAAGGGGATGCAGTCTGCGACGAGGCCTGTACAATGACATCAAGTCAGCCATAAATAAATCAAGGCTGAATTTGAAAGTGTGTGTGACCTATTCGACCGCAGTGTAGGCCGGGGGCAGAGGTTAGCAAGGGCCCCCAGCCACGTGTCGTTGGGATGCAATGCACATGGTTGCTGCCACCTGACCTTAGGGAGTACAGTGAAGTAGAATCTTCATTCTTGTGCATACACGGACAATGTATGATCAAGACTCAGTTCCAAATGTGTCACCTACTTGTCTGTAGTGTCGGCCAAAGGCAGTAGTCAGCAGGGGACAACAGACATGTGTCATAAGAATGCCATGCACAGAGTTGGTGGCACCACATCAAAGGGAGTACACTGATCTAAAATCTGCAATGAATATATGCACTCTGCCATCGTGTAATCAAGACTCGGTTCCAAATATGTGACCTACTTGAACGTGGTGTAGGCCAGAGGCGGCAGTAGAGTATGTCAACGAGAAAGGACTAAAGTGGGCCTGTGTCGTGGAAGCCGTGATGGTCTAAGGAGGCTGCAACATTCGCGGGCCTCAGGCTTGGAGCTTGTGCAGGCACGTGGTGGGCCCTCCTTGACATACGCCAGTGTCGGAAGGTGATCAGTGTGGCCTGGCTGCGCTGGGTTGGGCCTGACGGGTTCGGGACCCAGCCGGCCAGGGTACAGTAGGCGCACAGGATCGCAGGCAACTCCTCTCACGAGGACGGCGTCGGCCTCGTGGCGTGGTGAGAGGTGTTGCCCTGGCAGAGACATTGGGCATTCCGGAAGAGGACCACGCCCAGGGATATGTGCTTTTTATTTACACCTCTATGCTGGCCTGGGGTAAGCCAGGCCATCCCACTCTGCTCATGCTTACGGGGGGGATGTAACAGGCAACATTTCCGCGAACTCCCCCACTGGCTTGGGTGACATGGTTGCGTCCACTGTCCACTACACTCCATACACCAGAGGTGTATGTCACCATGGATATGGGTGTGTTCAGCACATCTCCGCCACTCTTGGCATTGTGTACTTTCCCAATCATGGTTCTCCTGCATCCTTCACACATGCCTGGTTGCCACCTCTCCCCACATTCGGCTATTGTGTGGCTGGGGTGCCATGCCATTGATGGCTCATGTTCACGGCTTGCCCAGGTTACCATTGTGAGTTGTTCTGTCGTGTCTGGTGGGTGGGCATGTTGTTTTGCATGTTGGTTGTGATTTTGTGACGTGGGCATTGCCAGGGTTGTGAGCTGCATGGTTGTGGAATTGTGGTGAGTTTGGGTGTTCATTTGGAACTTGCCAAGCGGCTGTGCATTTCCCTTGGTGCCATCTGGGAACGCTGGTTGCTGATGGACTGTCAGAGGATGTAGGTATCATGCACACTGGCTGGGTATTTGGAGGCAACATTTGTGGAGGTTCCACGGTGTTCGGTTGTTGCCTGCACATTGATATGAGACGTGTGCTTTCTGTTGTGGTAATTGTATGCTGTGTCACCAGGGGGCACAGGTAGGACATGTGTGCTGTGGATTGCCCCCAACACGTGCGTGCATCCAGCTATGGCGTATGGTCCTTGCTTGGTCTCCAGCGGATCCTGCGCATTGTGTTGGACGTATAGGGACTGGAGTACCAGGTTGATGGTGATGTCCAGGACAGGTGTGAGGTACTTGGATGTGGCTGGCTGTAAGACTCCTCTGACTCTGGTGGGTGTTGGTTGGGGGGTACCAGGGGCCAACCGGTACAGCACAGCCTGCAGCTTTGTGTGGGGTGAGATGTTGGTTGTCTGCTTTGTTGGTGCTGTCGGCCTGTTGGGCAATGATGGTCAGGACTCGTATGATGGTTGTCCTTTTGAGCCTGTAGTGGGAAATGACATTGTCAGGTGTTGGGTCTGTGAGGCTGGTGCGTTTCCTGGGGGTCCGCTGTCTTTGTCTGTGCTGCCTCTGTGGTGGTCTGGGGGGTGGTTTGGGGTCCTGTGGTGGTGGCGGTGGGTGTTGTGGCCCTCTTGGGTGTCCGGGCCGCATGGCCAGTGGCTCCATGGCATCTGTTGCCCTTCCGATGTGGCTGTGGGCTATGCTCCATTTTGTGGTGCAGGCTGTCGTCCGACTTTGCACCAGGTCTGAGCAGGTGTTAGTTTCCTGGCGCTAACGCGTCTTATCGCCTGTTTTGTGTTCTTATCACTGATCTTGCTGGTCGTTGAGAATGTTGAGGTGTGGTGTTGTTGCGGCTTTTCGCACGTGAACGCCTACTCTGCATCTCATTGGCGATAGTTGCAGGGGTCATCTGTGGCGATGTTTTTTGCGGCTGCTATCGTGGGTATACTGGTGCTGTGGGCTGTTAAGACCAGCTTGTGATTGGAGATAAGGTTATCGCAACTTTGGCTGTGATAAAGTGCCGTTAACTCGTCGCTAGATCCTTGTGAATATGCCCCTTACACTTTTGTGTAAATTTACAACCTTTCGATATGCACAAACTACGTGTGGAGTTCTGTGATTCTGCACTCCCTATACTTATGTGTGCCGAATTTTCTGTCCCGACTACGGAGTCTCCGGGTGCAGAGAACTCCATACACATAAATATATGGGGTGCAGAGTTGTGAATCTTCGCACGTGGTTTGTGAGTACCAAAAAGTAATAAACTTACACAAAAATGTAAGTTTACTTTTGTGAATCAGGCTCTGCGTATTGTTTAGCTCTGAAATCTCAGTAGATACTTCATAGACTTGGAGTAAGTGTAGAGTTCGGTGAGGGGAGACTTAGTACCACGGAGACCCATTTTTCAATTGTTGCTCTCCAAAACATTGATGATCTTGAGTATGATTTTTCATAAGGTTTCACAACATTCTGAAAGCACATCCCTGTGTTTCGCATTCAATCTTCCACTGCCCCCTTTAGGACTACAGTGTTAACGAAGTGCCTTCCCATGAATTGTTTCCAATTGGTTGGTACAGCCCATCAGCATCAAAGGTGCCACTGCATTCATTCTCTACTGATCCTGTTTCTGGGCATCAGCAGTCTGGGCCTCCTAAGCCTCCTTGCCTCTCAGGGGTAGCTTAGTCGAGCAGTATAGGCATCGGTCAATTGAATTATATCCATGGTAATGAATCTTTCCTTTAAGGAATATATATTTCAGTACAGGACTGCATGTGTGCCTTACTGAGCAGGATGCTGTGTAGTTAGCTTGTTCTGGCCATTTGGGGCCGTATTATACAAGTGCCCTGGGGGTGCAGTAGGTGTTTGCGCCCACTTTTCGTGCCCCGGGGGACTTTGGTATTACAGAAGGGGCCACAGACGCTTGTCGGTCCCTTCTGCAATACCGATAGCACTGGTCCACTTGAAGCATCAGTGCTATCTTCAGAGGGCGTTCCCTCATTTGCACTGGGGCATGCCCCATGCAAAAATTAGGGAAAACCTTTGCCCCTGCACTGCGCCATATTACAGATGCAGGCACAGAGGCAAAGAAGCTCTCAGGAGGTGCACTGACAGTGCACCCCCTGATTGCAGCCTGCTGGCGGGGGTAAACGGGGTCCCATGGAAAACCACACATCCCGTTGCAGGCAGTTGCAGTCAATGACTGCACCCGCCTATAAGGGGATATCTAATCCCCTAAAAGTGCAGGTGGATTTGACCCTGTACTGTGAACACACGGAGCGGCTTTGAAACAGCCGCTCCATTTTTCGCATGAATGTGCTTTCCTGGGGGCAGTGCGAGTTCGCAGCTGCCCTGGAGGCAGCACATTCACCATAATGCGGCGCATTTTCCTGGATTGCGCTGGGTGCACCTTTTTAAATCCAGGAAAATGCGCCACATCCATAATATGACCCCTGGCCGTGCAAAGCCTGATTCATTCTCCAGGGTTGCTTGTTTGATTAGTCAAGGCCTAGGTGAAGCTTGACACTGCATAAAGTATAACACAAGTATTAAATCACAACACAGAAAATATAAGAACAACACTGTTAACTTTAAAAAAAAGTTTACATAGTTAAAAAAAAACAAAGAGCAGGAAGTCATACAAAACAGTCAAAGACAAACAGGAGGAAGTCATACAATACAGTAAACACAGAGTGGCAGCAAAGAATACAAAGTAACAACAGTGGGTACCAGGATTCATGGTTCCTGGTCACTGTAACAATTGTGACAATTATCAAGATCGTCATCCCTTCTTAAAGGAAACAAAGACTGATGTTATTGCATGGCAGAGGATATGCCTAGTGGCCTGCTCACCTCAGTTATGGCTCTTACTGTGCCATTCACTGATCACGAGCGCTATCAAAATTGGGCTCAGATACATAAAATACTAGAGACAATCTATGCACAACTTTTGCTAGTTGTTAATATGGCAAACATATCTCCTGCCAAAACAATCTGATATACTGCACAATATTAATATCACAGTTGTTTTATTGTGTGTTGCAGTTGTATTCTTCTGTTTTACTTGATGCCGGGTTGAACCAGGGAAAGAAAAGAAGCCCTCGAAAATGTTCAAACCAGGGCCATCCCCTTCATCTCCTCGCACAATCTCTCTCTTTCCATCGTTCTCACGCTCTCCTGCCCTCCCCACCCCTTCTCCCTTTCAGATTGCTTTCTCTCTAGCTTCCTCTTCCTTCCCTCTCTTTCTCTCTCTCTTGAGGCCTCTCTGTGTCAGTTGTAATGAACCTTGGGGATCTGGAGACGTGATGGAGGCACCAGGAGCAGCCCATGGCAGTCAAATCCGGCCCCAAAGGTCCCCAACACACAATGAAATGCCCAGTGGAAGAAAAGGCCTGTCTGGCCCTGCTTGAGGCTTTTTTCTTGAGGTCCCAGGGTCATAATTGACTTGGCCGCAAGCTTTTGAGCAACCCAAATCAAATCTGGACGCCATTTTGTGGAGAATATATGGCCGATAATTTGGAGGGTTAGCAGTCTATTGTTTATGCGAGATGTGCTTTACATGAAGTCATGGGCCATAAAATGCCAGCCACAACGTGGACGCGCAGCGGATGTGCACAGCTTGTGAGTCACTTGTGTGAGATAGGTGTTTCTAACGTAAGTCTATTGGTGGGCAAACAAGCCAAGATAGGCATGAAAGCTGCCATTAGGCAAGAGAGGCTTTCATTACAGGCAGAGCTTTAAGGAGGGTAATAAAAGTAGAGGGTCTTTAATAGGGGTGTCGCCTATGTAACTAAGGGCATTACTTAAACACGTGAACTACAATTCCGGTGATTCCCATGGTGTGCCACCCGACTGATGTTTTGGTGCCTCTCTGAGTTTATTTTATTGCAGCCAGATATACAGCATAGTAACCGAAATACACCTGCAACCAGGACTCTTGCTTTTGTCAATGGTTGTTAGCTGTTTAAGATAAATGAATAAGAACAATTATTTTTATATAAGTAATCAATATTGAAAATGTTTTAGTTTCTGCAATAGTGAGACTGTGACTTAAACCTTACTAAGGCCTGCGAAAGGGGTGCGAATAGGGTAGCGGTCTTCAGAGTGTCTCAGTCACTCCCATTATGTTCACTCTATGTTACACATGTTCGCCTTATGTCTCTCTGTATCTCATCAATCTTCATGTCTTACAACTCATATCTTTCCTCTTCAGCACCCTCTTTCCACTTTCTCCTGAATGCACTTCTTTGGATCTCCTTCACTTCACCACACTCCAGACACAAAACACACCCACTCACCTGCAACCCTGCATTTTCTTTTACTTTCAAACCGTCAATATTTTGAAAACTGTATACCTACATCATACACCTTAGCACAGAATCACAATTGTAACTGGAATACAAAATCACTGCTCAATGCGCACTGCAAAAAGGCCACATATTGGATTACCACGTATTCTGAGCACCTTTTATTTATTTATTTTATTCTGACCCACTGACAGGCACTGTGAGAAACTCGTACTGACCAGTGCTTAATTTGTAAAATATGAAGTCCAGGTGCTCAAATGTTTGTCGGAGGCCACACCTACTTTCCCCCAGCTCCACCCACTTCCTCCACTGGCTCCACCCACTTAGTCTTTTGGCTTCACCCACATCCTCAACTGACACTGCTAAATGTTACATGTAATACCCGATCTGAATTTCAGCAAGGGAGCCTTTCTCATAAGCAAATGCAACAATAAACGTAATTTTACTGAAAGTAATGAACAATGAAGTAGTGATGTCTGAGTTTTTCAAAACTGTTTCTGAAGCTCACTTGGATTATACCATAAAGAAGAATGTGTGGGGGCGTACTTGCCTGCATACGATTAAATATCTTCAGATTTGTGAGTTTGAAAGTTGCTTCTAACGGGTGTTCTACGTTTAAAAAGAGTTGGACAGGCTTGTCAGGCACACTGGGACTGGCACTTTGGCAATGCTTGATATGCTAGTACAACACTGCTTTTAAAAGCAGGAGGGCTTTTACTAAAGCTATGGGCAGCAATTCGTCTCTAGTGCAGTCTTTTAAAAAAGCAATGGTTGATGGTAAAAGGCAAGTGCAAAACCAGAGTAAGCCCAGGCTGTGCTCGGCTCTTAGGTTCTTATGAAACGATAGTACAAAATATACTGTTAGCACCCGTTTTTGCACTCCCTATGATAGCCCACAAGTACCTTTTTTTTCAAAATGATTTGCAAGGATTTTGATATTGTAAGAAAACCGGGATCTGGCGAACATAAAGGTTTCCACGTTCTAACATGAACATGAGAATAAAGTGAAAGTTGTTGGTTGAGACAACTATCTAGCTATCTATCTATCTATCTATCTAGGAAGAGGAAGCTACTGTCATTTTTTATGGATATCCTTCCTCTGGCATGATATATACAAACTTCAGATTAAATATCTATTTTTTTTAAAGTAACATAATGCGTACCAGTTTGGACAAAAACACGTTGCCATGCTTTCAATATAATGACTTGCAGAAAAAACAACCAGGCTCGTGGGAGGGCCACACCATTTCTATCAACATCATCTTTCACATAAAAGCTAAATATGAGTCAGCTCTTGACTACTCAAAATGCTGTCACCGGTGGTGTTCTGAGAATGACAAGCATGTAATGAAAGAGAGAGGGAAAGGCTTTGACGGAAAACGAAACACATAAGGAAGCATCAAGATGGAGCATGTAAGAGACAGAAGGCTTTGAAGAAAGGGAGGGAAAAAACAAGAAGCAATAAAGAGAGAGCGAAAACAGAGTCAGAGTGGCAGGGAAAGAGAGGGAGGGGCAGAAAAAGATAGTGAAAGAAGTGTGGGAGAGAGAGAAAGGCAAAGAAACACCACTTTCTAACTGTAATTCCATTAAAGGTATTTTCGTGCAGTGTATTGTTATTGTTATTGTTAATTTTGATTTGTATAGCGCTTAATACCAGCAGG
Source organism: Triturus cristatus (assembly GCF_964204655.1). NCBI lineage: Eukaryota > Metazoa > Chordata > Amphibia > Caudata > Salamandridae > Triturus > Triturus cristatus. The sequence goes on along the minus strand of NC_140584.1, from coordinate 1,013,509,528 downwards.
GTCTCTAAGCGCTACAAGAAGATCAGCGTCAGTACCAGGGAGAGTAGTACAGAGGGTGTGGTTAGGCCCAGGCTTCTTTGAATGGAAGGGTCTTAAGTTGTTTCCTGGACGGGAGAAGGCGATTTTCAGCTCGAAGCTGGGCAGGCAGCCTGTTCCAGAGTGTAGGTATGAGGACCGAGAAGGCTCGTCCCTCTTTGGTGGAGTAGTTGAATTGCGGGCAGTTTAGAAGGCCCTCGGTTGAGGACCTAAGCGAGCGGCCTGGGGCGTATTTCTCCAGGCGTTCCTGGATGTAGCTGGGTGCCTGACCGTAAAGGGCTTTATGTGTGATGCAGAGGCCCTTGAATTTGTGTATTTCTAGAGGAAGGAGTGCCTAATGCAGAACAGGAAATACCTGTACTTTATGACATTGTAATAGTATTTACCCTTTCGCTTCAAATCACGTTAATAACAGGTATTACTTTAACATAAAAATATTAACTTGTTAAACTGCAGGATACCAAAAGGCTGCGACACCCGCCAGGCCTCAAGTTTGTGCCCCTCCAGGTGCTTACATGTCTCTACCGCACACTTGTAATTCTCTAAGTTATCTTCACAGATTGTACGACCTTCCCACGGCTTTAGGAGTGGAGTCAAGTATGAAAAGAGACCTTACAAATGGGACTGGATGTGTTTCACGTCGCTGCAAATGTATTATGTTTATAAAACGGCTTTGTGCTCGTCTTGTAAAGTTAACGTTATTTTCAACATCCCGCTGCAAATTGATTATATTTAACAGTAAGGGCTGGTCAGTGGCTATGTAGACAATTAAAATCATGGCACGACGCGGCAATCTGAAAACAAATCTGCACACGCTGCCTGCCGCATGGCATACAGAACTAAATAACCCAGATTCCAGCCCGGGGCAGGGCCTTGACTTAACCGCTCCTCGACCCTAAATTAAGTTCACACATACTACGGGAGCCAAAGTCTCAATCAAACCAGTTCTATATTTGGCCCTTTTGCCTTGATGCTGCTTAAGACCATGTGTAGAATCTGCAAATTTGGATATTTTTATGTGTACGATTGACGTCCACTGGCCGCTACTAGGCCAGGGCAGGCACTGCAGTAGTGCATCAGAGAATCTTGTGGAGCCGCCGCTGGAGCTTCCACCACGGTGACCGGCGTCACGCCTCCCCGCTACAAAAACATAAAAACACTGTTGGGGGGCGTGGTCTGGCCACGCAGGAAGATGGCCGCCTGACGAGTGAGCTCCGCCGCGGGATGGGCTCTTAACAGAAATATCTTTCTCCTTACCTGCTTTGGAGCCCTCTTCACGTGCCCTGTGCTTGCTGGAAGGTGGGGGGCACGACTTGAGCGTGTTCCAGGGATGTGACAGCGCAGTCTTCTTGGTGTTGCTCATCTTGACGAGATTGTGCGGCGCTGCTCACCTGACGTAGCCCGCCTGACGTGCTTCCTTCGGCTGCCTCATCCTCCCCCCAGAAGCCGCGCCCCTGCTACTCATGGAGTGCGCCTGCCCCCTCAAGAGGCCGCGCCTTTGTTGCTGTTGAGGAGCACCCGCTTCCTTATGAGGCCGGGCTCCTGTGGATGTCGAGCGCCCGCCTCCTCATGAGGCCGCGCCTTCGCTGCTTCTGTCAGGCGCCTTCCTCATGAAGTCCCGCCCTTGCTCTTACTGCTGAATACCTGCCTCCTCATGTAGCCGCGCCTCCTTCAGTTTGCCTGTTTTATTCTCCTCAGCAATATTACCTCACAGGAGTCATGGTTCTTGTCGTGCTGCTGGACTGCTGCTGGTAGGATTAACTCCTTTCATAACTTTATTGTGGCGCCTTGTCATTTACTTCAGTCAGTCATTTTGCGCCACACTCTCTGCAAATTAATGTTTTTCTTGCAAGAACAAGCCACGACTGTCACCCACAACTGAACTTTTCGAAATTTTTTCCATCCTCTTATGACTGGCCTCATAGTTTCGCCCCTTCGACTGGGGACGTCTGGAAATGACTCTTTTAATGCAACATGGGTGACGTATATAATAGCATGTCTTAACTTAATGTTATCATAGTGCTTTTGTCAACCTTTCCAGTCAGGTTGTGTACTCTTTGCTTTGATGTGGCTCATGACTTCCCTGTTCATTCTGCAAATTCAATTGTGGTTTATATGCTGTTTCACTCTATTTGTGCGTCTTTGAGCATGCCGACAGCTACACTTTTTTCATCAATGCTTTCAACCTTTGCTTGTGGTTTTGGGGATAACTAAGCAGGGGGTTTTCCCCTTCATGTGATGTACTCTTACCTTTTAGTGTCTGGAATTGTTGTAATTTTATGTTTATATACAAGAACTGTCTACCAGCAAGACGCCCTCACGCATTTTCAAGGTTTCTGTCAAATATTTTCCTCAAATGCCTGCCCCTAGGCAAGGAAATAAGTCTTCTAAACCACTTCTCTTTGCTGAAGCTCTTAAGCAGACCATTAACATGCCAACGAAAGGTACTGCCTCCTCTCCTCCCGTTTTATCCTCGGCTTCGACCTCTAATGGGGGACAGACATCGGCGGTAACTCTGCAGCGTATTTTACACGAAATATCTGAGGTCAGTCGCCGACTAGATGACATGAAACTCACAATTACATCATTAGCTGAGGAGACCAAATCAATTAAAGCAGAATTCACCAGCTTTAATGCGAGGATTGACTCTCTTGACTCCAGAGTCCAGGTGGTGGAGAATCACTTGGACTCCCTTCCCAACAAAGATCGAGACCTCCTATTCTTCCGCAGCAAACTTATTGATTTGGAAGACAGAAGCAGGAGCGATAATGTTCGTTTCTTTGGTTTTCCAGAGCGTATTGAAGGGCAGAGTTCCAGTGCATTTCTGTGTCGCATACTTCCTCAGATGACTGGTATTTCTTTTACCCCACCTCTGGAGATTCAACGGGCCCATAGAATTGGTCCTCTTCGTGATGATCCTGCCGCGCGTCCTCGGCCGATCATTGCTTGTTTTCTCCGACATGACCAAACAAGACAACTACTGTCTGCTGCTCGACTTCAAGGTTCCTTCTCTTTTGAAGGCCATCGCATTCATATGGCAGCTGATTTCTCAAAGGAAACCAATGAACGGCGGAAGGCCTTTCTCTCCATGCGACCTCAGTTACGTCAATTAGATATCAAATATGGCCTGTTTGAACCTGCACGTTTTCGTGTCACCAAAGATGGAGTCTCCAAGGACTTTTTTGATCCAGAACATCTTCAGCAATTTTTGGACTGCCTTCAACCCCAAGATATGGAGGTTCTCGCTGCATCCTCACAGCCAATTCCGTCCCAATCACTCCTTAAATCTTCTACTTCAATGTCAGAACGTAACAGGCGCCCTCCTAGTAGCCCTAGACCTCGGGGCAGGGACCTCGAACGACTTCATCGCTCACAAGAAGATAGGAAGTCAGCAATACAGTCGGTCTCAGCAGCCACATTCCCACAAGACTCACAAAGGGACAAGTCCCGCTCTCCTCTTAAAACCCCTTCGGATGCGGACTGAATAACACTTCCTCATGTGGGGAAAAATCAACTCTTGACCTATTGGCAGCTTATCGTAGACTTTCGGTCCTTGCGGGCCTTGTTTATATTGTTAAATCATTATTATATTTTTGGCATTTTTCGCTGTTATGATATCTGATTGCCTTTTCTTTTTCACCTCTTTTCTCACTAGCTTCTTATCTTACCTCCTTTCCTTTTCACTTTGCCTTCTGCTATATCTCTGCCTTATAATGCTATTCTTTTTTCTCCCTGTATTTCTCACTTTTCATGTTACAATTTTATTGCATATTCCCAACTGGTTTTGCAGTTACTTGGGTGCATTGACGCCTAATTGTTTGATTATAGTTGTATCACCTTATTTGCTCGTATGCATATTGGTATAGATTTTTTGATATATGTGTATGATATGTTTTATACGCTTAGGTTACCTCACATTTAATTACTGTAAGATTTCTCCTCTTATGTAGTGTTGCTTCTCAACCCCTATTTGGCTTTCTCTACCTTCTTCTGTTCTTCTATATTGCTCTTTTGGGCTTCCCTTCTATATTATTAATGCCTTCTTAACTGCTTCTCTCTTTCTGTGGGGTCTTTTCCCGCGGCGGCGCTCTAGTGCGCCCAGACCCGCGGGTAACAGTTTTACGGTTTCTTGTTCTTTACTCGCTATTATTCTATAGCTTCTTTATTACTGTATTATTTTCTAAATTTTACCTCCTTTCGTCTTTATCTTTTTATTGTTTTCTTTATGCATTTCATCTAGATTAGAAGTACTACTTCCACTTATATTCTTTCTGTTTCCTCTTTCTTTTGTTATTTCTCTTCCTTTTCTTTTTGTCTGGTTCACCACGTTGTTTTGTGCTTTATATTATTTTCTTCCTCCTGACTTTTGCTCTATTCTACTATGACACAGGCACATTCTCTGAATGCGATCACTTGGAATGTACATGGCCTCACCCATTACATAAAGCGGAAGAAAGTACTCTCCTATCTCCAGACCAAACATGTAGATGTGGCCTTGCTTCAGGAGACCCATTTGGATGCTCTGGAGTCGGATAAACTTTGCAGAGACTGGGTGGGCAAGGTTATCCATAGTAGTGTTCAATAAGACGATTCCTCAGACACAGGCCCTCTCCGCAAATGTGGAGTAGCAATCCTCCTTCGCAAATCCCTCCCGGTCACTGTCTCTAAAACATGGTCAGATGTAAATGGCCGTTATGTATTTGCCAAACTTAAAATTGGAGAGTCTCACATTTGTGTAGGGTCTGTCTATGCCCCTACGGGTACCAAAAAAACATTCTTTCTTCAACTTTCCCGTTTGCTGCTTGAAATTAATGCATCACAATATTTGATTGGCGGAGACTGGAATGTGACGCAAGATACCATTCTAGACAAAACTGGCCCATTAGATAGGGGCAATGCGTCAGACAGAGCCTTGTTGGGGGACATCATATCAGATATTGGACTGGTTGACCATTGGCGTTTTAGCCATCCAACAGATAAGGAATATACTTTCTTTTCTTCGGCCCATGGTACATTTTCTCGTCTTGATTACTTCCTTATTTCTCATAACACAGTTCAATTCGTTACAGACTCCTGCATCCTGGAAGCGGCCTTGTCTGATCACTCTCCGGTTCTCCTTTCCCTTGATCTGGGTCTCTCTCGGCCTGGACGTAAACCATGGCGAATGAGCATCCAACGCCACAGGACTCCTGCTGGTAAGGCCCAACTACAATTACACCTTCAAAATTATCTTTCTACTAATCAGGGGTCTGTCACCTCCAGCAGGACTCTTTGGGCCGCGGCGAAGGCTACTTTGAGGGGGCAATTAATGCGTGATGCAGCAATTGCTAATAAACAAAATGCAAGGAGACAAAGTGAGCTCGAATCTGATATACAAACTTATTCTCGCTTATACACCACATCTCCGTCTCTACAAAACCGCAAATTATTAGAGCAAGCTCGAATGGCCTTAAATAGCCTTTTTACATCTAAAGCAGAATACGCTTTACAGAAAATGAAAGGCCGGCATTACGAGCAAGGGGAAAAGGCGGGAAGGTTATTAGCCGCGCAGCTGCGTCAGAGGGAGGCGTCCATGGCCATTCCGGCCATTAGATCTACGCAAGGTCACTTGTGCACGAAACCTCAAGACATCGTTAATGAGTTCGCCTCTTTTTACGAATCTCTTTACACCTCCGATAGTAGAATGGACTCGGATAAAATGACAGCATTTCTTGCAAAAGTACATCTTCCTTCTCTTTCGGCGGAGGGCAGAGCCATCCTAGAGGGTGAAATAACCAGAGATGAGGTCTCTAGTGCGATTACTGCCCTGCCCTATCACAAGGCCCCTGGTGAAGATGGATTTCCCCCTGAGTTCTATCGCTGGGCAGGTCACAATATTATTGATACCCTGCATGCCGCATTCCAGGAGGCGGATAGTTCATCTTCACTAGGACCTCTTTCTAACAAGGCTATTATTGTTGTGCTTCCAAAGCCAGGTAAGGACCCCCAGCTCTGCAGTAGCTATCGCCCCATCTCTTTATTGAACACTGATATTAAAATCCTGGCCAGCATTCTTGCTTCGCGTTTGCGTAAGGTCTTGCCTTCCTTGATACACCATTCTCAAGTAGGCTTTGTACCGGGTCGATCCTCTCGGAACCATCTGCGTTCTCTGGCCCATGCATTATGGTCGGCTCAACATCTTAAGGATGATGCGTTAGCCCTTTCACTTGACGCAGAAAAGGCGTTCGACCGCATTGAATGGAATTATCTTTTCAAAGTCATGGATAGATTTGGTTTAGGCACGAAATTTATTGATAAGGTACGCTTATTATATGACCATCCTTCTGCTCAGGTAAATTGTGGTGGGTTTCTATCAGACACCTTTACCATTAAGAGAGGGACACGTGAAGGATGTCCACTATCCCCTCTTTTGTTTCTTCTGGCTATGGAGCCCTTGGCCGCCACCATTCGTCAATCGGATGAGGTCTCTGGTGTCCCCCTTCCAATTGGACATTCTAAAATATACTTATATGCTGATGATATCCTACTCACCCTTACTCGTCTTCCCCGGTCGATTCCTTCTCTTCTTCACATTATTAATGATTTCTCCTCTTTTTCAGGTTATAAGATTAATTGGGACAAGAGTGAGGCTTTGCCCATCTCTAACGGTACCACCAAAGCAGCCATTTTTGGATTTCCTTTTCATTGGCAGCCTTCACGCCTTAAATACTTGGGTGTCCTTGTTAATAAAGGATTGCAAGACATGGTTGCAGATAATTTATCTCCTCTTATATCCCAAATGCAACGGGATTTTGACAAATGGAAGGCTTTGGGCCTTTCTCTTTGGGGCAGAACTCAGGCGGTTAAAATGGTTACCCTTCCGAGATTTATATACATTCTAGGTATGCTTCCTTTGCAGATCCCTTTATCCTTACTTCGATCAATAGATGCCCAGATTAAAACTTTCATCTGGGGTACTATGAAGCCGCGACTTGCTATCACTAAGTTGAAGGCTCACCAATTATCTGGCGGAATCGGTCTTCCTTCTATTGAACACTACTCTTTGGCGTTACATATTTCCCAAATCTCATATTTTTTACCTGGCATCAAAGATTTACCACAATGGGTTCCAATAGAAAGACATCTTCTATCCTCGGAATCAAACCTTTCTCCCCTGTATGGTACTGGCTCTAGTCGTTCTGACCCAAAAAACCCGATACTATCTGCCATGCATAAATCCTGGCAGAGAAGTCATAGATTATTAGGCTCAAACTCCAGAATACATGCTAAAGCTCCCTTGTGGAATAATTCGGGGATCCGTATTAATGGCCGTATGTTATCCTGGCCTGAATGGCGAGCTGCAGGTATTCTCTATCCGGATCAACTCCTACATGATGGGGATTTTAAGCCATTCTCTCAGCTCAGGGTAGAATTTGATCTTCCCCTTCATCATTCTTCCAAATATCTTCAACTCCAACAATGCTTAAAGACCCATATGGGAACATCACCATGGCTCCTGCAGGATTCCCCTATATTATCCTATTTGCACATTTGGGGGAAATTTAAGGGTGTTACTTCTGGTATATACAACATTTTTTCATCTCATCTTTTTTCTAAATCTCTTTCACATGATCTCCAGCGTAAATGGCAATCTCGTCTCTCCATTTCCTTTTCCGATACTGAGTGGGATTTGATCCTAGAGAATTTAAATAAGGGAGCTCGTGAATCAAGGCTTAAATTTTGTCTTTTTAAAATTCTGCATGATTGGCACTGGTCTCCTGTCAAATTACATCAAGCTGGTCTTCTCTCTCATTCTAACTGCTGGAGATGCTTCAATTCAGGTTGTGATATTACTCATATCATTTGTGAATGTCCTAGTATTCAACCCTATTGGACTTTTATCGGTGCTACCTTGAAATCCACTATGCCCCTAAAATTGCCACTTACATCTACTACCATTCTCCTACATGACTTACGTCATTCCCCAAAGCTCACGAAGCCACAACTCCGTCTTTTTCATACTTCAATTGCTACTGCCAAAATATGTATACTGCGTCATTGGAAATCAACTATGCCTCCATCACAGGAGGACTGGTTGGTGGCAATGGTGCAAACTGCTTCCCATGAACGTACAATCTATAATCTTCAAGATCAAAACGACACCTTTCTTCGAATATGGTCTCCATTTCTTAAATCAAATGCTGCTGATTCTCCGGCCTCCACTTCAACTCAAACACACTAATCAACTTTCACTTTTCTGTCCTTTGTTTTTTCTCTTCTCTCTGTTCCCTCACAATCCTTTGCTTCCTCCGTTGTGGTATTCTTCTGCTTTCATCTAATTATTTTTCCTTTTGTTCTATTTCTTTATATTTCCAGCACTCTTTATTCTACTATGTTTTTCTTCTCTCTTTTTTCCCTATTGCTCACTCTTATTACATATTATTCTGGGTTTTGATATCTTTGTTGCATTAATTTGTATTTATCTATTTAAACGCATATTTATATCGTATTTATTTATCAATTTCTTATTCCATGATTCCTTCTAACATGTAATTATTCTCTTTTACTTACTATTGCATATGCTCTAATGTATTTGTCTTATAAAATTCAATAAAAAATTTCAACACAAAAAAAAAAAAAAACACTGTTGGTATGGCAATAGCATACTTAGGGTTTACTCTTGGTGGGGGTCGTGGCACTGCCTTATTAACTGGATATGCCTCTGCTCCTCAACGCAGTTCGGGGTGACTATGACTCGTGGGTGTGGTGCGGCCGCTGGGGTGTGCCACGGCGTCACGTGGCACTGAAAAAAATCTGCGTAGGCTGCCTGCCGCACACAGCCCCGCAGAACCAAATACATCCAGATTCCTGCCCATTTCAATGTCCCTACTCCTGCCCTCCGGCAACACTGAACCAAGGGCCGCGACCTCCTTCGTATAATATGAATTTTTGCTTCGGCAGCAGCTCTCACAGCCACAAAACTTCACCGGGACTGAGATTGGAGACAAGATCAACACTTTGCACAATAAAGCAGTCATGCCGATGTGACGTGCAAACGCCGCCATGTGTAGACCCGGCCCTGATAAGTAAGTGCCGGTGCTAAGCACCGGAAAGCACCGGCACAAATTAAGCACTGGTACTGTCTTCATCCTCAGCTCCTGAGATCTCAATCGTAGGCACTTGTAAACACTGTGAATTCAGTTGAAGGTGCGCGCTATACAAGAGTAATATGGTACCCAAAAGAAATACATAAAGACAACATCCTCAAAATAGTTAACATTCCTATGCAATGCAAGAATAAGTAACACAAGTGAAACCTAAACAGGAACTAAATCACTGATGTGGATTACCTTAACATTTTTTACAATCATTGTTCAGAAATCGATCATTGTTTTTACCAGTGATGTTAAGGACATAAAAAGAGGGCCCGATAGGAACCCATTTGTTTTATTGTACATTTATAACTACTACCGGCTTTAAGACCCTGAGGAACCTGGCCCTTTTAAAGCCCTAATTACAGAGCTACTGACCTATAAGAACTTTTATCTCCACATTATACCCTAAATAGCACCTGTACTGCAGCACCTAAGAAAGAGAACCCATAGCCTTTTTATTCCTGAGATCAGTGTCTACTGCGCCTCAGGTATGGACTTTCTCGTCCACAGCTAAGTATAGGGAGGTCTCATGCACAATGATTAATGTATGGTCTGCTATAACATTAATGACCTGATTACTGTACATAAAAGAGGCCATAATTCGCTCAAAAGAAAATGAATATTTATATGTGTTCTATGTGATATTTGCATCAATGGAATCATGTACGTTTTGCTGGTATGTGCTAATTTGGCTGAATGTGACACCGTCCTCTGGAGCTATACTGCAATAGAGGGCCAAATTATGTGGCAGGGTTGACAAAATTATGTGGCAAGAAAAGGCAAATTATGTGGCATAACATGGAACAATCTGAAGCAGATTGTTCCAATATATTTTTAGTTTAACCACTATTTATACTGTCTGGGCAAAGTTGAACCTCATTAGTGACATTTAAACACCCGAGTATAGCAATCAGCAACTGAGAGATAGCCTATTAACCTTTGCAAAGGATCAACCACTTTCCAGAAATACCTGTGGCACTTATTTTGCTTAGTAACTTTTGAAATTTTTTAGCTGGAAAGAATTGTTTTGTGGAATCTGTAAATGATGCAGCTAATTTTGGATTATGTGGCAAATATGGCAAATCCATGATTATGTGGAAAATACAGTGGTTGCAGAATCACATAATTCCAGTGGCCCCATTTATGACCTTTTGGCATGTAATTTATTACTGTCTGTTACGAATAACTCAGCTACAGTTTTACCAGACTTAAACATACATGTCGACCAACTATTGCAACCTTTGCTTCATGTGGATCACCTCGTGGTAAAATACACCCTGCCCTTTTAAAAGGCCACATCCTTGAGATTGATTGATTGACATTTATACTATGCCCCCAGGTACCCTATCTTGGACTGATCACTATGATATTCCTTTTCAATGGGCAGTTAATCCAGAGTTAAATCTGAGGGATGTTCCAGAATGAATCATAATTATCAAAATGGGACAAAAGTCTCTGTTGAACTTTGTACATTCTTAGCCAATCTTTTTTGGGATCACAGCCGGCAGACCCACAGTCAGAGCTTTCAGAATACACTATCTTTGAGAATGATATTGCAAAGGATGTTGTTACAATGAAAGTTATTTGCCAACTAAGGGGCTCATTACGATGCCGGACGGAAGCCCATCCGTGCTGGTGGTGGAAAACGTTTATTTTCCCGCTCCAGGTGCGGTCATTGCGACCACCAAATTACAATGGTCCTACAGAGTCCATTTACCATCCGCCACGGTCTGTCATACTCTGCACGTTTTTTGCATACCAAAGGTGGCGGACGGAGCCAATAGAGCAGGACCGGCGTGTGGAAACATGTTCCGTCCGACAACCAGATTACAATGTTGCAGACACCCCTTCCCACCACCGGGTAAAAACCACCATGTTGCGGATGGTAGAAAAAGAAAACAACGGAGAGGAAAAGCCGATACAGTACCCATCTAAACCTCCTGGAGCCGCTATGGTTCCTGCGAGACAGGCCTTCCCACTACTCTACCTGCTGCACCTCTGGCAGAGAAGACGCCACTGCGCTCAACAGCAGAGGTATGTACCAATCATCCCCACGCATGCAACCCCTGAACAACTAAAACTCCCACCAAGCGTGGTGGCACCACGATGAATGCGGCAACCTGCCAAATGCAAAGGGCGAGGCCCACCCAATCCTCATGAGTGACCCTCGGTGCCCCTGAAGGCAATTGGGGCCAATGCCGAGCCCCGCTGTTGCAGAGCGTGCACACTGCAATCTCAAAATATGTACGCCGCCGAAGGCCCACATTGGCTGATGGCTCATTCACAAAGTGTGTGCCAGGGCGGCATGGAAGCTTCGACCGCAATCCTGCAACATTCAATTGGGGCTAATGAGTGTCATCGCTGTGGATGCCAGCTACTGTACGTGCAAACACATACTGCATTTGCATTGTCGCCATGCGAATTGCATCACACATCACAACTCATTTGCCTAAAGTGTTTAGTGCACCCCCTGTGTAATGTTGTGGGCCATGAGGCCCCCATGCATATCAAGTAACCACACACACAGACACAGTACTTGTATGGGTGAACTTGGCTAGGGCACGTGCATCCGGCCCTGTTCGTTGGCAGGGTCACAGGTCCAGTGATACCTGTGCTAGGTGGCTGTGGGTTGGGGGGGGGTAAGCCAGTCCTCTGGGAGTGGCTGGTACATCAGAACAACTAGAACAGTGACCAGCTGCTCATTACACTGTGAAGGTATGAGAGAGTGTGACCTTTGAGTCAAGTCATCCCACACATACTATGTCCAAGAAAGGAGAGAGAAATTACATACATTGTCAAGCCTCGTGGCCAGCATGTACTGAAATGGATGAAGGAGTCCAAAAGGACAAAGGTCTCTTGCTTGTATATCCATTGACATCTGACTGTTTTCTCTTAGCCAGGGGTCGTTTTGTGAAGGTCCAGTGATGTAGGCAGACAACTAGAGGTGTCCATTGTCTGCAAATCAGACATACTTGTAATCCCTAGCACTTCCAACACACATACTGGTTTGACGTGCAGTCTGCCCAGCTGCCATTGCCTGTAAATGTTCTCACACACGTCATAGGAGTGTGCATGTGGAATAAACAAACATAGCTCTGACCCACATCATCGGACATTGGCAGCCATGTGGACATGTATACACAATCAATGTGTACTTGTGCCTTGACTCCGGACCACAGGGTTCACGGTTCGATCCCCGGCACCGGCGGCAAGTTAGCCCAGCACCATGTGACTCTGGGCAATAGCTTGATTAATCTTCCCGACGGCCCCCAGCGCTGGGACACCTCTCCGGAGGTAGCTGTGCAATTTGCAAATGCTGGCATTCATTCATTCAGGTGAACATTGCAATGTCTGTGATGCTAAATCCTCACGCTCACGCAGGACTGACCCCTTGAGATCCACGTGTCTGTTCCCCGTGCTTTACATCCATGTTGCGTTGTCCAGATGACACTCGCTGCCCTTATACAGTAATGTTGTTGTGAATAGGGGGACTAAAGTTTGCGGATGTACAGTGACAGCAGCTATATGCAACTCAGCACTGATACTGGGAAACACAAGTGCTGTGCCATCTAACCACAGGGCAGCTTATCCTTGATGCAGCAGTGTACTATATGCCATACACATCGACTTCTTTGGATGTTGTAGTGTCAGTATTGACAATTGAGTGAAGAAAAACAACGTCTGAATGCAGGTCACCTGTGCATCTCACGTGACCATGAGTCCTCTCAATGTTGTGGTTGCGTGAGTCTCTGGGTAAGCTGTTCACCACATCTCATCTATACCTTGGCTCATGCTCGTGTACCCTGACATACGTAGGAGACCACCCAAACATTTTGTATCTTAATCAAGGCTCTGCCACAGATGTAAGCCAACAATAAAAATGTCCAGATAACTGGTGATTAAGGATCCTGCCAATCCTTTGTCTGTTGGTAGTTTTGAAATGCAGATAAACTGCATTTGATGTGGATAGCTCAGTGGGTTACTGCCTTTGTCACAGAGATACTTGTGTAACTTGCAGTTCAGAAGTTACAATCCTATCATAGGACAGTGACCTAGGAACTATCATCAAAGAGCTGTATGATAACCTGAATTAATAGTCAGAACTTAGCTTTATTTCTGGGTTGTAACATAGTCATAATTTGTTACTTCATCATTCGAATGTTGCGATAAAGAGTTTGTGGGAGCAGATATACACCTTTATCAGCAAAGTCAACCCCTAACCACTGGGGTGTGCATTAAATCCTGAGTTAGTGCTTCTCCAGACCAAACGCCCTTAAAATATCCTGCCCACCAGTATAGATGACATGTGATTCCCACACCTTGTAATCCTCATTGGGTTTTGTGATATTCCCTGTAGACTGGTTTACTTACATACCTGCATGATTGATTGTCTCTGTACAATGTGTGCATGATGTAAAGTACTGTCACACCCTACACTGATATCAGTAGCGCTATACAACAAATTAAATGCACATGATAGAGTGGCTATGGAGAGATGAGGGGCGATGGACGAGGGTGGCAGTGAGGGAACCCAAGGAGCAGGTCAATAAGGGGAGGGGCTACGGAGAAATGAGGGGCGCTGGAGGAGGGTGTCAGTGAGGGAATCTGAGGAGGAGGGCATGAGTAAGAGCTTGAGAAGTGTCACTTGCCTGATACTCCCACCTCAGGAAACCTCCTCCTCCCATCAGGAGGACATTATATGGAAAATTCACTTTTTTTAGAGTGATAACATCTAGAAAGAGATTTTGGAAGAAAAGAAAGCATTTCACTGGCCCTAGTAAAACTGAGGAGGGATAAAGGAGGGCCCTGAAGCAGGCCTAGTGAGAGATATAAGTGACAACTCAGGCACCCAGTAGCCCACCCGAATGTATCGTTGGCCCACCCAAATAAAAATTCCTAGAACCGGGCCTGCCTGGGAGGCATTCCAAATGTTGTGGGAGCCATTGATGGTACCCACATTGGCCACGTTCCACCACAGGCAAGTGAACCCATCTATAGGAACCGCAAACACTACCACTCCATCAACGTGCAAGTGGTATACCAGGCGGATCAGATCATCCCGCACGTGTGTGCAAAGTATCCGGGGTCGGCACATGACTGCTACATCTGGCAGATCAGCACCATCCCCCCACTCACAACCCACACATGCCCAGTGACGATGACAGTGGTGAGGAAGAAGGCCTTGACCAGCGTCAACAGTTCATCATCAACTACTTCTGTTGAGTGTAAGTTAACAATGAGCAACTATGACTGCTGTTGTCTCACGAACTTTGACAATTGTTCCTGAGATTTTGAACACATACTGGAATATGCGTAGGATTAGAGAATTTGGGCATGCAGGGACTGAGCACCCCGAAGCACCACTAAGCACAGGACACAATTGCTATACTGCCTCACTAGCTCTCCTACTCACTCAGAGGCATTCAAGCGCCTGTACACAAGTAGATAAGTTGAAGACCAGAAATGGTTTTAAATGTGAAGTTTTTACAACAGTGTCAAAACAAACAGGTTGAGAATGCATGAGTATCTCACCAGTAACCACAGTGACATATCCATTTAACATGAAGCAAGATGTCACATCAATAATCCCCCTGGACATAGACCCACGAGCATATCCCCCCACCCCTTGCAGGAAGGAGTTGTATGGGATGTCCCTGGTCTATGGGCTTTGTCAGCAGACCCCATTACTCAGCCTATACATGGTCAAATTTACATCACATTTGCTGTGTCGCTCTCATCACTGGATGGATCACTCTCCAAGTGTGGGGCATCTAGCCTGCCTTCCCATGACATCTAAAGGGGATCCGTGTCCTCTTGCAGCTGTGAGACTTTGTTGAGTAGGGGTGCTAGGGCCAAACCAGAATGACAAGGGACAATGTTCTCCAACCACGGACAGACTGTTCAGACAGTGCTCCTTGACCGCGCAGAGAACAAGCTCTGCAGACACTTCTCATGTGACAGATAACTACTAAGGTGCTTGCAGGGCACAATTCCTATAGAAAGAAGTGGGGGGACTGAACAAGTAAGACAAAATGCAAATGACCTTACAATGTCACAACGTTTTTATGAAAGAAGTAAAATAGTGCTACTAAAATGATTTGTGCAAATACTGGGACAGACTAGCCCATCTGACAGTCTTACAGTGTCTGCATTGATATACAGGGACAGAACAAAGGCAAAAGCATGCCTCTCTTCAGTACCTGTGAAGAGAAGGCAAGCTGTATGCCTATGTTTCCCTCTGTGGCATCTACATTTAAATGTAAGGTTCAACGCAATCCCCAGTCAGCATATACAAACAAAAGGAGGTCGAATGGCCCCATTACTTCGGCCCATCTGGAGGTGAAAAAAGGCTCCCTCGCTGCCTGCATGTTGCTGCTGGGAATGGAATGCAGTCAACGTGCAGGTGCTGCTGAACGTGTCCCGGTGTCTGGAAAGTACACCGGGACAAGTTCTGCACATTTCTGTGGAGTCTAACTTCTTGGCAGGGGGGACCGCGTCCACTTTGTGAAAAGAGGGGGGAACGCCGTGTACCTGCATGTACCCCCGACTCGAGCCCTGGGTACTTGCAAAACAACTACGCCATGTAATATTCGTGCGCTACAGCTGCATAATGGAAGCCGGGCTCATGCTAGACGACAATGTCCACGACGGTCAGATGACAGCCTCCACTTACTGAGGTCTGTGGTACCAAGCGAAACAGATCGCAGAGCTCAGCATAGTCAAAGCCAATGCAGACAGGGCTAAAGTCAGAGAGTTGGATGACAATTCTTGTCAGGAGGTGTGAAGAAAGGTAAACGAAAATTGAATTAGTCACCAACAGTTCTTGTTGCTGTTAAGTAGTTACGAATCCAAGACGGCACAGTCAGCTTCGGAGGCAATCAGTGCCAAAAGACGATCCAAATCCTCTTCAGAGAAAAGGACCCCCATCCAATCCAGCAGTATGAAGGTTCAGATGTGCTCCTTGCACCACGAGGTTGAAAGGAGCATCCCATCGCAACCTGGGAGAGTTTCGATGTAGGCATGGCACAGGAGCCATTGCACAAACACACAGGCACAGCCATCAGCCTGTCTGACACATTGAAAGACGTCCCATGAACGTGTATCACCGAAGCAGTCTTGCTCGTGGACCAACAAAGGTCTCACCCACAGCTCATGATCCATGTCATCAAGGTATGTGTTTGAAAGGCAGACATCCATGGCCCAGATAAAAGGACATCTTCTGCAGGAAAAGACAGGTTGCACGCAGGTGAAATAGGCATAGCGGAACGTTAGCCTATAACTAATGCGCAGCCCAGCCAATGGAACACATCCAAAGAGAAGCTGCATAGGGTCACGGTACAGTTGCAACTGACCGGGCTCAGCCTGGCCCACAGGATGGTCAGACATGGCGTGAGAGCACTCTTCGAACCAGCGCACAGCTGTACAGCCAAAGTAATGATCTGCAACAGCTAATTGCAGTATGGAATTTTGAGTTATGACACCCAGTGGTACTCCAGGAAAAGCATGAAAGGAAGGGACAAGGCCAGAGCTCACAAGTCTGATAAAAAGTGTGCAATGGCCTTCAGTATCAGAAGCTACCAATAATTTGTGTGTCAGTTCACCGATAAAAAAGTGGGAGTGCCGTGTTCAGCAGTGACTGAATCGTGCCGGACGTTCAAGACACCTGGAATTCGATGATCTCCGGGCTGATGTGGGAGCGACTACTTGTCTAAACAGAAGCCCATTGTGCATGCACACTTATTGAAGTATGCTTTCGCTGTGGGAATGTGAGGGCACAAATGACTATCCACAATCACATATGGGGAGTTTGGAGAAAATTGCCATAAAAGGAACACGTTGTGCAACAGTTCCTATATACGTGATGCCTAGCCCGTACGCTCAACAGTTGTGCTCATGCAGGAGATGCTAAGTATGTTTCGAAAATAGATTTAGCGTGGGTATGTTGTCAGGGACTAGTGTTCATATGGGTAAACATGCATAATTTGCACATGTCACATAAAAGCCCTGTGCAACAGTATTTGAGTGTGTGAATGCGACAATGTCACCATCGTCCACATGACAGGATGTGGTGTGATGCTGGCTCTTGTGGGCACACTGCTAATGATTTCATTGTTCTGCGCTATGTGATCTGTGACAACTTCTGTCATGTCCATGTTGATGTTATTAGGGGGGTGGGAGCACACTGCTTCACCTCCCTGCACAGTCCATCCCTTAGCATTCTGGTAAATGCAGTTCATTCATGATGCTTACTTGTCATGGGACTGAAGTGTCTCACCTGATTTGGGCAGGGAGAGGTACAGAGACTCGATTGGATTCTGGCAGCTTCCTCAGCAGACACCAATCACAATGTATCTTACCTTGACTGATGTAGGATGATAACCCGACACACATGTGTCTAGAGAATCACAGGACAATGGTGACACAAGTAAGCATTTCAGCTGAACTGCATTTACCAGGTTGCTAAGGGGTGAACTGTGTTGGGAGGTGTAGTCGTGTGTTCCAGCCCCCCAACTGTCCATGTAGACGGTGTTGGCCGGCGTTCTCTGGAAGACATATTATACAGTGTTGCCTAGTGGTGTGCTTTTGCGGTTATTCCATAATCTGTCAACGCACTGTTCTTTCCCTGTGTCTTTCCAGCTTCCTCCACTCTCTCATTGGATTTTCGCTTTTACATATTCGGGTACATTGCAATGTGAGTTAACATGCTACTTACTGTAAGGAAAATGCCCTTGACACAAAGGCATACTGTTGTGAGTTGTGTTCCTTGGTCAATGTGTGACAGGTGAGAGGTGAACTTGAAAGTGATGGTACACGGATCGTTAGTGTAGAACACACAAATGTAGAGTTCCAAAGTACAACAGAACACTTCCATCCTTGTGGCAATGTGGGTTCTGATTTACATCAAAGTCAATGCTCGGTGTTACAGTGGTGTCCTCAGCGGTTGCTCCGAGAACTGGTACGGCACAGTACTGTGCCATGTGATCGTCCCGGGGTCTTTTTAGGAAGCCCCCTCTGCCGTTTCCAGGGGGGAACCTACTACATGCTCAGAGGTGTCTGAGGATTTGCTGTGGTGTGACTCACCCCTCCCTGTGGCCCCTGTTGCAGTGGTGTGACTATCCTCCGGCTGGCCGGGGGAGAGGGTGGGCAGCTGTCAGAGCAGCTGGCATGTCCTGCAGATTGCCCACGAGCTGGACCATGTAGTCAGCGATGGGTCCCAAGCAAGTGTCCATGGACCTCTGCATCAGGCGCTGTTCCCCCACTTCTTCAAGGACCTGGCACATCTGTCCCTGGTTCTGCTAGTGTGCACCAAGGACAGTTAGCAAGGTGTCCAGGGCCTCTGTCTCATTGTCCTCCTGTGACTGTCCCCCAGTTGGCCCACCACCTACCCTAAAGCCACGGATCGGAGGCGTTGCCTGGTGCAGCCACCACACACCGTCCCCAGCATCCTCGGTGTGCCTGGTGGTATTCGCAACTGCTGGCACAGGGACAGTGTTGGAGGCAGCGGTGGTGATGGTGGAGGTGGCTGCCACACATATCGTTGCTGCATGGGTCTGCATTGGCGGTGCGGCTGCTGTTGTGGGAGTTGTGGTGGTTGTGGTGGTGGGGTCAGTGAGAGCCTGAGCATGGGCTGTCCTGGGCAACCCGGAAGGGCCAGGTCGGTCCTCCTCACCTGAAAGGACCAGGGACTCTGCATCCGAGGGTTCACCTTCCTGTGGGGGAGGCTGGCTGGGCTCTTCCATGGCACGGTCGCCTGTTATTGCTAGCGAGTCACCTTTTGGAGTGAGGTCATATTTTCAGCATGTCCGGCACACAGCACAACTTTGATGTTCATGTTTGCCACATTTAATTTGAGATGACCTGAGTTTTACCTTGGCATTACTAGGCATTCATGTCTGTTTGTCATCAGTCACACATGATGTTGAGGTACATACAAGGCTTTAAGTGGTCCGGGTCTCACCGGTGCTGGGCACCATCATTTATTTAAGGGGGCCTCAGTATGGGTCTCTATCGGGCTCTGTTTCGTGCCCTGCCACAGGCAGTCCTTTCTTTTTGCTGGAATGCATTGACAGCAGGCACATCGATGTGCGCTTGGTCTCACTCCTCACTTTTCACTAGTGGAGAAGTTACGGCATGACGTCATGTCAGGTGAGCGTTGTGGGGAAGTAAAATCTTTCAAGGATTATTTTTGCCTCTGGAATTCACTCCTTTGGAGACTCTGGAGCAGCAACATCGTTGTGGTGTCACCAGGGCTTTAATTGGAAGCTTTTTGAATGTTAGATGCAAGCCATAGTTGCTGCTTCTTTATCTTATGCAATGGTCAAACATTTACAAAGTCAGTTGTCCGGAATTGTAGTAAGTAACATGTTACTTGTTGTATCATATATCTGGGTGGCTAAGGTTTTTAGGCCACACCCTAATTACACTGGCCACGCCCCTTTGAGAGACCCACCAGTTTTTTCATCCCACTTAAAGCCCTGGGTACCTACATTGCTCGTTAGCGATGTGACATGGCTAAAGGGCCAATTTCATATGGACAGATATTGTATTTTCGAGGACATGTCCGCTGGTACTAACTTGTTGCTCATCCAATTCAGTTAATGCATGGATATTTTGGAATTTTCTATGTGTATCTGACTACTATGCCGTGACTTCATGATTTGTGTTGTGCTTTTTGTGCTTACCTCCTGTGGTTTGTGAGGGCTGACAGATTTTCCATGCATGTGTTGTGTTGACCCGAGTCTTTCTGCTTTGAGGCAATGGTACTTGCACATTGGCTTTTTGTGGTCGTGTTCTTGTATTCTGCATTGCAGTTGCATGTGACTTCATCAATGACACTGTGAATCATGTGGCCTCTCGATTGTATTCGCTGTATGTGCACAGCCTAAAAACTTATGGGGGTTTCCAGAGTTGGCTACCAAGTGCGGGATGTGGGGGTCATTTGGCTCCATGCTGTTTGTGAGGGAAGACAGAGGGCCTTGTGGGAGTTGTGGTCTTGCTGTCAGTTCTCAACAACCACTCCCCAGTAAGATGGCTAGCTACCTGTTCGAAGGCACTTTCGACGGTGTTAGCTGCCACATGGCCGTGGGGTGAGGAGGGTGAGCCATGCTGGTTGGGAGGGAGGCCAGGGTACATGAGCTGACTACCTACCTGTGAGGTGGAGCTGATTAAGGAAATGCTGTCCATGTGATCCATTCATATTCAAAGCGTGCATTCCACATGAGTTTTATGTGGGCTGGCGATTGGAGCTCACTTGTTGTGCACAACTGTGCATTGTAGTGTGATGTGATCATTTTGTTGGTACTTACCTGCCAGTCCCCCCTCGATTCATGTGAGACTCTCTGGATGCATTATGGCAAGCACCTTCTCCTCCCATTCAGTGAAGGTTGGTGGTGTAATGGGAGGGCTGCCACCAGTTCTCTGTGACGCCACGTGGTTCCTCTCGGCCCAACACTTGAGCTGAGCCTTGGGGAGGAACCACCATATCCTGATGTCATGCATGGTGCGTAGGGTGGTCCCTATGGCCTTGACTTTGCTGTGGATCCTTGCCCGCATCTGATTGTTGTGCTCAAGTGGGGTGTGTTGGACCAGGTTCCCGAACAAATGTGGTTCTCCCCTGATTCTCTCGTCTACCATCACTTTCAACTCTGAGTCGGTGAATTTGTGCTGTTTCTTGTGGGGCATGGTGAAAATGGATGAGGGGTGCAGGGTGCTAGGCGGTGGTGGCGATATGTGATGTGTGTGGATGAGAGTGTTGTTGTGTGGAGATAGGTGTGTGTGATGTTGTGCAGTGTGAGTCAATGGTGTCTTGTCTCTCTGTCTCGGCTTGTGGTGTGCAAAGGATGTTGGTCCCGGAAGGGGTTGGTTTTATACTGTGGCATGTGGGTGTGTCCACATGTTTGGTGACCTGCAGATGTCTGTTCCATGCTGCGCATGGCTTTCCTTACCAAGAGCAAGTGAGAGTGTATCATTGTGGCGTGTGTTTTGTGATTGAGGGAAGCAGGGAGTACAGGCACACCTCGGGCGTTGTTGTGAAGTTGGTTGCGTCTGCCATTCATTTGGCCTATGAGCGTGCTCGGAGGTCGGACGCAGTGCTCGGTCCGCCAGCTCCGCATTGTCATTGTAATTAGCCATGCGGTCATACCGCGGCAGGAGCGGCCTTTCCAGTCCATTGAACAGCTTTCCCAGACCGGCGTTGTCGGATTTGCTGCTGGACGGTGTTTTGTGCCATCTGGCCGCCGCGGTCTGATTTTGCTTACATTGCATCGTGATTTGACCGACGGGTATGCCGCGGGTCATGCGGGAGGTATTTTTATGACACCATGGAGGACGGAAGGCTTTTCCATCTGGCATCGTAATCGGGCTCTAAGTAAGGCTTGCAATTCACCCTGGTACAATACTGAGCTCAGAGATATGAAATAGAGTTTGACTGGCAGAGGTATTATGCTCCATTTGCTAAGCTAACAGGGCAATAGTTTAATCATGGCTAAAATCTTCAGTTCAGAAACTTCAGCTGCTATTTTCTGTCTTTAATGAGACCAAAGATTGCCCTCCTTGAAGCTGTAGCAACCAGCCGGAAATGGTGTTTCTATATGCTCTGGCACTAAAGACTTTGTCAATCTGCCAAACTCATATAGAGAACTGGGTGGAGTGCAACCTCCCAGCAACCCAGTGAACATTACTTAAATGAGGTGCTTTCTAGGTGTGACCTGGCGGTAAGGGGCAGTGAAAAACTGGCCATTCAACCACCCTTTCTGAATTGGGTGGGTGGCTGGATCAACAAACATCTGATGGCTCTTAATGCGTCAGGCTGCTGGAGGAATATGTCAGCCTTTGCCCCTGACATTCTTAAGGTCCGTCCATCTGTAAATAAAGTTGGTAGACCTTTAGTTAGGTGGAGAGGGTACTCAGTCGCCTTTCTGATTGAGTACCCTCTCCGACAAACTATAACTCAGCCCCATAATCTCTAACATGTCTGTGTACAGTCCACGTTAGATAGCTGTGTGTGTTTGAATTACATTTTTCAGAAAACATTTGAGTAATTAATTTACACGAGAGCTTAATTTGCTCAGCATAGTGTGGCAGATAAACTCAACCAAAGTT
This sequence comes from Triturus cristatus, assembly GCF_964204655.1. Lineage (NCBI taxonomy): Eukaryota > Metazoa > Chordata > Amphibia > Caudata > Salamandridae > Triturus > Triturus cristatus. The sequence goes on along the minus strand of NC_140584.1, from coordinate 1,013,487,257 downwards.
AACCCCTTCAGTGCCCCGCCCTTTCCCCCTCCTGTGCCGGGCGTTACATTAGCGGGCGGGGTTCATGACAAGATAGTCTCGTCATGGGCACAGCGCAACCGTGCTCCATGACGAGACTATCTCGTCATGGGCACAGAAGAGGTTAAGAAGCCCTATTAGTGCTTGTAACTTCCTTAATGTGTTTTGAGGATGTAGAGTAGTACACTTCTGCTTCTGGAAGTCAGGTGCCAATCGTTTACTCTCACTGGATAATTCATACCCAAGGAAAATCACATTAAGAAATGCAAGTCTAGATTTTTCAAAATTGATTTTATATCCATATCGCGCTAAAAGCATCACTATGGGGGAATGCAAGTATCCTAATTACTACACACTAGCCTGTCAAACCTAGCCAGGTGTTCAGTCAAGTAGTCGTTTGTGATAGCAATGTCATCAATATATGATAGCACCTCAAGATGTTCTTGTAAGATCTCCATCATTTTCGCTGCAAAGAGTCTAGGGCCAATCCTACACCCCTGGGGCAATCTTGTATAAGTGTCTGCAAAACACTGAATGAAAAAGTGGTGAGATACTGCGATTCAGGTGCTATATTTTGACTGAAGAATCTATTAGATAAATCTAACATTTTACAATTTTCCTAACAAAGTTTGCCATTAATTCAGTATTGTGAGCATTTTATACAGCATGTGTGTGTGTGTGTATTCAAATTTCTATAATGTCAGATTTTCATACTGGACACATAGAAATGGTCATGGTAGAAATATTCCTGTTTTCCATTTTAATGATTTTTATAGATAAATAAGAACAAAAATCTTTTATTTTTCTGTCTGTATTTATTTTTAAATGTGGATAAAACACGGAAATTACCAGCGTCAACAGTTCATCGTCAACTACTTCTGTTGAGTGTAAGTTAACAATGAGCAACTATGACTGCTGTTGTCTCACGAACTTTGACAATTGTTCCTGAGATTTTGTACACATACTGGAATATGCGTAGGATTAGAGAATTTGGGCATGCAGGGACTGAGCACCCCGAAGCACCACTAAGCACAGGACACAATTGCTATACTGTATCACTAGCTCTCCTACTCACTCAGAGGCATTCAAGCGCCTGTACACAAGTAGATAAGTTGAAGACCAGAAATGGTTTTAAATGTGAAGTTTTTACAACAGTGTCAAAACAAACAGGTTGAGAATGCATGAGTATCTCACCAGTAACCACAGTGACATATCCATTTAACATGAAGCAAGATGTCACATCAATAATCCCCCTGGACATAGACCCACGAGCATATCCCCCCACCCCTTGCAGGAAGGAGTTGTATGGGATGTCCCTGGTCTATGGGCTTTGTCAGCAGACCCCATTACTCAGCCTATACATGGTCAAATTTACATCACATTTGCTGTGTCGCTCTCATCACTGGATGGATCACTCTCCAAGTGTGGGGCATCTAGCCCGCCTTCCCATGACATCTAAAGGGGATCCGTGTCCTCTTGCAGCTGTGAGACTTTGTTGAGTAGGGGTGCTAGGGCCAAACCAGAATGACAAGGGACAATGTTCTCCAACCACGGACAGACTGTTCAGACAGTGCTCCTTGACCGCGCAGAGAACAAGCTCTGCAGACACTTCTCATGTGACAGATAACTACTAAGGTGCTTGCAGGGCACAATTCCTATAGAAAGAAGTGGGGGGACTGAACAAGTAAGACAAAATGCAGATGACCTTACAATGTCACAACGTTTTTATGAAAGAAGTAAAATAGTGCTACTAAAATGATTTGTGCAAATACTGGGACAGACTAGCCCATCTGACAGTCTTACAGTGTCTGCATTGATATACAGGGACAGAACAAAGGCAAAAGCATGCCTCTCTTCAGTACCTGTGAAGAGAAGGCAAGCTGTATGCCTATGTTTCCCTCTGTGGCATCTACATTTAAATGTAAGGTTCAAGGCAATCCCCAGTCAGCATATACAAACAAAAGGAGGTCGAATGGCCCCATTACTTCGGCCCATCTGGAGGTGAAAAAAGGCTCCCTCGCTGCCTGCATGTTGCTGCTGGGAATGGAATGCAGTCAACGTGCAGGTGCTGCTGAACGTGTCCCGGTGTCTGGAAAGTACACCGGGATAAGTTCTGCACATTTCTGTGGAGACCAACTTCTTGGCAGGGGGGACCGCGTCCACTTTGTGAAAAGAGGGGGGGACGCCGTGTACCTGCGTGTACCCCCAACTCGAGCCCTGGGTACTTGCAAAACAACTACGCCATGTAATATTCGTGCGCTACAGCTGCATAATGGAAGCCGGGCTCATGCCAGACGACAATGTCCACGACGGTCAGATGACAGCATCCACTTACTCAGGTCTGTGGTACCAAGCGAAACAGATCGCAGAGCTCAGCATAGTCAAAGCCAATGCAGACAGGGCTAAAGTCAGAGAGTTGGATGACAATTCTTGTCAGGAGGTGTGAAGAAAGGTAAACGAAAATTGAATTAGTCACCAACAGTTCTTGTTGCGGTTAAGTAGTTACGAATCCAAGAAGGCACAGTCAGCTTCGAAGGCAATCAGTGCCAAAAGACGATCCAAATCATCTTCAGAGAAAAGGACCCCCATCCAATCCAGCAGTATGAAGGTTCAGATGTGTTCCTTGCACCATGAGGTTGAAAGGAGCATCCCATCGCAACCTGGGAGAGTTTCGATGTAGGCATGGCACAGGAGCCATTGCACAAATACACAGGCACAGCCGTCAGCCTGTCTGACACATTGAAAGACATCCCATAAACGTGTATCACCGAAGCAATCTTGCTCGTGGACCAACAAAGGTCTCACCCACAGCTCATGATCCATGTCATCAAGGTATGTGTTTGAAAGGCAGACATCCATGGCCCAGATAAACGGACATCTTCTGCAGGAAAAGACAGGTTGCACACAGGTGAAATAGGCATAGCGGAACGTTAGCCTATAACTGATGCGCAGCCCAGCGAATGGAACACATCCAAAGAGAAGCTGCATGGGGTCATGGTACAGTTGCAACTGACCGGGCTCAGCCTGGCCCAAAGGATGGTCAGACATGGCGTGAGAGCACTCTTAGAACCAGCGCACAGCTGTACAGCCAAAGTAATGATCTGCAACCGCTAATTGCAGTATGGAATTTTGAGGAATGACACCCAGAGGTACTCCAGGAAAAGCATGAAAGGAAGGGACAAGGCCAGAGCTCACAAGTCTGATAAAAAGTGTGCAATGGCCTTCAGTATCAGAAGCTGTCAATAATTTGTGTGTCAGTTCACCGATAAAAAAGTGGGAGTGCCGTGTTCAGCAGTGACTGAATCGTGCCGAACGTTCAAGACACCTGGAATTCGATGATCTCCGGGCTGATGTGGGAGCGACTACTTGTCTAAACAGAAGCCCATTGTGCATGCACACTTATTGAAGTATGCTTTCGCTGTGGGAATGTGAGGCCACAAATGACTATCCACAATCACATATGGGGAGTTTGGAGAACATTGTCATAAAAGGAACACGTTGCGCAACAGTTCCTATATACGTGATGCCTAGCCCGTACTCTCAACAGTTGTGCTCATGCAGGAGATGCTATGTATGTTTCGAAAATAGATTTAGCGTGGGTATGTTGTCAGGGACTGGTGCTCATGTGGGTAAACATGCATAATTAGCACATGTCACATAAAAGACCTGTGCAACAGTATTTGAGTGTGTGAATGCGACAATGTCACCATCGTCCACATGGCAGAATGTGGTGTGATGCTGGCTCTTGTGGGCACACTGCTAATGATTTCATTGTTCTGCGCTATGTGATCTGTGACAACTTCTGTCATGTCCATGTTGATGTTATTAGGGGGGTGGGAGCACACTGCTTCACCTCCCTGCACAGTCCATCCCATAGCATTCTGGTAAATGCAGTTCATTCATGATGCTTACTTGTCATGGGACTGAAGGGTTTCACCTGATTTGGGCAGGGAGAGGTACAGAGAGTCGATTGGATTCTGGCAGCTTCCTCAGCAGACACCAATCACAATGTTTATCTACACAGGCCTAGGTCTTAGAAGGTATAATGGCCATAAGCTGTGGTTCAAGCCCTATCACTTTAGGTATCTTGTACTCCCCGTATTTCAAATTTGAGGTAGTCACCAACAAGCTAGCCACCTTCAGTTTTTGATTTATAAAGGATTTTACTTCAGGCAGTCTCCCCAATGAGCCTCACGGTGTTAGGGCTCATGTAAAATACACCGGGTATTTTTCCAGTTATGGAAAAATGTGTGTGAGAAAAAAATGTGTGTAAGAAAAAATGTGTGTAAGAAAAACTGTGAGCGAGGCGAGATGGCACCTCACGTGCGCAACACCAATTGAGCCTGCTGATTGGTACTCATCAACTCTGCCCACTCTTGTCATCATCGGTTGCCATCACGCTCCAAAAAATATATTAAACAAAGTGTCCACAAAGATAAACCCAAAAATGTGAAGGTAAGTGGTGAAGAAATCACATACCAAAGTACGACTGAATAGTGAGGATAAAGAATGAAAGTAAAAAATGAAGCAGATGCACCCTCTATAGGTTCAAACTTTATTCTTCCTTAGATGTGCACCCAATTCAAAGCTTAAAAAGGTTACTTAATATGCATACCATTATGTAGTGGCAACATGTTTCATCGCCAAATGTGTTTGTAGCGATTTCGCCAGGGCAAATACAGTCGCTTGGCACACGTCAGGGACACTTCTTAGAGTTTCATTCGGGGACCTTATTGAGCCATGGCCTCGCGTACCAGCTCGTTCCTATAGATCACCCTCGGGCTCCTTGTGTGAGTCCTCGTGGTGGTTCAGCATTCAGCTGTAATGCCAATCACCCAAAGCCTCACGGAGCTCCTTTTCTCCGCCGGTCCAATCACAATGTATCTTACCTTGACTGATGTAGGATGATAACCCGACACACATGTGTCTAGAGAATCACAGGACAATGGTGACACAAGTAAGCATTTCAGCTGAACTGCATTTACCAGGATGCTAAGGGGTGAACTGTGTTGGGCGGTGTAGTCGTGTGCTCCAGTCCCCCAACTGTCCATGTAGATGGTGTTGGCCGGTGTTCTCTGGAAGACATATTATACAGTGTTGCCTAGTGGTGTGCTTTTGCGGTGTTTCCATAATCTGTCAACGCACTGTTATTTCCCTGTGTCTTTCCAGCTTCCTCCACTCTCTCATTGGATTTTCACTTTTACATATTCGGGTACATTGCAATGTGAGTTAACATGCTACTTACTGTAAGGAAAATGCCCTTGACCCAAAGGCATACTGTTGTGAGTTGTGTTCCTTGGTCAATGTGTGACAGGTGAGAGGTGAACTTGAAAGTGATGGTACACGGATCGTTAGTGTAGAACACACAAATGTAGAATTCCAAAGTACAACAGAACACTTCCATCCTTGTGGCAATGTGGGTTCTGATTTACAACAAAGTCAATGCTCGGTGTTACAGTGGTGTCCTCAGCGGTTGCTCCGAGAACTGGTACGGCACGGTACTGGGCCATGTGATCGTCCCGGGGTCTTTTTAGGATGCCCCCTCTGCCGTTTCCAGGGGGTAACCTACTACATGCTCAGAGGTGTCTGAGGATTTGCTGTGGTGTGACTCACCCCTCCCTGTGGCCCCTGTTGCAGTGGTGTGACTATCCTCCGGCTGGCCGGGGGAGAGGGTGGGCAGCTGTCAGAGCAGCTGGCATGTCCCGCAGATTGCCCACGAGCTGGACCATGTAGTCAGCGATGGGTCCCAAGCGAGTGTCCATGGACCTCTGCATCAGGCGCTGTTCCCCCACTTCTTCAAGGACCTGGCACATCTGTCCCTGGTTCTGCTGGTGTGCACCAAGGACAGTTAGCAAGGTGTCCAGGGCCTCTGTCTCATTGTCCTCCTGTGACTGTCCCCCAGTTGGCCCGCCACCTACCCTAAAGCCATGGATCGGAGGCGTTGCCTGGCGCAGCCACCACACACCGTCCCCAGCATCCCCGGTGGGCTTGGTGGTATTCGCAACTGCTGGCACAGGGACAGTGTTGGAGGCAGCGGTGGTGATGGTGGAGGTGGCTGCCACACATATCGTTGCTGCAGGGGTCTGCATTGGCGGTGCGGCTGCTGTTGTGGGAGTTGTGGTGGTGGGGTCAGTGAGAGCCTGAGCATGGGCTGTCCTGGGCAAGCCGGAAGGGCCAGGTTGGTCCTCCTCACCTGAAAGGACCAGGGACTCTGCATCCGAGGGTTCACCTTCCTGTGGTCGGAGGCTGGCTGGGCTCTTCCATAGCACGGTCGCCTGTTATTGCTAGCGAGTCACCTTTTGGAGTGAGGTCATATTGTCAGCATGTCCGGCACACAGCGCAACTTTGATGTTCATGTTTGCCACATTTAATTTGAGATGACCTGACTTTTACCTTGACATTACTAGTCATTCATGTCTGTTTATCATCAGTCACACATGATGTTGAGGTACATACAAGGCTTTAAGTGGGCTGGGTCTCACCGGTGCTGGGCACCATCATTTATTTAAGGGGGCCTCTGTATGGGTCTCTATCGGGCTCTGTTTTGTGCCCTGCCACAGGCAGTCCTTTCTTTTTGCTGGAATGCATTGACAGCAGGCACATCGATGTGCGCATGGTCTTACGCCTCACTTATTCACTAGTGGAAAAGTTACGGCATGACATCATGCCAGGTGAGCGTTGTGGGGAAGTAAAATCTTTCAAGGATTCTTTTTGCCTATGGAATTCACTCCTTTGGAGACTCTGGAGCAGCAACATCGTTGTGGTGTCATCAGGGCTTTAATTGGAAGCTTTTTGAATGTTAGATGCAAGCCATAGTTGCTGCTTCTTTATCTTATGCAACGGTCAAACATTTACAAAGCCAGTTGTCCGAAATTGTAGTAAGTAACATGTTACTTGTTGTATCATATATCTGGGTGCAATGGCAGTGACAGAAAAATGCAAGTCGGGTAGCCCAATATGGTAAGCACAGATTTATGGCTAAGGTTTTTAGGCCACACCCTAATTACACTGGCCACGCCCCTTTGAGAGACCCACCAGTTTTTTCATCCCACTTAAAGCCCTGGGTACCTACATTGCTCGTTAGCGATGTGACATGGCTAAAGGGCCAATTTCATATGGACAGATATTGTATTTTCGAGGACATGTCCTCTGGTACTAACTTGTTGCTCATCCAATTCAGTTAATGCATGGATATTTTGGAATTTTCTATGTGTATCTGACTACTATGCCGTGACTTCATGATTTGTGTTGTGCTTTTTGTGCTTACCTCCTGTGGTTTGTGAGGGCTGACAGATTTTCCATGCATGTGTTGTGTTGACCCGAGTCTTTCTGCTTTGAGGCAATGGCACTTGCACATTGGCTTTTTGTGGTCGTGTTCTTGTATTCTGCATTGCAGTTGCATGTGACTTCATCAATGACACTGTGAATCATGTGGCCTCTCGATTGTATTAGCTGTATGTGCACAGCCTAAAAACTTATGGGGGTTTCCAGAGTTGGCTACCAAGTGCGGGATATGGGGGTCATTTGGCTCCATGCTGTTTGTGAGGGAAGACAGAGGGCCTTGTGGGAGTTGTGGTCTTGCTGTCAGTTCTCAACAACCACTCCCCAGTAAGATGGCTAGCTACCTGTTCGAAGGCACTTTCGACGGTGTTAGCTGCCACATGGCTGTAGGGTGGGGAGGGTGAGCCATGCTGTTTGGGAGGGAAGCCAGGGTACATGAGCTGACTACCTACCTGTGAGGTGGAGCTGATTAAGGAAATGCTGTCCATGTGATCCATTCATATTCAAAGCGTGCATTCCACATGAGTTTTATGTGGACTGGCGATTGGAGCTCACTTGTTGTGCACAACTGTGCATTGTAGTGTGATGTGATCATTTTGTTGGTACTTACCTGCCAGTCCCCCCTCGATTCATGTGAGACTCTCTGGATGCATTATGGCAAGCACCTTCTCCTCCCATTCAGTGAAGGTTAGTGGTGTAATGGGAGGGCTGCCACCAGTTCTCTGTGACGCCACGTGGTTCCTCTCGGCCTAACACTTGAGCTGGGCCTTGCGGAGGAACCACCATATCCTGATGTCATGCACAGTGCGTAGGGTGGTCCCTATGGCCTTGACTTTGCTGTGGATCCTTGTCCACATTTGATTGTTGTGCTCAAGTGGGGTGTGTTGGACCAGGTTCCCGAACAAATGTGGTTCTCCACTGATCCTCTTGTCTACCATTACTTTCAACTCTGGGTCGGTGAATTTGTGCTTTTTCTTGTGGGGCATGGTGCAAATGGATGAGGGGTATAGGGTGCTAGGCGGTGGTGGCGATATGTGATGTGTGTGGATGAGAGTGTTGTTGTGTGGAGATAGGTGTGTGTGATGTTGTGCAGTGTGAGTCAATGGTGTCCTGTCTCTCTGTCTCGGCTTGTGGTGTGCAAAGGATGTTAGTCCCGGAAGGGGTTGGTTTTATACTGTGGTATGTGGGTGTGTCCACATGTTTGGTGACCTGCAGGTGTCTCTTCCATGCTGCGCATGGCTTTCCTTACCAAGAGCAAGTTAGGGTGTATCATTGTGGCGTGTGTTTTGTGATTGAGGGAAGCAGGGAGTACAGGCACACCTCGGGCGTTGTTGTGAAGTTGGTTGCGTCTGCCATTCATTTGGCCTATGAGCGTGCTCGGAGGTCGGACGCAGTGCTCGGTCCGCCAGCTCCGCATTGTCATTGTAATTAGCCATGCGGTCATACCGCGGCAGGAGCGGCCTTTCCAGTCCATTGAACAGCTTTCCCCGACCGGCGCGGTTGGATTTGCTGCTGGACGGTGTTTTGTGCCATCTGGCCGCCGCGGTCTGATTTTGCTTACATTGCATCGTGATTTGACCGACGGGTATGCCGCGGGTCATGCGGGAGGTATTTTTATGACACCATGGAGGACGGAAGGCTTTTCCATCTGGCATCGTAATCGGGCTCTAAGTAAGGCTTGCAATTCACCCTGGTACAATACTGAGCTCAGAGATATGAAATAGAGTTTGACTGGCAGAGGTATTATGCTCCATCTGCTAAGCTAACAGGGCAATAGTTTAATCATGGCTAAAATCTTCAGTTCAGAAACTTCAGCTGCTATTTTCTGTCTTTAATGAGTTCAAAGATTGCCCTCCTTGAAGCTGTAGCAACCAGCCGGAAATGGGGTTTCTATATGCTCTGGCACTAAAGACTTAGTCAATCTGCCAAACTGATATAGAGAACCGGGTGGAGTGCAACCTCCCAGCAACCCAGTGAACATTACTTAAATGAGGTGCTTTCTAGGTGTGACCTGGCGGTAAGGGGCAGTGAAAACTGGCCATTCAACCACCCTTTCTGAATTGGGTGGGTGGCTGGATCAACAAACATCTGATGGCTCTTAATGCGTCAGGCTGCTGGAGGAATATGTCAGCCTTTGCCCCTGACATCCTTAAGGTCCGTCCATTTGTAAATAAAGTTGGTAGACCTTTAGTTAGGTGGAGAGGGTACTCAGTCGCCTTTCTGATTGAGTACCCTCTCCGACAAACTATAACTCAGCCCCATAATCTCTAACATGTCTGTGTACAGTCCACGTTAGATAGCTGTGTGTGTTTGGATTACATTTTTCAGAAAACATTTGAGTAATTAATTTACACGAGAGCTTAATTTGCTCAGCATAGTGTGGCAGATAAACTCAACCAAAGTTAACCCCTTCAGTGCCCCGCCCTTTCCCCCTCCTGTGCCGGGCGTTACATTAGCGGGCGGGGTTCATGACAAGATAGTCTCGTCATGGGCACAGCGCAACCGTGCTCCATGACGAGACTATCTCGTCATGGGCACAGAAGAGGTTCAGAAGCCCTATTAGGGCTTGTAACTTCCTTAATGTGTTTTGAGGATGTAGAGTAGCACACTTCTGCTCCTGGAAGTCAGGTGCCAATCCTTTACTCTCACTGGATAATTCATACCCAAGGAAAATCACATTAAGAAATGCAACTCTAGATTTTTCTAAATTGATTTTATATCCATATCGCGCTAAAAGCATCACTATGGGGGAATGCAAGTATCCTAATTACTACACACTAGCCTGTGAAACCTAGCCAGGTGTTCAGTCAAGTAGTCGTTTGTGATAGCAATGTCATCAATATATGATAGCACCTCAAGATGTTCTTGTAAGATCTCCATCATTTTCGCTGCAAAGGTCCAATCCTACACCCCTGGGGCAATCTTGTATAAGTGTCTGCAAACACTGAAAAAAAAAGTGGTGAGATACTGCGATTCAGGTGCTATATTTTGACTGAATAATCTATTAGATAAATCTAACATTTTACAATTTTCCTCACAAAGTTTTCCATTAATTCAGTATTGTGAGCATTTTATACAACATGTGTGTGTGTGTTTGTTCAAATTTCTATAATGTCAGATTTTCATACTGGACAAATAGAAATGGTCATGTTAGAAATATTCCTGTTTTCCATTTTAATGATTTTTACAGATAAATAAGAACAAAAATCTTTTATTTTCCTGTCTGTATTTATTTTTAAATGTGGATAAAAAACGGAAATTAGGTTATCTTCTGAGTGGTTCTAAATGCTATTAGTCATGACTGCCAGGCCAACAGCTGTGCGAATGGACAAGCAAGGTGGTAGGAAAAGAAAAACATTTTAGAAATGCAGCTTAATCACTAGCAGATATGCACAAGGTTGGTACTAAAACTTGGAATTTTTCATATAATTGTATTGATTTATCATCTCTGGGTGTTCATATCATTGAAACCTGCCAGGCACACAAGAGTGTACATTTATCGGTTAAATAAATGTGGAAATATACTAGTTTCCTCTTCATTTTTTTCACAAACCCCAAAATAAATGTGAATAAATACAGATAAAATTATTTAAAAAAATAGATATGAATAAATACAAATGAAAATGTAAAAATAAAATACCATAAAAGCGGGAGCCATAGTTTAATTGGTCTAGAATAGCTTGTATACCGAGCTTCGGGTTTTAGAGGATATTGAGGCTCTACTTGAGGCTCACTCCTTAAGACAATCACATGTGTAATAGATTTTTTGTACCGCCTGCTTAGTATCTATCCAATGGGGAGCCTGTTTTGGGGCCTATTCACATGATTATTTTTCCCTTAGGTACTAAGGGGGAAAACGCTTGTGCTATTACCTTGTTACATCCTTACCACGAGCTCCTTACTTCGATCCCTTATAACTGGAAGCCATTCATCCTCTGTAAGGATGATGTCATAAGCATCCGACAAGTGAGACCAGAACATCGCTTTGATTTTTTCACAATATATCACCCTCAGTTTATATTTCTACATCATAAACCCTGTCTGTAGTGTTCATGTGTCCATCTAGTGTCTTGACCTGTATATATTCTTTCATTGGAGTCACCACCCGATGTTCCTTGAGAATCTGGCAAACTCCTATCACCTCTGCCGCGCTGTTTAGAGTGCTACCGCCGAAGTTCCTTTCAGCAGAAATATACGTGGCCTCTAAGGCATGCTTTTCCAATAAACTGGCTACTTATTTGTTTTTTTTAAATAAGTCTGAATCTGAAACTTTCTCTTCCTCCTTTATACTAATTTCGCTACATGTGTCGATTCGCTTTTCTGTTTGATGTACTCATCCTTTCTGAGATGCTCAGTCTGTCCACCCTTTTCTGTCCATTTACCGTCCTCTGAGTCTGGTTAAGAACAGAAAGAACGGTCACCTGAATACTGATCTGTTTATGTAATTTTATCACAGTCTCTCAAATTATACCCACCTGGTCTGGACTCCTGCATTGGAGGGTTCCAGTTCTGTTTTTTTGTTTTACATTTTGCTTTTTGTTAGCCTTGATTGAAGCTTTCTCTTTACCTGAGCCCTCAGTCTCATTTTTAGGTCTCGTGCCTAGCGTTGCAGTGCAAGACCTCTTGTACGGGGTTTAGAAAGCTACCCACACACTCGTGTGTGCGGTTTTGCTTTCCCCGTCTGGCATTGGATTGCGCGTTTTGTTTAAAAAAAAAAATAAACTGCACGCTATTGGGCAAAGCGAGACAATGTCCCGCCTTTGAAACGCTCATTCCCGATGGTGGCCAGCACGCGCAGCAGCGCGCGTTCGCCTGGCTGTCGCTGCCACGCTCCCTCCCCCCATCCTCTGTGGTGCGCGTGCAACACTAGTTGTTGACAATAGCGATCGTGATGCGATCGCTTTCAGTGCCGCTTGTTTTCTTTACTTTTGGTATAATCGCGGCACCCGCGCTTTACTTTTGATGTTATAAGTAAAGCGCGGGGGCTGCAATTATACCAAAAGTAAAGAAATAGATTTTTTTTTTCTATTTCTTTACTTTTGGTATAATCGCGGCACCCGCGCTTTACTTTTAATGTTATAAGTAAAGCGCGGGTGCCGCGATTATACCAAAAGTAAAGAAATAGAAAAAAACATTTATTTCTTTACTTTTGGTATAATCGCGGCACCCGCGCTTTACTTTTAACATTAAAAGTAAAGCGTCGTTGCCGCGATGCTTGTTTTTTTTGTTGTAAAGCACTCCGTGAGAGCAAATTTGCTTTCCAGCCCTCTCTCTCTGTGTATGAGCCTCTTCCCTCTTCCCTCTTCATGCTCTGTGCCGCTATGAAGCACCGTGTGTTTGTGTGCAACACCCCTCAGTCTCACTACAGTGTCCAGGTTGTTGATTCACCTGTGGGCTTGTGTCCCCGACCCACATTGCAAACTTTCACCCCTGTGATTTCTGCTCCCCCTCTGTGTTTCTCAGTCACCTGCATGCGCTTCTCCCCATTCCCCTTCTTTTGTCCCAGGTTTGCAGTTTTATATAGTGGAAACCCGAAGGTATTGGAGCGCTATATATGAGCACCAGTTACATTACATAAGGTTGGATTTTTTTTGGGGGGGGGGCACGAGGAGATTAAGTGATTTGCCCAGAATCACATGATGCCAATGCATAGACGCTCCTGGTTCCCCAGTTCAAAGGTCAGCAGCCCTAGCTGTAACGTCACATTCTCTGCTCTTTTTGACTGGACATACACATTTAATTCTAGGACCCTGCCTGCAATCATTTCTGCCGCTCCCCTCATCACCTTCATCTGCCCTTCCCTTCCCCCAATTCCAATCAATACACAGTCCCTTCCACCAACCCTACTCGTGATCAGATCCCCAGTGCACAAGCTGCATTTCTGACAGCCTGCAGTTCACGGCATCACCAACTGCAAGGTTTGCGGGGTTCTACATACAGTGGTGCGGCCCGGGCACAGTGTCTGCACCAGCCTCAGTACATGCAGCATATGCAGCAGCAGCACTGTCACGGTGAGGTCTGCAGTGCTTTGCAGTACTGTTGGAGCCCATTACATGTGACACACAGCACTACTAAAAAGAACGAGATGGACTGCATTACCATGAGCTGAGAGACTTACATTGTAGCGCAGCGCTATAGAGGCTGAAGGTGTGCTGTGCAGGAGGCTATTTACAATGAGCTGTTATTATGAGCGGACGATCTGAAAAATACTTGGTTTTTGACTTGGTTTTTGGTCAACTGTGTGTCTTTTCTGGTTGTGCATTTGCTTCATTTTCATAGAGGAGCAATTAACGAAGGTCACAATCTGAGTTTTAAGGCACAGGGAGATTAAATGAGTTGCCACGAGTCACAGGATGTTCAGCGATGCCAAGACGCAACCCAGTATCCCCAGGTCAAAGTCAGCCACTCTGGCCTTAATACTACATCTTTTACTCTCCTTTGCCTCAATCCTTACTCACACATGCATGGCTCTTTAACTTTTGTTTAAAAATCTCTTTTGGTATTCGTTTTTTATTTACCTCTACCATGAACGGTAAATAAAAAAAATAATAGGCGTGATGACTTGGCAGTCACGCAAGCTTTGTTAGCATTAGCAAGAATGTGTTTACTTTACTAATGCTTTATAAACTACCAAAGATGTCTCCCTTAGGCTGAGGTGCATTGACAGAGCTGAGTTGACACTGCATGTTTAAATACCAGAGATTCCCGCACTTCAGGATAAGGGTGCCTTGAAAAACTGTATACTGATATTACACCTGTGGTGTGGCAGGGTTTCCGCGTGTGGCATTCTCATTTGAGGTGCACTGACGGAGCTGTCCTTTGGTATTTCATGTTTAGAGTGAAAGATTTCCAAATGCTAGACTCATTATATTTTTTGACTGACAGGACTTCCTTGAGCCCAGTTGAGGGATACTGATGGAGCCATGAGCTAAAACTACATGTCTGGAGAGGCAATTGTTTCCGCGAGGTGAACTGACGGAGCCTTGAGTTGATGTTCCATTGAAGTGGCTGCGATTTGTCAGTGCAAGGACAGAGGACTACTGAGTGAAATATGTGTCATTGACACAATGTTAAAACAATGGAGGTTGCTCCTCCGCAAGATTAATGTTCTCTCACTCACCTTTGTGTACCGCTGGTGGCTCACCCTACTGGAATGTTTCGGAGTGCTACAGTGGTGTACGCTTCCGGCGCCGTGGGGTTGCATCACGCTTTCGGTTCAGCAAATATGTCTTTGTATCTCATTGAAGTCCAGACCGAGATTGAGGGAGCCCTTCCGTTCTTCAGTGGTATGAGATTCTGCTGGTCCCATCGGCCATTCACTGAAAAATACCATGTTTCCCTTATCCAACCTGGCCTCAGCATCAGTCACTCTAAGTAGGAATAAATCAACAAAAATGACATAAATACTTGTCAGAAGCCTCCGTACTTCTCCTGACACCCTGTTTTCTAAAACAACCACACCCACTTCTAATATTATTGATCTAATAATAGGGCATTCAATATATGCAGCGCTACTGGAATTATGCGATTATGTGGTAGCAAATTTTCCCACATAATTATGGATTTGCCACATAATCCATCATCTGATGCATAATCTGCAGTGCAGATGTTAACCCCAAAAGAATTGTTTCTAGCTCAAAAGAATCAAACGATACTGAAAACATGGTGGCATTGGTTTGTGGGCAGGGGAAGGCCCTTGCCACTGGTTAACTAGTCACTTTCAGTTGCTAATGTCTGTATTTGATTGTTAAACTGTCTGGTACTAATGAGGTGAAATCTTTGTTCAGGCAGTATTACCTTGTGTAAAAAAAAAAAAACAAATGAAGTAATGGTATCAAAAAATGTGAAGCATTATTCTGCATAATTTGCCTTTTCTTGCCGCATAATGTAGTTTAACCTGCCTCATAATTTGGTACTCCCTTGCAGCATAATTCCAGTGGCCCCTGTATATATATGGGTTAATGACTTGGTTCACAATGCAGCCCAGGCTCTGCTTGCAGGTATGGAATCCTAAAATCATGAAATGTAAATCTAGGCCCTGACACGATTGATTCATTTAGATGGACATACTTTAGATGTAGATTTTAGCTTTCCCAATTTCACAAAAGTGGATCAGCTGGTTCAGTTACCATTTTTTAAATTAATTTTGAAATTATAGTGCAGGTTGTTACAAAAGGGGGATAACACAAGAGTTTCCCACCTATTTTAGATCCAAAAGTGAAATCTAGTTACCGCAGAGGAGCTGGGCAATTGCTTTGATAATGTAAAAGGTCCCAAAGGCGAGACCTATTGGCTATGCCAATGCTTGTTTACTTTGAGCTGCCCACTGTGGTGTAAACATTTGAAATAATCTTACGAAGCTCCCAACTGCTGCCACCTGTTGGAGCACTACCAGAACTGTGGCTCTTCTTGAAGGTTATTTAGAAGTATTGAAAAAACCTTTTCAAAATTCCCCACCAGTTTAATCCTAAATCAAGAACAGGAGCAGCTCCATGCTCATTCCGTGTTTGTTTCTACACCTCCGATATCAACCTAGCAGGGCCGGACTGGCCGTAGCGGCACCGGGCAATCCCCCGGTGCGCCGCACGGGTGGGGGCCGGTTTTGGGCTCCTTGGTGGCGGTTTTGTTACAGGGCCGATTTAAATCGGCCCTGTAACAAAATCGGCCAAAAACCTGCCCTGGCAAAGAGCTCGGCGGCATCCCCGGCGGGGGGGGGGGGGGGGGGGGAGGGGGGGGATGGAGTTGTGGCCGATTACTTTGCCAGGGCCGGTTGTGGTTCCCAGTCTGAACGCTAGCGAGTGTGTGTCATACATAGTGTTATAAGTATTTGCAAATATTGCTCCCAAAGTATTACACTTTTCTACATGTAGTACCATAACAAGTGGAACACACATACTTAGCTTCCTATGGTTATCCTGGGGCGTTGAGGGAGAGCAGACCGCTTCTAGCTGGTCAGTTTTACGAGTGATCCAGAATGGAATGTGGGCCCTTTTTTAGGCACTTTGCCCATGCTACAAGTGATAGTCTGTGGCCTTATTGCCTGCACGACAGGATGCAAAAGTTGTGCAGGACTGGGAACTAATGAAGTCAATTGTAAAACAAACTGTCAAACCCTTTTATAGATGGTCACAATTTTGGGTTTTTTCAAATTTCTATAGTGCGAACTCGACCCGAAGATATTGGAGCGCTTTACATGAGCACCAGTTACATTACACAAGGACACATTCATTTTTGGTAAGCACCGGGAGAGTAAGTGATTTGCCCAGAATCCCAGGATGCTGAGCAGACACAGAGGCTCGAACCTGCTTCCCCAGCTCCAAGGTCTGCAGCACATTCTCTACATTAATTTAGCAAGTGTTGTACTTTCACAGGTGTCAGATTTAATATGCCAGGATATAAGTATACCCAGCCAGTATGGACAGGTGGGCCCTTCATTGCTCAAGGGATCCATTTTAACATTCTGAACAATATTCAATAGTTGGCCACCAAGCCATCCTTGATGCTCTTGATATCCTAACAGGGCTTTTAAGTTGTGATAGGGTTCATAATTAGCCAGAATTGCAGCCGCTGTGTATGTCTGAAAAATTCCCGTATTAGACCTACTGCACCAAACTCCACCAAAAAGAGTAAAACGGTCAAATTGGTATGCAGCATGTGCTTATACAACAAAAGTTATCCCACCCCCTATGTTGGGGTAACCCCTACACAAGAGGTGTTGTGCAACTCGTGCCCTGAAATGTACCCCTGTCAGAATAGGTTGCACCATTATAAAACAGATTCAAAACTGATTTCAAAAAAATTTATTATTTTAAGGGAGTAAGAACAAGCATAGTATACAATCACGGATGATACAAATGATATCAGCTGAAAGACATCCAACCTGGAAAGCTGAGAATTGACACTAGAATTTCATTACAAAGTTCATTAATCTGGAAATATCCGAGGAATGCATTAAATAAGGAAGAGACACTAGATAGTCAGGAGATGTGCTTATCAAAAAGTATCATCATCCTATATGAACTTGGGTATTAAGGGAAAGAAAGAAAGGAAAGAAAGCAAAGACAGAAAAAAGATAGAAGAAAAGAGGAAGAAGGACAAGACAGAATGAAAGAAGAGAAGAGGATTTCCAAAGGATTCACCCAGCAACAACGACAGCATTAACCAGGCACATCAAACGGGTATTGAGCCACCAATCCCTCTGAGGCCCTTTGCACATACGTATCTAGAGTCCGCCACACCTCATTAGATATAGACGGAGAGAGGTGAGCATGATCAACTGACGTATGAGCACTACGCAAAAAAGAAACCCATGCCCACCAAGTATGATAAGAGACTGAGGAAAAAGATTTCCACTCCATGAGAATTACTTTGACCGCAATAGTTAGTAAAAGATCCAATAGTTGTAATTCCATGGCATCTAAGGGCAACGGTACCGAGGCCGCCAACGGACCTAGAAGAATTAGTGGAAAAGAGAGTTGAAACTCAATATCAAAGATAAGCATGAGGTGTTTGTGAACTAAACCCCAAAAGGGTTGGAGAAGAGAACAATTAAAGAACATATGTTGGAAGTCACCTGGTGCAAGACCACAACTCCAACAGAGATTATCGTCCTTGAGACTTAACGCGTGTAAACGAGTGGGAGTCCAGTGAAGAAGATTAATAGAAAAAAGCTTAGATTGCATTAATGAGGGGGCGATTTTATTACGAAGCGAGAGCCTACCAATATCTTGCCAAGTGTCCGAAGAAATATGATCAGTGACTTCATGCTCGAAATGACGTAGCCATTTTTGCTGCGTAACAGTTTGAGTAGGAAGTGTCGAGGACGACAAAAATTTATAAATCCTAGATGCTACATGACCAGACTTAATCCATAGGTGAAAAAGCATAATCATGGGGGAAGAAGGCTGAAACTGTATTCTAGCAAGTGCTACCTTTATCTTAAGAAAAGTATAAAAATCTAAATTAGATAGAGAAAATTGCTGGGCCAGGGTAGAGAACGGAAGAGGATCATTATTGGAATCATACAAGTGCTTAACAAGCGAGATACCTTTCCCCGCCCAGTAAAACATCAAGTCTGGATCAATATTAATTTTAATTTTGGAGTTGCGCCAAATGGATGACCATCTAGTTTTATGCAGCGGAATCGCCACTCTCATGTCAACTTTGCGAATCGCAGCAACCGTATCCAAAATAATAGATCTAGAAAATGGAATGAAAAGGGTATGCGTGGTTAAAAAAGAGGCAAAACAGATTCAAAACTGAAATCAAAATGGGGAATACCATTTTATAAATCAAGTAGCTGACAAACCGATAGAAGAAAAAAAACATTGATCTAGATTGAAGGAGGTAACCAATATTACAAAAAGGATTTCTGCCAATAGTAATATTTAGTTTTTTTGAGAGTAGGTCCAAGGTTACATAAAGCTAGAGCAGACCCACCCCACATTAGGCGCCATTGAGATGTTTACTGGATTTCTTTTGAGAACGCAGTCCGGAAATGGGTTTCTACACCCTCTGGCACTCAGGACGTAGTCAATCTACCAACTGAGGCAGCAAACCCCATAGACTGAAATCACTCTGCAACCCACTGAACATTACTTGAGTGAGGTGTGTTCTAGATAACAATCAGTTCTGTGAGATTTCACAGGGAGAGTTAGCAAGACCGAAAACCTCTTTCATCATGGAAAGACACTCTCCCGAACACTAGCAAACCAGGAATATATGTACAAGATTTTTTTTTATTTTTTATTTTTTTTTTACAGTTTTAGAGGAGACAAGTTGCTGTGCAAAGCAGACTTGTCCTTCTACCAAGGTGAAAGGAGGAGCTGGTGTCTGTGTGACACCAGGAAGATGCACTCTGAAGGGATCTGCTCTAAACATATTCCCTCCATGTAGGACTTTGGGAGCAGAATCTTACCCTCAGCTTTCATACCACTTTCTTGGTTATTGTCTTTCCTTATTCGCTCAGAAGATGCATCAACCAACCTCTTTAATGTTTTCATCACATTGCTATTAATCGCTGTCTCCCCCAAAAATCTCTAACCGCCTCTTGCTGTTTCTTGATTTGATTAAATGAATGTTACCTGTATGCATGTTATGTCATATAAATGTTGTTGGAATGCAAAGCGCTCTAATACCAGTCTTTGAAGAAGTGCTATTGTAAAACACTGTAAATAAATACAAACAGATGTTCATCACTCTAACGACAGGTGCACTGAATGTGATTGAAACCATTCTCCCTTACACATATTTTTTAAAATGATCAAACTCAAGATGGTGGGCAGGGACTTTAAGTTCATTAACAACAAAAAAATAATACACAAAAGGGGCCTCAGGTATCAGAGCAGGCTGGATTTGAGGTACACGTGAGACTAACTAACACCACCCCAGGGTGCAGGTTTAGCACGCCTAAATGATAAAATGGTTGCTCTAGCTGGGACTGCAGGTTAAGGCTGCATGGAGTGGCCACCTTGAGACCAATGGGACGTGAGAGCAGTTAAAGGGTGATCCACTGTAGACTTCTCTTTACCCGGTCCTGCTTTTTGAGATGTATTGTGACATCATTTACTGGATTGCCCTGTAATGGCCTCCCCTTGGCGAAAATGTTTCCTGGGCACAAAAAGCATGTCTTTCATTAGGGGCCACTCTAACTAAATCATAAAAACGTAAAATACAGAAAAGCGTCAGTGTCAATAAACAACATTATGAGGTACTAGAAAGCTTGTTTATCAGCCAGGGGACCCTTGTAATAACAATGTGTCCCTTCTAGAGGGACAGAGAAAACCTTCACAGCTGGCTCAACCCTCTCACAGGCTTCAGAAGCAAACCCAGGAGGCCTTACATGTACTAAAGGTGTTAAATCTGCGACTTTCATGGGAATGTGACAGGGCTGCTGAGGGTGACACGATTTCACACACAGGGATAAAATACAAATTAAACATACATTGGTACTTCTCAAAGCATTAAAACAGAGTAGAGAGAATGTTTGTGTTATTTCAGTATTCTCACATCTCCTAGCGTGCGACATCTTGTTGGAAAAGCTGTGAGCTCTAACATTTGCTGTTCGAATGCAAGAGTAGAAGTCAAACTGCGCTTCCCACACTGGGACAGCAGTGTCAGAGAAAGACTCCTCTACGGCGGGCTTCTGGCTGAGGAAGGTTCGGAGATGCTAATGACATTCTGTCAATTGTAGAAGAAAGCAGCTTTGTAAATAACCCCCATGACCCAATATAAGGTTGCCATCTGGCGCCAGGATATTAAGGCACCACGTTTCCACTCCTAGGCTTTTCTGTTACAAATCATTGTTATCCACTGTGTTAGTTGAACTTGTGTAATGGAAGCCAGCCAAGGTTACAACTCCCAGATTGCATGAGATATATGCACAGGGTGCCTGAGACTAATTCTAAAAGTAGCATGTTGGAGTCATGAAGAGTTTCATGCCACCACAAACACACTTCCTCAAACACGCATGTCGCACACACAAAATCAACATGCAGGCATGTGCACCACTGATATGTTTTTTGGGTCACATTTTGTTTTGTGCTTATGGATTCCTTTATTGATTGCCTTGGAGTGTAGATTTGTTATGTAATGCCTGAGAGTCTGTTACTGACAATCTGGTGCGATGCAGCTGCAGTAAACACAAAGAGGGCCCATGACTTTGCGCCAGGGGAAATCGGCGCAACAGGGACTGCTCCTCCATTAAAGTGGAGGACCATCGCCCCACTAACCAAACTGCCACCAGATATGGGGAAAAGTTAGTAAAGTTAATTTATTACCATTTTATTTTTCAAAACCTTGTCCCGAGCAGAGTGTCAGGATGGTAGGTAGGACTTTCTACCTAATTGGCAGCAGTAGAAAGCAGTGATAGGTAGGGCACTTAAGGTTTAAAGTGCACATGTCTTTTTGGCCAGTCGTCTTGCAATGGCCAGCCAGACATGCGCAGTTTAAACCTCTCTAACCCAGCTGTCTTAAACAGCTGGGTTAAAGACAGCATAGGGCTCCAGTGCCCTCGGGAGCGCCGTGATAGGCTGCTCCCTCCAATCCTGGTGCTGCTTTCATGCTGCATGAAAGCAGTGCCAGGATTTGTTACTGCAGTCTCCTGGACCCACGCAAGGAGGACGTTGCGCCAGGATTGAAGGTAAGCGTATTTAAAAAAAAAAGAAATTACAACTTTTTTTCCACTACGTTTCTAACATGCCAACCGCCACTGCGGCGCAATGTCTTTGACAGGTATTTACTTTCCAGTGCAAAAGGTATTTTTCACTGGAAAGACGCCCTTTTTTCAGCTGAAGTTGTGCGTTGAGCCACACTGCGTCAACGGGGCATCACATGGTTGTAACCTGCGCAGATCAGCGCATGCACCTGTAATTGTTTACATAAAGCCCGATCGACTGAGATTGGCAGACCAGGGTTTGCATCAAAAAAAATAATACCACATTAAGGCAGGGATGTTAACCTGGAGAAATGTTTTAATTTCTCCAAATTTTCCATGTATTGCACGTGTGCTTCAATGTTTCAGAATTTCTCTAAGTGTAGGATTTAGCAATAGAAAAGTATGCTTTCGGTGCAAATCCTATGCTAGACATCACATGCACACACCTCTGCAACAAGTGCAAATGTTGAGTGTAGTGTTAGGCATCCTGTTTATGAACCAGTGATGAGGAGG
Source organism: Triturus cristatus (assembly GCF_964204655.1). NCBI lineage: Eukaryota > Metazoa > Chordata > Amphibia > Caudata > Salamandridae > Triturus > Triturus cristatus. Next base: position 1,013,465,290 of record NC_140584.1, on the reverse strand, counting down.
ATAGCAGCAGCAGGCCACTTTGAATAAGTGCACTGCTTTCCCCCTGTGTGAAATGCAGTGCCTTTTCTCCAGCACATATGACCAGCAGGCCACAGAGGAGAGGTGCAGTACACCCCAAGAACTCCTGGCTCTCACAACAACCCCAACTGACGTCTTGTGTAGTAATTGCCTAACAAGGGGCAGGAGACATCCTACACTGCTTTTAGGCTTAGGGCTGCCAGTTTTTTAAGCATGAAATGATGTAATATGGGCTTTCTCCCACTTGATAATCCCACACTCCATTGCAAACAAATGGGGAAATAAGATTCACCACGGTTTTTCCAGAAACCCCCCTGCATTTCCCAAATGTTGCCATTGGATTCCTGCACAACTGCAAAGTTATAGAACTGGTTACTGGTAATCTTCATTTCTCTCAGTCCTGGTCTTCCTCATGCCAGACCTTACAATGCAGGAGCAACCTTGTTCTGATGGCAAGGATTACCTATCCCAGCAAGTAAACAAATTCATATACTTTACTGCTTAACTCCATGATGTAGTGCTCCTAAACCCCATCCCCTTCCCAGGACCTAAATGTCAACCCCAATCAGAGGGAGTTCCTGTAAATACCATGCTTCTTTCAGTCCTTGTGTACATTCAAAGTGGGGATGGGAATTAAGGATTGTGATGAAGAGGCCCAGGTGGCTTGTCCCTCTTCCTTGTCCCAGTACTTGTAATGTGATGAAGTACCCAGGTAGGTTTTAACATGTGATCACTTGGCCCAGATATAAGAAAAATACATAAGGGTTTCCGCCCCGTAACATAACACATTTTAATACAAATGCAAATGCATAAAGAATTCAAGTAGGTATAATACTCGACACATCAGAATCAAAATCTACAGATACATCTTCCCCAACATTTTTCTGATATCGGATACTGTGTTATGAAGGTATGTGGGGCACACCAAGCGTCTGCATTACAAATGCCCATCACCGAAACACCCTAAACAACTGCCCATGGTGTGCATTCCCCAAGTAGAGTGCCTTGCACCAAACATGGCAAAGTAGCACCCTCATTCTTCTTAAGTTGTTGTGATAGCTAAAGGATTCAAATGGCACAAATCTTCGGAAGAAAGAAATGGAGCAGAACGAAGCACTACAAGTCTGGAAAAAACTTAAACAAAGGTACATCAAACAATAAAGCACCAAGCTTGCCCACTCGAAGTCAAGAACAAATAACCAAAGACAACTGAGGGCTGCCTCCAGTAGGAAAAGAGTTTGTAATGTGGATAAAACAACTGGGAACATCTATGGAGCTCTATGGAGCCAATCTCTTTTGGACTGGGGAACAGGAGCTTCTGAACTATTAATGGATTAACACGTGTACCTGAGCATAGTCAACCAAGATCTTCTTGACAACCTTTGAAATTAGAAGAATCGGGGAAACGCAGAAAGAAGTCCTTTTGACCATTGGATAGCCACTACATCCATCCCCTACATTCCTGGAGATGGAACTACAGAGCAGCGATACATGACATTCACAAGGCATGGAACGTCCTGGCAGATGGTGCTACGGATATATACATTTCTTCAAAATGTCGGCATGGGGTGAAGGCAAAATATCTCCTTGGGGCTTCGGTAGTGCACGCAGCACAATTTATCAAACTGTATTGCACTTTCAGTGAAATTGCTTTTGAATGCTTCACATCATGGCGGACTATTTTTCTACTTGTTTCAATGGGATGTATTGGAAATACGTTTTATGAATTGTGACAATATTGTGAATATTTTAACTAATCATACAATAAAATAGTATTACAACTACTAAGGAGCAACGATTTGGCAGAAGTGCATTCTCCTTTGATGCAAACAGGCCATGCCATGGATGACTGAACCAGCGAGACATCTCTTGAAACAGGATGGTATATAAACCCAGAGATACAGGTGATGCAAACATTCAGCTTAGAAGGGCCCATTCTCCCTCCACAGCAGATACATTTCCTGTCATGTAGAGAACTTTCCGCAGAAACAGAACTGGCGGAAGAGCCTTCTCCTACACCGCTTAATATAGTACTGATTGAGTCTATATTCATTCCTTTGGTTTCCTATCTTGAACCTTCGAGGGACCGTTGTTGTTCATAATAATAATTGATTCCCAGGGTCCCTGGTCGACCTAACTTGGGTGCCCTTGTTGTACTATAAAATTTATCCTACATCGCAGCCAAGACCTGGAACGATCTCCCTGTGAACATCAGACGCTCCCTGACCCTGCACACGTTCAGGAAGGACCTCAAGACCTGGCTCTTCGACTGATCCGGAGCCGCTCCCCCTCCCCCAAGTGCCTTGAGACCCTCACGGGTGAGTAGCGCGCTTTACAAACCCCTGATGGATTTGGCTTCTGCCTATTGGCAAATCTTTTGGGCTGGAACTGCCAGGTCCTGGACTGGAGCCACCCCTGCTGACTCACATGGGCCATGGCTACCTGGTTGTTCATCCTCACTTGGACTGCCCGACGCATGATTTTAGGAGAGAAATGGCTCAGAGCTAGATAAATGACTGCTAACTCCTTCCAGTTGGAAGACCTTTGAATGTCCCTCATGGACCACTGACTCTGCACGCAATCCTTTGCTGCTTGTGTCTGTTTTTAGGATTCAACGGAGGAGCCAGGAAATCCCTTTGTTCAGATTTCCTTCCACCAACCACCAGTGAAGAGCTTCATGAATATGAGGAGTTACATGCGCCAAAGTCACATAATTGCAGTGTGCTAGAAATGATGAACCAAATATTGTAGATATCAGGGGGACCATGGAACTGTTGTTAGAGTCACAGACATCCCCCTGCACCCTCAACCAATCCCTGGCTGTTGCCTCGGGTATTTGCAGCAGGCTTGACAGACAAGAAGCTAATTTCTGTTTTCTGTCCTGAGGTAGGAAGATTTTATCTACATCCATCCCAAAAAAATTTCAAAATATATTGGAGTTGTTTTGAAGGGAGAAATGTGTTTTTCCCCTGATGAACTGGAATTCATGCAACAGGAGAAATCGACACACCAGCAGGACATTCTCATATGACTTTGAAAAGGAGGAGGCAAAAATTATCCAATCATCTAAGTATCAGCAAACTCAAATTCCCAAAGTATGTATCATATCCACTAAAGGAGCAAACACCTTTGTGAAGACACTTGGTGAAGTGGTAGGTCATGAACCCTTCCCAGAAAACTGAGTGATGGTTAGCAATTCTCAATACGGGGGTGTGAGTGCCACTGTGGATCTGTTGGGCCAGTAGTGGATTTGCAGCAATTCAAAGGTTTACCCTAGTGGAGCCTGCTGAGGTTCTGCTGATGTAAACGCAGTGCCACCAATGCAATTTAAACCTATACCACCACCAATACCTCCATTAGTATGACCAACAATAACAAAGTACCACCACCAAGAGGACCATCTCCACAACCACCAATGCCACCACCTACTACCAATACCACTATCTGTACCATCACCATCTTCATCACCCGCACCTCCAATACTACCAATGCTGCAAATACCACTGACAATACCACATCACCACAAACACTAGCAGGCACTGCAAAGCCAATAGGTCTGGCATTAAAGTTTTAAAACATGGAAGTATCCTTGATGCATGTCTATGTTTGCATGTGTAATCACATCAAACCCAGACCTATTTTTAATAACATACTTCTCCTTTGGCAAATTGTTTTCAGAAAAGTAAATCGTTTACTAGACACGGCAAAGTTAAGTGCCTCCAGTAGACATTGCAGCGATAGCTCTAACAAAGGCACATAGATGCAACAGCCTGGACGAGATCCTTAACTATGGTGAGTGGCGGCGCTCCAGAGCAGCATAAGCCATTGTCTCTGCTGACCAAGAAGCCGACCCTCCAAGCTCTAAACGTGCCTCAACGTTTTCTGTGAATGCGCCCCCTAACCCGATTGCTCTCCTTACTTACATTATCTGCTATTGGCCAATCCCATATTGCCTATGCCAGTTGGTCCTACGGCTCTTCCCCCAAATGCTTTCATGTTTGAAAGCTTTATTAGAGAAAAATAAGTAATACAATAAGGTGACATCAGCCAATATGAGAACAAAGGTATGAGATGGGACGAAGAAAGTAGAATCAGCCAATATCACAGTGAAAGACAAAGCATTTTAAATGGTGGGGAGGGAAGGAGGGGGGGGGAAGGGAAGAGAGAAGAAAACAAAAACATGGTATTGATCTTAGAGGATGGGTAAGCAATAATAGGAAATACAGTCAATGGCAATCAAAAAGTACAGTAAAAGGCATCATATGAATAATTGCATGAATGAAAAATAAATATGAAGAAGGTCAATATAAAGCTAAATAATAACAATATTGAAATGAAAAACTGCAGGCAAGAGTACATGAGTTCAGGGGGGCTTGAAATTATCTGAAGATAGTGGAGAGTAACACTTTTTGGCGGATTGATCAAGGTATAGAGTGAGAGGTAGCCAGTAAAATTCAACATTTCGGGAGGGTTTACAGGAGGAGGCAAAAGCAACATCAAGTCTGTGTGAGTGACATACAAGATTCCACCAACAATTGAGAGACAATTTGTTCAGAGATTTCCAATTAGAGACAATATGTTGTAATGCCAGAGCCAGCATAAGATCAAAAAGACCGCGAGAATGTGGGGGGAGGACTAAATCCTCTGAAAGGCTACCAAGAAATACTAAAGGAGGAGAAAATTGAATAGAGAGGTTGAAAATGCGAGAAAGGCGAGAGAATATCTGAGACCAGAAAATACGAGTTGAAGGGCAGAAGAAGAAGAGGTGGAAAAGATCCGCAGAAGGGGCATTACAGGTCCAACAGTTAGATACAGCATCAGGTTGAAAGCGGGAGATAGAAAAAGGAGAAAGGTAAAGTCTGTGGTAAAAGAAAAATAAGGATTGAGTGAGAGAAGCAGTACGGGAAATCTTCAAGGACCGAGCCCATATTTTGTCCCAGAGAGAAGTCGGCCATGAAGAAAGTAAGTCTGTCTCCCAGGACAATTCTAATTTTGATTTGAGACGAACTGGATTGGGGGCTGAAAAGTACCGGTAAATGATGGAAGCTTTAGGAGTTGTAGAAAGGACAGTGAGTAGAGAGGAAGATGAGGCAGGTAGGTCTTCAGAGGGGAGAGAGTAATAACGATCTAGAATGGTTTCCATAAGGATGGGGAATTTCTTTGCAAAAGAAGGAGGGCAGTGGAATTGAGACCGAAATGCAGGAAATGAGCAAGGGGATGACCCATCAAAAAGATGACGTATCCAAATGATACCTTTCGCTCTCCATGAGGGCCATGCAATAGGTCGATTGTTAATTAATAAAAGTGAATTGTACCATATAGGCAATAGTAGAAAGGATTCCTGCGATACTGAGGAAGGTGAAACTAAAGGGCGCAGAAGAGAAGAAGTATGCTTGAATAAAAGGGGATTAAGGCATGGGGCTTTAGAGGTAAAACGAATTACTTCTTGGAAAGAGTACGGAAGCAGTAGTTCCTGTTCAACAGAAAGCCAGAGGGGAGAAAAAGGGGAGGGTTCCTGAGATAACCAGCGGGAAGCCTGTCGAAGGTAAAAGGACTTGTGATAGAGGCGAAAGTCTGGAAAGTTGGTACCACCATTAAGTTTAGATTTACGTAAGTTGGAAAGCGATATGCGGGCTTTTTTCTGCTTCCAAAGAAATTTGGACAACGTAGAGTCAATGCGGCGGAAATAGGAGTTTGGGATACGAAGTGGGAGCATGGATAATAAATAGATCAAAATGGGGGCAATCATCATTCTGATGGAGTCAAGACGGCCCCACCAGGAAAGAAATAGTGGATTCCAAGAGGTGAGTAATGAGTCTATCCTAGATATGACTGCATTCATGTTGAGTTGAATGGAGGAGGATATAGAGCTAGAAAAAAGAACGCCGAGATATTTAATTTTTGTAGAATTCCAAGCGAAGCCAGTAGCCGTGAAAAAGTGGGGGAGACAAAGTGTGGTTAAAGGAAGAATCTCTGTTTTGTCCGAGTTTATTTTGTAACCGGAGACCAAGGAGAATTGCTGAAATTCGTTTAGTAATGCGGGGACTGAGGTAGGCGGGTCAGAAATAAATAAAAGAATATCGTCAGCATATGCAGACAATTTAAGATGACGTTTACCGTACGGGAAGCCAGAGATAAATGGATTACTGCGTATGGAGGTAAGGAAAGGTTCAAGCGCTAAAATAAATAAAAGAGGTGATAAGGGACAGCCCTGACGAACACCCCGTTGAAGTGTGAATGGGGAAGTGAGTTGACCATTAACGAGAACAGACGCTTTGGGCATAGAATATATCAAAGAAATATAAGATATGAATTTAGGGTTAAAGCCGTGCCATTTTAAGGAAGCCAGAAGAAAAGACCAATCAACCCGGTCGAAGGCTTTCTCAGCATCTACTGAAATGGCTGCAAGGGGAATCGATAGTGAAGGGGCTTTACTTAAAACATTAAGAAAGAGTCTAGAATTGTCCGAGGTCAAGCGGCCCCTGACAAAGCCGCATTGTTCTTTCCCTATAAGATGTGGTAGGAGCGGGTCAAGGCGAAGAGCTAATAGTTTCGCAAAAATTTTATAGTCAACATTAACTAGAGATATAGGTCGATAATTTTTACAGAACTTAGGATCTCTACCATCTTTAGGGATAAGGCATATGGTAGCGTCCTGAAAAGAGCCTTGGGCTGATCCAGTAGAACAAAAAGACTGAAATAGAGATAAAAGGTGGGGTAAAAGAAGGTCTGAGAAATGTAGGTAGAATTCAACTGGGAAGCCGTCCGGTCCTGGGGTTTTCCCCTTAGTGAGGGAGGATAGAGCAGAGGACAGTTCCGAAATCGTGAGGTCAGAGTCAACAGCCGAAATATTAAGGTGGGAAGTATCTGGTTGAGGTATGTTGTCAAAGTAGGATTGAATAAGGTCTGGGGTGGGAGGGTTTTCCGGAGTATATAGAGTTTTATAAAAAGAGTGGAATTGTTCCAAAATTTCTGCATTGGTATGAAGAAGTACATTAGAGGGGGAATAAATAGAATCAATATTAGTACGTTCTTTACGAGATTTTAAATAATTAGCTAACAGTTTACCTGATTTATTTCTACCTCCATAAAATCGCGCGCTGCTCCGGAGAAGAAAAGAGGAGGCAGAGTCTGTGGTAAGTTTGTTAAAGGCAATCTTAGCCTTAAGCAATTCAGGAGACATAATCTTATCAGAGGAAGTATAGAATTGATGTTCCAGAGATTTAATATGAGCAAGGGTGACTTTACGTTTTTGAAGGAATTTTTTCTTCTTTTTAGAGACAAAATCAATAATAAAACCTCGGGCTGTGGCCTTGAAGGAATCCCAAAGAATATGAGGTAGGGTATCAGGCGTAGAGTTAAGATGAAAAAATTCAGAAGCAAAAGCACGAAAAGAGGAGGAAAAAAGAGGATCAGTAAGAAGAGAAGGGTTGAAGCGCCAGCGAGAAGATTTAGGAGTAGGAGGAAGAAGGTCAAAAACAGTAGTAATAGGAGCATGGTCAGAGATAACAATTGGTTCAATAGAAGAAGAAATAAGGTGTTGAGAAAGAGATGAAGAGAGAAAGATATAGTCTAAGCGGGAGAAGGAAGCATGAGGAGGAGAGAAGAAGGAGAAATCCATAACGTCTGGGTGAGTGAGTCTCCATGAGTCTACAAGATGAGTTTGGGTAATAGTGTCAAGGAATTGTTTATGTGGTTTATGAGGGGAGAAACGAACAGAGGATCTTCGGTCTAAAAATGGGTCAATGATCTGGTTACAATCTCCACCCAATAGAAAAGCATCATCTTTATGTTGAATACATTTTGCTGTGATGGAGGGCCAAAAAGAGGAGTCAAAACATGTGGGACCGTAAACATTGAATATCGTAAGTGGGATATTGTTAATTAGTAGTTTAGCTAAGACCCAGCGTCCCTCGTCATCCTTTTCTTCTAGAACTACTTTACACTGGAGTCGCTTATGAATCAAAATGGCTACTCCATTCTTTTTTTGAGAAGCAGGAGAAAATAAAACAGTTCCAACCCATAGTCGCTTTAGCTTTAAAGATTCGATGTCAGATAGGTGAGTTTCTTGAATAAGGACGATGTCTGGATTGTAAGAGGAAAGGTGGGAGAGTACTCTTTGCCTTTTGATAGGGTGATTAAATCCTTTCACATTCCATGAAACAACTTTGAAGGTGAAAGCTTACTAAACTGATCTAAATCAAGAATTGCAAAAGCATACTGTACATGTAATAATAATTCAAACTGTATAGAAGTATTAACCATAAAACTCTTCAAAAAGGAAGAAGGAAGAATAGGTAGAAAAGGAAGAAGAAAAAGGAAAAGGGAGGAGGAGAGGGATGGGAAAAGGGAAAGGAGATCAGTGGGGAAGGAAGAAGGAAGAAAAGAGAGAATGCATAGAAGACAGTACAAATCCAGAAGGATGACTGTATTAAACATACCTGAAAGAGAAAAAATACACATAGGGAAGGTGGGGAGGTGGTGATGCTTTACAAGACGTACGGACCAGGATCAGGAGGAGAACCACATCGAGACCGCACAAAAGGAACATGGAATGGGACAAGGTGTTGAGAGGAGTATCCGATACATATCCGTCTGGGGAGGAAAAAAGGGAAAAATGTTAACAAACATAACATGTAGACGTAAAAATTGAAGTCTAGAGAGTAGAAAAGAAAATAGAGGGATATATAGGAGATGCCAGAAACAGATAAAGAAGAGAAGTGATACGAAAAGAGAGTGTAAGAACTGAGATGAAAAGTAAGGAGAATATACGAAGTCAAAGACAAGCCATTAGGAAGACAAACAAGTTAAACAATAAAAGTCCAATTTCAGCCACTGGTCGAAGCAGAAGAGGAGGCGTCCATCCCTTCTCCACTGTGTAGAAGAAGAAAGTTCCTTAATTCTCCAGGTTCCTGAAATGACCAAGTCTTTTCTCGATAGGTGACTCTGAAAGTACAAGGATGAAACAAGCCATATCTTGCTCCCAAGGCGCGCAGAGAGGGACGCATAGCCAGAAATTCTTTACGTCTGGAGGCGGTGACATTAGAGACATCTTGAGAAAAATATACTCGTTGACCTTGCCAAGACACTTGTTTTTTACTCCTCGCGGCTGAGAGAATCAATAAAAGATCTGTGTATTTCAGAAATAAAATAATGACTCCACGAGGTTTTGAAGAGGAGCCCGTTCTGGCACCTAGTCTATGGGCTCTTTGTATACTAATGGAGGTGGAAGGTGGTAGGTCCAGAAGTTTCGACAAGAAAGTGGTGAAGAAAGTTACTGGATTATCCCCCTCAAGATTTTCCGGCAAATTGTAAATACGGAGGTTATTCCTCCTATTTCGATTTTCCAAATCCTCTGTATGCTTTTGGAGTGAGAGGACCGTTTTTTCTAAAGAGTCTATACGTTGTGTGTTGGACTGAACTTCAGGGAGGTGCTGTTCAACAGTAGAGAGACGGGCATCCATATTATCCCATTTATCTTTTAAAAGCTGCATATCTGTACTCGTCTTTTCAATAAATGGGCGCAGCGCACGCAATTCCTCTAGAATTTGGTCAATAGAAGAATGAGAAGGATTGTCTTCTGGTGTAGGAGAATTTTGCTTGAGGCGCTTGCCCGCCGGAGCGGGTGGGGAAGACTTACTGGTGTTAGTATGAGCCAATGATGATTTTGGAGTCGTCATTTTCGCAGATACAGTGGCTCTATTTGTACCAGATGAAGATGCACCTGAAGCACTCCTCGATGGTATGAAGACAAATTTAGGTTTGCGTAAGTTGACCATAGAAAGGAATGAACGTGCGACAATATAGGCTCAATTCCCTGTGAGAAGACTAAAGGTGCATGTGAAATGTTCCAGAAATATCTCCAAAGAAAGGGAGAAGCACCCAGACGTAACTCAGTGGGAAAGGCGACAGAGAATTAGAGTATGCTAAAATAACGAGTACAAAAAGGGGAGAATGGCTAAAATGGAAGCACAGGAAGGAGCATCCTGAAGTAGCTGAGGCGCAGGAGAAACAGGCAAAAAGTCTCAGAGAACGTTGTTATCATAGCGCCATGAGGAGGAAATTTAGGATAAAAAGTATTTCAGAGCAGCGAGCATGTTAGAGCGGGAAACATCCAGTTGTCAGGGGTGAAGCGCCGTAAAACTGCGTATTTGGACGTTTCCTCTAATGTGGAGGAGGAGAGAAAAAACGGAGTAAAGGTGTCTTGTACAATATATATAAATCTCACCCCTGAGGTGAAGTCGGTGTCTGAAAGTTCATTGGTGTCCAGTGGCACATCGTGTGGTGACAGCTCGTATCAGCAGAGGCTCAGATGCTCGAAAGAACTTCAAAATGGCCGCTCCGTGAGGGGCAGGGAATTCATCACGGAGAGGGGCGAAAACGGCTCCACCAGCGATGAAAAGCTGCTCCGCCGATTCCGCTAGTGTTCCGCCAACCAAGTCCGGCAACGGTGCTCAGTAGCGGTCCCGTTTACATCGGGAAAAAACGCCGTGAGGTGTTCGATGTGGCGGAGCTCCGTACCTAGCCGGCCATCTTGCGCGGCATCCAAGCCACGCCCTCCCCCCAAATGCTTTCAATCATGCCCATTTTGCAAATGTGGAAATAATACATAAACAGCACAATGTAATCATTTGCCAAGTCAATACTGCAGTTGTACTCCTAGTTAGCTCTGGCATAGAGACAGCTTGAGCTGTGTGTCCTGTCTAATTAATGTTTAAAAAATAAATCACACCAAAAATACAGATCTTCATCCATACAGTGGCTTTTGGTAAGCCTTCTTCAGCCATTGGTCTCTTCAGGTGTCTTTCAAATGTTGCATGTATTCACCAAGGCATATAGCATGGCGCAGTAGGTCAGCCCACTTCATCTATTGGCTGTCTTGCTCTGCGAGCGCTAGTATTTTGCTTGATGTGCACAGCCCTCTGAAAAGGATGCCCGCCCGTAGGTGCTACGGATGGGATTCCCGGGCTGCTCCCTTATTTTCATATTTTTATTTTAGACTTTTTTTGCATATTGCTTATGGACGACAAAAAGAATCAAAATTGCACTCTTTCCAAAGCTCATCCATTAGCTTTGCCTATGCTTGTTTTTGTCTCTCCTTTTCGGCATCGAAAAGCAGTTTACGTATGCACAAACGCTGTGATCCAAGAGTTACCATTTTTGGATGCATGTTAAAAATACAAATATCCTTTGCGCAACGGGCCCTATCTCATCAATTCATAACAGCAAATTGAAGCACTCGAGTTTACTCGTCTGACACATTTGTGAGGATTTTTGCTTTAGATTTTTGATGTAAGAAGGAATCCTTTTACAATAAGTGAGGGGCAACTGAAAAATTGTCTTTAACATCAAACTGTCCTTTAGGACAGGAGCACTGGTCGTGGGTGCCGCAGTATCCTATCACTCTCCTATTGGAACGGAGGACAACCCATATCGCCATGGATACCGCACGTCTACCCATCGTTAGGGCTACACAAATAATTTCTACATAAAAATATATGAAAAAAAATATGCAAATATTTAAATATGAAATTTCTTGCAAACTGCTACAGAGCGTAGGTTAGTTAGAACGCCTCCTCCGCGTGAAAGCTGATTTTCAAATGCTAGGTTCACATTTCCTAAAATAAACTCATCTGCATGATATTTCACACTCCCGGCCCTTCTGCCAAGTTTGTGAAGGATGCCAACTCTGTGTACTGTACATTGCTCCTCTCCTCCCAGGGGGAGGGCAAATGCATTTCGCACAGATTTCCATTTCAGAATGTGTGCTTGCTTTTAGTGCTGAAGTAACTACCTAAAACAAAAACACATCCGGGCGAAGGCCTTTCTTTCACAAATACTATGAACGTTTGGAGTCCTTTTTTCTGCATAGATATAAGCAGCCAAAATGAAAATTTTAGTAAATGAGAGCTAGGGTGTTTTTTCCATGATCATTTCGTTTCTGTGGAAGTGACACAAACTGCACTGGTGCAACTGCATGCGGGGCCTTCGATGGGCCACGTGCCATCCCTCTGCCGAGTGCATCCGGTTTATGTGGGAAGAAAACAGAAAGCTTTCAATGGGGGCTCCTGGGGGTGGCAATCGGAGATTGTCGACCCCCGGGCAGCTTCGGGCGGGTAGTACGGCCTGGGACTGGAGGCTACGCTGATTGGACGGCGTTTTATCAGCGCGAGGCGAGGAGCTGATAATTCTGTGGCGCACTTAGTTTGAGGCATGTTGGAGGTAGGGAATACAAATATTTTGACCCACCCTTCAATGTTTTATTTATGTATTTCCAATTCATGTATAAATTCCTGAAAAACGTTCTTGCTTGGTGGTTGTCGCTTGGACAGGTGGCAGAGTTGGAGGAGATCAAGACAGGGAGGAAGGGTTGGGGGCATTAGGAATAGCTTCGGACAGAGGGAAGCAAGGGAACGAGGTTGGAGGCAAGAGGTAGGCAGGAGTGGTAAATAGGGGTTTGGGGAGGAGGATTAGGCAGAACAAGGTGGGGTAATAGTTGTGATGGGATAGATTGCTTAGGGGCGGGGGGTGTTAGTTTGGAATATGTTTTGTAATATGATCTGTATAGAAATATGTATCGTATTGCCTACCTGTCCAATAAAGCGGCCTTTTACCCCGTATTTGGGTCTCAGACGTGCTTATTGCCCGAAGAGGGCTTTAAGTGGGCCGGGTCCTGCACCGGTAGTTTTAAAAAGCAGGTGGCGAGACGGGGCCCTATCGGGCTCTCCATTTTTTTACTCTCAGCTTCAAGGTGAAAAAATAAATCTTAACTCTGCAACAGCACCCCCTTCACTGCCTTTGAGGTATCTTCAAAGAGACTCGTTATATTTCTTCCAGTCTCATCATTTCAGATTGGAAACCTTCTCAATATTATATACAACAACATCATAGTTGTTGTCTATTTATCTTATGCAACTAACAACCAATGGCAACGCCAATAGTCCTGGCTTGTTATAGGTATAATTTTACTTGTTGTAACATATATCTGGATGCAATGACAGAAGCGGCAAAATACCAGTAGGGAGGCACATTGTGCTAAGCACAGATTTTTAGCTTTGAACATCGACCACACCCCTTTGAGAGACCCACAGTTTTTTCATCCCACCTATAACCTTGATCTTAAATACTCTGACAGAGCGGATGTGATGTCACTTTACTTCTAAATTGCACTATTCTGGGGCGTTGCCTTGAAATTCATTCCCATTTTCCATCACAGTATCACATTGAAAAAGCTGTATGTTTTAATCCTTGAGTTGGGATGGAAAAGTCCTCTGCATGGTAAAGACGTGTACCCATGCCCTGAGTGCCCAAACATTATGTTGTCTGGGTCCTTAATGCCAGAGGGAGGGCATGGAGTTTCCGCTTGCCAGTGTTGAGATTGACCTCAATGGCAAGGTGGCCATGATTTATGTTGAGGTAAGGGAAAAGTAAGGAGCTGAATGTGTTTTGGAATGATTAGATTGCCCCAGGCTTGGTGCCAGGAATATAGGCCTTTATGGCTTGGACAGCATCTGCTGCACAGGCTGCTCATCAGTCTCAGAGCGAGGTTGGATCATCTCTTATTTGCAGGGACCAGGACAAGTTAGTTTGCAGGAAAGAGCAGAATCCCAGAAGGCAGTAGCCGTGGAGGTCATCGCTTCTGCTCTTGAGGGAGAGGAGGATGGTGCTCCCGAAGTGGACCGTTTGCGGAGTCTGGGTCACTTCCAGAGCTTCAGGGTTTGTAAGCTGTTGGAGGGCCTACCAGGGAAGATTTCCGTAAGACACACAAGGAGCGCCCTACGCTTGTGCAACATTTGGAAGGAAGCCCAGATCAGGTCAGCAAAGGAGTGGTCTGAAAACTCTAAGTTGGCTGGGAGGATAGTCTACTCTAGAGTGAACTGGTAAATACTGAGCCAGGAACTAGCAAGAGGGTAGCTTGTTTAATTAGTGCATAGGATCTTCCTGTTATCACTGGACCATGAAGTGCCCTTAGCAGGACACTTAGGGATTAGAAAAAGTCAGGATAGGTTGGACCCTCTGTTCTACTGGCCAGGGATGCGCAGCGACACAGAGAGTTTCTGCAGAACCTCTCCAGTTTGCCAGATGAGCGCTAAGACTGGAGGGAATACAAAGGCATCATTAGTGCCTCTACCAGTTATGGTTTTCCATTTGAGAGGGTGGGAATAGACATTGTTGGTCCATTTGACACCCCTCACAGTCAGGCAACAAGTACATCTTGGTTGGGGTGGATCATGCCACCAGATACCCTGACGCTATACCTCTGAGAAGCATGACTGCAAAGGTGATAGTGAGAGCTCTCCTGCAAAATTAACTTAATCTCTTCTTACATGAGAGAGAAGTGGGAGCAAGCTGGTGTGAAATACCCCTTCCGCACAGCATACCACCCATGGTATGGCGGAGCGGTTCAACAAACACTGAAAAGCATGATGGGAACTCTGCCAGAGAACCTTAGGAGGAAGTGGGATCTTCTCCTGCCATGTCTCTTGATTGCCTACTAAGAGAATCCACAAAAGGGAGGAGGGCTCAGTCCTTTGAACTTCTGTATGGACACCCCGTCCGGGATCCACTCACCTTAGTAAGAGAAGGTTGGAAGGGAACCTCAAAGTCTCCACAGAAGGTTGTGGTGGATTATGTGATTGACCTCTGGAAGTTGATGGCGCAATACATGGGTCAGGAACAGGAAAACCTTTAGGCGAGCCAAACGCTGATGAAGAAATGGTATCACCAGAAAGCCAAGATAACTGGGGATCAGGATGGTTTGGAGGTGTTCGTGCTAAAGCCTATTTGTCCCAGGGCTTTGGAGGGCAAATAGTGTAGGCCATTCAAGGTAGTTCAGAAAGAGTCTGAAGTAAACTATGTAATGGACACAGGTGCCACAAGTGAACCCAAGAGTGTGTTCCATGTGAACAGACTGAAGCCTTACCTCCTTAGAGACTACAGATTGAATATCATGGCTAATGCAGGGGAAGTTGAGGAAGACAGTGAGCCTCTTCCTTACTTGCTGCATAGTGAGCTAAAGGATGGCACTGCGGAAGGGGTTCAGTTAGCCACTGAGTTAACACCTGAGCAGCAAGTAGAGTGTAGAGAGGTGTTGGGGTGGCTTGCCAACCTCTTTTTTTCAAGGACTCCAGAGTTGACACCTGTCTGTGTGCATGACATAGAAACCGGTAACAGTCTGATAGTGAATGGCAGAATGTACACAATGTCCGATCAGGGTCAGGGATGGATTAAACCAGACGTTGCCAAAATGTTGGATTTGTGAGTCATTGAGAGATCTAGTAGTCCTTAGTCTAGTCCTGTTGTTCTAGTACCAACGTATGGGTCTACTGAGTTGCCTTTCTGAGTGGACTACCGAGCCCCCAATGAGGTAACTAAAACTGAGGCCCATCCGATTCCCAGAGAGGATAAGCTTGTGGATTGATTGGATGTTGCAAAATACTTGAGCACCTTGGATCTGACCAGCAGATATTGGCAGATTGCTGTGGCACCAAATGCTAAGGGGAAAACTGCATTTTCTATGCCAGAAGGGCTGTATCAATTTTAAGGTGTTGGCCTTTGGGTTAAAAAATGCTCCTGCACTTTTTACTGCCTGGTGAACCATGTTCTTGCTGGATTGGAGGGGTTCTGTGCGGCCTATTTAGATGACATTACAGTGATCAGCAATTCATGGAAAGGCCACTTGGGGCACCTTCGACAGGTGTTGGCAAGGGTACAGGAGGCGAAAGTGACCATCAAGGCCATTAAGTGTTGGGTGGTCTAGTCCTCTGTAGTCTACTTTGGGCATGAGGAGAGGAACTGGATTATTCGCCTGTTGGATGCCAAGATTCAGACTGTGAAGGAGTTAGAGGTACCCACTACCCATACTGAAGTGAGGGCCTTTTTAGGACTCAGTGGGTATTACAGAAACTCTTTGGCCAACTATGGAAGTATAGTTGCCCCATTGACTGCTTTGACATCTATGAAGCATCCCAGGAAGGTATAAATGGACTGCAGAGTGTCAAAAGGATTAAGGAACTGAAGAAAGCAGTATGCACTGTACTGGTACTGAAAGTGCCTGACTACAGTCAGCCTTTCATTGTACGGACGGATGTCCCTGACAAAGCAGTTAGAGCAGTGTTAGCTTAACTCAATGACAAAGGTAGAGAGCATCCTGTAGCCTTCATTGGTAGATTAATACCCAGAGAGCAGAAATTGGCAGCTATTTAGAAAGAGTGCTTTGCCATAGTATGGACCTTGCATAAGTTCTGCCCATATTTGGCTGGCACTAAGTTTGTGGTGCAAAGCTATCATAAGCCACTGAAATGGTTGATGGTAATTAAAGGATAAAATCCCAAGTTGTTGAGATGGTGTATTTCTTTGCAAGGGTTATACTTTGTAGTTGTGGACAGGGCCAGATTGAGGAACGGGAACGCTGACCTTCTTTCTCACCGGTTTAACTGATCTGACCACCCAGCCTCCTCAGATTTGGAGTTGGTTTCGGGTGTTCTGATCAACGAGGGGAGCCCGTTGGGACAGAAAAGTCCTCTGCATGGTTAAGATGTGTACCCATGCCCTGAGTGTCTAACTGTACTGCTGCCTGGATCCTTAATGCGGATTTTGTTTTTGTCAAAGACGCACACGGATCATGCTTGTGCATCGTGACATAGGCCTGTCTCACGGATTTCATTTAGAAATTGGGTCTCTAGTTGGCAGAGTTATGTGCTCTACCCAAGTAGGGACCGCAATCCTAGTCAGGGTAAGTGGTCACACACTTAGAATTAATCTGTGCTCACCCTTTGGTAGCTTGGTGCATTGCAGTCAGGCTAAACATAAGAGGCAATGTGTAAAGTATTTGTGAACAAAGACATGCAGAAACTCAGTGAAAACACCACAAAAAGACTCAACACTGATTTATAAAGCTGGGGTACCTTTATCTGATTGAAACAAGACCAAAACGACAAAAATCCAATTAGTACTGATCAAAATATGCTCATTCAAAAAATGCAAGTAGGTCTAGCACTCACAATCGGGAAACACCGGTGGTCACGTATGACTGAGAAGAACAAACCCAGTTCAAGTGCCGGGAAGGTTCAGGAACCCTCCCATTTGGTTTTGGGACCACAAGCAGTAGTTTAGGTGCGGAACTTTGAAGAAAGCGCTGCACGGGTCTCTCAGGACTGAAGAATAGGCAAGACTCAGTTGCGAGCATGTGACTCAGCTCAAAGGACCTTCGCCGGTCCAGCTCATGTGATCAGTATCTGGTTGTAGGAGCCATGGTGGTGACGGCCTCGGGGCCTCATCACTGGAGCTCCCAGGCAGAAGATGATAGGCGGTGCGAGTCAGCCTCAGGCTATCAAAGCTACGGCTATTTCCCTCAGGGCACAAACAGGTTGATGACGTCAGTGCACAGCGTTAACTGTGCTCCCATGGGTGGCTGATGCATTGTCAATAGGGAAAGCTACCATAACCACAGCAACACGGTGAGGCCACACTGAGAGGCCTTCCCTCAGTGCTGCAGCATTGTTGTTGTGTGAAACACGATGATCTTTTGCAGGTCCAAAAGCAAAACATTGGACCTTTGTGAATACCCTTTGGCAGGTTTAGGAATTGACGCACTATCCTGGCTGGAACTAGGCTGCAAGACTAGCAGGCTTCAGAGTCTAGCAATGACGTTGGAGGGATTGAAATCTTTTCTGACCCTGAGATTTCCTAAACAGAGGGCAAGTCGACAAGCCCTTGGAGAACACTGGAAGATAGGCACAAGGCAGACGTAGCTGGCTGAAGGCTAGGAGAGCAAGGCAGGCGGCAAAGTGGCAATCCCTCCTGTAGCTCAACAAGCAGCAGGCCAACACAGCAGAGCAGTTGGCAAAGTGGCAGTCCCTCCTGGCAGCACAGCAGTCTTCCTGGCAATGTGCAGATGTAGTCCAGTGATGTCTGGTTACAGGTCCAAATGTGTCTGATTAGAAGGAGTCAGCACTAATACCCAAAAGTGCCTTTTGATGTGCACAGGTACCCTTTCAGCCCAATCCTGTCTGCTAGGCTAATCCTGGGGTGTTGATCAGTGCTTTGTGTGAGGGAAGGCCACTGCCTATTGAAGTGTACATATCAGTCCCTCCCCTTCCCTCTGCACAGGAAGACCCATCAGTATGCAGATGAATTCAGATGCAGCTGAGTGTCCTGTGTTTGTGGGTGTCTAGAATAAATGCACAATCTGTAGTAGTCACCCAAACCCAGAAGTGTATTGGAGACAGGTTGGATGGCACATAAAGAGCAGAGAAAAGCCCACTTTCTAAAAGTCATTACCCAATCATGGTCAAGGACCTGGGTTCAATGTGATACAGAATACAATGGTCCTGGACCTCTGATTACAAATTGGTATAAATCAAAAATCACAGTAGTAAGTAAAAAGCCTGAATGAGTAAGCTCTCTGAAGTCAATACTTCACAGAAATAACTTTGAAGAAAAGTGCAACAACCATAATGCTTTATCATACACCCGGCATTTATTAATTTATATCACTGGGTGAACAGTTAAATATTCACTGTTTATGAGGGGAAATGAAGGTTGCTCCAGTGGGAACGTGCAAAGAAAAGGAGTTAGGGGTGCTCCGGTGAATATAAGAAGTGAAATTAGAATCACAGAAGAATGCAGGAGAGAGTATTAAAACCATTTACTCCTGGACTGGTTATACATCCCAGTCTTCTAAAAGACTTGGTCACAACAAAGAGTAGTCAACACTTTTTTGTACAGTTCATAAACACAAAAAATGTTTGAATTGAATTGCACGTCTAAAGGTAGAGCTAATGATCCAGGCCACTTAAGGGGGAGGTGTCGACGTTTCGACCCGACTTAGGGCTATGAGGGAGATTCGTGGCCTCAGCCTTGCGGGTCTTCTTCAGGACTAGGTGAGCAACCTAGATAGGTGTGATGGTTGAATCCTACACCTGTAGGGGAGAGGGGACCGGGGTCAGAAAGTTGCACTAATGGGATGATCATGTCTGATTTAATGCGTAGCCACGCTTACCAACAATGTATGTGCGGGACGCGCAGTCATCATCAACACACACACAGATGTTTGTTACTTGACCTTATTGGCGCCGTACGCCCTAGTTAAGAACACAGGATTCTTCTAGCTTTCTTTATTTACATGTGGATTGCCGCACTCATAGCGGTCGCCTCATAACGGAAGAATGGATACCGCGGGGATGGACTGGAACACCTAGTGATCGGGAGACACACAATTTGCTGTGTTATTGATATTGGTGCCGCTCGTAGGCTCAGACTTTGTTTGAAACCGGCTGGGCTCCCATTTTGTACCAGGTCTACGGCTGCTGAGGACGCCACG
Source organism: Triturus cristatus (assembly GCF_964204655.1). Lineage (NCBI taxonomy): Eukaryota > Metazoa > Chordata > Amphibia > Caudata > Salamandridae > Triturus > Triturus cristatus. The sequence continues at coordinate 1,013,445,948 of NC_140584.1, read as the reverse complement.
TAGCTTCTAGGGGGACCGCTGCTCTCACCTGGAAATCACCACAACCGGGACTGCGAGGACCAGGGTGCCCTGCATACAACTCACCTGTTGCACCTGGTTCCTCTTCCCGACCCCGCCTCCATCAGCTACTTCACGCCTCGCGGCCCCCGCTTCGCGGGAGCCGCTCGTAGGCTCAGACTTTGTTTGAAACCGGCTGGGCTCCCATTTTGTTCCAGGTCTACGGCTGCTGAGGACGCCACGTAGCTTCTAGGGGGACCGCTGCTCTCACCTGGAAATCACCACAACCGGGACTGCGAGGACCAGGGTGCCCTGCATACAACTCACCTGTTGCACCTGGTTCCTCTTCCCGACCCCGCCTCCATCAGCTACTTCACGCCTCGCGGCCCCCGCTTCGCGGGAGCCGCTCGTAGGCTCAGACTTTGTTTGAAACCGGCTGGGCTCTCATTTTGCTCCAGGTCTACAGCTGCTGAGGACGCCACGTAGCTTCTAGGGGGACCGCTGCTCTCACCTGGAAATCACCACAACCGGGACTGCGAGGACCAGGGTGCCCTGCATACAACTTACCTGTTGCACCTGGTTCCTCTTCCCGACCCCGCCTCCATCAGCTGCCGCTCGTAGGCTCAGACTTTGTTTGAAACCGGCTGGGCTCCCATTTTGTTCCAGGTCTACGGCTGCTGAGGACACCACGTAGCTTCTAGGGGGACCGCTGCTCTCACCTGGAAATCACCACAACCGGGACTGCGAGGACCAGGGTGCCCTGCATACAACTCACCTGTTGCACCTGGTTCCTCTTCCCGATCCCGCCTCCTCTTGCACTCTCACCCACAAGTAAGGCCCCGCCCAAACGCACCAGCGGAACGCGCGCGGGACGCAGCTCGGGGCGAAGACCGGGCAAAGAGCGGGCCATTTGAGGCTGTTCGAGACTGTACGAGGCCGGGCTGGGCATCCCCCTTGGTCAGAATTGTCTAAGGTAAATTCATTATGGCTACCGGCCTATTGAGACTGGCTCCTAAGGGATGTTCTGTTGCGGGGACCTTGGACAATTTTATTACTCGTGCGAGTAGCGTTTTGGCTTATGAGATTGCTGCTACTGAACGCAGATTATCCCTGGATCCCTTACTAGGGAAACGTTCCTCATTAAGAGGAATTATGTCTATCCCTTCTCCTGACAAACTCGTGCCTTTGCACCTGGACGGCTCATTAGACGAGCATTTAACATCAATCCCAGCTTCTTTTGAAGGCCCCATTTCATCTAACCCACCTGTCAGACGGGCTATAGAGGCCAACGCACTATCGACCAAACCCCCTTCTCCAGTTTCCATTTTTAATTGCGCTACAACAAGGTCTAAGTCTGATCGGAGCACAAGAAGTAAACACCCTGGGGTGAAGCCAACAGCAACAAAAGGGAAAAAATGCGAGGGGGCCCCTATGAGATGTCCTTCTAAGAAAAAACAAAAAAGCACGATAGATCCTAATCCAGATCTCAATACTCCTACAAAGGATAATGATCCACCTAGAGCCCTTAATCGGGACCCTGTAGTGCCCCCTAGCCCTATATTTATAGGTGAGGAGGAACCTCGGGGCTTGACACATGATTCTGTTTGGGGTAAAATGGTATCTTTAATCGACGAGAGTTTGTCCCCTCTTATTAAGCGTCTATCTATATTAGAAGGTAAAATAGCATTGATAGCTGATACCGTTCAATCTAATTCTGCGGCAATGGTTCTCTCAGCCCAGAAGGCTTTTAGTCATCAACAGGTTCCACCATTAAATAACAGAACAAGCAAGTCAGGTGCTGATTACTTTCCTCGTTATAATCCACCTCCAACCGAAAGTGATATACCTTCCCATAACGACGGTGGGACCGTTCTTCCTCTTCCCCTAGATCAGGCTCAGGCTATAGGTGCCATAGGCCGTTTGGCCCGCCCACCACCCCAACCCATACCTACTCCCCTCGTAAATCCCAGTTCAAATACTCCCCTTAGTTCCAGGAACCTTCAAATAATCGACCTGCCTCCAGATTGCAGCCCATACGTTGTGGTTCTCACAGGTGTTCCTGAACTTCCCCCCGATAGGGCTGAACCATATCAGTCTTTGAAGAATAAGGTAACACATTGGCTGAACGAAAACAGACCTCTACCACCTAACTTAAATGGGGAAATCATGATGGTGCGTAGAGTGTCTTGGGTAGGTCGGGGTGTGAAATCTATAAGGGGAGATTGCATTGTTGTAAACTTCATGGATAAAAGGGTGGTAAAATGTGTGGGGGGGGGGGGACCAGATTTATTGACGGAATCCAAACCTCCTTCCTATCACATTTCTATCCGTTGGGAGCATCTAAACACAGGATGGGTTTAGTAAACCCATATAGGGAAAGAGTGGGGGTGGGATACGGCCAGAGAGGAATCACAGAGGCAGATCCCCACGCTCTATGTACCAACATACCATGTTATAACAGATTTAGTCTGTTGGATCGTGTGGATTGACTGAAACCCGTCTCTGATACTGGGCCTTGTGCCACAATGCAGGTGGAGATGAAAGCTAAGGCGATCCGGGTTGCATCTTCCAATTCCCAGATCTCTCTGGGACATGATTGCCGAAAACTCTGGGAAGTGGGAAATCCTAAGAGAATTGCGGGGGGATCTGGAATTTTCCCTGCAATGACCCTTATCCCTGACCCTGGAAGCTGCATACAAAGGAAAATCCAGCAACCAAAGTTGAATTCAGTGGAGCTAGCCTCTTCAAATCCAGTTGCGACCCATTCCGTTACCTTCCCCGGCATCCAGATGTTTTCTAGCCCCCTAATTGAATCAGGGATAACCGACAATATTAGGGAACATTCCGCTATCACTCCTGCGAATACATCTATCCCTTATCGGTTAGATCCTGCCACCCACTCTTCTACCCAGGTTGAGGGGCTAAAGATCCTCTCATGGAATGTGGCAGGTTTAGCCCGCTTATTAGCCTCTTCCGATGGGGGGAATTCATTGATGAACATGATTTATGCCTATTTCAGGAAACATGGGCATTGAACCCCCACCATCGCCTAGGGTTCGCTACTTATTGGGAACCGGCAGTGAGGGCAAAAAGGGGGAGGCCATCAGGAGGTCTGACCATCTGGGTGCGTACTCATTTGGGTTGTGCTATTAGGAAAATTACCACTGATTCATCTGACATTATGTGCCTAGCTATGTCCTTTCGGGACAACCAGGAGTTGAGCCTGATTAATATTTACTCCCGCCCAGTGAATTATGGCCAAGTGTCCTGTACTCTTACTAGCTTAGAGACTTTTTTGACTTCATCCACCAGTGTAGACCAGCTTTTAATTGGTGGAGACTTCAATTGCCACTATGAACCCTTGAACGGGTTGATTAATTCAGTATCTCAAGAAGAGGATCATGTGTGGGCTATACCCCCCTCTAACACATATCCCACGAAGGCTTGGACACCTCTGGTTCTTCAACTCACCTCAATAACACTAACCTTTTCGTTAAGGGCATGTAATGGCAGGCTCCCTGCAGATAACCCAGGTAACTCTACCTTTGAAAGAAATGGGCAAACCTCCATCATCGATTATATAATGCTTAATTTGGGTTTGTGGTCTAGGATTCTGGACTTTCGAGTTAAGAAACGAAGCGAAAGTGACCACAATCCCATTTTTGTATCTATGGAGGGTTTGATTACTAATTTCCGTTCTCCCGCTCACGATTTAACTACTCTAGCTCCCTTGGTTACAGCTCGTGGCGCTCGCAGAGTTAGATGGGAGAAGGTCGCCCAATCCCAAAGGGATCTTAGTGCCATGTACACTGAGATCTATCCTCTTTTGGAGAAGTCTCTGGGTGAAGCTGCCTCGATAGAGGGCCATCTCGATTTAGATTTGATAGGAGCAACCCACTTAGAACTATGTGGTGCCCTTGAGACCCACTTCCATCGGGAAATCAAGAGATGTTCGGTACCTGTGAGGAGGAATAACACGTGGTATAATAAATCCTGCAGGGAAGCCAAGTCATCTCTTGTGATAACCCTTAAAAATGGTAATACTTCATCAATTAAGGAAGCGAGGGCACATTTCAAAAAAATGACTAGAGAAGCAAAAAAAGAATGGGAAATAAATAGATTGGAGGAGATTTCCTCCGCATTGAAGTCTAGGGATCCAAGAACATTTTGGAATCTGGTTAAAACCGGATCGTCATGCTCTCAGCAAGCAGTCCAACCTAACATTGGGGAAGAAAAATGGCGCGGTCATTTTGAAGACCTATACGCCTCTAATACATCTGAAGTAATTCATTCTTCTTCCTTCCCTAATGCCTTTATATCACATACTCAGGGGATGGCCCAAAAGTTCACGTTCAATGAAGTTAAAATGGCACTTAATAAAGTTCTCCCAAATAAAGCTCCAGGCTTAGACAGGATCCCAGGTGACCTTTTTAAGAGCGAGCCGGACATCTGGGTCCCCTATCTATATGGTCTTTTTAATGCTTTTCTAGCGGGAATGCCGCTTCCACCAACTTGGGCTGGTGCCGAGATCATACCAATTTATAAAAAGGGCTCCCCCCATGATCCGGCAAATTATAGGCCGATTAGCCTAATTGATGTTGCCCAGAAAATTTTCGCGCGTATTCTCCTAGGGAGACTACAAACTTGGATGGATGAGTCCAATATTCTAACCCCGCTGCAGGTGGGTTTCAGAGCCAAAATGTCTACTGTGGACCAACTTTTTAGGCTACAGATGATCCACTGGAAATCTATTATTTTAGAAGGGGGCAGCCTTTATCTTACATTTGTAGATTTAAAGTCTGCCTTTGATATGGTGGATCGTCTCCAGCTGTGGGAGCTGTTAAAAGGGATGGGAGTCCCTCTCTATCTCTGCGACCTATTAGAGCGGTTACATAAAGACACCTTTGCTAGAGTTAGGTATGGATTAAATGGAGAACTCACGCACCCCTTTGGAGTTGAGAAGGGAGAAAGGCAGGGATGCGTATTAGCCCCAACTCTTTTCTCCCTTTTTTTAAATGGGCTGGTGGAGGAGATTTTGGCCCTAAAGGATATAGATGCACCTAGGCTGGCGGGTAGAAAAATACCGGCATTAATGTTTGCAGACGATACCCTGCTCCTGTCCAGGACTCCCATGGGAATGGTTAGAATCCTGGATGGTTTTGCTTCATTTTGCAGGAAAAGGAATTTAGTCATTAATGTGAATAAGACCAAATATATGGTCTTGAATGCAGACATTACAAATCGCCCCCCCACCTAAACTGGATGGTCTCCACCTTGAGCGGGTGAACATCTTCGATTATTTGGGCTTGACCCTCAACAATAAGATGAACTGGGGCCCCCAGATCTCAAAAGTGAATTTGAAATTTGTACAGATAACTGGGGGAATTTTAAAAATGTACAAAAATAGCCCATTAAAGTTGATTAGCCCACTAGTGGAGATATACAAAGCACAGGCGAAGGGCTTGGTGGCCTATGGTGCTGAGCTTTGGGGCCATAACACAGTCCAGATTTTAACTAAGTCAGAAAACCAATTTATTAGACAATTACTGGCACTCCCTATGAGCACTCCTATGCAGCCGCTTAGGATGGATCTGGGCATTCAACCCATTGCGGACCTGGTCTCCTCAAGACCGGTAATGTACTGGCGCCGACTATGGACCACCCCCGAACTTGCAATATTTCGGGAGGAACTAAGAACTATTCTGTTGATTCCAAAGGCAGGTGCCATTCCCTGGTTAGTATTTATAAAAAAATCACTGAGGGCAATCGGTAGAGAAGATCTCTGGCTAACAACTGAGGAGTCATGCCCTTCTCTTTCAAAATAGTCTCTGGCAAAAATCCTAGAGGAATATAATATGACTCAGGTTTTTCGATCAGTGAATAGTCCCAATATGACCTCGGTATTCCTTGAGGTCAAAAATGGTTACAGTTTTGAGCCTGTGCTAGATTTGATCCACCCGGTTATTGCCAAGAAATTATTTATACAATTTAGGCATGGCTCTCTCCCTCTCTTCTCGAGAACGAACAACTGGGCTGGATTCAGCAGACAGCCCTGCCCTGGGTGTGGTATTCTCGAAGAATCGGAGGTTCATGTAATCTTCTTTTGTGTAGCCTATAAAACCCCCCGTAGAATATGGATAATTCAGCTTGCAAAAAATATGGGGGCTAGGAATTATAGAGACCTGTTTAGGTTATTGAAGTACGATCCCTCTCCCTTATTTGTCACGGTGATTGCTAAATTTTTATTTTCAATGTGGCTAATCAGAAGACGATTATTATTGTATTAATGTAAATCCAGCGGCACTATTCATCTTAAATTTTGTGCTCTTTTTTATGTGCTTGCCCATATGTCTCAAATTTTATTCCTTTTTGTATCTCTGTAACTTTTTTTTATATTCTTTGTATTTTTTTATTGTGTTTCATTGTGTATTATGAACTTTTATGGCTCACAGCTGAAATAAAGTTTTCTGACTGACTGACTGACATGTATAATCACTTATGTTTCATCGGGGCTTTCCCTTGTAAATTGACCATCATGCGCCATTTGTTTAACTTTAAGATAACGATGTTACTTACGCACCATAACACTTACCAGGCTGGGGCCTCTATCTCGATGTGGGGTAGGCGCCTTTTAAATACACAGGCATTTACACTGTTCTGCAGTTACATTGGCAATGACGGATGTCACATTAAGTTTTAAATAACACGTTTTCAAGTTTTGATGTTATGACAATGAATTATTTCCTTTTACATCTACGATCACCATGTGACTTATGCACCTCATTATTGACTAGCCTGGCGCATCATGTATTTTGTGGGATATGTATATTTACAATTACAGGCATTCAATTTTCTGCAGTTACTTACATAATTTCTAATGTCCGATGCTTTGTCGGCTTCCTGACATTTCCTAAATATACGTTTTTCATTTTACTAATTATGATAACGATGTTACTTAATGCCTTGGCTCAATTATGCATTGACATGTGCCTGTGTAATATATAAATGTGGATGATTGATTAGGTATTTTTTGTTATCTGCCTCGTCACCCCTAAACAAATGTCCGATTTCCATAAGGAATCTCTTGTGAATCCTGATATGGAATTAACTGAATGCCCATGCCATCCTCATAATTATGGATCTTCTTTCTTAACTCAGGGCAACTAGCTGCCAATAGTCTTTCTTCTCCGGTACGCGCACAACACGTACCTAACGTAGAACACACGCAAGCGGGACTTCTTATAGAACGTCCTCGCGGTGCACCGGTTCAGTCTCCAGCCGACACGAGCGGAGGACGGTTGCCGAGCACGCGCTACACAAAAGGTAATTCTCAATCAGGGACTCCCTTTGGCCTTGTACAGACGAGTCTATTTTAATTTTAATCTCAATTCCCAGCCCTAAATCCCCGTTTCTTTTAATCTCTCTTCAGCATTCACTGCCTTGGCTCTGCTCTAATGTAACTCACGGACGGAGTCGTATTCTCAAGCTGTTCAAAGATAATGAATAATAATCGAGTTAATCCCACATGGTTTTGGATGTCTTATTACCGTCATCAGGTAATTTGAATCTGGCTATAGTTGGTCCCTCGCCAATGTTATTTAGCCCAACTATTACCCTTGGTGAACCTAATAATCAACTCCTCCTTCACAGCACAGTGGAATTAATACCAACCTTGGAAGGACATGCCCACTTGTGATTTATTCCACATGACGACCGCGCGTCCCGCACATACATTGTTGGTAAGCGTGGTTACGCATTAAATCAGACATGATCATCCCATTAGTGCAACTTTCTGACCCCGGTCCCCTCTCCCCTACAGGTGTAGGATTCAACCATCACACCTATCTAGGTTGCTCACCTAGTCCTGAAGAAGACCCGCAAGGCTGAGGCCACGAATCTCCCTCATAGCCCTAAGTCGGGCCCTTAAGTGGCCTGGATCATCAGCTCTACCTTTAGACGTGCCATTCAATTCAAACATTTTTTGTGTTTATGAACTGTACAAAAAGTGGCAACCTAAATTCATAATTTCAAATCCGACTTGATCAGTAAAGAGGATTTGTCTTTACCAATAGAAAGATATAAACCATAAAGCATAAAGCAGATACTCCTTTGCTATCAGGGATTACAACTCTAAAGGAAATTTAAGGAATCCCCAATGTAAACCTATGAGAGGAGCAGGCCTCACAGTAGTGAAGAACGAATTTGGGTGTTTGTCACTACCAGGACATGTTAAATATACAGGTACATGTCCTACCTTTTACTTACATGGCACCCTCCCCTTAGGGGCACTTAGGGCCTACCTAAGGGGTTACGTTTATGTAATAAAAGAGGTGTTTAGGGCTTGGCAAGTAGTTTTAAATGCCAAGTCAAAGTGGCAGTAAGCTGCACACACAGGCCCTGCAATGGCAGGCCTGAGACAGGTTTCAAAAGCTACTTATGTGGTTGGCATAATTAGTGCTGCAGGCCCACTGGTAGATTATTTAATACAGGCATTGGGTACACGGTATACCACTTTATAAGGGACTTATCAGTAAATCATATATGCCAATCAGGTATACAAAAATGTCATCATGTTTAGGGAGAAGCACATGCACTTTAGTACTGGTTAGCAGTGGTAAAGTGCTCAAAGTCCAAAGGCCAACAAAAAGAGAATCAGGAAGACAGCAGTTAAAAGTCAAAAGTCGGGGGAAACACCATCCTAAGGATGCCAGGTCTAACAGGCACCCACAGAGCTACCCTCATATTGGTGGAAGGCTACCGCCTTCACCAGGAGTTAAGCAGCACAAGTGCAGTGCTGGCAACATACCGTGTAGTGATCAGTAACAGCGAACAGGACCTTTTTATCTTGTGTCACTGGAGTGCAGCCCAGCCACGGTCCGAGCAGGTCAGAGCGGTGGGGTGGTGGGGCCGGGTCGGGAGGGATTCGACAGACGACCACGAAAGAAAATTAAATAAATAATCAATTTTCCCTCGTCGTCTGTCAAAATCCCCCTCCCCACCCAGCCGAACCGTTCTACTGCTCTTACCTGCACGGGTCGCGGCTGGTGAGGCCTACGGGCTCACTAACCTTTTTAAAAGTTCAGCTGCTGTGTGCTTAACTCACCCTTGGCCTACATCAGGTAGAAGTGGAGTGCTGGATTTTGCGAAGGAGTAGTGACTCTGCACTAGTTGTATATGTGATTAGGAAGGGTACGGTACAGGGATCGAGCAGTATTGTGGAATAGATTTGAGACTGGTGCATGTGGTGATAGTATGTATGCCTGTGAGGAATATATGAGTAGTAGTTATAGGGTAGGGGGTGCACTCCTAATTTTAGTCAAGTTATTCAAGCTTAATGTGGTGCTGCAGCAAGCAAGAGTTGTCCACTAATGCTGTAGGAAACTTAGTTAATTACAAGTTTGAAAGCTTGTATGTGTGGCGCACAATTCACCTGGTGTATATACACCGCTACATGAACAGAAATTTCACAATTTGTTTGTTTTATTCTTAGGAATTCATTTTCAATTCAAATGATGCATATATCCCAATGCAGTTTCACGAAACATTTTCCAAAAAGAAATTTTTACATCCAAAAAGAAATTTTTACATCATACATCTGTTACTCATAGATGCAAGTTTCAAACAAATGTATACATGTACAAAATTACATTGATGAGTGGTCATGCCCAATGCATTTCGGAACCTGACGGTTCCTTCCTCAGGGGCAATTCTGAAATGAAAATAAACAATACACTGTCACTTTTTGTGCAAGTGGAGGCTCAAAGACACAATTTTTATGTGTTATGTAGTCTCATGATTAATCAAATCCATGGGTGTAGAAATGGTGTTGCCCAAATGTGATATTATAAAGTGTTTATGTGTGAAGAAATTCATACCTTCAGTTAGTTGACTTAGCTGTCAGAGACCGGCTTTCCTATTGGATAGAAACTAAAGAAACCAAATGTCAATTTAAATGCAGCACCCAGTGAGTGATTGGTGCTTATGCTGAAACTAGCAAACCGGTAATCTGTTGCAAAATGCACTTCCATTACTTGGGCTTACCTCTCTATGATATTTCCTATAAACGATCTGAAACGTGAAACATGAAGAACATAACGTCAATCTATATCGGGGATTAGAATCGTGGAAATCTACCATTCACGCAAGTAGGCAATCCAACCTCTTGCATGTATAGAAAGCGTCCTTACCTTCAAGGCGCCAACTTTAACGTCAATCTACAAAACGGAAAAAGATGTTTACGGTCAATTAGCTCCGTATCGTGACATGTACCGTGACGCAATCAGTTAGCGGTCTATGCTGGCTGTATTCATACCTCGCGTTTTTCAACAATGCGAGTTCGTGAATATTCATGGACAGAGACGATGGACTGAAACAAACGAACCGGTTTAAAGGCGCCTAATCCTTGGGCGCCATATTAACAGGGATACCGTAAGAGTAAATATTAGTAATTTAGTACTAACATAAAGATTGTGAAACGGAACCTAGCAGGCAAAGTGAAAGATAAACGTGAGTGCGCACGATGCACTGAACATCCTAAAACCAGAAGTTCGACAAGAAATCTAGTTTATGTCTACTAAAAAACCTGGTGTAATACCTGTGCCTAAATCAATAAAAAAGATGTTAACACGAGAATAACTTTTCTCATAATGCGCTGATGTAAAGCAAAATTAAGTCTATTTAATGTTTCCAGAGATGTTGTCACTATACCACGAGTATCCTTCAGCATGCAGGATACTAGATGCTCTAAGTCAATGAAGCCACTATGAATAACTGTGAGAATGGTAACGAATCACAGTGTGTTCTAATGTTCGGAATTATATGTAAGTGATTGTTCTATGTTAAGACGTGCTCCATTATGATGTGTAGATGTTTCTGTTAAGATAATGTACCAAGTAATCATGAAGTGCTCATTCTATATATGGTTGACTGGACCTGTATGTGTGCTTATATATATAAATCATGTAGCCTGTTCTACCTAACCCAACCGTATATGAATCTTATATGAAACATGATATATCCAGTCTGTCATTCATCCCTTTCGGGATCATGGTGTCCAAAAATTTGATCCAATACACTTCTTGTTGAAGTAATTTGATGTTATTATCTACTCCTGGTTGGAACTTAACCCGTTCTATAATCTGAAACCTGAGTTGAGAAATGGAATGATTAGCTTCTACCCAATGTGACGCCAGTGCTGAATTTAGATTCTTGGCTCTTATACGACTCTTATGTTCTGTGAGTCGAGTCTTAATTTTCCGTTCTTTTTTTCCAATGTAGGTCCTGCCACACGGGAATTTTATGCCATATATGACATTACTGGTATTGCAGTCGCTTGTATATTTCAATGGTATTGCTTTGCCTGTGGAGGGGTGTGTTAGGATGCTTCCCAAAATTACGTTATTGCAATGTGAGCAATTAAAACATTTCAGGGTACCTTTAGGAGATGTAGGAGTGTCTTGATCATTGGTTTGAGCCAATAATTCATGCAAGTTTTTCCCTCTGGTGTAAGCATGTAATGGAGGTTCTTGGAATATATTGTTGAAGTCTGGCTCATTAGCCAGTAGTTCCCATCTCCTGTTAATTATTCTTTTAATAGCTGGGGAACTTGTCGTGTATTTTGATACAAATACTATGTTATTCGTTTTTGTCATCGGGTTTGTAGTGAGTAGTTCCTTACGATCTTTTGTGGCTGCTCTTTGTAGACACTCTTGTAAGATTTTTTCCGGGTAACCTCTTTGTTTATACCTTTGTTTGTATTCTTCTATCTTGTCATTGCTCACTTGAGGATTAGAGCAGATTTGCTTAATCCTAATGAATTGAGAATACGGTAGGTTTCTGATAAGACTCCTGGGATGGAAACTTGAATGATCTAAAGCATTATTGCGACCCGTAGGTTTTGTGTAGATTTGGGTTTCTAATCGTGTGCCATCAGGTTGTTTGGAGATTGTAACATCAAGGTATTCAATTGTGTAATCGTGGATTTTGTAGGTGACTTGAATTCTGGGGTTAAAGGAATTGATGGTCAGTATCATAGTTTCTAATGTGTCACGAGAATCCATCCAAATCAGAAAAATATCATCTATGAATCGACAGTATAGTCTAATTTTAGACCACCAGGATTGATTACTCATAATATGCTGATATTCTAATTGTGCCATGAAGATATTAGCATACGCAGGAGCCCCCGAAAAACCCATGGAGGTTCCTGAGAGTTGAGCGTAGTATGTTTCATCCCATTTGAAATAACTGTGATGTAAGCAGTAATGCAATAGTTGTAAAAGGAATATCTTTTCAGCGTTGATGTCTTCAAGTTGTAACAGTGCCCACTCAACTGCTTCTAGTCCTGCCATATGTTGTATTGACGTGTAAAGAGCTACCACGTCGATAGTACAAAGTAGCCAAGATGTTTGTATGTCAGATTGTATGTTCTCTAGTTTGATGAGAAAGTCCGTAGTATCTTTGACATATGACATCCAATTTTGCACAAATTTTTGCAAGTAGTGGTCAAGATATCTGCCAATAGGATCAAACAGTGAACCACACCCAGAGACGATAGGTCTAAATGGTGGATCTTTGAGATTTTTGTGAATCTTGGGTATCATATACAGGTGTGGTCTGCGTGGATTTGAGGTTGTAAGGTATTGTTTGGTTGGTGCATCACTCCATTCCATGTCTAATGCATTCTGTAAAATGTTTTCCAAAAGTCCTAACAATTCCACTGTAGGGTCAGTCGGTAGTGGTAAATATATGTCGGGATCCATGATGTGTGAATTGACTTTGTGTTGATAAAAAGCAGTATCCATAATTACTATGACTTGCCCCTTATCAGCAGGTTGGATGGTTATTTCAGGGTTATTGGCTATTGCTTTGATGATAGTTCTGTCATGTTTAGTCAAATTCTGATGTCTATTCTTCTTCAAATCCAAAGCTTTTATATCCTTTTTAACCATTATCTCGAATGTATCTAGCATTTTATGCGAGACAGGCACTTGGAAAGTGCTTTTAGGCTTAAATTTCACATTTTCATCTGTTTGTTGACGTGGTTCATTAATAACTACATTGGTGAAAAAATGTCGTAAACGCAATGTGCGCATGAACTTAAATAGTGTTATGTCAATTTCCATGGTGTTGGTAGTATTGGTGGGAATAAATGAAAGTCCTTTGTTCAAGACTTTAGTTTGCTTGGGCGTTAAATGCACTGAGGAGATGTTGACTATTAAGGTATGTTCTTCCCGCTGCGAAGCGATTTGCCCACCCTTTCCTCTCCTGGTCGGTCGTGTGTGCTTAGTGTCCCTTTGTGTGCCACTGGTAGTAATCCTTGATCTGGAGCCTGCGACAAAAAAAACACCGCTCTTGTTGTTTGTGTCTGCTCAATTGATTCTGTTGTTGATTATGATAAGTTGGTTCCTGATGTTCCTGGTTGTACTGGGGTCCTACTAGTGAAATTTCCTTATCAGTCACAAGGCTTTCCTCTGATGAATGAGTCGTAGATTTCCGTTGGTCAAATCTTCTTCGGGCGTATATCTCTGTCCACGTATAGACTTCATTTAATTTGTAGTCTATTGTGTCTCTCTTGTATTTCCTGAGTTTTCCTTCCTGAAGTTCTTTGCTATATTTGTCTAACTTTTGATTCAATCCCTCTAAGTTTATTTGCCATGTATTATGTTCCATTCTCAATTGAAGTTCTCCTTTTAAAGTTGAGATTTCATCCTCCAGTTCTCGTATTGATTTTGATAACTCCTCGATGATCAGTAAGATAAGATCCAATGAGCATTTATTTAAAATGGAGTACCATTTATCCATGAAAGATGGGTTTAAATGGAATTGGATTAACATGGGTTTGATTGAAAGGAGTAGTCCTCTGTATGCGCTTGGCCTTATGATACTGTACCAAGGTTGAGGCATGTAATTTTTGATTTAATTGTCTTCTGGTTAAATATTCCAATTGTTTTAATTGTTGTGATATTGAGCCCCCATGAGCATCCATAGATCTTACTTCTTGAATTAGAGCATATATTTCTGTTGCCTGATCTGATGTATAAACCATCGTTGTAGCTCTATTGTCCGTGATATTTGTAATTGATTCAAACGACATTGTATTATGGGTGCTACCTCCTTGGGAGGACAAGATTGAAACGAGTAGTAGTTATAGGGTAGGGGGTGCACTCCTAATTTTAGTCAAGTTATTCAAGCTTAATGTGGTGCTGCAGCAAGCAAGAGTTGTCAGCTAATGCTGTAGGAAACTTAGTTAATTACAAGTTTGAAAGTTTGTATGTGCTGCGCACAATTCACCTGGTGTATATACACCGCTACATGAACAGAAATTTCACAATTTGTTTGTTTTATTCTTAGGAATTCATTTTCAATTCAAATGATGCATATATCCCAATGCAGTTTCACGAAACATTTTCCAAAAATAAATTTTTACATTCAAAAAGAATACATCTGTTACTCATAGATGCAAGTTTCAAACAAATGTATACATGTACAAAAATACATTGATGAGTGGTCATGCCCAATGCATTTCGGAACCTGACGGTTCCTTCCTCAGGGGGAATTCTGAAATGAAAATAAACAATACACTGTCACTTTTTGTGCATGTGGAGGCTCAAAGACACAATTTTTATGTGTTATGTAGTCTCATGATTAATCAAATCCATGGGTGTAGAAATGGTGTTGCCCAAATGTGATATTATAAAGTGTTTATGTGTGAAGAAATTCATACCTTCAGTGAGGAATATATGACATAAAAGATGTTGTGCTGTGCAGTGCATGTGCAATGAGAGCATGGGCTGTGGTATGTGTACTTGCGTGAAGTACCACACATGAAGGGTGAAGTGTTGTGCAGCACACAAGGTGAGTGTGTGCTGGCAGTGTGTATATTTGTAAATAACACACCATGGTTAAAAATAGAAAAGCTTCTGTGCTGAACAGTGTGCGCAGACTTAGTGTATGTACTCAATGCATATGTACATGTAGTTGTACAATGCATGGAGGTACTATTGCTGAACAATAAGTGTGGAGTGAATGTATACTAGGTAAGTGTGCGTGCATTGGTACATTATATGGAGCAAACTGGGATCAATTTTGGGAAGCCCAGGCCTGCCTGGTGAAGACACGAGGAGGAGAGGAATCCCTCCAGACAGATTTTGTTATTACTGCATTACTGTGGGCTGTGTGGAATACACACTAGAGGGGAAAGGAAGAGACTCTGATTGGCAGGTTTCACATTAGGGCTCCAGGCTCTAGCTCCCTCTTATTATACAAAGAGTGAATAAACGTTTATTCACTCTTTATATAAGGGGAAAGGATGTAGCCTAATGGCTAGGGCAGTCGACCTCAAATCTGTGGAACCGGGTTCAAGTCTCGGCAATGGCGCTCAACAGCCTGTGATTCTGGGCAAATCACTTAATCTCCCTGTGCCTAACAAAAATTAATGTTTCCTTATGTAACGCAACTGGTGCTCATGTGAAGCGCTCTGATACGCGATTTTGGGTCAAGTTTGCGCTATATAAAACTTCAAAAAAGAATAAATGAATTTAAAAAAACAGAAAGTGCATCCAGAAGCAGCTGAAATAAGCAGCAGCTGAAAGAAGCAGCAGGTGTCCAAACGGGACCTGCACAGGCAGCAAGATAAATAAAGAGTGCTTTTGAATACTGTGTATGTATGTGTGAGAGTGTGTGTCTGTGAGAAAGTGTGTATATATGTGAGCATGTCTATATGTCTATGTGTGTATTAGTGAAGTGAGAGTGGCAGTGAAGGAGTGAGTCAAAGTGGAGACAACGAGTTATAAAAAGTGTGAGTACAAATAAGATTGAATGAGTGGGGAGAATGACAGGGAGTGCAACTGAATGTTACTGTGTGTGAGACTGAGTGAGTCTAGTCTGAGTGAATCTTAGTGAGTAAGAGAATAAGTGTGACAGTGAGTCAGTGTGAGAGTGAGTGAGACTGATTGATTCAGACTGAGACTGATTGAGTAAGACTGAGTGAGAATGATTATGTCTGACTGAGTGATGCAGAATGAGCATGAATGAGTGAGTATGAGAGAGTAAATCAGAGTGATATTAAGTCAATCAGAATTAGTATGACTGAGTGAATCGGTTAGAGTGAGAGTGAGTGACTGAGGCAGAAAATGAATGAGTAAGACTGAGTCACAGTGAGAGTGAGTCAGAATGAGTGAGACTGAGTGGGACTGAGTGAGAATGAGTGGGACTGATTTAGTATGAGTGAGTCAGAGTGAAAGTGAGTGAATGAGAATGCGTGGGACTGAGTGAATCAGTGAGAATGAGTGAGTCATGGGGAGACTCAAGGAAAATAAGTGAGAATGAGTGAGATTGAGTGGGAATGAGCGAGACTGAGTGAAGCTAAGTGAGATTAACTGAGTCAGAGTGAGATTGGTTCAATAAGAAGGACTGGGAATGAGTGGGATTGAATGAGAGTAACTGAGAATAAGTGAGACAGGAGTGGGTCATAGTGAGAATGAGTGAGACTGCATGAGTCAGTGAAACTGAGCCAGATTAAGTAAAAGTGACTGCAAGTGCAAATGAGAGTAAATGACTATGACCGAGAGGGAATGAGACATTAAGAAGACTGAGTGCAAGTGGGTATGAGCAAACCCCCTAAACCCTCCAAGTAAGTGAGCCAGTCTTGCTCACCAGAGTTCAAGCCGATGATTATGCCCAACCACTTTTAATGGTCACCAGCCATCACTGGATACTACCTTAACACTTTAAAAGACTGCTCTTTGATTCAGTGATAGATCACATCACAAGGAAGGGCACCCCACACATCTCAGGAAGAAAGATGGAGCTGATAAAGGAATCATAAGAGTAGAACTGGGGGCTGAGATTAAGCTTTTGAATCACATATCTTTGTGGTTAACATCTAGGCAAGAACACCCATGACTGGTGTTGTGGGACAATCAGCTTCGGAGTCTTATCTGCTGTGACAGACTTCTTTAATGAGGAAAGAAGAAAGAGAGAAGAGTCCACTTCAAAAGAAGCAGAAACCCAACATAAAACTTCAAAGACTCAGAGCCTAAATCACATATGGTGTCTGGAACTGGACTATAAGAAGGGAAGGTTGAATCCCTAAACATTTATCATCTGCCAAGCAGCCAGACGGGCTGTGTGAGAAGTGGAAGCTCTGCAAGATTTCTGCCTGTGACCAGGACTCGGGGCTAAGGCCTGCTAATCTCCCTGCTGGGTGATTGGACATCACCCAGGGAAAACAAAACCAGCTGCCCTGGAACCTGAAGCACCAGCACCTAAAGGCTTGCCAAGAACAGTGGTCACTGTGAGGAAGAGGAGATCACTGAAGAAAGTGAGGTCTAATGGGGAGCCATACCTGAGGACTCTATGTGTGAGGTGTAAGGATTTGACTGTGCATCAATTGGGCTATAGCCCATGTGCAGGACTGTTTTCTGCGACCGCTTTATGCCGCCCTGGACTGAGCCAAGTATTAAGTGCTCTGTGGAGGTCGCTAAGCCCTTGCATTTACCCCGTATGCCAGAGTGGGCCACTGTTAAAGTAGCTGTGTGACCAGCGTGCAAGGACTCGTGAACGCCTGAGTGGTAACCCTGTATGCCAGGGAGTGCTGCCATGGTGTGTGTGATTGCTCCTCAGGAGTCTACGTTGCGTCCGGAAGGTACTGCGGCAATCACATGTGCTAGGAAGGGGCATAAATCATCAAAGACTTTGGGACGTAGCCCAGGAATGGAGTGAGGATGTGACAGGAGTCTCTAGCCGTGTCAAGAGATCTGTCCTGACTGACCTCCGAGGATCAGGAGGACCCCTCACTGGTGAGAACTTGACTTACCGTTTCTCTGAGAAGCTGGAAGCTGCTCCAATCACTAGGGAGAGCTGGCTGTGCCACTCCAGGGAGTGAGCCTGTGCCCCCCGATACTGACACAAGTACTACGAGCAGCCTTACTTCTCCAAGCAGAATCTGATCTCATGAGTGCCCATGCTGAGGGCACCCACTGTAACGCTGAACACGTCCGGGATGGAGGAGAGGGTAAGAATTGAACTAGAGCATTTGGGCCAGTGGATTGGCTGCTTGAGGTGTTGCGGCACCATAGACTCTTTTTACTAAAATCCTGAATAGTCAAGAAAGTCTTGAGTACGGCCTAATAGTGTGCATTCCCTGGATGTGGCCACCAGTGAATGGGGAATAACCCTAAACACATTACACGAAGCAACAGGTATTTGCCTGACAACTAGAGCCCCGACCTCAAGGGGGATTATATTATTTCATTTGAATGTCACATTTCTTTGCATGTTTAGACTTAGAAATAAAATACTACTTTTTCCTATAAAAGCAAGTATTTGGCTGGACATTGATTTATTGTTAGTACTGTTTGCAATTTGAGCTATGAGTAATGTTCACTGACCTGTATCTACATCATCCCTGAGGGAGCCTTTACTGCTTGACCACAGCTACCCCTGAGAGTCAAGTGCAGACGAGGTACTTGGCCCAGTTGAGCAAGATCGATAGTAGGACGGGCACTGGGACATCAGGAGTAAAAGGCCTCAGCCACCAGCCAAGTAACTTATGCGTGTCCCGTGGCCCTCTGAGAGGGGCTCTGATACTGAGTATTTTAAAAAGATTTATATAGCTCAATCTACATTCCAGATAGTGTGGCAGTGCCTTCTGCATCAAGATACAAGAAGCTAAAAAACATGAAATAACAAAAAGAAAAACAATATAGAAGGGAATTTATATAGCCCATAATTAAATGGAGTGCTGCACATCTA
Organism: Triturus cristatus; assembly: GCF_964204655.1. Taxonomy (NCBI): domain Eukaryota; kingdom Metazoa; phylum Chordata; class Amphibia; order Caudata; family Salamandridae; genus Triturus; species Triturus cristatus. The sequence continues at coordinate 1,013,427,195 of NC_140584.1, read as the reverse complement.
CATGGAAGTTGAATGATAATCAATGGAAGGATTAATAATACTGCAATGTGCGTCCATTTTGATTTTTGAATTAACTGATTCTATTCCTTAGATGATTATCTCACATACTTAAGTTTGCCAATGTGCCATTTCTTTCCTTTGCAGGTCTGCTATCAGTTTCTTCGATGGTAAGAGAAAGGTTTATTTTTATGTATTAAACTGATAGTGAGGTCCGGGAGGAGTAAGCTGGCAGCAGATGCTGCCACAATATTGGTCTTGAACTGTGGAACCATGATATGGATGTTCTGGAACCTTGGATGTTCCATAGGTAGTTTCAGTCAGACTATACACTGACTTAGAAGACAGCAGACCTTTCTGTTGTGCTTTTCACCTGAGTGGAAAGCTTTATGATAAACATTCTACTGAGGTGCACACAATGCAGACACCTTCTTCCCTTATTTGGATATCCCCAATCTTTTTTTTTTACCTAGACAGTCCGAGTTTCTTTATGGAACAAATTACTTGGATATCAAAACCAAGGGCGGGAATGTGCCGTATCTATGAGACACAGCGCATTCCTGTCCTTTCACCCTGCTGCTGGGGCACAATTGGCTGCCATGCGCCAACACAAGCATCCTTGCGCCATGGTGCAATGGTGCCTGCATTACGGGGCTGATTGATCTGCACAAAATCAATCAATTCAAGCGATTTCCTCTTTCATTGTGTGCTGCAGAATGCAGCACACATAGAAAAATAAAAAATGAAGAGAAATGAAAACATTTCTCTCCGTTGCGCCTCCATAACGCCACCCGAGGTGGCGTTGGATTCTGACACATTCCCAGGTTTACGATTTCTTGTAAATCTGGGAATGCTACAGATTCCCAGAATGGGAAGAGCCATGGAACGCTCCTTTCACGCAGTGTTCTGCGTGAAAGGAGGACATATTTACAAGGCCATGCAAAGCCACGTAAAGTGGCTTTACGTGGCCTTGTAAATATGCCGGGGCACATTGCGCCACCGAAACATGAAAAAAAGTTACGTTCTGATGCCACAAGGTGCCTCAAAGATGAGGCCCTTGATTTCTCCAGACTCCAACCATAGCTGTATTGAACAGCTGTGAGGAGAACAGCAAGCACAGGTTCTAAGTCACTATGGGAGCACAACACCAGCCCGCTCAGACCAATACGAGCGCTTCTCTCATGCTGGGTAATAGCATTACCAGCATCAGACCAGCATCTGGATTGGTGCAGGGGAGTTTGGGAGACTGTGCATGAGCAGAGGAGTAGTAAAGCCTCAAGGCGGCAGGTAAGTTACATTTTATTGTTTTTGCTACTACCCCCGCGCTGCCTCACCATTTTTCACTAACAGCAGCTGCCACTGCTTCTGTGATACAAGGCTCGTGCTTCTGGCGGGAGTCCCCTTGCAGGTCAGGACCGGAACTGAAGCCCAGCGACAACCCTGCTAGAAGTGCTAGGAAGGAGACTTGAAAGAAGGAGCTATCACTGAGGACAAAAGACTATTGAAAGAGCTAAGAGCAAAGAGCTGCCTAGAACAGCAACCCAGAGCCCAGCAACTTGGAAAAACAATTAGCTGAACTATGGCTCTCCAACGTTGAGCTGTGAAGCGACTACCTTCTTCTTCTCAGGTCACAGGAACTATTCAATTGCCTGGGGATCTTGGTTAGTTGATACCAGGCCTCAACTATAGTTCCCCCATTGGACACCCATTACTGCATATATTAGAAGTTGGTGTGGGTTCTGCAGTCTTCTGGGTTGTAGGTTGCTGGACCAGAGGGACCTTAGTGTACCAAAGAAAGAGATCTCACGGTCTTCTGAAGAGCAGGAAGATTGGCGCCAGCGCAGTTGCAGCTTCCTCAGAGCCATAGTTGTCCTTTTGGGTCCAGTACGGGCCACAACCGAATGTACCAGAGCATCCGGTCTGCGTACATGTTAGACAGTGGAACAGGTTAAGAAACAACAAGTGCATCAAGTGAGGTGTCATTGAGAAACACAGACTGGTGAAATTAAGACTGAACTAATATCAAGAGACTGCGAGAAGAACACCTGGACAGCCCTACAACATGGGGAGGGGTTCCCCAATAATTGGTCACTAGTCTAGTACTATAGACCGTTGAGTGCACTTTAGCAGCTTGCGATTGAGCGAGAAGAGACAGCGTGAGTGAGGTAAGCAGAGGCATTTGTTTTCCATTTATAATAAAACATTATTGCCAACCACAGGCATCTAGTGCCCCTGAATCAAACTGTAGATTTCTCAAGTCTGTGTGGTATTTTCCTATGGATAGAATCAAATACTTGACTTTTAAGTAGGATTAAGCATAGGTTGGACATTGACTTATAGCAAGTTCAAGTTTCAAAGCTTTATTCAACAGCATGTCATAAAAGCGCAAGAACATCCTAACAATACTATAAATACTATTATAAAATACAATATATATATTTTTAAAAGCTCATTAAATCATGATGCTGGCGAATAGTTTTTTTTTTAAAAGAAACATAATCGATTCAAAAAGATAAAATCTTAATTTTTCTTAAAATTAATCATACAACATTTGGTGTCAAGAATGCATTGGTCAGTTTCTAAAGATTTTAAGGTGCGAGAGCGTATTATCCAGGCCCACCCTAAAAATTTTGCAACAGCGATGGCCAAACACGGAGTGCAATCGGATTCAAGAATTCTTAGGGCCTCCTTATACCTACGTGTTCCCAGGTTTGCACACACTGGTTTTAGCCACCTATAGCGTGGAATAATGTACAGGGGACATACAAACAACAAATGACCTATGTCCTCGATCAGATCTTTGCAGTAGGTACACTTATTGTCCTGGGTAGATGACCATCTTTGGGTAAATGATTTTACAGGAAGGGACCCAATTCTAAACTGAAAGTGCAGTTTTCTATCGATGGTCCTTTCTATAATGTCCCAATATGCCTCGCAAAAGCGTATAGATTTGATGTTGAGAAAACGACCCGTTAAATTGGCATTTTGGCCAGAGCTAAAGGCAGATGACAAGGTCATATCCCAGTACATTTTTTTAAGAATTGACTTAGATGGGAAACTTGAACCATTTGAGTCATTCCATAGATGTCCTAATTCCAATTTTATTAACAGTTCTCTAATTTCCTTGAGCCATGAGATGGAATGAAAGCGGTCAGCCCTAATGATATCCTTCAAGGCGTTGGCATAGTGAGCCAATTCAGAAAGTTGTCATAATCCGTCGCCAATAAAGGAGAGGGCGTAATCGCGCCAAATCCTCAACTTTTTTCCTGCCTAGGTCATATGTAAGCGGAACCATTGGTGTACTTTGGGGAACTCCAACTAGGCAGCGTAAGAACTTGTTTTCTGCCAGTCTTAATCGGTTCAAATTAGCAAAGCCCCACAGTTCCGAACCATACAAGGAAGCACTAATGACTTTCATGTTATAAATTTCTAGGGCAGGAGTGATGGGCTTGGTCAAGGAGGATTTGAATTTGGAAACAATTGCACCTGCTAGCTGGTGGAATTTTAAGGCAGCCATGTCAATATGGTTTGACCATTTCATGTTACTCTGGAGAGATATTCCTAAATATGTGAATGCCTCAACCTGTTCCAACGGGGTGCCATTAAAATTAATAACACCTCTAAAGTTTTTCCGCTGGTTTAAACACATAAACTTAGTTTTGGAGGTATTTATCTCAAGACCGCGTTCTTGGCAAAAATCACCGAACAAGTTTAATGCCTTCTGGAGTCCACTTGGTGTCCGCGAAACTATCAACGTGTCGTCTGCGAACATGAGGACTGGCACACGAGCCCCTGCCAATACGGGAGCATCCGTGGGGGAGCAGCTGAGGTGGTTGACAATACCATTGATATACAAGGAGAACAACGTTGGTGCCAAACACACACCCCTGTCGAACACCACGCTCAACAGGGAATGGGTCAGTCACCTTCCCCTGGGTTCCCCACCTAATAAGTGCATAGTTGTTCTCATGCAAGCGGACAAGCAACGTTAACAGTTCTGGCGCCATCCCTGCTTCGGCGAGAACCCTCCAAAGTTTAGAACGGGGCACTAAGTCAAAGGCTGATTTCAAGTCTATAAAGACCGCATAAAGGGTCCCGTTAGTCAGCTTCACATTCCTCCAGTAAAGTGCTAGAAAATAGAAAACCTGATCAACAGAACTGGTACAAGGTCGAAACCCAGCTTGATACGGGGATAAAATATTGTTTTCTTCTACCCAAGATTGCAGTTTATTTTGCACTAATCGACCTATAAGTTTTTGAGCTGAGTCTATAAGACTAATAGGTCTATAGTTACTTGGTAGCGATTTATCACCTTTTTTAAAAACCGGGATTATTTCCGCACCTTTCCATGAAGGGGGAATAGGTGCACCCATAGCTACGGAATTAGCTAACCATTGAAAATATTGACACCAAGATAGTCTGTCAGTTAAAAACACGTCGGCTGGTATCCCATCCATTCCTGGAGCTCTACCCCCAGTTACACAATCTAGTGCTAAATTAACATCTTTAATAGAGAACACCTGTGTTTGGTAATAGATAGTGGGGGGAAGTGAATACTCTCCTTCAGATAAGTTAGAAGCATATTGTGGTCTGAAGAAGTCAACCCACTGGTTTATGGCAACATTATTTTGAGGTGAAGGTGCAATCCCACCTCTATCCCACTTGACTATAGCCCAAAATTGTTTATGGTCTTTGGCTAAACAGGCAAGTTTCAAATCTTGCCAGTGCTCCTCGTCCCACTCTTTATTGGCCACTATCTGTGCTTGCTTATATAACTTTCTAGCAATTCTTACACCTTCAATATTTCTTAGTCTAAGTTCTACACTCAAGTTCTGACGGGCGACTTTACAAGCATTATTAAACCATCCCACCTCGGGTAGTTTTCTCTTATTATCCTTACCAATCTTAGTGGTCTTCGTGAAGAACCCTTGAAGTTTAGTGAAGAAGAGGGTGTGAGTCTCAAGCATAATTATGGGGAAATTTTGATTAACAGATTGGATATTTAAATTAGCCACTACATCGATCACTGCATTTTTAAGGTCCTCTAACTTCTCTGGCTTCTCAATGAATCTGCCCCATTTAACATGTCGCATATTGTTCGATACGACAATATCCAGAGTGGTTTTCTCCCCTCCGATTTTGAATTCTCTAAGCCCATTGAGAGCTTTAAATTCCATACAAAGGGGATTATGATCGCTTTCCACCCGTGGAATTATAATCATATCGCTCAACCTATGCCAGACTCTAATGTCCACCAGAAAGTAATCTATGCGACTAGAGGACCTGCCATTATCAAATGTGCATGCACCCAGACGGTCTGACGGAGTACGCCCATTAACTGCTCTAAGCCCTCTCTCTAAGCATAAAGCTTTAAGTTGGATAGCTACTGCTGACCATCTCTTAACTGCGGGAAGGTCCAACTGAGGGACACCCCATCTACTGTCCTCCTTAGCAGCAAGAAACTGGTCCTCAGGTCCAAGAGGCTCAAATGTTGTGTTAAAATCTCCTCCTACGATTATAGACATCTTAGGTGGAAGTGCAGTAAGTTGATGATCAAGAGCTGAGATCACGTCAGATAGGGTTCCTCCAACCGTCCCTCTGGCATAGATGTTAAAAATTACCATTCCCTGGCCATTAGGCCATGTGATATTTACTGACAGAATATCATTCAGTAGAAAGCTCTGTTGTTTGATTTTACAACATAATGATTGGCGGATCCAGATTATTAAGCCACCTGATGGGCGACCTTTAGATTTTCTAGTAGCAAATGTTTGAAAATTAAGAAACCCCATGCGTAGAACTGGGACCAATGACCATGATTCCTGGAATAAGATGATATCAAACTGGTCAACAAAGCTGCACCATTCAGTAGAATGCAGCTTGTTGCCAATGCCTACAAGATTCCAGGAAAGAAAAGTCAACCCTCCCTCAGTTGCTGCGAAACAGGAAGGCTCTTTTGTTGTTAAAGAACCTTGAATCTCACCTCCTATCCTGTTCTCATACTCAACATTATACCATGGGGTGCCAAGTGATTCAATTGCTAATACATTGGATCCTAAGCTTTCACATCCTGGAGGGCTGGGGCATGTTATTGTGTCTAGTTCAGTTAACTCTATCTGTTTTTCTATGGGATTGCATGCTACCCTCCTATCATGTCGGAGGGAAGGAATGGCATTTAATACAATTGGTCTCTGCACTATAGGGTCAGTCAAACCATCATACTTGATTTTATTCTTGTTCTCTGGCCTAACGTCCCTATCAAGTCAATCACAATCATTTAAATCTGACAAGACCCCAAACCTGTTTTATAAGCTAATGTTCCAATTACTATTTGAATCACTCCTGCCCCCTTTATTAGGGACCGGAATCCACCTTAACCTTGGTCTCGCACGATTAGCTTTCCGGCTTCTCATACAATAAAAATATTCTAGGGTTAGTGGAATAATAGCACTATACCTTCGTTGGGGAGGAAATATGTTAGTCAGGACATTGGGGAGAACACCTGGATTTGAGAAGTTAAGGACTACACAGTCTCCCTCGAATTTTTTTGGGTTATACCCTATCCATGGTACTCTTCTTGCCATAATGATTTCCCCTGCTAATTGTTGTATACCCCAAGGGGACATCCTCATGTTACTTGACATCCAGTGCAAGGATTTACTAATCAGGGAGAATGTAGATTCTGTTTTGCCAGGCAATAGGGTGGGAACATTAGCAAGAACTAATGTAAGGGGGTAGGCCTCGACAATACATTGAAATTGGTCACTCCCTGTATTTAAAGCGATGGAACTAGGTAGGAAACCTTCTTTGGGTACGTTCTGGAGATTCTTTTCAGTTATAGACTGCAAAGGGGGAAGATTCACTGTCTCTTTTTCTACAACCCTTTCTCCACCCCTAGAGGGCACCACGTTTGGAGCAAGTCTACTTATCACTGGGGACGAAATACTAACCACCTCATCCACTGGCTTATTTATCAGAGCGCTCAATCTTAGTACCTCTGCCATGAGTAGATCGATTTTGGCCACCAATGGTGAGACAATACTCTCTATTTTAGAATCGATCATGCTAGCTATTTTTATGGATAACTCATTCTCAGACTCTTTGGTGTCATATAGCCCTGGTACCTCTACCTTATTCGTGCTTTTAGATGCAGAGGTTGGCTTTTTCCTACCTAAGCGAGGCCCATTATTTTTGCTCTGGGCTTTTCTACATGCTCTAACTGCTCTGGTCCTGGGAGGAGGGGCAAGGGACGGGGGATCTGTCTCATCAATGTCAAAATCTAAATCTGATTCAAGATTAGATTGCAGGGTAATAGCTGGAGGCACACTTTGTTCAGAGGTATCACTAACTAGAACCTCTATGTCAGTTGCGATACTACTATTGGCCTGTGATGGAAAATCCAACGATGGTTCTAGCTGAGAACTCGTCAAAGGGAAGGTGGAAGAACAATTTAACCCTAATGACGCCCTTCCGTCGTTGTTAATTTTACTAACAATCTGCACCAGGTAGTTGTCCATAGTATTCGACGTAGAGAAACTCTTTTGTTTAGACATGCTACCACAGTGGTATAACAATACCTTTCAGTTATTCAATAATGGATAACACGATCCGTGAGGAGTAATTAATGTTTCAGACACTTGCACGTGGGTGCCTATACTATACAATGTTACCCAACAAAATACGGTGAGTAATACTACTCGGAGACCAACAGTACCTGTATGTCCCAGATGATGTGAATGAAGAGACACTATAGCAGATGGAAATAATGTGGCCCGTCCCGTCCTCGCTCGACCTCGGATGGCCTCAGGCGGCCCGCCCTTTGCCCGGGCTTAGCCCGCGCGCGTCCCGCGACGTGGAGGGATGAACCTTCACTTAAGCGCCTCCGGGCGCGAAGATTGCAGGCAGCTGGTGAAACGCTGAGCCCTCTGGGAGCTGTAGTCTCCCCCTGCGACGGCCGCGCGAAGTCGACCAGCGGCTGCAGGGGAGACACACAGCTTCAGGCAACCAGGGGCGAAGTGGCAGAAGAGGGAATACTCGACGTGCTTCCTTCGTGACAAGAGCGGAGGCTGGATAGAGACCCACTCCACCGAGGGATGGACCTTCACTTAAGCGCCTCCGGGCGCGAAGATTGCAGGCAGCTGGTGAAACGCTGAGCCCTCTGGGAGCTGTAGTCTCCCCCTGCGACGGCTGCGCGATGTCGACCAGCGGCTGCAGGGGAGACACACAGCTTCAGGCAACCAGGGGCGAAGTGGCAGAAGAGGGAATACTCGACGTGCTTCCTTCGTGACAAGAGCGGCGGCTGCATGTTCCTCGTGCTTTGCTCTTAGTCTGTACCCACACGCCACCTCCCTGAGCAAGCCTTTGAAATGTCTACTTTGCTACCCTGAGAGTCAAGTGCTAAAAGGGCAAATAGGTGAGACTCCAGAACAGAAGAGGCAAAGAACTGCAGTTGACACAATTTGTTTGTAGTAGACACTGAGTGCCATGAAGGCCCAAAAATAGTTCCCACAACACATGTATATGCAGAAAATAAAGTCGCACACTCACAGAGTTCTTCTAATTTTGGATAGAAAACACACACTTGCAACAAAAGCAAAACTGATAAATTAATTTGTAGATTCTCAGATGGTACTACCAGAGTCTGTGGCCAGCATTTCCACTTGAATCTTTCTCCTTTGAGGAACTGACCAACTAGAACCCTATACTAAGCGGTGATCTTACATTCAAGGCACCTCGCTGATTAGGTTCCTCAGGTGGTGAACTGTCAGCACTTCAGACACCTGACTCTTGTCTCATCTGACTCAGGTCAATAGCCTTTCATATTCAGTTTTACCCATAGTATTCGTCACTCCTCACAAGTGGCTGCACACATGGCACAACTCCATCAGCATGGGCAAGCTACAGCCAATGCCCCTAAAAGCCTCCCTGATCAATGGACTCATTCCACTTCTCTTTTGGTCGGCTCAATCCTTTGAGAACTGGCTCAGGTTAGCTTTCCTCTCTGACTGGTCCCACATTACCCCATCATAGGTGTGTTTCCATCCATATTGCAACGCACAGGTCCAATCTCCAGCATCAGCTGCCTCTTTCTGCCACCCACCATGCTGAATTTGTATCTACTCCCTATGACCCATACAGAGGCTTCTCTTTCCAACTCTGAAAATGGTGAAAGTCTGTAACCCCAACATTAATGCATTTTTCTCAAAGAATATACATATCTGTTATCCGGCAAAGTTGTCGAAAGGGCTGTAAATACTGTCTGTGCAAATCGTCAGGCAGAGAATGCTGCTCTGGTTCTGATCCAGCAGAACAGGGCAGCCACAATCAGGAGTTCTTAGGTCACTGCTCACGGAAGGTAATACATGTTGAAGGGCCCCTTGCAGCCTGGTGCCCGGGTAATGTCAGCAGATGGTCATTACCGCAGGAGTGGGAGAGAAACACTGTGCAGGGAGAGAGCAGGAGTGAGTGAGAAGCTCTGTGCAGGAGGGAGCAGGAGTGAGTGAGAAGCTCTGTGCAGGAGAGAGCAGGAGTGAATGAGAAGCTCAGTGCAAGAGGGAGCAGAAGTGAGTGAGAAGCTCTGTGCGGGGTGTGATCAGGAGTGAGTGAGAAGCTCTGTGCAGGAGAGAGCAGGAGTGAGTGAGAAGCTCTGTGCGGGGTGTGATCAGGAGTGAGTGAGAAGCTCTGTGCAGGAGAGAGCAGGAGTGAATGAGAAGCTCAGTGCAAGAGGGAGCAGAAGTGAGTGAGAAGCTCTGTGCAGGAGAGAGCAGGAGTGAGTGAGAAGCTCTGTGCAGGGTGTGATCAGGAGTGAGTGAGAAGCACTGTGCAGAGAGAGAGAGCAGGAGTGAGTGAGAAGCTCTGTGCAGGAGAGAGCAGGAGTGAGTGAGAAGCTCTGTGCAGGGTGTGATCAGGAGTGAGTGAGAAGCTCTGTGCAGGGTGTGATCAGGAGTGAGTGAGAAGCACTGCAGAGAGAGAGAGCAGGAGTGAGTGAGAAGCTCTGTGCAGGAGAGAACAGGAGTGAGTGAGAAGCTCTGTGCAGGGAGAGAGCAGGAGTGACTGAGAAGCTCTGTGCACGGAGTGAGCAAGTGTGACTGCGAAGCTCTGTGCAGGGAGAGAGCAGGAGTGAGTGAGAAGCTCTGTGCAGGGAGAGAGCAGGTGTGAGTGAGAACCACTGTGCACAGAGCACACAGTAAGAGTGAGTTAGAAGCCATTTGCACAGAGTAAGGAGTGAGTGAAAAGTGCTGTGCATGGTGTGAGCATGAGCGAGTGAGAAACTCTGTGCAGGGAGACAGCAGGAGTGAGTGAGAAGAATTGTGCAAGGAGTAGAGTGAGTGAGAAGCACTGTGCAGGGGTGGGCAGGTGTGAGTGAGAAACACTGTGCATGGAGTAAGGAGTGAGTGAGAAGCTCTGTGCAGGCACTGCAGGAAGTGAGCAGGAATGACTGATAAGCTCTGTGCAGGGTGTGAGCAGGAGTGAGTGAGAATCACTGTGTGGGGAGTGGGCAGGAGTGAGTGAGAAGATCTGTGCAGGGAGTGGGCAGGATTGAGTGAGAAGCTCTGTGCGGGGAGAGGGCAGGAGTGAGTGAGAAGCTCTGTGCGGGGAGAGGGCAGGAGTGAGTGAGAAGCTCTGTGTATGGAGAGAGCAGGAGTGAGTGAGAAGCTCTGTGCAGGGTGTGGGCAGGAGTGAGTGAGAAGATCTGTGCAGGGAGTGGGCAGCAGTGAGTGAGAAGCCTTGTGGGGGGATAGGGCAGGAGTGAGTGAGAAGCTCTGTGCGTGAAGAGGACAGGAGTGAGTGAGAAACTCTGTGCGGGGAGAGGGCAGGAGTGAGTGAGAATCACTGTGCATGGAGTGGGCAGGAGTGAGTGAGAAGCCTTGTGGGGGGAGAGGGCAGGAGTGAGTGAGAAGCTCTGTACGGGGAGAGGGCAGGAGTGAGTGAGAAGCACTGTGATTGGAGTAAGAAGTGAGTTAGGAGCTCTGTGCAGGGAAAGACAAGGAGTGAGTGAGTGAGAAGCTCTTCGCAGGTAGAGAGCAGGAATGAGCGAGAAGCTCCGGGCTGGGAGACAGTAGGAGTGAGTCAGAAGCTCTGTGCAGGGAAAGATCGGGAGTGAGTGAATATCACTGTACACTGAGGGTGTGAAGTGAGTAATAGATAAGCACTGTGGGAAAAACACTACAGAGAATCACAGAAGGAGTGGACTGGGGTGGAGTGTGATACACAGAATAAGAGGGGCAGCAATACAGAGGCAGTGAGAACCACTGGGGTGCATGACGTACAGAGAATGAGCGGCATCCAGGAGCACTGCACAGGGAGTGGAAGTTATCTCACAGGGTGGAGTATGGTAAAGGGCATCAGAGTGGACGAATCACGGTACAGATAATGATAATCGTCGGTTGGGGTGGAGTACGGCATGGAGAATGCGAGGGGGAGCACTGCACAGCTAGTGAGAGGAAAGCACTGCACAGAGTGAGAGGGAGCACGGCACAGAGCGTGAGAGGGAAGCATGCAGAGAGTGAGAGGGAAGCATGAGGAGAGTGAGAAGGGAGCACCGCACAGAGAGTGGGAGGGAAGCATGCAGAGAGTGAGAGGGGAGCACTGCACAGAGAGGGAGAGGGAAGCATGCAGAGAGTGAGAGGGGAGCACTGCACAGAGAGTAAGAGGGAAGCATGCAGAGAGAGTGAGGTATGCAGAAAGTGAGAGGGGAGCAATGCACAGAGAGTGAAAGGGAAGCATGCAGAGAGTGAGAGGGGAGCACTGCACAGCTAGTGAGAGGGAAACACTGCACAGAGAGTGAGAGGGAAGCATGCAGAGATTGAGAGGGGAGCACTGCACAGAGAGTGAGAGGGAAGCATGCAGAGAGTGAGAGGGGAGCACTGCACAGAGAGTGAGAGGGGAGCATGCAGAGAGTGAGAGGGGAGCACCGCACAGAGAGTGAGAGGGAAGCATGTAGAGAGTGAGAGGGGAGCACTGCACAGAGAGTGAGATGGAAGCAGGCAGAGAGTGAGAGGGGAGCACTGCACAGAGAGGGAGAGGGAAGCATGCAGAGAGTGAGACGGGAGCACTGCACAGAGAGTGAGAGGGAAGCATGCAGAGAGAGTGAGAGGGAGGTATGCAGAGAGTGAGAGGGGAGCACAGCACAGAGAGTGAAAGGGAAGCATGCAGAGAGTGAGAGGGGAGCACTGCACAGCTAGTGAGAGGGAAACACTGCACAGAGAGTGAGAGGGAAGCATGCAGAGAGTGAGAGGGGAGCACTGCACAGAGAGTGAGAGGGGAGCATGCAGAGAATGAGAGGGGAGCACTGCACTGAGAGTGAGAGGGAAGCATGCAGAGAGTGAGAGGGGAGCACTGCACAGAGAGTGAGAGGAGAGCATGCAGAGAGTGAGAGGGGAGCACTTCACAGAGAGTGAGAGGGAAGCATGCAGAGAGGGAGAGGGGAGCACTGCACATACAGTGAGAGTGGAGCATGCAGAGAGTGAGAGTGGAGCACTGCACAGAGAGTGAGAGGGAAGCATGCAGAGAGTGAGAGGGGAGCACTACACAGAAAGTGAGAGGGAAACACTGCACAGAGAGTGAGAGGGAAGCATGCAGAGACTGAGAGGGAAGCATGCAGAGAGTGAGAGGGGAGCACTGCACAGAGAGTTAGAGGGGAGCATGCAGAGAGTGAGAGGGGAGCACTGCACAGAGAGTGAGAGGGAAGCATGCAGAGAGTGAGAGGGGAGCACTGCACAGAGAGTGAGAGGGGAGCATGCAGAGAGTGAGAGGGGAGCACTGCACAGAGAGTGCGAGGGAAGCATGCAGAGAGTGAGAGGGGAGCACTGCACAGAGAGTGAGAGGGGAGCATGCAGAGAGTGAGAGGGGAGCACTGCACAGAGAGTGAGAGGGAAGCATGCAGAGAGTGAGAGGGGAGCACTGCACAGAGAGTGAGAGGGGAGCATGTAGAGAGTAAGAGGGGAGCACTTCACAGAGAGTGAGAGGGAAGCATGCAGAGAGTGAGAGGGGAGCACTACACAGAAAGTGAGAGGGAAACACTGCACAGAGAGTGAGAGGGAAGCATGCAGAGAGTGAGAGGGGAGCACTGCACAGAGAGTGAGAGGGAAGCATGCAGAGAGTGAGAGGGGAGCACTGCACAGAGAGTTAGAGGGGAGCATGCAGAGAGTGAGAGGGGAGCACTGCACAGAGAGTGAGAGGGAAGCATGCAGAGAGTGAGAGGGGAGCACTGCACAGAGAGTGAGAGGGGAGCATGCAGAGAGTGAGAGGGGAGCACTGCACAGAGAGTGCGAGGGAAGCATGCAGAGAGGGAGAGGGGAGCACTGCACAGAGAGTGAGAGGGGAGCATGCAGAGAGTGAGAGGGGAGCACTGCACAGAGAGTGAGAGGGAAGCATGCAGAGAGTGAGAGGGGAGCACTGCACAGAGAGTGAGAGGGGAGCATGTAGAGAGTAAGAGGGGAGCACTTCACAGAGAGTGAGAGGGAAGCATGCAGAGAGTGAGAGGAGAGCACTGCACAGAGAGTGAGAGGGAAGCATGCAGAGTGAGAGAGTAGCACTGCACAGAAAGTGAGAGGGAAGCATGCAGAGAGTGAGAGGGGAGCACTGCACAGAGAGTGAGAGGGGAGCATGCAGAGAGTGAGAGGGGAGCACTGCACAGCTAGTGAGAGGGAAGCACTGCACAGCTAGTGAGAGGGGGCACTGCACCGAGAGTGAGAGGGAAGCATGCAGAGAGTGAGAGGGGAGCACTGCACAGAGTGAGATGGAAGCATGCAGAGAGTGAGAGGGGAGCTCTGCACAGAGAGTGAGAGGGAAGCATGCAGAGAGTGAGAGGGGAGCACTGCACAGAGAGTGAGAGGGAAGCATGCAGAGAGTGAGAGGGGAGCACTGCACAGAGAGTGAGAGCGAAGCATGCAGAGAGTGAGAGGGGAGCACTGCACAGAGGGTGAGAGGGAAGCATGCAGAGGGTGAGAGGGGAGCACTGCACAGCTAGTGAGAGGGAAGCACTGCACAGAGTGAGAGGGGAGCACTGCACAGAGAGTGAGAGGGAAGCATGCAGAGAGTGAGAGGGGAGCACTGCACAGAGAGTGAGAGACATCAGTTGGAGGTGCATTTGTGTACAGAAAATGAGTGCCAACAGTTGGGTAAAGCACAGTACATAGAATGAGAGACGAAAGCACAGAACAGAGAGGGAATTCGGGAGATCCATTGTAAAGAAAGTGTGTGGAGATGTGCTGTTCAGACACCGTGGCCTGATTCACAATGGTAACTGACACTTTTGAGTAATTTACAGATTTGACTAAGTTTACTACTTTTGGGTATTCACAAAATATGGGAGTAAGTTACTGCAAAAAAATAGGAGTAAGTCCACCACCACACATGGTCAGCCACTGGTACTGCAACAACATTCTCCCACAGAAAACAATGAAGCCACCGAATGATGTCCCCTTTGTGAATCAGGCCCAGCATCAGCAGCTTGTAGGAGAGAAGCACACTGAGAGCCACACCTGAAGGTGAAACACTCCAGAGTGAAGAGGACCAGATGCACAGGACACCCTATAGGTGTGTGCCACTAAGTACCACAGAGCACAGCAGGGGAGCACAGTTCAGACATACCCAGAGACATGCACTGAGCAGTGAGAGGAGCAAGTGAAGAAATCACACTGAAGGCAAATGAATGAGAAGTGGTGTGAAGGCATTAAATGTGGTGTGTAATAAGCAAGAGCTGTGCCAAGAGTGAGTGGTTGAACCAAAGAGTGGCATTATACAAGAATTAGTGGGGAACAAACACTGCACTGCCCAGACAGTGAGTGGAGGAAATGCGGGGCACAGTGAGAGGATGAGCCATGGGGAAGTGAGTGTGGAAACGTTAGTGGCTAGAGCGTGCCCCACCTCCCAGGGGACTCTCCTTTCCTATGGTGGCCCACCACGGTAGCTCAAGGTACCACTCCTGTAATAGCTCACGGTATGGTGCTGCCTTCACTACTCACCATCAAGGGGAATGTCAGAGTACTACATGGTGGGCTGCGCACTCTGCGGCTAGAGAGATAATAAAATAAAAATCCACCGTCAAGTTCACAGATTTAGCACTTTGTGAAATTGCGATGTCTGATAACTTTGCCTCGGGTGTAGTTACCTAGTGGTAAAGTTCTCCTACTAAAAGTAGGCTTTCTTTTGGCTTTTCTTCTGTGAAACCTATTTTTTTTGTTGCAAAAATGCATCCCCGTTATAAAAACAATATCCTACTCTCTCTTGGGTATGCTATGACTGAAAACCAACTACATGACATTTTTTGGGGGAAGCGAAGTTTGCCACGACTCTCCCCACCACCACACAAGAACCAGGGCCAGACTTGGGAACCAAAAGCAGCCCTGGTAAAAATGCTCAAACAAGTCTTGTCTTCTCGTCTCCTTGCACAATGCTTCTCTCTTCCCATCCCTCTATTCCCTCTCTCCTTCTCTCTCTTTTTTTCCTTTCTCTCAACATTATCCTGAAAATCCCTAAATTTCACTCTGCGAAAGTGGCCATCAGTAAATTGGACAGTCTGGAGGTTAAACAACATGTCATCTTCAAGGATTTAGGGCACAAGGGTCCTGGGTGGTACATGCCTTGTAGGACGTTGTGCTCCAGGTCTGGCATGCATTTGGTAGTGCCATCTTTCAAACGTTCATCTTGGGGTGACAGAAGTTTCTTTAGTTCCACGGCATTACATTGGAACTATCTCCCTTATAATCTGAAAGCAGCTGTAGCTCTCTCAATTTTTAGGAAGTCTTTGAAAGCCTGGCTCTTTGTCCAGCAATCTAACTGAGTTCCGCTTCTCCCTTTCTCACACTGAGCCAACACGCCTCCGGGCACTCATTGTGCTTAATAAAACCCATCATTCATTCATTCATTACTCCCTCCCTCTCTCTTCAAGTTTCCTCCCCCTGTCTACTGCGATTTATCTTGTGAAACTTGGAAAAGAGACAGAGGCACCAGGAGCAGTCCTTGGCTTTCAAAGACTCCAACCCACTGGGGAAATGCCTGGTGGAATAAAAGGCCTGTCTGCCTCTGATAAGAACCACTTAGCACCAGCTCATTGCCAGCAAACTATAGCCCTGTACTCCAGAGCAGTGAAAGTGGCTTTAATTGGTTTCAGCACATAGCCTCTATGGGATCTTGTTAGGCCCCTGTGTCTTGGTTCTGTAAATTAAGATTTAATCCTGCACGTTCATCTTTTTTAATATCTAGGATTAAGGTCTTGCACCATGTGAGCATCTCTTGCCTGGATGTGATGTAAGTAGAGACTGTTAGGAGGAGATTTGAAACATAGCTGAAGGCACACAAGTAATGCTTTTCAAAAATTCCAAAAAACCACCTGTATCTACCCATACTGAGCCTGCATGACTTATTGGAAGGGCAGTTACAGATGTAGCATGAACCGCACAACCGCAGGTGTGTGAAGACAAAATACTCATCACCTTGTCGTGTGATTTACAACAGTGTAGCCAAAAAATAAAGGTCTTCTGGGCAATGCTTCTGAAGTCTCGGAAGAGCACAGAGGCGGGGGACCGTCCAAAGGCTGAAAAAGGCTTGCGTCATCAGCAGTCACCATACATGTGACTTCATTACATTATTTTGTTAGTTGTATTTTTCTTTTTGTTCGTGTTGGGACACCTTCCTGCACATAAACAATCCTCAATGGCATTTTGCTCTTTCTATGTGTGCTGCATAATGCAGCACACAGAGAAAAGGAAAAACAAGGAGAAATAAAAGTATTTCTACTCGTTGCACCATTCTGACACCTGCTATTGCATGGCGTTAGTTTTTGGCATTACCTCAGATTTACACATCCTTGTAAATCTGGGGCAGCTTCATAAAGCAATAGGTGTTGTGGTGGAGCGTCCACAGCAACACCCATTGCACACCCCTTTCAGGTAGACAATTGCGTGACAGGGTACCATATTTACAAAGTGCCGTTAAGCCACAAAAAGTGGCTTAACGACACTTTGTATATATGGAGGCGGGCATTGCGCCACAGGAATCACAGGAAGATCGGTAAAATTGACGTTCCTGTGCCGCAATCCCCTTGTAAATACGCATCTCTGTCTTACCATAAAGACCAGTAGGGAGGGGGAGACCTAAAGAATCACCCGTGTGATGCTGAGACTTCGGGTCAAGCGCATGCGCCTTGCTGGGAACAGTAAGAGTAGCATAGTGCAAAGATTGTATTACGCGAGCAAAGTCACAAGTGTATCCTGATTACTGACCACTGTTTGTTCGCAGATTCTCCTGCTTTTCCCCCGTTTGAATGCTGGTGGCGGTCTGCCCTGCAAACAGACAATATTTTCTCACAGGTGTGAGTGGTGCTGAAAAGGGATGTTCTGTTTTCTCGTAAGTCCACTTTAAAGAGTTTTCCTCGATCAATGGATTTGCCTCAACTTTTTTTTTTTTTTTACTTACAAGGGACTTAAAAGCCTCGATTTCAATGTGAAAATCCACATGCAGAAACTTTTGAAACTGTGGATGTGAGTCACTGCATCTTTTAGACTATTGAGAAGTTTTAGAGAGGAGACTTGAGAATTCTCACATCCTCAAGGAGAGGCTGGTCTGGGTGGCTGGTCTGTCTGGAGCTATAACAGCAGCGGTTTTGATAGGTGGTCATGTGGTTTCTGGACCCTGACATTATTTATTGTCTGTAACCTACTGGTGACAATATAAGCAAGCTGACCCCTTAATTTGTGCAGGTTTTTGCAGCTGGTGGCACCAGCATTTATGTTTAGTGACCAGGACTTATTTTTTACCATCAGACTTTGCCCCAGAGCCAGAAAAAGAAAGACAAAGGGGTGAACCAATGAGGAAGAAGGACATAGAAACTCAGTAAGAAAGTAGGGATTAAGAGAACCTGCAAGGATGAAATAAGAAAATAGGAAGAGGATGGTGGTGGGAGAAAGAGCATAACTTTTAACCGAGTCTATGCAGTGATGGTATTCACCAATCCGGGCAATCAGCGGCACCCGTGGCAGGCTCATAACAAAAACATTGGTCTCATGAACTCATTTTTCAAAATATTAAGCAGTGGCTGCTATTTATCAACACCAGTGTTGTGATTAATTCTGGAATGATGAATTCAAGTAGCAAAACTGATTTATATCTACGGACCTCATATTCCACATAGTAAAAGCTAGATGAGTGCGTAACCGAGCTATCAAACAGCGTGCTGCGCCTTGTGAAAATAAACTCTCATAAGGTGCATAAAGAATTACCTCAATTTTAAGATTGAAGCATGGCACCAGAGGCTATTACCTTTTACAAGTAGGTGTTAATTCAAAGCTATTATCAATTAATTAGTGGTTAATTGCTCTCTATTGTTACAAGGTGCTGACTCAAAAAAGTACCACCTTTGCCCAATCGCTGCTGATTATGAGGTAGTGCAAATCCCAACTCCTTATGGTCGCAGAATCTCTAGCAGTGGACTTTCACGTAAGGTGGGGTGGAAGAGTGTCGGTGGACTGCGCGGCCCATTGTGGGCTATCCCCCCAGAGCACCGTTTTTAGGTCTTCATTCACAACACAGCTGCCTGCATGACCTATTGTTACCAATGTTTTAATAGATACAGAGAATGTGCTGTTACTCCCCCCCTTTGGAGTATTTCTATTTCACCGCCCACTATTGGCTGTTTAGTGTTCCATTGAGAGCTTGCAATATAATGCATGAGTAGCTACTGAATCAGGACACAATTTTTGTTTTATCTTACAGATATACAGAAAGTAATCAATTTTTTTCAAAGCATCATGCTGTTTTTCAAAACAAATATTTTAGTTGGACTTCAAAATGCAAGCCGGGCCTACTGGCTTTGCCAATGCTTGTTGTGTTTCAGAGTCTCCAGAGAGAACATCCACACCCTCTCCTCATAAGTATCAAAACCAGGTTGCATGGGCATTTCCAGGAGTTCTCCAGTCCAGGGAGATGAAGTAAAGGTTCATGAGGGGAATGCAAGGGATCCCGTCCCTCATGAAGCAGTCCAGAGGATCCTTCTGGGGTTCCAGGGCTGAGAAATGCCTGACTGGGGGAAGGAACAGCAGTTCTTGGCTGCACCATCCTGTAAAAAATCTAACCCAACCTGAAAAACAATTAAGAAAACATGGTGAGACTGGACATCAGCATGGTGGTGGCTCCTCCATCATGCCACAGCCTACCGCTTCATAGCTATGGATCTGCCACCCAGTAACTGAGGTGGCATCCCACAAAGCAAGTGGCAAGGTAGGAACTAGGGTGGATGAGTGCAGAAGAAAGAGTGTGGTCCTTTGGAAAGGAATGAGTCCACCTATATTGGAAGATTGGAAGATTAATGTTCACTTTAGCTATGTTTTATGTGTAGCTACTGTGCTCCTTGTACTGTTCCTGTATGAATAGTTATGTTATGTGAATTTGTAAAGCTCAATATCACCCGCTAGATTACCCCCTTTCCCTGAGCCTTCCGCCCTGCCTCAAGCACGTGTGCAGCCATGGGCATGAAAAGAATTAGGGGTAGAGAGGAGTAGCTGCTACTTGTTGCTTGCCCTTTGGTACCCATGGCTTTGACCATGCTACTGATCGTCTCAAAGGTCATGAAAGCAAAGGCCGGTATAGAAAGTAAATCAGGGTCTAGGGTGAGTCTTAACTTCTGTGGTGTCCAATTCCTGCCCGTCTGCTAACACAGTGGATTGTGTGTTCTATGTGTGAGCTTGAGGGATCTTTTTGATTTATTTAATAATTTATTTGAATGTTTTAATATTTTGAAAAATAATGTTTTTTGATTTTAAGATACATTAATTAATGTTAGGGCTTTCAAATGCTGTATTTAAATTTCTTAAATAGTTTTTAAAGGGACTTATATTATTTGGATGTAGTGACTCTGACAACCTAACTGCATGCACATTTCCATATGTTTGCTAGACTGGAGTTAGAGTGGTAAATTGGACCCCCCCAATGTATGCACTTTCCCCAAAGTTTGTTTAAAACTAGAGGTAGAAAATATATATCCCCCCCCCCCAATAAATATGTGCACTGTCCTCAATGCTTGTTAGACTGGCTGTAGAATAGTAAGTCTGACCCCTCTCCCATGCATGTTTCCTGGAACTTTGTTTGACTGAAATTGAAATAGTACACAGCCATCCCACCCCTGTGTATTTACTTTCACAGTCCTCAAATGTTTTTGGGACTTTTCAGCTGAAATTTTCTTTAAATAGGTTGTTTTCCAAGTTTTGGTGGCTCACAGATTTCTGCCATTAAGTGGCAATAATTGTGTGTTTATTCACCAGCTACAAAAACACAGTGGCGACTCCTCTGCAATGGCGGGCGGCTGTGCCCTACTGGCAAAAAGCCAGCAGCTGAAAAATATAACAATATTTTATTATTATTTTATTCAGCTGCTGGCCTAGCCAGAATTTGTAGGGCGGGGCTGGGGTCACAGGGATGAGGAGTTGGTGGTTTGGCCGGCCGTCTTAAGCCAATCAAACCGACATGTGCCGTTAGGTTTTCCTAACCCACAGCTGGGTGGAGAAACGGCACAGACTCCCTGTGCCTGAGCGAAGCGTCAAACCAGTCTGCTCAGGCCAATCCTGGTGCTGCTCTCATAGTATGAGAGCAGCGTCTGGATTGGTTGGGGAGACTGTCCCCGGGACATTCGGGAGAAGCAGGTGAACAAAAGAGCGCTGAAGCGTGAGACTGCCGCAGGATCAGGTGTGTTTTTTAAAAAAATGTTATTGTTTTAATTCACCCCTACCCCCCCCCCACAACCATCGCTGCTGCCCTGCGCTCCCCCCACTGCATATTGGAAGCAGCCGCGACTGCGTAAACATCACATGCCCTATTGGTATCAATGGTACGTTGATAGCAGAAAAAAGTGGATCCTAAGCCGTGCCTTCCTGAACCAAGAACCGCTTCCGAAACGCACAAGCCTGCATTCTGCAGCCACCTGACAATGTTCCACCACAACCTACCTCTTACTGCACTTTACAGCCCCTTGACAATGATCCACACCTACCTACCTCATCCCCGCTCCCCGACCCCCTCCTCGTTCCCTCCTACCAGAAGGAGGTTTAGCCCAAGACATTGTGCACTCATCGAGTGACCCCCCCCTCACCCAGACCTAAGGAAGGAAGCATCACCAACTCTCCGTCCTTAGCCCGCATTGCACTGCCACCCTCTTCTACCGCACGCAGAGCCTCTCAGCGACCCCAGCCTTCACACAGATCCGAGAAAAGAAGCAACAACAACCTTCCCTCCTTTGCATGCACTGCACTGACTTGCCCATCTATCTCACGTAGCGCATCTCAGGACCTTACTACTACCCCCTCCACCCCTTCCGCTCCTGAAGAACATCGACCCCTTCCCTCACTCAGAACCGATGATAGAAGTAACAACCCTCCCACCTTATCACGCACTGCACTGACACCCTCTTCCACCTCACGCAGCACTTCTAGGGACCTTACTACTACCCCCACTGCCACTTTTTCTCCTGAAGAAAATAGACCCCTTCCCACACCCAGAACCGCTGAAAGAAGCATCAACAACTTTCCTTCCTCAGCACGCATTGCACTAACACCTTCACCTAGAACTACCATGAGAACCAGCAACAATACGACTCCCTCAACACCCAATATCTGATCTCCCCCGCCACATCAGCAGATTGAACAAGATTCACTCAAAACCCAGTCATACCTCACCTCCAGGAACCTACAAAATGTTACCCTAGAAATCAGAACCATTCTACAACTTGCTGAAAAATCTCTTACTAAACTTAAGCATCTTCAAAACTCTCTAGAGACAGATGTCAACGTGACAAAAACCATCCCCCTGCCTCTAAACAATCGACACTTGCGCACACGCAAACTCTCCAACTATATAACGGACCAGGAAATACAAACACTGCTACTGCTATACGAAACTCCTTCCTGCCCTATCATAGACAAAGAGGAATACGCTATCCTCCCAGTCTCCATCAACCCTTGCAGAACATCCCATCCAATCCATAGAGGAATAATCCTGAATAATCTTCACTCTATAACCCCGAATCACGACAACCAGGAGCCTACTTTAAAGAATTCCTCAAACCAGATCTCTTGCCTTCTACTAAATTGCCTCTCAGCCCCTAAACACGCCTCTGACATTGCCAACCTCATCCTTAGCATGAAAATGGATATAATCCGCCTCACAGAAACTTGGCTCAAGGAATCATCCTCACCATGCCTAGACCTTGTTGTCCCTCCAGACTACAATATCATCAGATTAGACAGAACACACAAAATAGGTGGAGGCTTAGCCTGCATACATCGATCTGACGTCACCATTGCAAAATTTCACTCGGAACCCCTGGACTCCTGCGAATACCTTGGGATTTCTGTAAAATCATCAAGTAACCACTCCCTCAAACTACATATACTCTACCATCCTTCAGGCCAAAACACAATTTTCACAGAACAACTTATGGAAATCATCACTGCAAACACCTCCCCTCAGCCCAATGATATATTCCTTGGCGATTTCAATCTCCACTGGGAGAACCCACTGGACAAACAGGTTAACACCCTCAAAACCTTCCTTGCAGACCATTCCCTGATCCAAGCCATCTCAAAGTCTACTCACACAAAGAGTGCTACTCTCGACCGGCTCATTTCTAAACAAAATACAATTGAATCTATCTCGATTACCCCCTGTGATTGGTCAGACCATCACATTATCACCTTCCAAATCCCATCCGCTAACAAGAAAACTTTCTTGCAACAAATCAAGCTGAAACAATGGATAAGAGAAACAAAGAACACCAACTGGAACAACCTTGCCTCCCAATGTGAGAAGGCTCTTACCCCCCCTCCAATAACATGGCAGACGTCAATGCCCCCACTGCTCACTATAACTCCATGATGACCAAAGTTTTTGACCAAGCCGCTCAGCCAAAAATCAAAAGATTTCCAGATAAGGATAAAAACCCATGGATCAGCGGAGCCCTGAATGATGAGAGACGCAAACTCAGATCAACGGAACGGAAATGGAGGCAACATCCCTCCCCCCTCCATCTTAAATTACTCCGGAAAGCCAGAAAATCATACAAAAAAAGTATTCTTCAATCAAAAAAAGACTTCTTCAAATCAGAACTAGAGAATGCCAAAAATAGACCAAAAAAAGTCTTCGAAATTCGGAAACAACAATCAAACAAATTGGCCAAATCCTCACTCTTAACATCGACCTCACAGCTAAATAGTGAAGAATTTTCCTCATTCTTCACAGCAAAAACAAATTCCCCCCAACTTGAACTTAGAACAGCAGCAAGCAACTTAGCCACCTCAAAGATCATTCAAGCCCCCAACCTGGTTCAACATAAGCTAACTCTGCCCAAAAATAACTCTCACTGGTCTACTTTCAAACTTTACGATCTCAATGACATCACCAAAATTCTAGCGACTACCAAACTCAACAACCACTTCAATAACCCCGTCCCAGCAAATTGCCTACCCCACATCTATCATATCATCTGCCCTCTCTGGACCAAAATCATTAATGCCTCGCTAACACAAGGTCATATTCCGGACTGCCTAAAAACTGGCCAAGTCACCCCTATCCTAAAAAAAACGACAGCTAACACCCCCGACCCCAACAAATTCCGACCAATAACCAACATTCCCATGCTAGCAAAGGTCTTGGAAAAATATGTTCAGCAACAACTGAATCAACACATCACAAACTTCAAACTATTGAACATCCACCGATCAGGTTTCAGACCTGGCCATAGCACAGAAACAGCCATCCTACAGATAGTAGACAACGCCCTCTTAGCTCTTGACCGCAATGATACCTGCTTACTAGTCCTGCTCGACCTCTCATCAGCCTTCGATACGGTCAATCACGACAAACTTCTAAGAAGCCTAGAAAACAGGATGGGCTTATCTGGCACAGTCCTTCTTCGGTTCAAATCCTTTCTGGAAAACAGAACGCAAGCGTTCATGACCAACAAGATTCTTTCTCTCTCCCCAACTAACCTACTAGGAGTACCACAAGGCTCCACCCTATCCCCCACACTATTCAACTTATATGTCGAACCACTTACCGATCTACTACAGCAGGCGAACATCTCATACCACATGTGCGCGGATGACACCTAACTTTACATTACGATCACCTCCATTGATGAGATAAAGACAATGAATCTAGATCTCGAAAAAATTGTCCAATGGTTAACGACCAACTTCCTCAAGCTAAACTCACGAAAAACTGAATTTCTTTTAATCCCCCCCCCTCAACAACTCCCAGGAAATAAAGGAATGGACCAATATGATCACTGCTCTGAACTGCACGCCAACGTCGGTGGACTCCACAATATCACTTGGAATCACACTGGATAAGAATCTTAACATGCAAGCTCACATCAACTTGATGGCTAAAAATGCCCGCTTTCACCTCAGCTATCTCAGAAAAATGAAGCCATTCATCGAAACCCAGACCTCAAAACTGCAGTTCAGTCCTTAGTCATATCAAGGCTGAAGTACAGATGTTCTACCCTCTCAGGGCTTCCCAAAATCTCTACCGCCCCTCTAAAAGCCTGTCTTAACGCCGCAGCAATACTCATAACTGGATCTAGGAAATGTGACCACATATCGCCTCACCTGAAGGCACTCAACTGGCTACCCTATGAAGCTCGTATTCACCTAAAGATGGCGTGCATCACTCACAAGGCCCTACACCACAACACCCCCTAGTACCTAGCCCAAAAACGTACACTATCTGGAGGAAACAGACATTCTAGGAGCGCAGATAATCTACTCCTGAAACCCTCACAGTTCAACAAGACTAAAACCTCCAACAGAGCATTTTCTGGAGCGGCGCCAAGAATTTGGAACTCACTTCCGCCATCCATCAGAAAAATTGCCTCGACACCCCTCTTAAAAAAGGAAGCAAAATCATTCTTGATGAGCAAATTCCTCCCTTAAATTCCACGCAAACACCACGCCAGCTTACAACCTCAAACTAGTCTATACTCTCCGTCCATTGATTTTTTGAAGCTAAAACGTGCACAATCTCGAATTGACTCTTTTTGCTCAGAACAGTTCTCTACTCTACGATTATCACTTTGTATGCGTTGTTCTTGTATGCTATGTTTTACTAAATGTGCTACTCATACCTTGCTCACTATGTAAAGCGCTCTGTTACCCTACCTTGGGTCTGGTTCGCGCTATAGAAAACTCTAAGAATAAATAAATGAATAAAATTGAGGCTATCTCAGGACTTCCCTACCTCAATGACGCACAGTACACTGGGTCTTTCGAACATTTACGTTTACCTATGCCTTTTTATGTGATTTCTGCTTTAAATCTGTTGTAAAGCGCTCCAATACCCTTTGGTCTGGCCAGCGCTATATAAAACTTCTTAATAATAATAATTAAGCGAGTTCCTGTGATGTGAGAAAGAGCACGAGGTTGTCCTAGGAACACACCTGTTTTGCAGATTTTAGAGGTGCACAGTACAGATTGTACCATTTTATATTCTTGTTCATATCAGCCTTTGGAATGTATGTAAGAGCCTCTAAACTTTGTATATGAAGACAACCAAGGCACAGGGGGTGAAAGTAGAACGTCCAGGAGCACAGATTGAGGTGAAACAGCGAAGCTCAGAATTGAAAGCATTTCTTCTGCCTCCACTGATGAAAATGTAATCGGTGCCTGTTAACATGCATCTTTTACCACAAAGTTTACCACAAATTCCTTCAAGGAGAATCTTGCTGCTGATTAAAAGTGGATTTTGGCTCGGTCACCACCTAACACTTCTGACCGACCTGCGCATGCCTGCAAAGTGTCACATGACCACCCTACTCACCTTAGTGAGTTGTACTTTCATTTTTTGTTTTCAAACAAACTCCCCACGTGCCAGGATGACGTGCAAGTAGCAGGAACAGCACGAGGATTTTAGACACTGAGGCGAAAAAAGTGTGCCTGCTGCAGCGTTCCCCCTTCACTGAAGAGTCCCTGTTCGAGTCTTTTAAGTTAGGCTGCATTCATTTGGAAGCCCTGGCCCTGATACTACAAAACACCGATTTTTCCTGCAATTTTCTCTATCAAAGCGGTGCTATATCTCAGGAATAGGGAATTCCTGCTGAACAGGAAGTAATTGCTCCCTGGGGGTAAAATGTCATCCTTGTAGGGAACAAAAAAACAAATCAAAAAATAAAATGTGCAACTGCTCAGCGGGACTCCCTTTTTCCTAATATGGAGTGGCAGTGTGCACAGGGACATCTTAAGGATTTGGGGGGCTCTGGGCCAAAGGTATTTTGGGGGCCCCTGTTTGGAACAGCCTTTGAATTTATGAACCAATTTCAGCTCTTTGATGCCCCCTTTGGCCAGGTCACTGACAGTGCACAGACACACTTGTCCACATTCATAATGTTTTTATATCTAATATTCAGATATAGAGATGTGTTTTTTTCTAATTTTTTAGTACACCAGCACCACACTAACATTACTGCAAATAATCTCTGCAACACCCTCTTATTTTTCATGTGAGGTCCTTTTTTTGATCAAAAAGAAACAGTTTTGAGAGATGTTGCATGAAACATAAACACAACATTTCTCTGCAAAATTTCAGTAATACACTCTCACACATCACCCACATTAAAAATAAATGAAAAGAAAACTGTATTTAAAACACTATGTTTAAGAATTTTGGAAGGTCATTAGGACAAGCCTCTCTGCAGAACAGAGCTGGCTGTATTATGGGTCCACTTAAAGGCTGGAGCCCTGGGCCACAGCCCACTTTGCCCATGCCTAACAACGTCTCTGAGTGCGCATACAATTCCACACTGTGGAAAATGCAACTCGTGAAAACTGCTTTCCAGGTATTTAACTGCCAACGTTTATGATTGCCAACAAGTAGTAAATGTGCACCTTTAGTAGGGGTGCGTTTATGTGCAGAATTACTACTTTGTGCGAATTGGGACTATCGATTTTTAACACGTTTTGCAAGCTGGGTTGTAGTCTTTAAACAAAGTATCCTTTGCGCAGCAAAGGCTGCAGGATGTTGGCCTGAAACCTTCATCGCGGATGCAACTGACGCTAATCTACAAGTACACCGCTCCCAAATTAAAAGATCTGCTTTATTAATGGAAGACACATTTTGTTTGTCGGCTGAAGCCACTGGTCTGAAATGGCTGCCCAGGGATGCGCCTTTGGCACTTGCAGTGGGGAGCGCAGATGCAAATTCATGCTCCTGGAGAGCTGGGAGCTGGCAGCCCAGTGTGGAGAGCACACGAGGACAAGCGCACAGGAGTCACTGTGAATGTGGCTTCCACTGGAGACATGAAGACAAGCCTGATCACATCCGAGCCACACACATAACTAAACAGCACTTCACTCTGCAACCATGCAAGGACAATCTGTTGCCTGCACGACTCACCGTGTGAGGAGTAGAAGGAATCATTTATGTGATGTTGTGTTAATTGGGTTTAAAAAGTACAGCTCTCGCCCTCGAGGAGCCTTCCAGCAGACAAGAGCAAGATGTTCAAGCGAGCAACTTTTCTGGGTGGGCTTTTAAGAAGTCACGCAGGGATGTTATCTAAGTGTCTGAAAGCCGGGATATGTAGAATAGCTTGGATATTAAGAGGTAAAGTGAGGACATTTATGTCAGAGTAAAGAGGACACAAATATTGTGTCTATCAGAATATCGAGACCTAACTATCATGAGAGTAAGCGCTTATAGGTCAGTATAGATTTACTATCTTTAACTCCACCTCAACGTACTTTCACAATAGCTATAGAATCAGGGTGAAATTGTGCAAACACCCCCAGTATTCAACGCAAATCAGCATCTACTAAAGTCAAGAAAACTAGTGCGGCCTGATGTTGCATCCAACACTAACACCAACTGAAAACAGGCTCAAACAATGAGCAAAGGTTTGTGTGGAAGACATTGTGTGAATCTTCAATGTGTAATCCATTTTACAATTGTGAAAAGTACACATTCAATTTCCGTGTGGATGGTAGCCTGAGTGAAGGACAAAAGACACAGAAGACACCGCTTGAGAATATTTGCTCTCTGGTACAATGCAAATTCGCATCACCTGAGCACAGCATTATTTGCATTAGTATGGGCAGTTTTTATGCCAACCAGGAGGCACCGCCGAACCTAGAGGGCGTGCGGCTAACCCTTCTCACCGCTGAAGCCCTTTTCCAGTGCTTCAGCGGAAAAGGGCAAGTTTACATATCCTCCCTATGTCACAGACTCATCACCACATTACTCATTCATGCATTCATTCATTGGTGGGGCCCATAACACCAACACTCATACGTCTCACTGGAATCCGCGCAAAGGAGGAAAAGAAGCGCTGGACATGTGGGGGGGGTACCTTGTTACCTATCGGGAGTAATTCCTTTACATTATATACATTATATACATCTCCACTAGAATCCTAACTTTAACATTAAGGCACTCCACCACTTGGTCGATGGACCAATTAGTTGGACTGGTTGATGGTGATTTAGAACCAGCTAAAACACATTTAAAGCTTGGGAACCTTTCGGTTAACTTTCAATACCTTATTAAAGAATCACAAACTCATTTCTTATTCATCAATGTTTAGTTTATCTAATTAATTCACTCTGTGTTGGCATATTCTGGATTACAGTTCAAATCAGATTTCTATTGAGCAATTTCCAACCTTTGATCTTGAACATAAATTGACATCACATTTATTATTACCTAAATGTGAATATTGGCGACCATTTCCAGAAGAACCCGTCAACCCACAGCAAAAATCAAAAATCCCTTCAGATGGAAACGTTCTTTTATAATCAAAGAGAAACCCAGGTAAGTCCAGGAAAACTCCCTCAGCACGACGTAGTCCCCATGATTTAGCTGAGGGGCCAGGCGATCGCGCCCACAAACCAACATTACAGCAAATCGACTCTCCACACCAACAGCCACCAACAGCGATAATGATATGGGATAAAACTCTCTTCTAAATTCCCCCTTATATACTCTATTTCTCCTTACTTTTAGAACAATGTGCAACAATTTAGGAGTAGAAAGGGTTCTGATTGGTCAAACCCTCTGAAAATTGTAAGTCTCTACAATATTCCCAGGTTTGCCTGTTTCCCATGAGACCGGGAATGGCATCTCCCCAATTGTATTCTTTTCGTAGTTTTACAGGCGAAAGTTCCGAAGTAACAAAATGTAAACCTTCTTATACAGGTCGTTCATTGTCCCCTCAGTCATTCACACTAGTCTGGGTCTTGGCAGTCCTCCACGTTCCTATCCTTGACAAGGAACATTTCGTTTCTCATCGGAGGTCGCTTGGAGATCTTCAGAGGCATTCGAGTCTGCGCAGTAGGCATCGCGCTCAC
Source organism: Triturus cristatus (assembly GCF_964204655.1). Classification (NCBI taxonomy): domain Eukaryota; kingdom Metazoa; phylum Chordata; class Amphibia; order Caudata; family Salamandridae; genus Triturus; species Triturus cristatus. The sequence continues at coordinate 1,013,397,871 of NC_140584.1, read as the reverse complement.
ATGACTGTGGCCACTTCCGAACTCCATTTTACGTACTACGGCCTAGTAGGCCCGAATGCCAACTTAAGCAAAAACAAACATAACAGTAATTAATATATGGAAATGAAGATACTAATGTTTAAACCAGCACTAATCCCCATATATATTAGTATTTTTCTAGCTTGTAGCAACATTTAAAGCAACAATACTCACCATTCTGCAACACTGGAAGCACATACCATCACAAAAGCAACATAAATCATGCAATTCTCTATTTCAAATCATCCTACAGTTAGTTTGCGTACCATAGTTAATCATTTAATTATTAGCCATGCAATTAGCATTTTAGTCCCTCGTGTATCTCATGTTCATTAAGGTGCGATGGTTGATTAATTATACCACTTCACACAATTAGTACGAGTTAATATTTAGAATGATTACGTAATTAATATTTCATGCAAAATTAGAGGAGGTATATAACCTTTTGCTTTACCTGCTCCATAAATCCCCCCTTTGGTGATTTTTAACATCACCATAAATCCCAATATATGTCAAAAAAATTTGCGGAAATGATTACTCAGTTCCCTTATATTTGTTACATCATAGTATCTCCCAACTCATCTTCTCTTGTCTTCTTGTACATGTTCTCTTTCCATTCTTCTAGTTCTATATCTCCTACTTCTCTTTCTCTTATTTCCTTCTCCTTTCTTTTCTCAAATTCTCTTTTTATTCTATTTTGTAATTTACTTCTTTTTATACATACACACCCTAATCTTTAGATCAGGATCAGTATTACCACACAAGTCACTGGTATTAGTATTTTATGTACAAAGGAACTACCTAATTTTGTTAATAAACCCTTTATAGTAGAAAAGCCTTTACCAAGCTTCTCCCAAACACTTTCAACCTTCAATGGAACAATTTCCTCATGCCAATCGGTTATATTCTTAATGTATTTCTTTAAATTTTGGCTCTCATCAGGAATATAGGTACAGCAATGTTGTACCTTCAGCATTCCACAGACTCCTCCCTCTTTGGGCTAATATAATATCAAGGGCAAGTCGATTTTGCATCATCATGGCTCTCATGGCAACCATTTCGGTATTTCCCATTAAGAACCCTCCAGCTGTGCTTGTCGATAAGCGATCCACAACTGTAGACAATTTTCTAATTTTATGTGCATTCAGAGATATTCCAACGGCTGGTATCAGTGCTCCAAAAATATCCCCTACAATTTCTGACCAACTTTCCCTCCTTCTACGTGTTAGTTGTCTATCTATTTCATGCAAACTGTCCTCTCCCCTTCCCACATGAAATATTTTTGGGAAGACCAGGCCTAGGTAGCATGTATCAAACCAGTGGTCCGGTAACCTATAATAAACCCTGTTCCCACAGATGTAATATATTCCAGGGAATATCGGATCATTTCCTCCTTTAAATCCCCATCCTCCCATGATTTTATATACATCATTGCATTCACTTCCACCTACAAAATAATTATCATAAACAGTGTTATCTCTACTGATGCACAATTTCCCTCTCTGAGGCCAATCCAAAGCCAATGCAGGATTTGTTTCTCCCTTTAAATGGTTTTCCTTCTCAGCATCCCAAAATGTTGTTTCCATCTTTTCCCCAGACATCTTTCTTTGCATCTTAATTCTCCTCTCTTCTACCATGTTCAAGAAAGTTTTTCTTCTTTTCTCAGCTTACATGTAAGATTGTTCTTAAACACTTCTTCTAAAGTTAATTCTCTAGTTTCTAAGAAAAATTCACCTAAAATTCTACCAGGAATCGCCTTATTTAGTTCAGGGACTACAGGTATCTGCGAGAAAACATTATCTACATCAGTATAATAATATTCTAATTTCCCTGCTATATAGAACAAGCTTGCTAATACACTACAGGTTATTCCAGATGTCAAAGGAAGGTGATGATAGGTGACACCCTCTGACACCGATGCAGGTAACTGCACACAAACATAGCAATCTCTAACTTCCATAGTCTTTACATATTCATACAGTAACTTTGAAAAAACATTATTAGAAAAATCAGTTATAGACCTATCCTTATGTAAATCTGTTCTATCTACCAACTTAGTCGCATGAGCATCATAAACTTCTTCTCTATTAGTCCTGTTCCCATTGTGGTTTTCTACCCTTTCGAATGTCACTTTAAACGAAATTGTTATTGCTAATATGATCCATAGAAGGATTAGTAATCCTGTACAACAACAGCACACTTTGCACCATTTTCGGAGAAACCCACATGTAGGTTTTCTACCTTCTATGTTTGCCATTTCGGAAATGATCAGTGTCTTTTGACTTAGCCTCATTTATTCACGACTTAATTTTGTCTAAACCCAAGGCCCTTTAGTGCCTACTTGGTTCTTTCGGTTACGTATCTTGTTCAGTGTTTTAAATTCTCTGCATCTTTCTTTGTCACTTCAATCCGTCCATGGATCGTCTTTGTCTCTGTTTTCACAATCTTGGTTCAGAACTTCCTGGTCATCCGTTTCCTCTCTGATATCATATAAGATAACTCTCAGGATTTCCGAATGTTCTTCTTCTTCAACCACTTCCGGTACAGTCACTCCTAGACTGCCTTGGCTGTCTGCTTCCTCTTGTATAGCAGAAAGTGCCACATACGTCCACTCCGGTGACTTGTACTTCTGGTTGGGTTTCTTGATTCTCTTCTCAAGTGTGCCTGATCAGTGTCTTCTGATTTCTCTTGACTAGACACTTCATTCACTTGTTCAGCATCGTCGGTATCTCAATCTTTTACGTTTATTAGGCCAAATTTCCCCTTTTGACGGTCTATTCAACCTGTTCCAATTCTCACTTCGCTCTGTTTTCCAAGCTCTTTTCCTCAAGATTCGTCCTCCTTGGCCTTCTCCTTCACTTTCTTCAGATTCTGTATCTGTTTGACTTTTACTTTCTTTGGATTTTACTCTCAAGACCTCAGGTTCACTATCTACAGTTTTCCCTCCTCGTGTTTCTTCCACGCAATCTTCCTGCTGACTAACTGTCCCTTCTTCTACCTGGATTTGTGTTGTCCCTACACCTCCTCGGGGATCTTCCGCAATAATCTTACCCTCACTCTCTGTATATAATTCCTCACCTTCTATTGCTACGATTTCAGGCGGAATTTCTCTCGTGCTTGCACTTGGTGCTTCTTTATCAAGAATTTCTTGTTCAGTTTCTTCAATATTCTCTTTTATCCGTTCTTGTATTCCCACCTGTTCAGTCTCTGATTCGGAGCTAGTGTCGGAAATTTACAGTCGTCTCCTCAGTGGTATGTTCTCCGGCTCTGCAACTTGGCTCAACTCCGCTTCTCTCATTCTCTGGGTTTGCCTTGCTCTTGTTTACTCTGATTCTGACTCAGAACTGGTATCAGACTCTTCCAAATTCTCTTCCTCAGGGCGGTTTATAGGACTGGGGATTCGAAGAGTATGACTAGCATGAATCCAATTCTTTACCTTGGCACACTTCACAGCAGTTGTCGTGGTCAGAATCACTTGACGTGGTATCCCCCAGCGTGGGACCAGACAATTTCTCCTTCTATGCACTTTGATTCGCACCCAGTTCCCAGGACTCAAATCATGAGCAGGCTTTTTTTCAAGGGTGGTTGCATCCGGTCCAACCTGATGAAACATAGAATGAACGGAATCAGCCAACCCCTTGCAATAATCCAAAACGAAGTCATCAGATAAAGGCAGTAGTTTGTTGACAGGAATGAAAACATGTCTCATTGCTCTACCCATAACAATTTCATGGGGGCTCAGGCCAGTGTTCCTATCAGGAATCGACCTAATAGTCATGAGCACTAGAGGCAAGACATCTGGCCATTTTAGACCTGTGGCCAAACACATTTTTCCCAATCTGTTTTTAATGGTGCCATTCATTTGTTCCACTACTCCAGAAGCCTCTGGGCGATAGGCACAATGCAGTTTCTGTTGTACATTCAAAGCTTCACAAATCAATTTTATAATTTCGTTCTGAAAATGCTTTCCTCTATCTGATTCAATCGTTACTGGGAAACCAAATCTAGGAATTAATTCTCTCAATAGGAGTTTCGCTACAGTAACTCCATCACTCCTTCTAGTTGGGTAAGCTTCCACCCAATGTGAAAACAGGCAAACAACTACCAGGACATATCTTAGCCGATTACATGGGGGCATTTCAATGAAATCAATCTGCATTCTGGTGAAAGGACCTCCCTCCCGTCCTATGGTTCCCAAACTCACCACGTATTTCCTTCCTGGATTGTATTGCTGACATATAAGGCATCTTTGACACAGGCTCTCAGCTACAAGCCAGAACTTGGCGTTATACCAGGTCTGTTTGAAGAGTCTAATCATGGCATCCCTACCTATATGTGCCTGCCCATGGTACATCCGTGCCATGGTAGAGATCATGCTATCAGGCATTACTGGTCTTCCATCACGATAAACCCAAACCTTCTCTACCTCGCGTGGTGCACATCCTGATTTTATCCACTGTTTCTTTTGCTCCTCTCCTGCCTCTTCCTGTAACTGCTTCACCTCATCCCAGGTATTCTCATTGTTAGTAAAAAGCAAGGGACATGAGTTCATTTCCGTTCCGATTCCGATTCAAGGAGTTTTGGTTCCGCGCACAATACTGCGATATGTCATTCGCAAATGTATTGCCCGCAGACACATAGTCTGTACCCTTGGAGTGGGCTGCACATTTTACAACTGCGATTTGCTTAGGCAGCTGTATCGCCTCAAGCAATTTTCCGCATTCCTGATCGGAGTTCCACTCGACGTCAAGAACCACCTTAGAGACCAAATCTGTCCAAAATCATGCACCACTCCAAACCCATACTGACTATCGGTAACCACAGTGACTCGTAGATTCTTTCCCAACTTGTATGCTCTGGTCAGTGCAAACAATTCAGCAACCTGAGCTGATTTTACTCCTTTCAGGCAAGACGCTTCCAACACAGCCGCTACAGTACATATTGCATACACAGCACTCAGAATTCCTTCTTCAGTTCTCAGACATGACCCAACCACAAACATCACATAGTCACTTTCTTTCAGAGGCACATCTTTTATGTCCGGACGCGTCTTAGTGCAAAAATCAAGCACCTCCAAACAATCATGATCCAAGTCATCCTTCACTTCCACATTCACAGCATCAGGTAGCAATGTTGATGGATTTACATTAAGGCACCTCACAAGGCTCACATTTGTAGCACCCAGAATGACCTTTTCATATTTAGTCAGTCGACTATGCGTCATAAATTGTGTACGGCTTCTTTTCAAAAGAATTGCAACATCATGGGGTACAAACACTCTCACAGGATATCCCATCACAATTCTTCACTCTGCTCCAAACTCTTACAGGTAGCAGCCACTGCTTTCAAACAACCAGGCAAAGCTACAGCTATAGGATCTAGTACAGCCGAAAAGTATACAACCGGTCGTCTTAATTTTCCATGCCTCTGTACTACCACAGAGAGTGCACATCCATCTCTCTCGCTACAATATAAATCGACTTCCTTTTCGTAATCAGGCATTCGAAGAGCTGGTGCTTCACACAAGCTGTCTCTCAGTTGTCAAAAGGCCTTCATCTCTTCTTTATTTAATTCAAGGGGATCTTTCACATCACTTTTTGTCAAACGTACCAAAGGTTTTGTAATCAGCGAAAAGTTGCTGATCCACTGGCGACAATATCCCACCATTCCAAGAAACATTCTCACTTCTCTCTGAGTCATTGGTGCTCTCATTCCTTTTATTATCCTGATCCTGTCTGCAGTCACTTTCCTCAGGCCTTTCTCAATCTTATGACCTAAATATTGTACTTCCTTTTTACAGAATTGTAATTTCGATGGGAATACCTTAAATCCTCCATCCGCCAGATGATTCAACAACGCAGCTGTGTCCACCACACATGCCTCTCAAGACTTTGATGCCACAATAGGTCACCGATGTATTGCACGAGTACTGAACTTTCGGGCATTTTCAAATCTTCTAAGGACTTCTTTCGAATCTGATTAAATATCGATGGACTTTCTGTATACCCCTGTGGGATACGGCACAAGGCCAAAGTACGTTCGCCGAACCGGAACGCAAAAATTTGTTGGCTATTGGGGTGCAACGGGATAGAAAAGAAAGCATGACACAGGTCGATGACTGTGTACCATTCCGCATCATGGGGAATCTTATATAGGATTACCGAAGGGTTCGGCACAATGGGACAGCAGAGTATAACAATTTTATTCACCTTTCTCAAATCTTGTACTATCCTGAATGTTCTGTCAGGCTTCTTTAAACCCATGATTGGTGAATTACATGGACTACTCATTATTTCTCTCAAAATTCCCTGTTCAATCATCTTGTCTATTACAGGCGTCACTCCTGCAATTATTTCAGGTGTCAATTTATACTGGGGAATATTCGGGTAGCTTACTCCTTCCTTCACAGTTATTTTCACAGGGTCTACTCTTTTCATCATTCCCATATCTTCTCCTGTGAAATCCCATACCTCAGGTTTCACTATTTTCTTCAATTCCTGAGGCAATTCCTCCGGATCAAATACAACAAATGCCTCAGTAATTTCGGGTTCCAAATTTGCCATTGTTGTTCTATACAGTACATCCTCATCAGGAGTTTCAAAGGCTATGCCATCCAGGGTACAGAAGATAGTGCAATTCATTTTGCACAACAAATCTCTCCCTAACAAATTCACGGGGCTAGTATCACACATGACAAATCGATGCATGTCGGTGAATTTCCCTATTTTAACTTTAACAGGATCAGTAAGATAAGTTTTTATCTGTCTATTTGAGACTCCTACTACTTGGATTGTATCACCAGAGAGAGGAAGATTTTTAACGTCAGCTGATCTAAGTTGAACGAGTAGCACCAGTATCTACTAGGAAAGTATTTTTTTCATCATTTACCTTTCCATCCACAAAGGGTCCTGTTTGGTCTACCTCTAGAGTTGCGCCAAGTACGCACTCCTATTCCTCTCTTAGGCACCGTCAATAACTCTCTTCTGACTCACTCTCATCGCGCTGCAGCCAATACTGCGAAACAGCACTAGTGCACGGTAGCTTCGTTACATGTTCCTCGGTGTAGAATCCTGTCTCATCACTGTCTCTCTGAGGATTTACGCTCTGTGGAAAAGGTGGGTTTGGCACCTGACACTGTTGGGTAACAACCTGCTGCTGTCGCGGCGATTGACAACTCACCTCATTCTGCACCTGTAGATTCAATGATGCATTATCACCATTAGCACTCGGGGGCAATTTACACTTGGATTTCCAATGCCCTAATTTTCCGCAATTATGACATGGCCATTTCTTTTTTGATTCCTCTAAGCTGATTTGTCCCTTTCCTTTTCCAATATTAGGCTTTTGTCTAACTTGGCCCATGCCATTAGCCTGCTCAATCAACTGCGCTTCTTGCCTCTCCGCTACCTTAACTTGTGCCCACATTGCCTTCTCTTTCAGTTTGCGTTGTTTTGCTTCAATTTCACCACTAAAATATTTTGCATGTCGTAACACTTCATCTATCTTTTTATTTTGCCAATCCACTGTATGCTGTTTGATCATTTCGCTTACCTCATGTCTTAAACCATAAACAAATCGAAATACAAAATGACATATCCTTCTCACTCAATTTCTCATCACCACTGTATTGCTTAAAAGCTAACAGTAACCTTTCATAAGAGGCGTGAACAGATTCTTTAATCTCTTGGTGAGTTCTATCAACTTTTACCCAATCAGTTTCCTTTGGCGGCACTTTGTTTTTCAAAAAAGTCATTACCTGTTCATATTTTCTCATTACCTCTGGATCAGGGGCTCCCGTCTTAGGATCCCTAGGGTACCCTTGAGTTGGCCAACCTATTGTAATTTTACATTCTGCCCATAAATCTGCAGGTACAATTATGTCTAAAAGACAATTCAAATCTATCCACAACACTTTCGTAATTTAACAAACCTTTCCACCTGTCGATACCACTCAACGGGTTTTTCTCTTAACCTTGGGAAATCATTGGTGAATGACAAAATGTCCTGTCTAGTCCATGGAACATGTACATAACCTCCTCCTGGGATCTCCCTCATGGGACATTCAGTTACTACTGGCTCTTTTTCTCTTACCGGAAATGCCGAAAAGGTCTTATGTGTCATATCCTCTCTTTTTCGAAACCACCTACTTTTCCACCTATCTACATCACCCCATTTCCTTAACAAGGCAATCAGTTCTTTCATTTGAGTCAATCTCCCTGCAGTATTCAGATTTTCCATATCTTTCTCAGAAAAATCTACTCTACATGGTTTCTGTAATGATCTTATTTTCTCAAAGTCAATGCCCATTTCATACGCTGTCTCTTCAAGTTTCTCATGCAAACATCTTGCTCTCCAAGTTATACTTTTGCAGAGAAACATTAGCTCCTCGTCCTGATACGCTTTTAATTTTTCAGTTGGAATGGTCCCTACTATTAATTCTTCCAAGGTTACTTTTAATTTTGCCACATCTAAAGGTTGAGGTTCTGCATCTTTTCGCTGTAAACTCCTTAACCAATCGCTTAATTCCTCAGAAGTGGGTCCTACAGGGATTGTCTCATTTCTTATTGTACCCGTATTTCTTTCTGGGGTTTCTGGTGCCGATTCTGTTGTAATCAGCGTCTTACTTGCTGGACTTTGATTTATAGTCAGATTTTTAGGAGTGCTTAAACCTGATGTTCCTGCCATTTTTCCCCATGCATTTCCTCCAGCTCCACTTCTTTCTGTCTCGATTCGTTTACTACTATTGTGGGGAACTGTTAAACAATGCTCACTATCTTTCTATTTATCAAAGACAGGCATCACTGGCCCTATAGTTATTGGTACAGTTACTGCTTCCATATTTTTGGTTAATTCTCTTATTTTCTCAGTTAATTCCAGAGTAGTTCTAGCTAGTTCAGCCAAATTTTCATTTCCAGTCCTCACAGGTTGTGCCATTTCAGAGTCTCTAAATGGATTATTTTTCCCTAAATCAGGTGGCGTTTGCTCAAATTTTTTATTTATTTTCTTTTACCGGCGCACTCGGCGTCAGCAATGTAGAATTTGGTTGATACGGGGAGGACTTTTATAAAACATGTCCTCAAGCACTTCATCCTCCGATTCATTCACACTATACTTATAACCTTCTGACCCTGTATTGTTTCTCTTTTCTGTACACTTTCTGCCACTTGTCTCTTCAGTATTTCTCAAAGGAAACATACCATCAGTCATGTTTGCATTTCGCCACCTTCTCATTCGGTCCTCGTGACTTTCCTGACCACAATGTCTACCAAACATGTAACTATACCTTCGTCCACTCCGATGCCGTTCCTTTTCATACATCTCTTCTTCCCACTCCGTCAAAGCCTCGAACTGAGTAGGTCTAGGTCTTGGTTCTAACCTCATCATTCTTTCTCTTAAGTTTCTTAATACAGCTAACCTAAACAAACCACTTTCTGGAAACGCTAGGACTCCATCTTCTTTTTTATACTTTGCCCAATTCTCTAGCAAAATACATGTATGGTACCCATATTTCGCTACCATAAAAGATGCAGGCGATTTCGGTGGAGGAAGTATCTGTCCTTCCCTAGTCACAATCGGCTTATCCCTTTTAAATAGGTTTTTAATTTTTCCAAACCATGATTTTTTCTCTTTCTCATGTGGATCGTAATACATCATTTTTATTTTTCCCTAGTTCTGAATCACTAGACTTTTCAAATCACTTCCCTTGCGACTATTCCGTATGCGGTCCAATCCCAGCGCGACTCACACTAACGCACTAATCCTGTGCGTCTACGTCACTCCTTGAGTTCTCCAATCCCAGCGCGACTCACACTAATGTACCAATCCTGTGCGTCTACGTCACACTGGCAATTCTCCACTCCTAGCGCGACTCACACCAGCGCACCAATCCGTGAAAGCTTTGTCAATCCCAGCGCGGTCTTTCTGACGTCAGCTTTTCTCGCAACTTCTGCTTCTGCTGACCCCTCCTTTACAAAATTTATCGGCAATCATTTCTTACGTTTTCTTTAATCAAAATCTGTTAGTAATGACATAAAACACCACCATTGCCTGTTTCGCTAAACCAAAGAGATAGTTTTATTCCAGTAGGCAGTGCTTACCTCTACCCTACCACAGAAATATTCTGTTTCGCCGATAAAGTAGCACTTCCCTCTACCTTACCCTTCTAACTAGCAAAAAGGCTAACCGTTTCTCTGGGGATAAAACACATGTGGAGACTACACTGCTCCTGAGAATTAAGGCCAGAGATTCACGAGAGAACCTGTTGCTATTTCACTCATGCAAGTTCACACAGAAATGTCCCTACCGATAACACACGACAATGTCATCAACTCGAAACCAGACAATGCGTTGTGCGACTTCACTTGCCACTCATTTTCCCGTATACATACAGGGCAACCAGACAATACTCCGTGCAACTTCACTTGTCACACGTTTCCCCGTCTACATACAGGGCAACCAACTTCCTACGTCCCGGAAGTCTTCAAACCAATCGACAACATAAAACACAACAAGACTCGGCATAGAATGTTAGAACATAAATCAATAATCAATAATCACCAAACCAATACAATAAAACCATAACTCTGCTACCAGAAAAACTGCTCCAGCGGAAAAGGGCAAGTTTACATATCCTCCATATGTCACAGACTCGTCACCACATTACTCATTCATACATTAATTCATTGGTGAGGCCCATAACACCAACATTCATACGTCTCACTCAAATCCGCGCACAGGAGGAAAAGAAGTGCTGGACATGTGGGGGGGTACCTTGTTACCTATCTAGAGTAAATCATTTACATTATATACATTATATACATCTCCACCTATAGAATCCTAACTTTAACATCAAGGCACTCCACCACTTGGTCGATGGACCTATTAGTTGGACCGGTTGATGGTGATTTAGAACCAGCTAAAACACATTTAAAGCTTCGGAACCTTTCGGTTAACTTTCAATACCTTATTAAAGAATCACAAACTCATTTCTTATTCATCAATGTTTAGTTTATCTAATTAATTCACTCTGTGTTGGCATATTCAGGATTACAGTTCAAATCAGATTTCTATTGAGCAATTTCCAACCTTTAATCTTGAACATAAATTGACATCACATTTATATTTACCTAAATGTGAATATTGGCGACCATTTCCAGGAGAACCCGTCAACCCACAGCAAAAATCAAAAATCCCTTCAGATGGAAACGTTCTTTTATAATCAAAGAGAAACCCAGGTAAGTCCAGGAAATCTCCCTCAGCACGACGTAGTCCCCATGATTTAGCCGAGTGACCAGGCGATCGCGCCAACAAACCAACAATCCAGAAAATCGACTCTCCACACCAACAGCCACCAGCAGAGATAATGATACGGGATAAAACTCTCTTCTAAATTACCCCCTTATATACTCTTTTTCTCCTTACTGTTAGAACAATGTGCAACAATTTAGGAGTAGAAAGTGTTCTGATTGGTAAAACCCTCTGAAAATTGTAAGTCTTTTCAATATTCCCAGGTTTGCCTGTTTCCCATGAGACCGGGCATGACATCTTCCCAATTGTATTCTTTTCGTAGTTTCACAGGCGAAAGTTCCGAAGTAACAACATGTAAACCTTCTTATACAGGTCGTTCATTGTCCCTTCAGTCATTCACACTAGTCTGGGTCTTGGCAGTCCTCCACGTTCCTATTCTTGACAAGGAACATTTCGTTTCTCATCGGAGATCGCTTGGAGATCTTCAGAGGCATCCGATTCTGCGCAGTAGGCATCGCGCTCACATGACGGTGGCCACTTCCGAACTCCATTTGAAGTACTGCGGCCTAGTAGGCCCGAATGCCAACTTAAGCAAAAACAAACATAACAGTAATTAATATATGGAAATGAAGTTACTAATGTTTAAACCCGCACTAATCCCAATATATATTAGTATTTTCCTATCTTGTAGCAACATTTAAAGCAACAATACTCACCATTCTGCAACACTGGAAGCACATACCATCACAAAAGCAACATAAATCATGCAATTCTCTATTTTAACACATCCTACAGTTAGTTTGCGTACCATAGTTAATCATTTAATTATTAGCCATGCAATTAGCCTTTTAGTCCCATGTGTATCTCATGTTTATTAAGGTGCAATGGTTGATTAATTATACCACTTCACACAATTAGTACGAGTTAATATTTAGAATGATTACGTAATTAATATTTCATGCAAAAATAGAGGAGGTATACAAACTTTTGCTTTACCTGCTCCGTCAGCAGCAGCAGGGTGCGAGAGCGCACCAAGGAAAAGGCCAGCGAGTGACCAGAGAGTTTGGGTTCAAAGGGTCCAATCAAGTAAGAGGGGCGTGGTCACAAGCACGGCCTAAAAGGTGACCGGAACAAGCAGTCCACAGCTTTGTTGCCAAAGGAAATTGACTGTTGGCACCACTGTCCAAGAGAATACGCAAGAAGAGCCAAGGAGAAGAACGATTCGAGGCTGCCCGCAGCTCACGCAGTGGGCCACCTCAAAAGTGCGGCCTCCTTAGTGCCACATTAGGCACACCGCCACCCCTCTAGTTAAGGGGACCCCGTGGACAAGTACCCCAGCCCAGTGCGCCATCCGCGTCACTTCCGGCACGCAGAGGTATTTATACCTGCCCCTGCCTATCTGGCACCCTCTTTGGCTCTGGCCATGCCGTCGTTAGGGGTCACTTCGTGCATTGCCGGGCAGGAGTTCTGGTCGACTTAGGAGAGTTGACAGTGAGTCGGCCTATGCCCCTCCCCACCTTCTTTGTGTCCCCAGTCTCTTGCAGATGGGACAATTTGCCCCATTGCTGATATGAAGCTGTTGCATGCACATGGACCGCACGGGTGTGGCACCGTGTCTCGGTGTCGGGGCGGGTGATACCAGGGTGGCGACAAATCCGGCTCCCGGCTCTGGACACGCCATCTCGTGGTTGTCGGAGGCAGCGTCGGTGTTTGAGGTGAGTGCAGGGCCCCCTTGGGACCCATTGCTCTTACCTCCGGGCTGTGTCCCCTTATGGGAATGGCTGCCTCTGTCTCCAGGTGAGCTTTGTCACAGCATGGAGAGGATGGGCGTAGGGGCCTTGGATCATGCTGGCCTAGATCCGAGTCCCGTCGCGGCACTACAGCCTCGGAGCACCCTAGCATGCACATGAGAGAGCTTGTAGTTCTATGCAAGGGCTGTATCACACCTGTCCTTCAGTCTTGAGAAGCTGGTGAGCTTTGTGCGCACCAGGCGGCTGCTGGGCAGTAAACGGCATTTTGTTTAATTATTGTGGGGTCTGACTGTTTCAGAGGGAGCCGTGGGCTCGGCATGGTGGGGTGCTGATCCGGGCGGCCACTCAGGTCCCAGGCGGGGCCTGGGCGGAGCCACGTGCTTGGTGCCTGTTCAGGTGGAGTGGTTTTGCGTCGAGTGATTCAGGTTTGTTAGCTGGTCATGGAGTGCAGTGCTTGCCAGTATTGTGAGGCCTAGAAGAGGGAGGGTTCTTCAGTTTCGGAGTCACCATTTGGCTTAGTGACGATATTGAATGGCACCCAATGACTATGGGTGACTTCTCAGGAGGGGACGTCGCATGCCTCTATGGAGGATGGTGACGTCGTATTGCTGGGTGCCCCCCGTTTGGACACAGATTGCCCTGGCCCTGGACCGGATTCTCGCGCAGCACTGCAGCACGTGTGGGAGGTGTGCGGAGATGCTGCTCAGCTATTGGATGATTGTGGGTGGTGCTCACCCTCCAAGTGATCTTGACCTCTCTATGTTCTACCGGCAGCTTGCATGGTGGAAGTGGGTGGATGATCCAGGGGAGGTTGTGGGTTGTTGTGCTGCTTCTGCAGGTCCCTCCCCTAATGATGGGAAACAGCCTCCATAGCAGTTCAGTGCACAGCTTCTGCTGCGTGACCAAGCACTAAACCCCGGAGGAAGCCTGCATGACCAGAGACAGGCAGGTGTGTGACCCACCGTACCTGGCATAGGCCAGCTCGGAACTTTTTATGTTTCCCTCAAGTGGGTGGCATCTCCACTATGAGCCCGCGTGTAGCTGCCAGAGGGCCAGATTCTGGGTCCCATAATTTTGGTACCACAGGGCGTAATCTCGACGGGGGTAATTACCGCATTTTCCATAAGACAGACCCAGAGGCTTATGTGCTCCACACGGTGAAGAAGATTACCAAATAAAGGGTAATAGGGGGGTGTAAAAGCGGCACCATAGTCCCTTCGTGATGACAACTGTAAGCACCATTATGGTGATATGCCAAAGTTGGGCATGAGGTACTTATGATATGCACCATGCAACAAGTGCTTAGTATGGTGCACTGCTGATCATGTTGATGCTTAATGTGTTATGCTAAGTACAGTTCCTACCAGTAACTACTGGGTCGTGCTAACTGATCCGTAGGACAGTGGCCCGATTGGCCTAGTGATTTATGTACGCCTTGTGAAGTCATGACGAGTGCCTGGTAGCACAGTGTAATATATGCGATTGTGATCTAAGTGTTTTTATGGAGGATACAAAGGATATTTTTATATAAACCTATATGGAGTCTCTTTGTGGTGTGCCTAGTGTGCTACTGTGGTGTGTGTGTGTGTGTGTGTGTGTTGCGCAAATATTTTATACACTGCCTCTCAGAAAAGCCTGACTACTCTGCCAAGAGACCAAAGGGGTGAGCAGGGGTTATCTTCAGTGGTAACTCCCTTACCCTGACTAAAGTGGTGGGTTCTGTCATACTTAGGTGCATACCCTAGCCAACCAGAAACCCCATTAATAACATTGGTAAAGAATGCCAGTGAGTTGTTTGCAGTCCATGTGCAACTGCCCGGCAAGACGAATGTTAAGAGGCCTCATGGTTTGTGGAGGGCTCTTGTGGGGGAGCTTGGTTGAAGAGTTAGTGTCAGGCAGGTATGGCTTGTGTTCTCATCGCACTGATAATTCCTTGTCACAAGCTGATTGCATTAGGGTGAGATGGCTGTGTGTCGGGCAGTGCTGATGCATCAGAAGCACTGAGCGCTTACAGCCAGATGCTGTACGGTTGGTATCAGTTGCAAGGGTCATCTGTTAGGCTAGAGCTGTACTCAGAGGCAACACCTTAAATGCTGGTTTCCACCACTCCCCTAAGACCATGGTTCAAGCCCCAGCAGGGCTGGCACCGTCATTGTTGTTGCGAAAAATCTTGGTACGCACCGCAGGTGCCGAATGGACTTGTTGGTGCATCTCTGTTTTGGGGTGCGGTGTGGGGCCGTGTTGCCAGTCACTGGCTTGATGTTTTGGTTTGATTTGCACGGGAGCGGTGGCTTTAGCGACTGTAGAGCTGGAGACACAGGTTTGGGTCTCGGCGTCGGCCCATCATCCTGTGATTCTGGGCAGGTAACTTGATCTTGTAGTGCTGGAAGCGTTGTTGAGTAATTGTGGGACCCGTGATGGGCTGGAGGGTCTGAGAATTTTATGGCATCGGCCCTATGGCATGGGAAAGAGTCATTGGTTTGATCGATGGTGCAGTGCTTACGCAGTTCAAGTGCTGCGGAGGTCAGGCATGTAGTTGTAATTCTTGTTAATCATATGTTGAATAACGTATATGAAGCGGGGGTAAATCTGCCTGACTCTCCATCAGTGCATACTCAATTGTAGTTTTAAATCATGCCGCATTGCAATTCTTATTATGCGTCCCAGTTAACGCATGGAGCCCATCGTATACTTCCATCTTCCATGGTGCCATAAGGTGTTTAGGCTGTGGTTCCTCCCTTCAGCTGAGTTTTCATGTTTCCTATTCGCCACCAGTGTTGCTATAATGGGCAAACCTTTGTTTGAATGTTTGTCTCATTGTTTTCACATGGATCCACGCAGCGTCTGCACTCGGGCAGTACGGCAACTGGGGGAGGAGGCCTGAGAGAGATTTTGACATGGCATTGTCAGGATGGTGGGCCCTGTGGGACGACACTCACTGGGCAGGGCTTAGGCATATAGGTGTGTCTTAGAGCCGAGGTACATTTAGCCACAGGCAAACTGCAGCTGCCTCTCTGACTGAATCAAAACTGGGGCAGACAAATGCTCGAGCACAAACTCTTCATGCTGCATGCCACGTGGGCATATTGCTGGGAGAAGAGGAGTGTAGTCTAATTATATTTGACCGGTTACCTCGCTGCTTGGTCAATTATGTGCCACCGAGGGTGACCAAACTTGGCATCATCTACTTGTTTGAAGGAATGCTGCCACTGTACAGATGGAGAAAAACTTTAATGTGCTGTGGCCAGGAGGGCCTGGTTAGAAGGGATGAATGTTTCTCGCAGTTGGGGTTATGACTTGCGATCAGGATTTGTGGAAGGATTGGTTTCAGACGGTTCGAGAGTCAATTAGGTCAAAACCAAGGGTGTATTACTAGGCGTGCGATACTGGTGCGTAGGAAACCCAGAAAGAGCATGGGTAGATTAGTTGTCAGTAGGTCCACAGCACTCCTCCAGTCCGCACCCTAGCAATGGTAGTAAGTTAACACAAAGAACCCTCTGGGTTGTTGGTTGATAAGATAGAGGGACAACATTATAGTTTAATTTCAAACACAAGAGAAATGGTATGTATGGCCTCTAAACTCCAAGTAGGCAATACGTGCACACCTGGGGGCATTGTGCTCATTTCTGTCCCCACAATAGGAACATGGCTTTGCAAAGCCAATAGTTTTGGTATCTCACATAGCTGCAGGACCACGTCATGATTAGATGTCTCTTCTATGCAGAAGCAACTGCAGAAAAGTTATAAAAGGTTCTGGTCATCCAAACGCTAGCAGATGGCCCCATAGAGTTGGGTGCAACATTTGTATCCTCTCCTACCTGAAGTGTGTCAAGTGGTTGCTAGGTGTATTTCTTGAGCGACATGCAAGTACATTAAGTGAGAAGTATCCAGGTTACTCTAATTGAGGTAGAGGGGTCCTTGCAAGACCCTCAATAAGGGGGGCTGCGTTAGAACATAAACTAGGAATCTTAGATTCTGCCATTGATGTCATTGGACCACTCACATTGTTAATTTTGATACTCCTGGGAAGTGGGAGCAGATCTGTATCAGCAATTTACTGCATGTGGGAGGTATTTCCACCACAACCAGGCAATATTTGGACAACCACCCACATTTAGCTTCTGTCTTAGTTCAATCAGGGTCACTTATTGCCCATTCCTGGTTCTGTTTGGTACACTGGCACTATTCAAACAATTTTATCTGAGGCGACCAACTTACTTTTGGCAGACAAGTCCAAAATGTTTCACATTACAGTCCGTGGAAAATGTTCAATTGCCTGTGCATCGTTTTATTCATATACACTGTAGCGAACTCATTAAACAATTACTGAATTAATTAGTTTGGCCAGAGGATGCTCATGCACCAAGGCATCTGCAGCGGTGAGTGATGTCATGCTGTGGGATAAGATGGTTAAACAAGACTGCCAGGTCCCTCTGGGGTGTCAGCCAAATGGCCACTTGCAGTTAAATGGTGAGCTCAAAATGGCACAGGGGGGGTCTTGGCAATGACTAAGAAAACCTGGACTAATTTAAATGCTGGGTTCGACCTCGTGGTCATAGGATCAATCCCCGTTTGGTTCTTCAACCTTTCACCCCCCTGTGTCAGGATTTTAGCGTAGCGGCGCCTACGTAACCCGCACTACAATACCCAGAAGCCCATGGGCTAAGGAAGTACTTCAGATGCCGACGTGTGGGCGTCGGCGTGCGTAATTCTGATTTCCGTAGTAGCGGTTCTCGCCCGGCTGGGTGAGAGGAGTTCCCCCGACGTTCCAGGAAGCCGTTGCTTCGTTTTTGGCCCGGATACTCGCTACTGGCAGAGAGCGGACCCCAACGCTGGACCGCACCTTCTGTAGGTAGGGAAGTGGATGCTGGGTAGTTTTAGCCTGGACTCTTAGAGCGGAGGGCAGCGGCGTAATTGTTGGAGCTGCGCCTTGCCGTTTCCGGAGCTGGGGGCCAATCTTGAACACTGCTCGTGACGGAACAAGCAGAGGAGGTCAAGGGGCACATAGCGGAACGTGGTGGGAGTCCTCCACGCGTTGCCGTGTATGGTTGCCTCAGCACCCTTTGTGGCCAGGGAACCGTGGTGATTGCAAACCACGCTTGGGCTGAAATGACTCTTGGAAAGTTCTTCCATTATTGTTTGTGGCAATTCGAGACTATTTGACCCGTCTAGTGAGGAGGTGATATTCAACCGCCTTCAACACGGCGCTTAAGTCATAACACTGTTTTGAATTCTTTTGAGATTTGTTTATTCTTTGCACCGGGAATTAGGAGAAGGACACACGTGCTGATTCATGGATGATTACTGGCTTGTTACTTACGGCCTTTGAGACTATTGATACTGGGGGTATGTATGTATGTCGCAGGAGATGAATGACGGTTCTCTGGATTAAGTGGTGGAACCTGTATTTACCGAGTTATGTATTTTAGATGGTGACCTGGAAGTACACAAGGCTTTGAGGTACTTGAGGAATTCCCATCCTTCAGTACAGGTACGCTACTCCCTTAGTGAGACTTAATGAGGGTGGTCCATTGTTACAGCTCCTTGTTTATGCTGTGTCTTTGTTGTTTCAGATCCTTGCAAATCCCACGCTGCTCCTTTCCTTATTCCCTTCCCTCGCCTGATCCCTCGAACACCCTGTTCCCTCGGGTATATATTGGGGTGTTGGTGATATCAGGAGGTGGACCATTGCTCAACGCTTCCGGACCCCACGAGGCTCGATCCTGACAGAATTACGCACCCACGAAATAGTGCCTCGCCCGATCCGGTTGCCTTGAGCCATGGCCTCCATGGACGATGTCCTACAGGCCTTGGTGGCAGTTCAACAGGAACTGGCAGCCTCTAAGGCAGAAACCGCGGCCCTGAGAGACAAGGTAGAAAGAATGTCCCGAAACCCGTTTGACGTTGCTCCGATGGCCTCTCAAATACAGGTCACGGTGCCACCGCCCATTCCGCTGGCGAGCCCAGAAAGATATGCAGGGGACCCATTCAAAGTGCAGGTGTTTCTGACGCAAATCATGTTGCATTTCTCTTGCAAACCCGCTTCTTTCCCCAATCACCACTCTAGAGTGGCGTTTGCGATATCTTACTTGGTGGGGGACACCGCTAATTGGGCAGTTTCTCTAGTACGGAACAACGATGCAGTATTATCGTACTGGCCGGCCTTTAGGGCCGAATTTGAGAGGGTGTTCGATCGCAGGGCCACGACGTTTAATGCCGACAAGGAATTGTTGGAGTTAAAGCAGGGCAAAGCGGACTTGGTAACCTATCTGACGACTTTCAACAGTTTGGTGGCCGAAACAGCCTGGCCTGAAGAAAAAAGAATGTCCTTATACTATCAGGGACTGAGGGAGGAATTGAAGGACGTGGTAGCACAAATAGACCCCCAACCCACTACGTGTACCGATATGATTAACCTTACTCTGCGACTGGATGGCCGAATGTCAGAGAGAGGGGGAGAGAAGAGAAGATGGGGAAGTTCATTCCGGTGGGATAAAACGCCTCGGAAGGGGGGAACTCCTGAGACAGGAGTAGAACCCATGGAAATCGGGGCGTTGAGAGCACCTTTAACGAGAGAAGAGAGGAAAACCAGTAGAACACAAGGTTTATGTATGTATTGCGGGAAGAAGGGCCATTACGTCAGAGAGTGCCCCGCTAAACCAAAAAACTCCGGTAATTGGGGGAGGAATAAGCAAGTGGCAGTTTCCCGGACGAGCCCGGTAGGGGACGGTGGAAGGGTGGTAGAGACAGAGACGGTGTGGAAAATACCCTCCCTGGCCACTACGGAGACACGTGACACGGAGTCGCACATCGTGCTCCCTATGAGCCTGGAATGCAACCGACACGTTCACCCGGTGCTGGCAATGCTTGACTCCGGAGCGACAGGTAATTTTATAGATAGTGGGTTAGTGACCCGTCTGGCTTTAACTCGAGTGAGGAGGGAGACCCCCGAAGAAGTAGTAGCGGTAGACGGTAAACCCCTCAAGTCCGGGCTCATTACAGAGCAGACCGAGATATTAGGCTTGTCCGTGACGGTGACCCAAGGCAGGCATGTGGAGGAGCTGCGGCTAAACATCATAGATGCTCCCCAATATGAAGTCATTTTGGGAATGCCATGGCTGAGTCATCATAACCCTATCATTGACTGGAGAACCAAGACAATAAGATTCCCTTCAGGAGAATGTGAGAAGCATTTTGACCAGGACGAGCCCTCCCAGGCGGCGGCTCTGTCGTGTCCATTTGTAGTTGCAACGGCAGCAGAAAAGTTAGTGGAACTGCCAATAGAAGACCAGGAGTACGAGGACGTGTTCAGTGAGGTTGAGGCCGAACAGTTGCCCCCTCACAGGGAGTATGATTGTCGCATAGACTTGGTGGAGGGGGCCACTATTCCGGCCTGCAGAGTCTATGCCTTGTCCGCTTCAGAAACAGCGCACTTACGGGCCTACCTGGATCACTACTTGGAAATAGGGTTTATCCGTCCATCCCGTTCCCCGGCAGCCTCTCCCCTATTTTTTATATCGAAAGCGAACGGGGATTTGAGGGCTTGTGTGGACTATCGCATGTTGAACAAGAACACAGTGAGAAATAGATACCCTCTACCCCTTATCTCCGTGTTGCTTGACCAAGTAAGAGACGCCCACATATACACCAGATTAGACCTCAGAGGGGCGTACTATTTGGTGCGAGTTCGATCAGGGGATGAGTGGAAAACTGCCTTCAAGACTCGTTATGGGTTATATGAATATACTGTGATGCCGTTCGGGCTGTGTAATGCCCCGGCAGCATTTCAGTATTTCCTGAACGACGTTTTGAAGGACTTTGTGGACCTACATGTGGTCGTATATATAGACGATATACTGATTTATTCCAACACCACTACCTCTCACAAGACACATGTGTCTAATGTGTTACAAAGGCTAAGTGAGCACCACCTGTTTTGCAAACTGAGTAAGTGCGAGTTTGGGGTGAGAGAGGTCGAGTTCCTGGGAGTGATGCTGAGCCCCGCAGGGTTACAGATGTCCGAAAGAAAGGTAAAGGCAGTACAGGAATGGCCGGTCCCAAAGAATGTGAGGGAGGTTCAGTGCTTCTTAGGCTTTGCGAATTACTATCGCAGGTTTATCCTTCACTTTTCGCAAGTAGCGGTTCCCCTGTCCAGGCTGCTCAGAAAGGGGGCACCCTTCGAATGGTCGAGTGAGGCCGATAGTGCCTTTTTGTACTTAAAGAGAGCGTTCACCACTGCTCCCGTACTCGCTCATCCCAAGACAGAACAACCATTTGTTGTGGAAGCAGATGCCTCAGATGAAGCTATTGGGGCTATTCTATCACAGAGGGATTCATCCACGGGCCAGCTCCACCCGGTCGCCTATCTGTCCAACAAGTTGTCTCCAGCAGAGAAGAACTACACCGCTGCAGAGAAAGAACTCCTGGCGATTAAAAAGGCGTTTCAGGAATGGAGACACTACCTATGGGGGGCAAGCTATCCGGTCACGGTCTATTCCGACCATAGGAACCTTCAGTACATGAAGACAGCTAGGCACCTATCTCAACGCCAAATGAGATGGATGCTCTTCTTTGCCGAATATAACTTCGTCATCACCTTTCGCCCAGGGGCCGACAATCGCAAGGCCGACTCCTTGTCCCGGCTGGAAGCAAGAGAGGAGGTTGACAAACAGCAGGCCATGGGAGCCATAATCGAACCATCTAAGGTGGTATGCGCCATCAAAGCGGAAGACTTTCTGGAACAAGTACGGCAATCTAAAACAGGAGTTACATGGGACGCTTTGGCTAAGCTAGAAGACAGAAGAGCCGTGCAGCAAGGACTACCGTTCGTTAACAACAAACTCTACTTGCCTACCAAAGTCTTACAGAGAAAGGCGTTCACCTGGTGTCATGTGTCGCCACTGGCTGGCCATCCCGGAATCCTTAAGAGTACTCATCTGGTAAGAAGGCATTTCTGGTGGAGTACTTTGACTGCTGACGTCAGGTTATGGGTGCTCAAGTGTGAAGACTGTGCCAGAGCCAAACACGTCACGTCACGAGCAAAAGGAAAACTCATACCCATGCCCACACCACAAAGACCCTGGGAAAGCATCAGCCTGGATTTCGTCACAGGGCTCCCGCGGGAAAACGGGTACTCGGCAATATTGGTGGTGGTGGACAGCCTAACGAAAATGGGGCACTTCGTCCCTTGCTCTAATCTCCCTACAGCAGGACAAACAGCTCAGTTGCTGTTAAGTAACGTCACCGGTTTGCACGGAGTTCCAGAAGTCATCATATCCGACAGAGGACCCCAGTTTGTAGCGAGATTCTGGAAAACCTGGTGTCAAGCTTTGCACATCGAGTCCTCGCTGTCTACCAGCTTCCATCCCCAAACTGATGGACAGACCGAAAGACTGAACCAATCCCTGAAAAAGTACCTCCGATGCTATGCGAAGGAAGCTCAGGACTCATGGGTATCCCTGCTATGGATGGCGGAAGTAGCGTATAACAACGCCTGGCATAGTTCCGTAGGGGTTTCTCCATTTAGGGCAAATTACGGCTATGATGCCCGCATCCTGCCAGTGAGCATACCAGAGGAAGTTGCTTCTCAACCCGCAGTCCTGGAACACGTCAGGTTGCTACGGGGAGTGCACAAGAAGGTGCAGGTACATCTACGAAAGGCCAAACAAACGTACAAGAAGTGGGAAGATCGGCATAGAATGGACGGACCTACATATCAAGTGGGTGACAGGGTGTGGCTATCCACCAAGAACATTCGGTTCAAAATACGTAGTGTGTTTCACCCCCGGTACATAGGTCCCTATACTGTGGTAAAGCAAATCAATCCGGTGGCATACAAACTGAAGTTGCCGAGCTCCCTCCGGATACATCCGGTGTTTCATTGCAGTCTTTTGAAACCAGCCCTCGCGGCGCGACGTCGCGCGCCTCCCCAGTGTGGCTAGACGGAACTCTGGAATACGAGGTGAAGAGCATCAAGGACTCAAAATGGAGGAGAGGTGCTCTCTGGTATTTGGTCTCCTGGAAGGGGTATACAGCTGAGGACGACTCCTGGGAACCAGGGCACAACAAACATGCCCCTGCAGCTGTTCGAGCTTTCCATCTAAGACACCCCTCGAAGCCTGGCCCTAGGAGGCGCTAGGGGGGGGACCTACTGTCAGGATTTTAGCGTAGCGGCGCCTACGTAACCCGCACTACAATACCCAGAAGCCCATGGGCTAAGGAAGTACTTCAGACGCCGACGCGTGGGCGTCGGCGTGCGTAATTCTGATCTCCGTAGTAGCGGTTCTCGCCCGGCTGGGTGAGAGGAGTTCCCCCGACGTTCCAGGAAGCCGTTGCTTCGTTTTTGGCCCGGATACTCGCTGCTGGCAGAGAGTGGACCCCGACGCTGGACCGCACCTTCTGTAGGTAGGGAAGTGTGGATACTGGGTAGTTTTAGCCTGGGCTCTTAGAGCGGAGGGCAGTGGCGTAATTGTTGGAGCTGCGCCTTGCCGTTTCCGAGGCTGGGGGCCAATCTTGAACACTGCTCGTGACGGAACGAGCAGAGGAGGTCAAGGGGCACATAGCGGAACGTGGTGGGAGTCCTCCACGCGTTGCCGTGTATGGTTGCTCCAGCACCCTTTGTAGCCAGGGAACCGTGGTGATTGCAAACCACGCTTGGGCTCAAATGACTCTTGGAAAGTTCTTCCATTATTGTTTGTGGCAATTCGAGACTATTTGACCCGTCTAGTGAGGAGGAGATATTCAACCGCCTTCAACACGGCGCTTAAGTCATAACACTGTTTTGAATTCTTTTGAGATTTGTTTATTCTTTGCACCGGGAATTAGGAGAAGGACACACGTGCTGATTCATGGATGATTACTGGCTTGTTACTTACGGCCTTTGAGACTATTGATACTGGGGGTATGTATGTATGTCGCAGGAGATGAATGACGGTTCTCTGGATTAAGTGGTGGAACCTGTATTTACCGAGTTATGTATTTTAGATGGTGACCTGGAAGTATACAAGGCTTTGAGGTACTTGAGGAATTCCCATCCTTCAGTACAGGTACGCTACTCCCTTAGTGAGACTTAATGAGGGTGGTCCATTGTTACGGCTCCTTGTTTATGCTGTGTCTTTGTTGTTTCAGATCCTTGCAAATCCCACGCTGCTCCTTTCCTTATTCCCTTCCCTCGCCTGATCCCTCAAACACCCTGTGCCCTCGGGTATATATTGGGGTGTTGGTGATATCAGGAGGTGGACCATTGCTCAACGCTTCCGGACCCCGCGAGGCTCGATCCCTACACCCTGAGGTTGTCAATGAGTGGGATATCAAACCTCCCTTATTCAGCGCCAACATGCTTATGGGGGCAGGGGCGCTTCACAAATATACAATTATGTTATCTCCGACAAGCACTATACACAGATAACTGGAAGAAAGGAAAGTAAGGCGGGCTGGATGTAGGTCTTACTTCCACCTGCACTGGCACATCTTGTAAGGAGTTGCTGGGGCAAAGGTATTGCCCATTGCCAGGCAACGTTGACAACCCATCCACACTAAGCCGATTGTTTAAGTTCATCCAGGGCCGCATATACACAGCCTTGCTATAGGCCACTGCGGTTGTCAGCGCCTTGAATTACCAAAATTACAACCGGATAGGAGCAGATGGGTTAGCCCAGCTAGCAGAGGTGTCCCAAGAGGGGTTGGTGGGCACTTGGGTTGTTTTATGCAGCAGGGTCCTCGCCGTGGACAACACAGGGTTTTTACCACAAATTACCACTTAGGGGGAGCAATTTAGGTACCCCAGCTAGCAAATCTAGCCAGGTACCCAAGCTGTAGAGGACAAAGGGGAGCACATGCCAAGACAACTGCTTTGAATTTCATTTAATTTTAACATTGGGACTACGGCTGCAAACTCCGTTCATGGTACATTCGTAGAAGGAAAAGGAAGTGTGTAGATACCGCATGTTTTAATATGGTTAAACTAAGGAAAGGACTGACTTGGTGATGCAGAAAAGGGAAGTACCCACTGGTACTGGATTATGACACAACATTGGTTCAATAGAGGTATCAATACTTTGGATGAGGTGCAAACCTACTGGCCAGTTAACAGGAATGTGCTCTCAGCAAACCCAGGGTACTACAGGACGCTTCACTTAAAGTTGGAGACTGTCTGACCTATGGCTGGTCCAGCCAGGTGGGTAGTAGTTGCAGCCCAGTAAAGGCAGCAGCGTTCTCAAAGGTGTGAGACATCAAAAGAAGTAGAATACTGTAAAGATTACTGTTGGTAAAGGGTTCCTGCAATTAAGCTAAAAAAAACGCAGCCCTTCAGCCAGGTGGGTTGCCTTATTTTGTCATTCCAAAGTGTGCTGTGGCTTCAACAGTGTTGAGAAATATGGGTTTGGAGCACTAATGCTGACATTTACAAGAACCCACTTGCAGTCTTATTTAAGAAGGTGCAGGCAAATGTGTCGTATGTTTCAATCCAGGTTCTCAATATCCAAAAGCTTTGGCATCTGTTCAGCACACTAGTATGCCTTTAGCAAACGTCGGGTTATGGGCTACATGCGCTAAAGCCGCCAGTCAGCCAGGTTGGTTGCATTAGTTTGTCATTCCAAAAAGTGGGCTGCTAATCTAATAGTGTTGAAAAATATGGGTTTGGAGCACAAATGCTGACAATCACCAGAACACATTTTGAAGTCAAATTTAACAAGGTGCAGGTAAGTTTGCTCATATGTTTTACATCATGTCCTCAAAGCCAAAAGCAATGGAAACCTTTTTGGCACTCTGGTATACCTTTAGCAAAAGCTGTTTATGGGCTACATCCGCTGGGGTGGGGACACCAGCATGGCGACATAGCATCTGAAGATCGCAGTCAGACTGATGGGTTTTGCAAGCAATAAGGACATGAAATGTGGCAGAGTATTAGGAGTACCCTTAAAGGAACTTGGGCCTCATCCCCAGTGGTTAGATCCACCTTTGTCTTGGTTTAGGTGAGGAGGTCACCTGGCATCCTCATAAGGACATGAGACAGCATGTTGGAATGAACATGTTTTAGCTGTGCTGCTTATGTATTGTACATCTTAAGTTAGCATTCCCGGCACCATTTTATGTATACCCGCCATTTTGAGCCATGATTGAAACTAATTTCTCTCTCTGCCCCTGCTGAAAGCAGCTGCAATAGTTTTTGTTCCTCCAAGGTTGAGCTTGTTGTACTAATGAATACACTGTTCTTATTAGCGCATACCTTTCCCTCTAGATAGAGGCCTGCTCCCATCTTTATAGCGGCAGGCACAGGCAGAACGACCTTGGCATTAAGATAGCGTGTGCCCGGTCTCAGGATCGAAAATCATCCTTCTGTGCCTTCTTTGTCTATCTTCCTCCAACTGGAAATTTCCAGTCAGGGAGACTTCATTGGTCCTGAATTGTACATAATGTATCACCATGTTTGCTGAAGTCAGTCCCTCTGCAGCAATCCCAGGAGGTTGGTCAGACTGGACTCCACTCGAGTGTACCTGAATAAATATACTTGGTTTATATTCTCTACTGTCTGACCAACTCTTCATTTGTATGGAAGGCTGAGAGGTGGTCGCGAGTGACCCAGGTGGCCCTAATCGGGTGACTTCCTTCAAGCTCAATTTGAGACACGTCACATAACACCTAAGGATGAGAGGGCTATTCCTAGGTACTGATGCGGCACATGGTTATCAGTTTTAACCCTCAAATTAGGGACCCGCCAAGTAGGGAGGTAAACAAGGGCTTACTTTTTATTGCTCTTGGGGTCCTATCTCCTGTTGGCACTGCACTCCCATACAATTGGAGGTCAGTGTGTAGAGATAGGGATTGGTTGGCCCCAGGCAATAACATGAAGGGTATCATGGATGTGATTAAAGAAGGGAACAGGAGTTCCCAACTTCTGGGGAGGCCATCGAACAGCTACAGGAGGGTAAATAAAGCCAGGTACAAGCCCTCTGCACAGGAAAGCTTGGTTCAACTCAAAGGCAAACCAATTAGAAGGGCTTGGTAAATAGGCATGGCCTCTTCTGTGCAAACACCACTCGGTACCCCGATAGGGACGGGGCACACCTATCAAAGGTAGATAGTGTGATGGTGCAGCTAGAAGGACTGGTAACGGCAGGTTGCAGGAGGTTGGAGCCTGCATTGGCTTGAAGTGTAATATAGCTGTGGTTAAAGAAGTAAACAGTAGAGATCTCTTCTGGGGAGGCCATCACATTCCTACAGAAAGTAAAATAAAGCCAGGTACAAGCCCACCAAGTTGGAGGGCATGGTTCAACTCAAATTAAAATTAAAATAAGAAGGGCTGTGTAAATTAGGAGCGGTCTCTTTGTGTAACACCACATGGTACACTGATAGGGACAAGGTACACCTGTCTGAAGTAGATAAAGAAAAGCTATTGGCAGGTTGCAGGTGGTTAAGGAGCATGTCACGATGGGGGACCCCAGATATGACGGTGGCCACATCCTGGGCATTGGTTCAATTTACAGGGCGATCCGGAGGTGGAAGGGTACCTCTTCAAGAGCATAATAAGGGTGCTGTGCCAAACCCCAGGAGTCTCTACGGCAGGACCCTGGGGAAAAACTCATCAATGCCATGCTAGTTCTTCGGACAGTTGTAAGCCTGAGCAACCGGGGGTTTGCCTTGCAACGCTCCGCCCTTAAAAGGGCATGAGTAAAGTGGTGCACCGGTGTTCACAGTATTCAAGGGGGGAATCCCCTCATAACTGGTAGCACCGATTGGGTAGGCCACGGGGCAACTTGGCTCTTCAGGTGGGCTGGGCAGCATAGGTCAGTCACCGCTGCCTGCCCTTGGATCGCCCGTAAGTTAACCCACCACGGTGGCATACCTTTGTATGGAATAAACCTACAGCAAACTTTTACCAACAAAATTGTGTTGCATGATTATTCATTCCAAGTGCATGTTAGGTTCTGCAAAGGTGGGGAGAGTTGCAGATATAGGCACTATGAGGCTGCCCGCGACTCACGCAGTGGGCCACCTCAAAAGGGCGACCACCTTAGTGGTACATTAGGCACACAGCCACCCCTCTAGTTGAGGGGACCCTGGGGAGGAGTTACCCAGCCCAGTGTGCCGCTTGCATCACAACCGGCCCGCAGAGGGTGGGGGACAAGGTATTTACACCTACCCACGCCTATCTAGCACACTCTTGGCTCTGGACACGCCGTCTCCCACCCAACCGCATAACCGGCATGTCAGCTGGTGAGCACGGCTAGGTAGGACTGTTTAATGTTTTCATTTGTGTTGCAGGTGGAGTAACAGGGCGATCCGGAGGTAGAAGGGTACAGAAGGGCACCTCTTCAAGAGCACAATAAGGGTGCTGTGCTAAACCCCAGGAGTCTTTATGGCAGGACCCTGGAGAAAAAATTGTCGGTTCCCCGCTAGTCCTTCGGCGGTTGTAAGCCTGAGCAACCAGGAGCTTGCCTTGCAACACTCTGCCCTTAAAAGGGCGTGAGTAAAGTGGTGGACCCGTGGTTCACGGTATTCAAGGGGGGAATCCCCTCATAACTGGGAGCACCGATTGTGTTGGCCACGGTGCAATTTGGCTCTTCAGGTGGGCAGGGCAGCGTAGGCCAGTCACCGCTGCCTGCCCTTGGCTCCGCCGTAAGTTAACCCACCACATTGGCAGACTTTTGTATGGCATAAACCTGCAGCAAACTTTTCCCAACAAAATTGTGTTGCGCGATTATTTATTTCAAGTGCATGTTTGATTCTGCAAAGGTGGGAAGGGTTGTGTCAAGAGAAACCACGAGAGTTGTAAAGCTGGTCTCACAACTCGTACGTACCCCAGGTAATTTACTCCAAGTCACTTTCTGTATTGCTGATTTTTGTATATATATATTTTCTTGCTAGCTGTGGGTGGTACGAGGCTAAAATATACGTGGTTTCAGTAATTCATCACTCTTGCTGTTAAGGGATTAAGACATGTCCTGTTCAGTGTACGAAGGTTTGTGCGCTCGCACCGCCCGTGAAACGTAACGGAGCGTGCGAGGGCTGAGCTCGTGATGCGTATGAACGCTTGGGTGCGGTTATCTATTTAAACCGCACCCAGCGTTCTGGAAGGCGCTTTGCCTTCCGCTTGTCTCCCGCGAAGGATCGCGTCGGAGAATTCCCTGATTGAAGAAACAAAACAAACGCTTATCTGAACTTCTCTTCATGCTGCTTCACATGTCCTCCGCAGTAGACATCGTCTTCTTCACGTACGACGGGATCTACAAAGAAAAGACAAAAGAAGGAGATAAGTGAACTTTAGTATTTTAAAGGCGCCCAACGCAAGAAAGGCCATTTAAAATAATATGAACAACTGAAAGAATTTTTGGAACCTTTTCTTTCAAGAAAAGACATTGCAACTTTGGACAAAATTCATAGTTATTTAATGGACATTGAAAACATGTTATATAGTTTTGTATGAAAGCGGAAACTTTACAAAGGCATAGGTTATTACAATGTTATTAGTTTTGTGATAAATATTGTTATGAGCAATAACTTTTGTGATTTCAAAGAAAAGAAGGGAACAAACAGAAGTGAATAGAAAACAATACATCATGCTGTGCCTGTTAACAAAGTGAGTACGTAAAAGAGAGAAGTTTAGCTAGAACTCCAGATCTACATATCAATAAGAAAGGTTAATAAAGTGCTTGTATCTTTTAGTGCCAACAGATGCAATCAAGACACTAAAGCTGGAAAAAACATCTAAAGAAAAGCCCAACCCAATCTACTACTCCAAAAGAAAATACTAGGACGTAGACCCGACAAGAGTTGTTCGCAGGTAGGCATTGTAGTTACATGCGTAATTCGAATTTAACCCTAAAGTTGAATGAAACTTCAGTACTAAAAAGGCTCACATTGTAGATTTAGAATTTCTGTAATTGTTTTTGCAGGTCGACAACTGAACACGTCATCACATCCAGTATCCGGCCCTCCTCCCAAATAGCTATCTTAAATCTTGTAGTATGTCCTAAGTTTACAAGTTCTAAATTAGTTATTAGGGAAGTTGGTCCCTTGCGTCCCTGCGAAATTGTACTACCTCACTGAAAACATTTCAAGGTAAGAGACGACATAGTGCCTTGACAGAAGGCAAAGCCCACGAAAGATATTTCGCCTGGACGCAATGGACCCTAACTCACAAGTGTCCTTACAGGACATTGCAGCCATGCTTAATGAATTAAAAACAGAAAACGCTGCTTTACGTACAGACATCTCTGTTTTACAAAGTGCTGTACAGCAGAAACCTCTGCTTAAACCAGCAACGTTTCAGAAAGCCTTCTCTGATTCTGCCTCTTCTTCCTCGAGTACCACAACTCAGATTCAAGTGGTCACCCCGGTTCCAATACCTCTTGCGCAACCCGGGAGATTTTATGGTGACAGTGGTAAATTCTCCATCTTTATGAACCAATGCCATTTGCATTTCTTAGCTAAGACGACTGCTTTTCCCGATGACTCTTCAAAAGTAGCCTTTGTTTTATCATATTTAGGGGTAGATGCCGCTCTTTGGTCAGTCCCTCTGGATGAAAGTAATTACCCTATTTTATATGATTTCAAAAATTTTGAACGTGCTCTGAAAAAGATTTTTGCAAAACATGTTTTTGTCCAATCTGCAGACAACTAACTTTTAAGTTTAAAACAGGGTTCTTCAGATTTACTTCACTATATTTCAGTATTCAATCGACTTGTGCTCGAAGCAAGATGGCCAGAAGATAAAAGAGTCTCCCTCTTTTATAGAGGCTTAAAAGATGAGTTAAAAGATATGGTGACGCAAATTCTTGAACCTCCACAGGACATTAACGAATTCATTGATCTGGTGGTAAAATTAAACCATAGATTGTCCGAAAGAAGAGGGGAAAGAGGGAAATCAGATCACAAGTTAATCCTATTAAAAGACAAAGCTAGCTTTCAGAGAGGTCCCTGTTAAATCTGATGCAGCAGAACCTATGCAGATAGGCACCATCCGGGGTCCTCTTTCTAGAGAAGAAAAAGAAAAGAGGAGAAGACTGAATCAATGTCTTTATTGTGGCAAGACTGGACATTTCGCTAAAGAATGTCCTAATCGTCCCAATAAACCGAAATCAAAGGTTTCCGATTTGGCATTAGCTCAGATGCAGCCGGAAAACTAGAACACTCGATAAAAGACGAGGTCACTTTGTCGAGTGATTACTCTAGTTTGGCCTCTACCGTGCCGCCTTTTGGGTGCCGTCATTTGTGCATGAAGGTCAAGTTGACAGCTTTATCCAATCCTGACTGTTCTTGGGACATAGACGCACTTATAGATTCCGGAGCTACTGGAAATTTTATAGATACTCATTTTTTGTCTAAATTAGGATATAAAACTGAGTTCAAGAGTCATCCAGAAATAGTGAGAGCCGTAGACGGAAAAGAGCTCACGTCAGGACCCATCTTAAAACAGACTGAATTGTTACACATGATTTGTTCCCCCACACACAGAGAAAGAATCACATTTGACATAATAGACGCCCCACAGTTCCAGTTAATTTTGGGGATTCCATGGCTAATTTTACATAATCCGGTTATTGATTGGGTATTAAAAACCATCACCTTTAAATCAGTTCAGTGTCATGACCATTGTTTTACAGAGAACCGTTTAGAAGATGTAGTACAAGGATTCGATTTTATAAATCAATCATCTAGCATTTTACTCCTTGAAGGAGTTCCATCTGAATATTCTGACCTCACTGATGTCTTTGATAAAGGAAAAGCGAATACTCTCCCTCCTCATAGGGATTTTGATTGTAGAATAGACCTAATTCCAGGAGCCACATTACCATGTAGCAGAATATACGCTCTTACTGAGAAGGAAAATGAACACTTACGACAATACTTAGATGAATATTTAGCCAATGGCTTTATTCGACATTCCAAGTCCCCTGTTTCTTCAGCTCTTTTTTTGATACAGAAGAAGTTGGGGGAGCTACGCCTGTGCATAGACTATCGAGCACTGAATAACATCACAATCAAGAATAGGTATCCTTTACCTCTTATTCCAACTTTATTGGATCAAGTCAAACAGGCGACCATTTATACAAAATTGGATTTGCGCGGAGCTTACCATCTTGTGAGAGTTCGAAAGGGCGATGAATGGAAAACTGCGTTTCGCACAAAATTTGGCCTTTTCGAATATCAAGTGATGCCCTCCGGTCTCTGTAATGCTCCAGCTGCTTTCTAGTTTTTTTATAAATGAAGTCTTACATGAGTTTATAGATGTGTGTTGTGTCGTATATATTAATGACATTCTCATTTATTCTAACTCAACAGAAGAACATGTAAAACAAGTTCGTGCCATTCTCCAAAAATTGCTTGCAAATTCTTTGTATGTAAAATTGGAAAAAAGTCTGTTTCATGTCTCTAAAGTCGACATTTTAGGTTATATAATTAGTCTCTCTGGCATTGAAATGGATCCAAAAAAGATTGATGCAGTAAGTTCCTGGCCCAGTCCAACTACGGTTAAACAAGTGCAAAGTTTTTTCGGTTTTGCAAATTTTTACCGTAGATTCATTCAGAACTTTTCACAAATAATCACTCCCATAACTAAACTTTTACGGAAGGGAGTGAAATTTGATTGGTCAGATTCAGCAGAAGAAGCGTTCCAAGTCTTAAAGAGCAAATTTACCTCAGCACCGATTTTATGTCACCCGGATTCAACACAACCTTTTATAGTGGAAGCCGATGCTTCTCAGTTCGCTCTTGGAGGTGTGTTATCTCAACGTGATCAAGAATCTGGACAGATGCATCCAATAGCCTATTACTCCAGAAAGCTATCATCAGCGGAACAAAATTATGCCATAGCTGACAAGGAATTGTTGGCGATAAAAGCAGTTTTTGAGGAATGGCGCCGTCACTTGTTGGGTGCTCGTCATCCAATTACTATCTACACTGACCATAGAAATTTACAAGCCTTAAGATCTGTTAAAGCACTGTCCGCTAGGCAATTACGATGGTCTTTATTTTTCAATGATTATAATTTTGTAATCACGTATCGACCAGGGAAAGAAAATCAGAAAGCTGATGCTTTATCTCAAATCGGAGAAAAGGAATCAGAACACAAGATTGTTGTCAAACCAGTACTACCTACAACCTGTTTTCAGGCTAGTGTATATGTATGTGACATAGTTACAGATGTAAGGAAGGTCTTAGAATCAAAAGATGTAAAAGAATGGAAGAAGGAATATCCATTTGCGCAAGAAAGAGATAAACTTCTGTTTGTTCACGATCAACTTTTGGTACCTTCCTCTGATGTTCAACAATCTGTGATGCGGTTACATCATGAAACCCTTTTATCAGCTCATCCTGGAGTGACTAAGACGTATGAGTTAATTAAGAGAAAATTTTGGTGGCCTTCCATGTTCAAGGATATACAAACTTTTGTTGAAACATGTAGTGTGTGCTGTCAAAATAAAGCTTCTCATCAAGCACCAAGTGGTCTTTTACGACCGTTACCCGTACCACCTCAACCTTGGCATACTATTTCTTTAGATTTTGTGGTTGAATTTCCTTCAACTAAAAAGGGGTATTCCACCATTTTAACTGTTGTTGACCAGTTTTCTTGTGGCTCATTTCATCCCATTAAAAAAGTTACCGACTGCTATGGAATTAGCGCAAGTACTTATGTCTAATGTAATTCGACTGCATGGAATTCCTTCGGTGGTTATTTCCGATAGGGGTTCCCAATTAATCTCTCACGTTTGGCAGGAGTTGAGTGCATTCTTGAGCATGGAAGTGCGATTATCCTCAAGTTATCATCCACAAACGGACGGATTAACTGAACGCAAAATCAAACCATAGAACAACTCCTTTGTTGTACATTAACTTTATTTGATGAAGACTGGTCAGATTTGTTATGTGCTCTAGAATTTGCATACAATAATGTAGAACCCTCTTCTCTTAAGATGTCTCCATTTTTTTGTAATTATGGATTCCATCCCAAAAATATTCCTGTTGATGTAAAGATTTCTGACACTGTACCGTCTATACATGACTATATATCCAAATTGATTTTCATTCATTCAGAAGCTCAGTATCATTTGGCATGAGATAAAGAGAGTCAAAAAGAGACAGCTGATAAACATCGATCCGTTCAACCCTTGTATTCTAAAGGAGATAAAGTATGGTTGAATACAAAAAACTTAAGAACTAAGGGCAGCAAGAAATTTAACCCAAGGTTTATCGGGCCCTTTTGTGTGGACAAGGTGATTAATCCAGTCTGTGTAAGGTTAACTCTTCCTTCCACATATCGATGTCATCCAGTCTTTCATGTGTCCTTAATCAAACCATACCATCCTGACACTCGTATCATTCGACCTCCTCCTCCAATTTTTGTTGAAGGACATCCAGAATTTGAAGTCAAGACAATCCTAGACTCAAAGAGGGTTCGAGGAAAACTTTTTTATTTGATAGACTGGAAAGGTTATGGCCCAGAAGAACGATCTTGGGAGCCATTCACCCATGTTAAAAATGCACCTAAGGTAATTAAGGCTTTCCATACTAGGTGCCCCAACAAACCCAAACCAATTGCAAAGATTTTAGGGGGGCTCTTGAGAGGGGAGTACTGTCAAGAGAAACCACGAGAGTTGTAAAGCTGGTCTCACAACTCGTACGTACCCCAGGTAATTTACTCCAAGTCACTTTCTGTTTATGACAACCCACCCCTTTCCCGTGCTCCAGCACCTCGTTGTTGTGTTTAGTGTGTTTTTATACTGAGGTGTATTTGATTTGTGAAGTATGTTTCTTTTGCCTATATTCATGCTGCATTGCTGATTTTTGTATATATATATTTTCTTGCTAGCTGTGGGTGGTACGAGGCTAAAATATACGTGGTTTCAGTAATTCATCACTCTTGCTGTTAAGGGATTAAGACATGTCCTGTTCAGTGTACGAAGGTTTGTGCGCTCGCACCGCCCGTGAAACGTAACGGAGCGTGCGAGCGCAGAGCTCGTGATGCGTATGAACGCTTGGGTGCGGTTATCTATTTAAACCGCACCCAGCGTTCTGGAAGGCGCTTTGCCTTCCGCTTGTCTCCCGCGAAGGATCGCGTCGGAGAATTCCCTGATTGAAGAAACAAAACAAACGCTTACCTGAACTTCTCCTCATGCTGCTTCACAGCTCCGGTCCTCCGCAGTAGATATCGTCTTCTTCACGTACGACGGGATCTACAAAGAAAAGACAAAAGAAGGAGATAAGTGAACTTTAGTATTTTAAAGGCGCCCAACGCAAGAAAGGCCATTTAAAATATTATGAACAACTAAAATAATTTTTGGAACCTTTTCTTTCAAGAAAAGACATTGCAACTTTGGACAAAATTCATAGTTATTTAATAGACATTGAAAACATGTTATATAGTTTTGTATGAAAGCGGAAATTTTACAAAGGCATAGGTGATTACAATGTTATTAGTTTTGTGATAAATATTGTTATGAGCAATAACTTTTGTGATTTCAAAGAAAAGAAGGGAACAAACAGGAGTGAATAGAAAACAATACATCATGCTGTGCCTGTTAACAAAGTGAGTACGTAAAAGAGAGAAGTTTAGCTAGAACTCCAGATCTACATATCAAGAAGAAAGGTTAATAAAGTGCTTGTGTCTTTTAGTGCCAACAGATGCAATCATGACACTAAAGCTGGAAAAAACATCTAAAGAAAAGCCCAACCCAATCTACTACTCCAAAAGAAAATACTAGGACGTAGGCCCGACAAGAGTTGTTCGCAGGTAGGCATTGTAGTTACATGCGTAATTCGAATTTAACCCTAAAGTTGAATGAAACTTCAGTACTAAAAAGGCTCACATTGTAGATTTAGAATTTCTGTAATTGTTTTTGCAGGTCGACAACTGCACACGTCATCACGTCCAGTATCCGGCCCTCCTCCCAAATAGCTATCTTAAATCTTGTAGTATGTCCTAAGTTTACAAGTTCTAAATTAGTTATTAGGGAAGTTGGTCCCTTGCGTCCCTGCGAAATTGTACTACGTCACTGAAAACACTTCAAGGTAAGAGACGACGTAGTGCCTTGACAGGTTGCCTATATAGGCACTATGAGCAGTATAGCGTGAACACACTCGTCCTGCCACACCGGCACCTGTAGCCAGGATGGAGGTGCCCAGGAGAAGGCAATGTGCACCTGGTACCTTTAATGGCAACCAGGCCAGAAGTGAAGGTTGCCCATAGACGCCTGGAGCCAGCACGGCGTTACCTATGGGAAGCAGTACAGCCAGGCCAGAGGTATGAGGCCCTGGGACTGCTGGCTCTTGCAGGGTTGGCCGGTTATAGGTCTTGCATCACACGGAGTGGCAACGTGGGTGGCGATGCCCCTGTAGCAGTTGTGACGGAATGGTTGGGCAGACACAGAGTATAACGTTGAGGTGAACAACGTTGATGGGTAATAGCCTACTGTCTGCAAATCTCTCCCCCTGCTACCACCATTTCCCTCATGCATTCATCCCGCACAGTCTCCTGAGCAACAAACCATGAATAAAGCCAGTAGCTTTGAGCAAAGAGGTGTTGCTTGGATGACTGCAGGGAATTCACATAGCCAAACAGGTGCGCTGTGTAAAGTTCTGGGCAACTCGCTGCTCTCTGAAATTGTCTGGAGGCTGTGGCATAACCTTCAGAGCTGCTGACTTCTGACCTAGGGAACCGGGTTCGAGTCGCTGCATCGTTAAAACTGTGCCTTATCATGTCGGCTGAAAAGAACGAGTACAAGTGACTGAGGTAACACTTTATAGAGTATCATATTCTAAGCTCTGTGCAGAGATGCTGCCTTCTATCATACAGTTTGAAAGGATGAGAGATAAACTGCCTCGTTTGCATTGGATTGAGTGACCTAGGGTTAGTTTAGATATGTATACAACAGGCGTTGTAGTGCCACCAATGCCTTCAATCTAAGCTTGAGCATACAATGCATGTCTGCGATATGATATGATGCGCACTATTTATTCCCACTACACAACTTATGCCAAATAAGGCTTCTGTACATTCACACTAGCAAAGACTTCTGTACATTCACACTAGTAAACTTTCTCACCGATCCTGGGGCGTTCTAGGCTTCACAGCGCATGAGTGCGAAGCATGTGCAGAGAACAATCACTGCGAAATTGCTCAGTCTGGGACCACGGACTGTGAGAAGTTGGCCTGGTATATGCTGTCCACTAATTAAAGTGGGCACCTTGTACCAGTCCAAACAACCCTTATTGATGATTAGGTTAAAGACAACCTTTATTGAAAGCTATCCTAGTGGTAGCTATGGAGAGCAGCCTTCAAGCTAAGTCTCGAAGGAATATAAAGCAACTTGGTTTATCAGATTATAACCTCCTGAATGACCAAATGAAAGGAGAACCACACAAGGTATTTACATAAAATATATGTATTTATTACCAGTCACTCTCTGCTAACCTCTTTTGAGATTAGAGAGCAAGGCACACAATATTTATACACTAGAATGACAGTAAATAGCACAATACACAGTGGGCCCCAGGGGGAGACCAAACCATGTATTAAGAAAGTGGTATAACAACCACGACTTGACTAGACACAGTGCCGAGAGCACGTAGAAACGCTGGGACCCCAAGGAACCACCCAAGGTAGTGACACAGGGGACCCACGGGGGAGGCATGCAGTGTGAGAACACAGCCACGAGCTCCATACAATCCTATGGGGAAGTCGCGGTTGGAATTTTAAAGTTTAAGGACACTTAGGAGAGGACTTTAAGCAAACCCTTTCAAACTTAGAAGGTTCTAAGGCCAGCACCCACGTGAGCACCGGAGAAACTCGTGTTACCCCACCCAGGGAAGCCGGGTGCATAGGTGTCAAATGGTGTCGGGAATCTTCAAAGGCGTGATGCTACAAAGTGCTGCTGCTGTGAAGAGGAAAAGTGTCCGGTGTGATCCAAGCCTGGATCGGAGATGAGAAGAACCTGAAAGCAGAGGGGACAGAGTCTGGGTCACTTGCCAGTGACCAGGGGCATGATAGACAAATGCCCACCTGTGTTGGGTGTTTCAGGTGCGAAGAGGTGAAGCTTGACTCTGCAGCCACGGGGACCAGGAGACGTCGACGATGACCAAAGTCCACAGGTGAGCTGTCCCACGAAGGATGTCGAGTGCTGGGGGGGTCAGTGTCCGGATTGGAGACCAGCAAGCCTTGGCAACTGCAACCCACGCGGTTAGAGTAAAGATGCTTCGGTGTGGACCAGCAAGGTTAAAAAGTTAAAGTACCCGTCTCAGGGACCCACAATTCAACGGACAAGGGATCACAAAGGGACCTCGAGAGGAATCACTAAATACCAGCCCACTGGACACTCGTGGAGTGTAGGCCAGTAATCTCTGGTGGAATCACTGCTCGGGGTCTGGACTACAAGTAGCCCAAAGCTCAGCCTCAGGGATCGCTAAAAAGCATATGCTGCTGCAAATGTGCACGGTGTCCAGGGGTTCGGTTTACACGGTCCCCACGAGGGCTTTGGATCTCAGGTTTGCTGATAGCACGGATCACCCTTGGGGAAGTTTGGAAACCCACCTCCTGTGTTGCAATATCTTCAGAGTCCTTCAGGAGCTGCGTAGTTGCAAACCGGCGAGATGCGTCTTTGGTGCCTTCCTTGCAGGGGAGTAACTCCTTTACTCCAAGGGACATTCTTCGGTCGTCAATCGTCGTGTAGATATTTGAAGTTCTGGGATTCTGTAGCAGAGTTTCATCCAGGTAAATCTAAAGTCCTGTAGCCAGGGGTTCCTACTTTATAACCAAGGAAGGGGTGGGACGAACTCTGGGGACCCACCTATGGGAGGGTAAGGACAGAGGGGTGGCCACACCCATGTCCTTTGTCCAGTTTCGCGCCAGAGCAGGGGCTGATAGCCCCTGCAACCGGTTTGAGCTGGACTATGCACAGGGACACCAAATGTGCCCCCAGTGCAGACATTAAAGCACTCGTGGAATGCACCCACCCAGCCCCAATATACTAAAGCCTGTCTTGTAGGTGGTCAAACCTCCCTGTGACAGGAAACCTATTGTCCAGCTGTCCCCTGCCAGAGTTTTATCCAGCAGCAGGTGGGCCGACTCGTGTCTGTGGCTGGCAGCATCCATTTTGTGATGCCAGGGCTTGCAAAGCTGGTACCGGGTGTACCGGTGCTGTCATATTTCTCCCTCTAGTAGGGTTGAATCATACCTCCCACACCAGTTACTGGTGTGGAGGTATGATTCCAAGGTGTTTGTCACCAAACACGGCATGTTTCCATGCAGTCGTTTTAAAGTTAGCATTTACCGCGAGGTTATAATGCACTTAAGAGTATATGGTATGGCTGCATCACAAACAACCCCGGAATAGAGGTTCCGAAGACTGCAGAGGGGCTCTGCTCATGCAGGTGCACGCTCTGACATAAAACCCAGCACCCTGCCTTTAGGATTGATAAGACCTGCCATAGGGGTGACTGATAGGTTTATATGTGCAGTGATATGGATAGATATAGTGAACCTATATCTAAGTAAGGGGTACATGCCCCACCTTACACAGGCTGCTGTAGCTGACCTGTTGTGTCATTTTGATTGGTCTCCCAGGGATGGCATAATACATTCTGCAGCCCATGAGAGGCCTCTGTGGTACCTATGCCCTAGGTCCATAGTATACCATATACTAGGGACTTATAAGGGTACCCCAGAATCCATTCTGAAGTGTACCTAAAGTACATGCAATCAATTTAGAGAGAAAGTAGCTAGGGTGGGGTCCTGATTAGCAGGATCCCAGCCAGACTAAGGCGAAAAACAGTGGAGCACCAGCAAAAAGTGGGTGTAACTATAAGAAGCAGATCCTACTCTCCCACACAACCCCCCCTCCCCCAAACGTAAGGACTTTACACTAACCTTGACCAGTTGAGTCTTCATGTTCTAAGTGGAAATATCTGGAGAGTCCATCTGCATTGGCATGGTTACTCCCAGGTCTATGTTCCACTGTATAGTCCATCCCCTGTAGGGAAATGGACCCCCTCAAAAGTTTGGGGTGTTCACCCTTCATCTGTTTTAGCCATAAGAGGGGCTTATGATCTGTCTGAACAATGAAGTGAGTGCCAAACAAGTATGGCCTCGGTTTCTTCAGAGCCCAAACCACATCAAACGCCTCCCTCTCAATAGCTGACCAAAGGTTCTCTCTGGGGATCGGCCTTCCACTAATAAAAGTTACTGGCTGATCCTGACCTTCATCATTCAATTGTGATAACACAGTGCCTACCCCCAACTCAGATGCATCTGTTTGGTCAATGAATTCTTTGGAGTAGTTAGGACTTTGCAGAATGAGAGCACTGCACATGGCCTGCTTCAGGTCATCAAATGCCTTTTGACAGCTGACTGTCCACTGAACTTTCTTTGGCATTTTCTTAGAAGTTAAGTCATTCAAAGGGGCCACTATGGATCCATAACATTTGTCAAATCTTTTATAGTACCCAGTCAGGCCCAAGAAAGCTCTGACCTGAGTCTGGGTGGTTGGAGCAACCCAGTCCATGATGGTCTGGATTTTGCTCTGCAATGGTTGAACCTGGCCTCCACCCACAAGGTGGCCCAGGTACATAACCTGACTCTGCCCTATCTGGCACTTAGTGGCCTTGATAGTTAGACCTACTTTTTGCAGGGCCTCCAAATCATTTCCTAGGTGGACCAGGTGATCCTCCCAGGTGGTGCTGAAGACAGCAATATCATCTAGATATGCTGCACTATCGGCTTCCAAACCTGTAAGGACTTTGTTCACCAACCTTTGAAAAGTGACAGGTGCATTTTTCAAACCAAAGAGCATCACCACAAATTGGTAGTGCCCACTAGGGGTAGAAAATGCTGTCTTTAGCTTTGAATCATCAGCTAGTCTGATCGGCCAGTAGCCAGCTGTTAGGTCAAATGTGCTCAGAAACTTGACTGCGGACAAAGTGTCTATAGGCTCATCTGCCCTAAGGATTGGATGGGCATCAGTCCTAGTGACTGCATTGAGACCTCTGTAGTCTACACAAAACCTAATTTCTCTCTTACCATTTTTGATGTGAGGTTTGGGCACTAGGACTACTGTACTAGGGCTATCTGAGGGTTCAATAAATCCAATTCCAACATCTTCTGGACTTTAGCCCTGATGCCTTGCACGACATGGTCAGGTTGCCTGTAAATCTTATTTTTAACAGGCAGACTGCCCCCAGTGTCCACTTCATGAGTGCACCAGGTAGTCTGACTTGGAGTCAGTGAAAAAATATGTCTAAACTGATTGAGAACTTTTCTGCAATCAGTTTGTTGCTGGACAGGGAGGCTTACTGTCAAGGCTACACCATCTACTGAACCATCATCAGGGTTATGTGAAAGTAGGTCAGGGAGTGGATCACTCTCTTCCTCCTGTTCCTCATCATAGCCATGAGCAAGCCCATGTCAGCCCTGTCAACATATGGTTTGAGCCTGTTGACATGGAGCATCCTATGGGGGCTCCTGGGAGTTTCAAGTTCTACCAGGTAGGTAACCTCTCCCTTTTACTCAATTATGGTATGGGGGCCAGTCCACTTCTCTTGGAGGGCTGCTGGGGCCACAGGCTCCAACACCCATACTTTCTGCCCTGGCTGGTAAACAATTAGCCCTGCCTTTTGGTCATGCCAGGCCCTTTGCAATTCCTGGCTAGCCCTGAGGTTTTTATTCGCCTTCTTCATGTATTCAGCCATCCTGGAGCGGAGACCAAGTACATAGTCCACAATATCCTGTTTAGGGGGTTTGAGAGGTAACTCCCATCCCTCCTTCACTAGACGCAATGGACCCCTAACTGGATGTCCAAACAGAGGCTCAAATGGGCTGTAACCAACCCCCTTCTGTGGAACATCTCTGTAGGCAAAGGGAAGACAGGGTAAAAATATGTCCCATCTGCACCTAAGCTTTTCTGGGAGACCTTTAATCATGCCCGTGAGGGTTTTGTTGAACCTTTCAACTAACCCATTGCATTGTGGGTAATAAGGGGTGGTGAATTTGTAATTCACTCCACACTTCTTCCACATAGCAGTCAAGTAAGTAGACATGAAGTTTGCTTCTCTGTCTGATACTGCCTCCTTAGGGAAACCCACTCTGGAAAAGATTCCTAGGAGGGCTCTTGTCTCCACAGGTGCTGTGGTGGTCCTAAGGGGAATAGCTTCTGGATACCTAGTGGCATGGTCCACCACTACCAGTATAAATCTGTGCCCAGATGCTGTTTGAGGATCCATAAGACCAACTATATCAATCCCAACCCTCTCAAAGGGAACCCCCACCACAGGTAGTGGTATCAGGGGGGCCTTTGTTGTAACACCTGCCTTACCACTGGCTTGACAGGTGAAACAGGAGCGGCAAAACTCCTTGGTGTCTTCAGACATCGAGGCCAATGAAAGTGAGGGACAATTCTGTCCCAAGTCTTGTTTTGGCCTAGATGACCTGCTAAAGGGATGTCATGTGCTAGGGTCAATAAGAAGCCCCTAAACTTCGGAGGTATAACCAACCTCCTGGGTGCACCAGGCTTGGAGTCTCTACATTCTGAGTAATGGAGTCTATCATCCCAATAGATCCTATGGGATCCACTAGCACTCCCAGCAGCCTCATCAGCAGCTTGCTTTCTGAGGGGTTCAAGAGAAGGGCAGCTCAGCTGCTCCTGGCTCAGATCTGCCCTGGAAGGGCCCCCTGTCCCAAGAACTCAACCTGATCAGGTTCAAGCTCATCTGGAACAGTTCCTTCTTCAGGACTGAGATCATCTCCCTCAAGAGACTGATCTGCTTTCTGAGTCAGGATGGAAGACACTGCCTTACCCCTACTGCTCCTTTTCTTGGTAGGCGCCTGGTACATTCTTCCAGGATCCAGGGTCTGTTCAGTGTTAGACATTTTTGCCTGTGACCTAGTCATAGCAAACACATCTGCAGGGATTCCCAACATTTCTGCATGAGTCCTGAGTTCCACTTCAGCCCAAGCTGAAGTTTCTAAATCATTGCCAAGCAAGCATTCAACAGGGAGGTCTGCACTTACCACAACCTTCTTAGGGCCAGTTACACCTCCCCAGGTGAAATTAACAACTGCAGAGGAATGGTCTGTCTTGACATTGCTAGCATTGGTCACTTGGTACATCTCACCAAGTATGATTTGCTCAAGAGCCACAAGATCTTTTGTCACCATTGTGACACTTGCTTCTGTGTCCCTGAATGCCAAGACCTCTTTTCCATTTATCAAAGGCTGCTGTCTGTATTTGCCCAGATTACTGGGACTGACAAATAAGATCAGTACAGCCTGAGTAGGAACTCTGACTTAGCCAGATTTCAGCTCAGATCCCAGGGTTAACCCTACTACACCCTTATTCTGAGTACTACCACTTGGAGCTGAACTAGGGGGAACAGTTGCCTTAGGGGCAATGGTGACTGGAGTTGAGTCCTTGGACTTGGTACAATCACTTGTCCAATAGGACTTCTGTTTACAGATTTTACACCATGGTTTCTTCTTGCCTTTTCCTTGGTTGGATTGGGACTCCCCACCAGATGCAGATTTTTGGGGCCCTTGAGAAGACTTCTGGGGGCATATTATCAAGCTCATTTCCGCTGCTTTTGCGGCCGTTTTTGGCCGAAAAGCTGCGATAATTCCATCGCAGTATTCACAAGGACAGGCTAGCACGTGTTTGGTTGTCTTAGCACCTGCTCCAGTTACGCCGTGCCACGCATCGCTAATGAGATGCAAAGAGGGTGTTCCCGGGCAACACAATAGGGAAAAACTTGCAGACCGCACATCGTGGTATTAACAAGCCCATGACACTCATAGCGATACTGAAACCCGCACTAACCCCGGTTGTCGCTGTAAACTAACGTCTGAAACATTCCAGACTTAGCTATATGTGTAAAGGGGGGGGGGGGGTTGTCAGACTACGACCACCATGGGCAATCAAATAGGGATTCTCTATCGCTGGTTTTCCAGCGATATTCCCGCATTTCACTGGCTATCGCTGGATTTTTATCACCTGGGTGATGAGGGTTGTTAATAACGTGCTAACCGTGCGATAAAAACCGGCGATAATTAAAATCGCGCTGAGTGTGCATAGCGATAATTATCACATTTTCTTGTTAATATGCCCCCTGGTCTTTACCCTTCTCCCCACCCTTATCAGAGTTTTTATAATCCTGCTTCTTGGAGTCACCACCTTGGTTCTGAACCTTCTGCCTCACCCTGGTTCTGTCCCATTTGTCTGCCTTCTGGCCCAATTCTTGGGGAGAAGTCAGATCAGAGTCCACCAGGTACTGATGCAACAACTGATTTTGACAATTATTAAGGATCTGCTCCCTCATAATTTATTTGTACAATCCTTTAAAATCACACACTTTACTGCCAAGTAACCAGCCTTCCAGAGTCTTAGTAGCACAATCTACAAAGTCATCCCAGTCTTGAGTCTGTGCCTTTTGGGTATCTCTGAACTTAATCCTATAATATTGTTCAGTGGTTAAGCCAAACCCATCAATCAGAGCACTGTTCAAGACTTTGTAATTATCAGCATCCTCTTCTCTAACAGTGAGGAGCTTGCCTCTACCTTTGTCTGCAAAGGAGACCTACAACATTGCTACCCACTGCTCCCGAGGGACCTTCTGTACTTTACAGGCACTCTCTAGTGCAGTTATCCATTTGTGGATGTCATCCCCACTCTGGTAGGGACGGACAATCTTGTTCAGGTTCCTATGGTCATGAGTATGTTCTCTACCTCTAGGGACACTGTTGCTGCCACCATGGGGCTCTAGCTCCATCCTTTGGGAAGCTTTCTGAAGCTCCAGGGATTCCCTATATAGGGCCACTTGCTCTCATTTGAGTCTTAGCTTAGCTCTCTCAAAGTCAAGCAGTTGGCACTTCCTCTCATAAGAGGACTCCCTTTTATGAGAGGCAGTAGTCCTATGAAAAACAGAGGTCCCTACAGAAGTACCAGAATGAGTAGATTCCTGAGAAGG
The DNA here is from genome assembly GCF_964204655.1 of Triturus cristatus. Lineage (NCBI taxonomy): Eukaryota > Metazoa > Chordata > Amphibia > Caudata > Salamandridae > Triturus > Triturus cristatus. The sequence continues at coordinate 1,013,352,911 of NC_140584.1, read as the reverse complement.
AGATCTGAACCTTCTTGGTACACTGTTAACCCTTCCAGGTGGAGTAAAGAGAGGGCAACTGAGGCCTTCTCCCTCACCTTCAGTAAGAATTGGATTGTCCAGGTTAGAATCATCTTGATCCTCCTGTTCAGCATCAGAGTCTAGGTCCAGGATGTTTTCACTTCCTGGCCTTTCCTCTTCTGCTGCCCCACCCAACCTGCCTGCCTCATCAGACCCTGGGGTCTTTCTGAGGTCATCTAAAAGCAGAGCCTCTATAAGCCGTTGAGTTCTAGGGGTTTTCCCTGTCTTCAATTTCCTAGCAGTACACATACTCCTCAATTCTTGGAATGGGATATTGTCATACTTAGTTGCCAGAGGCCCAGTGGCTTCTGCTTTTGAAGACATACTAGTGTTGTGTGGTGTTGCACCTACCTAACCTAGTGGGAACTACTAAACTCTCTTAAGTTGGAGAAACAGTGTGCTAGACCCTTGGCTTACCAAACTCTAAGTTCAGTAGAACTTACTTTATTCTAGTCTTGATTATATGTACCTATGTACCTATAGTGGTTTTCAGTTAGTCACTCAATGAGATTTTCTAGTAAAGCAATTGCAAGCTTGAATCCCAACCGCTGCACATCAATGTGAGAAGTTGGCCTGGTATATGCTGTCCACTAATTAAAGTGGGCACCTTGTACCAGTTCAAACAACCCTTATTGATGATTAGGTTAAAGACAACCTTTGTTGAAAGCTATCCTAGTGGTAGCTATGGAGAGCAGCCTTCAGGCTAAGTCTCGAAGGAATGTAAAGCAGCTTGGTTTACCAGATTATAACCTCCTGAATGGCCAAATGCAAGGACAAACACACAAGGTATATATATATAAAATATATGTATTTATTACTAAACACTCTCTACTAACCTCTTTATGAGATTAGAGAGCAAGGCACACAATATTTATACACTAGAACGACAGTAAATAGCACAATACACAGTGGGCCCCGGGGGAGACCAAACCATATATTAAGAAAGTGGTATAACAACCATGATTTGACTAGACACAGTGCCTAGAGCACATAGAATTGCTGGGACCCCAAAGAACCACCCAAGGTAGTGACACAGGGGACCCACGGGGGACGCATGCAGTGTGAGAACACAGCGGCTATCTCCGTACAATCCTATGGGAAAGTCGCGGTTGGAATTTTAAAGCTTAAGGACACTTAGGAGAGGACTTTGAGCAAACCCTTTCAAACTTAGAAGGTTCTAAGGCCAGCACCCACGCAGAGCACTGGAGTACTCATGTTACCCCACCCAGGGAAGCCGGGTGCATAGGTGTCAAATGGTATCTGGAATCTTCGTTGTTCTCAATGGTGTGATGCTGCAAAGTGCTGCTGCTGTGAAGAGGAAAAGTGTCCATTTGATTCAAGCCTGGATTGGAGCTGAGAAGAACCTGAAAGCAGAGGGGACAGAGTCTGGGTCACTTGCCAGTGACCAGGGGCACGATAGACGAATGCCCACCGATGTTGGGTGTTTCAGGTGCGAAGAGGTGAAGCTTGACTCTGCAGCCACGGGGACCAGGACACGTCGACGATGACCAAAGTCTGCAAGCAAGCTGTCCCATGAAGGATGTCGAGTGCTGGGGGGTCAGTGTCCGGATTGGAGACCAAAAAGCCTTGGCAACTGCAACCCACACGGTTAGAGTAAAGATGCTTTGGTGTAGACCAACAAGGTCCTGGGGACTCCCCAAGCAATGGAGAGTCGGGGCACGTCTGGAGCACCCAGGTAAGCCCTTTGAAAGTTAAAGTACCCTTCTCAGGGACCGACAAGTTGACGGACAAGGGATCACAAAGGGACCTCAAGAGGAATCACTAAATACCAGCCCACGGGACACTCGTGGAGTATTGGCCAGTAATCTTCGGTGGAATCACTGCTTGGGGTCTGGACTACAAGTAGCCCAAAGCACAGCCTCAGGGATCACCAAAAAGCATATGCTGCAGCAAATGTGCACGTGTCCAGAGGTTCGGGTTACACGGTCCCCACGAGGACTTTGGATCTCAGGTTTGCTGATAGCACGGATCGGCCTCGAGGTAGCTTGGAAACCCACCTCCTGTGTTGCAATATCTTTGGAGTCCTTCAGGAGCTGCATAGTTGCAAACCGGAAAGAGGCATCTTTGGTGCCTGCCTTGCACAGGAGTAACTCCTTTACTCCAAGGGACATTCTTCGGTCATCAAACGTCGTGTAAATCGTTGAAGTTCTGGGATTCTGTAGCAGAGTTTCGTCTAGGTAAATCTGAAGTCCTGTAGCCAGGAGTTCCTACTTTATACCCAAGGAAGGGGTGGGACAAACTCTGGGGACCCACCTATGGGAGGGTCAGGACAGAGGGGTGGCTACACCCATGTCCTTTGTCCAGTTTCACGCCAGAGCAGGGGCTGATAGCCCCTGCAAACAGTTTGAGCTGGACTATGCACAGGGACGCCAAATGTGCCCCCAGTGCAGACATCAAAGCACTCTTGGAGTGCACCGACCCAGCCCCAATATACTAAAGCCTGTCTGGGAGGTGGTCACACCTCCCTGTGACAGGAATCCTATTGTCCAGCCGTCCCCTGCCGGAGATTCGTCCAGCAGCAGGAGGGCAGACTCGTGTCTGTAGCTGGCAGCATCTATTTTGTGATGCCAGGTCTTGCAAAGCTGGTACCGGTTGTACCGGTGCTGTCATATTTCTCCCGCTAGTAGGGTAGAATCATACCTCCCACACCAGTTACTGGTGTGGAGGTATGATTCCAAGGTGTATGACACCAAACACGACATGTTTCCATGCAGCCATTTTAAAGTTAGAATTTACCGCGAGGTTATAATGCACTTAAGAGTATATGGTATGGCTGCATCACAAACAAACCCGGAATAGAGGTTCCGAAGGCTGCAGAGGGGCTCTGCTCATGCAGGTGCACCCTCTCACTTAAAACCCATCATCCTGCCTTTAGGATTGATAAGGCCTGCCATAGGGGTGACTGATAGGTTTATATGTGCAGTGATATGGATAGATATAGTGAACCTATATCTAAGTAAGGGATGCATGCACCACCTTACACAGGCTGCTGTAGCAGACCTGTTGTGTCATTTTGAATGGTCTCCCAGGGTGGCATAATACATGCTGCAGCCTCTGAGAGGCCTCTGGGGTACGTATACCCTAGTTACATAATATACCATATACTAGGGACTTATAAGGGTATCCCAGAATCCAATATGAAGTGTACCTAAAGTACATGCAATCAATTTAGAGAGAAAGCAGCAAGGCTGGGGTCCTGATTAGCAGGATCCCAGCCAGACTAAGTCGAAAAACAGTGGAGCATCAGCAAAAAGTGGGGGTAACTATATTAAGCAGATCCTACTCTCCTACACGGACCCCTAAGGTGAATAGCCTGGGCTCCAAGCCTGGATGGGCACAGCCGTTCACAAGGCGGGTGACACCAGGGAACAGCGGATTGGCACAACTGTAAATGCAGGCGGTTGAGGCTGCTGGTTGTGTGTCCTTCTTCGGGCTGGTTACTACTAGCGTTTAGCTGGGTCAGCAAATGCTGCACTCCTATCAACTCCCCCAGGCACTTCCATTGTGTACCTAGTTGGAACCCACTTACAAGTAGATTTTCTGACTAGGAGAGGGTTGCAGCCTAATCGAGGGCTGTGCCAGACAGATACCGATGTGAATGTATTTGACTGAAGGTACGAGATCCGGTCATGTGGACTCATGGGGGCGGCCATCTTGCAGACGACAGGAACTAGAATGTTAATAGTTCACTTCGCACCACGAGGGTAATTGAATGGCCAATGGGGGCACTTTGAAACTAACCATGAACCCGCACCCCCTCTGCTCAACTGTGCCGCTAGAGTGAGGACAGGAGCGGGTAACAACTCAGATGCAGTCATTGTCAGCGATGAACCAGTAGTTTCAATGGCTCATGGTAAGTGGTTGGGCGATCAGAAGTGTTTGATTAAAGGCAAAGAATTATGGTTACCTGGTGGTGTTGCACAAGTCCTCTACAGGTCGGCTAAGCATGTGTTATTCCACTTTACAACGGGTTTCATTATGATGTGATTAGCGCCTGTGACTAAGTTGCGCTGTTCACGACCATAAAAACTTTACTCTCTAAATCTCATAAGTGAAAGGGTCAGAAAGGAAGCGATAGCTGAATGGTAGCGAGTGATTGACTTGACAATAATACCTACCGGTTCCAGTCTGCGGCGGGTTAAGTACCCACCCAGTCCCCTGGTAGCATCAATCGATGTACAGCAGCTGTGTACACATAATTAAAGGGGAGAACTGCTGGTCTCAAGAAACAGCACAAATCAGACAATAATGGCTGCCAGAGACATAGGAGTCACTGTGACCTAATAGTTAAAGTCTTAGTCTCTTACTCTGAAGGCTAAGTGTTCAATTCCTGGTTTTAATGGGTCTGTTCGCAGTGAAAAAATATATAGGCAATGGTACTTTCTTTCCAGCTTTCGCTTTACAGGCGTCCACCGAATGAGCAAGTGCTTGATCCATGCGTATGATTACATCAAAGAAATAACCTTATAATTATATTTTTTAAAACTGCTCGCCAGCACACTAGCGGTAGTTTAGCCGAGGTCTGAAGCTGACCTATGTAAGTGAGAGATGGATTTACTGTATGTAAAGCTCGGTACATTCGCTACACAAGGGTACACTGGTTAAACCCTTTTTTACTGTAAAGCTAGTGTAAAGCTTGAGTGGTTTACCCAGTTGTTGCAAAGTACCAACGCACAGTGCAAAGTCTATGCTGTGGCCTCAATCGAGCACCCTTCAGTCGACAATGGCGCTACTGAAATATGGTACAGATAAAATGGGGAGGAAGCCTGTGGCCAGGCAGGGCAACAAAGTAACTAGAAATATGGCCACAACACAAGACTATTACGTGGCATAGTCGCCATTTCTTGCTACACAATTCCAGTGAAATCAGGTCTTCTGAGATAGGTCTATTTTGAAGGGCTAAGACATCAACCTCACTATCTTGGTTAGGTATGGCAATGCTGGAGATCACCGGTCAGCTAAGCCTGGGAAATCGCCGGACTCCTATGGGTCAACTTGGGGGGGCCCCTGGGTGCGCCACGAGGTTGAGAGGGTGTGGGCCCTCCTCACCCAAGAGTCAGATGCCATCCATCTGGTTGTTCCTCTGGGGGTTACACAGATGACAGGGCTCATCGGTCCAGCGGACCTTTAGATGGTAGTGGTCCTTCAGATTGCATGTGGATCGGGAAGGCACAGCCGCACTAGTGAGGGGCCTGCAACAAACCTCTACTGGGAGCGGTAACAAGAGCAGGCAGCGGCTAAGCCCAGAAAAATGCCTGGGCGCCGATTGGTCAGCATGGTTTGAAGCGACCAATCAGCGGGGGCACCCCGGGTGTTCAACAAGGAAAACAGGGCATAGGCCCCCTCCTCCCCCAAGAGTCATATACTTTCACCGTTGGTTGTTTCCCCAGAGTTTATACGGATAACAGGTTTAATCTGTACAGTGGATTGAGAGATATGTTTCTCCTGAATGATGTAAGGATACTCGAGCTGCTGGTTCTACAAGTCATTGGGGGAGCTGTCAGTGGCCGGTAAACCACCTCCAGCATGAGGTTTAACAAGAAATATCTTCACATTAGAACGTAATAGGGCAATTGCCCAAACAAGGTCCTTGGGATGCCTTATGGCTGGAGCTCTTTAGACAAGTGCCAGGACAGGGTCCTTAGGATGCCTTACGGAGCCCTAGCAACACCCCCGCGCATCCGCAGCATCCGCAGAACCAGAGCTGGGGGAACAGCCTTCTCCTACGTTGCAGCAAAATCATAGAATGAACTCCCATCAACATCAGACGCTCCCCTCCAAGATAAACCAGAAATGAGCATGTTGATGACAAATGCCATCACGGTAAGTGTGTACCAACTTATAATGTGAGTAAACTGCGGCTGCACTAACACCATAAGAGGTCTTGGTGTCCATAATTGATGGGTAAGAAGAAGCGGCGGGAGGCCCCGAGTTGCTTGTACAGCTGGTGGTGGTTTGTAATCAGTGTATGACACAAAATTTAAATAAGATGCGTTACAACTTTTGTGCATTCACACAATGCAGCACTGCAATGTGCGGTTCTTAGGGAATCTGCATATGAGAGTCTCATCTAGCGCTGACCGTGTCGCATGTCTATACCAACCAACCGTAGAGAGCACTAGGACGGTGTGCCCCTCATGCTTCTCACGTGGGCTTCACCCCTGTGCGCAGAAGGCGCGGTGCTTTATTATTTAAATCCCAATTCAGGCGCAGGAACCCCCAGCACGTGGCAGCAAAATACAAAGGCCACAGTTACCTCTGCCAAGGATGAGAGCTGCTTCCCAGGAGGCAAGATCTGGCCCTGTCTACCCAGAAGCTTTACACATACTTATACAAATGTTTGAAGGATACTTACAAAACCACCTGCAATCACTGGTGAAACCAACAGTGTTCTCAAACATAACATATAAGGATTACACAGTGCTTGTTGATCCCGAAGACCAACCCACACTTCATTTGTTTCAATCAGTGAACCAAATATACAAATATGCTATTTTCTGGTAAAGAACCATGAAGAAACAAATAGATTCGCCAACACTGTTGGAGTATTTGAATCCATCCAATGCTGCAAAGAAAGAGGCGCACTCCGCATTTGGAGATTTCCTGCACACACACATCCACATGTTAGTCACATTTCAGTCTGATCTTCCAATTTACTGATAACGTCCCCCATGCAGACCATGTGACTGTCAGAGGGAGCCGAGCCATCTAATCTTGTCTCTGTCCCTTGCAACTGGGCGAAACGAAAACAACAGTCCTTGTTCCAGTTCCAGGACCTCAACGACGACCCTCCTGTACCTTAAACGAAGCAGACTTGTGAAGTGTCACAGAAAACCAGCTCCCATAGGCTGGCTTTGTGAATTAAATCATGCACACAATTTGGAAAGGAAGTGTTTGTGGGTTAAAAATAATTCCAATAATCTGCACAACTTCCTCCAAGCTTTTACACTCTTCCAAAAAAATGATTCTTTCCCGATGATTCATCTAAAACTATTTTTTTTAAATATTCTAAACGTTACTGAAGTCGACAACTTTGGAAAGTTGGTATCATCACAAAATTGTTGAAACTAAACACACACACACCCACCCCCACACACACCCATACAACCCCCCCCCACACACCCAACCCACATCCCCCCACCCAACCCATTCAAGGCACAAGTTTACGACCTTTTAGAGTTCCCCTCCAAATGGGGAATTTACTGTTCATTTATGAGTATTTCAGTGTTGATTTTCAAGTTTTGCAACACTGAGCAAATTCAGTATCGTGTGAGATTTAAATATTTACCCCATCACCTGCGGGCCGCTTCAAAGGACGTCAAAGGACGTCAGTATCATTAGTGTAACAGGTGCAGCGGCGCTGGGACCAAGAGATGTGTGGGGCCTGCTGTACCCAAATTACAGCTATCTTTTCCTAACCAACATGGGGTAGTGGGGCCATTTTGATTTCTGCCTTGGGCGCCATTGCGCCCTTGCTATGCCACTAGTCAGTTCACCAGATTTTCAAGGACAGCAGAAGAGGCACCATGCCCCCTTTCACCCCAATGACCTCTAATTCCAACAATCATTGTTCATCACCTTCCTCTTTGCTGCTAAGGACACCTACAGAAAGTAAAACATTGCTCATGGAGTCCTGCCTCCCTTCTCTGTCTCTTACTGTCTTTTCTACCCATGAGACCACGTGTAGCAAGGGCAGTACCAGGGTTATCAAAGGCCTTACCAGGTGGGCAGGGTGGTATCAACTGCTGCTCTTCGGTATTAACTATAATCGAAATCAAATGCGCAAATGCTACTGCTTTTATTAAGTGCAAACATCAACATTACAGCAAACTACAAAACGCCTATGAACCTATCCCATCTGTAAGAAGCAGTGGGAATTAAAATGTGTCATTGTAAATGTTTCTTTGTGTGTATGTAGAGAATTAGACACACACACACCTTGGCAGCCAAGAGGAACAAGAAGTTATTTATTCTCTCTTTATTCTCTATATATAGACCGTATAAGGAAAGTGAAGCTGAGGTACAAAGTAATCTTCCCAAGATCACACAATTTGAGTAAGACAAGGGCCAGATGAACTCTCTGTGGAGTACTATTCTGCATACCATGCCACACTGGCTTCGCAACTTTTGGGACCGTTTTACTCGGCTAAGTTGGCTGGTGCCCTCCCACCATCACTGCATGAAACAATTATTGTGGTACTCTCCAAGACAGATAGCGATCTGTTAGAAGCCCATTCCTATTGACTGCTTTCACAACTTAACACTGACTGCAAGGTCCAGGCAAAGATTATCGCGAATCGACTATTATCCCATGTGGTTGATGTGGTGTATCCCGACCAGGACAGCTTCGTCCCGGGGAGGAACATGTTCCTCAACTTTTGCGGGGTGTTCCACCTCATGGACGAGCAACCCGCCATCCCCCCACCTCGAAGCTCCCTCTGGCTTGGCCCCCTTGTTAGATATTGAGAAGGCATTTGACTCCCTGAGTTGGCCTTATCTCCGAGAGGTGCTGTGGTGTAAAGGTCTGGGCCCGGAGATTAGGCAGTAGATAAACGTTTTATATACAGATTCGGTCACCAGGGTGCGCACTGGTAGAGACATCTTGTCACAGCTACCGGTATGTCATGGCACCCGCCAGGGGTGTTTGCTTACCCCCTCTATTTTGCTTTGTCCATGTTTGGTCTCTTCTGAAGACAGGGGCCACAGTGGGGTATACGGAGTGGTCTTGCCTGGGAGGTGATTTCGCTTTATGCAGATGGTGGAGCATCAGGGTTGTGGTTGAACTAGTCTAAATCCTGTCTTTCCTCCTTTGGGGTATTCCAAATGTAGGAACAGGGGGCCCACACCATGCCTGATTACTGTGGTGTTACAACATCTTTCGTTACCTGGGTGTTAGCATTTATCGTGCCGAATGTGAAATGCTGGAAGGCCCTGATTGAAGCTTGTGACTCACTGACAGTTTGGAACTCCCTAGCCCTCCCCGCCTTCGGTAGGGTTTTGATGGCAAAGATCCTGGTATTGCCTTGATTGCGCTATCATTTCCAAGCCCTGCCCATGACCCTTACCCACCGCTTCTTTCAGACCTGAATTTGTTACTTATTGCCTTGTTTTGAGGTCCTGGGAAGAAAAGAGTGGTGTTACAGAATTTGTTTGCCCCCTAAAGAGAGGGGATGGCTAGGCTCACCATACTATGAATTGTATTATGCAGCTGCACAGTTACAGTGGCCCATGCGGTGGCTTGAACCGAGCCCCACACCCGAGCAGGCCTGGGTTGTCTGAGACCTAGACGAACAAGATGTCCACAGGTGGCTCATGGGACCCAGATGCAACATGAGGAAGATGGAGCATGCTCAGGGTGGCCAGGTCCTTTTGGGTTTGTTATGTGACCCCACGTCGCAGCCCAGTACCGTATGCCTTTTCCTTGCCATAGTGAGTGCTCTCGGAGTTTCGGAAGATTGCTGAACAACACAGTGCAGGAGCATGGATGGATGCTGGAGCTGTCGCCTTGGGGGATCTTTACGAACACATGCTTCTGATATCCTTCCAGTATATCCGGGATTGGTACGTGATCCACAAGGGTCAGTTCCTACAATACATTGGTAGCCGCTATTGGCGCCATGTGGGGGCTGGACTAAGCTGAACCACTCATGTCCTTGGCCTTGGAGACATTACTGGAACATTGCTGTGACAGGCATGCGAACATATTGTATGGTGGACTCGTAAACCCATATGAGGGGTCCTACGGGACAAATGGACTCACTCCACTGGTCAAGAACTGATGGACAAACATTGGAGCAAGGCGCTGAAACAGGTGGAGAGTATCTCCGAAACTCCTGTTTGAAAGACACAAATTTAATTCTGTTCACCAGATATACCTGACCCCAGTGCTCCTTCAAATGCCGAATAACCATGATTTTTGAGTCTGCGGTAGCGCCATTATTATCTCTCTGGCTGAAGAACCTTCTTAAATGTGCATCCGCGGAGATAGCGGTATGGAAATTACTACCAACCGCACAGGGGGCGCTGTCTGCACTAGATGCCTAGGACACATACATGGCCGTACTTTCGGGCAAAACAGAGGAGTGTCCTCCCTGAAAGAGAATGGGGTCTTTTCCTCCACACATGGTCAGCGATGATGTAAATGACTTAGTGCCTCTCAATATCTTTCTTTCCCCTCCCCCTCTCTGGCCTCCAATGTGTTACACAATCATGTTCATTGATGCTCACCTGTACTGTATAAGTTTGTACAACTATTTCCCGAACTCCCCTAGTGAGCCTTTTGACACACAGAGGACTATGTTGCCAACTTGTAATATGATACCGTTTGTAATGTACACACCTATCGACCAAGAGCAAAATCTGACAAATAATAAAGAGATTTTTGGAAAAAAATCAATCATTGCCAAGTAGCTGCTGATTGTAGAATAACCCACTGAGCTACTGCCCAGGGGATCAACGCTCTCAACCAATCCAATCCAGACACCATCACAAACCTGGATCAGACTGTCAAGAACTTCAACATCTAGATAACCACCTGCACTGACAACATCACTCCCATCAAGGCCAACAGGCACATGAGATCCACCAAACAAGCAAGATGGTACACCAAAGAACAGAACAGCAAAACACATCTGCAAGCGACTGGAACAAAGATGACACACAAGCAAGAACACCCCCGACAGGACCACCTTCAAAAATTCCCTTAACCTCTACCACCAAATGCTGAGGGAGAAGAAGACTGTGCTAGCTGATCGCATCAAATCCAGCTTCAACCACTGCAAAGAACTCTTCAACATTGTCAGGAAGTTCTCGCAGCCCAAAAACCCTTGCCAACTTTTTCCACCACATGATCATCACAATCTGCAGAAACTTTGAACCCCAGCGCAAGCCTACAAACTTACTCAACATTCACCTCCTCACTGCAACCTGCACTGACCACCTGCTGACCACATGGCACCAGTTCACCCCCGGGGACAACACCTCCATCATGAACTTTGTGCACTCAGGAGCTCCCACGGACCCTTTCCCACACCCCATCTTTAACCTCGGAAGCCATAGGATCAGCCATGAACTCACCGCTCTGTTCAACACCACATTAACCACAGCCACGTTTTCCGGTGACTAGAAACACGCTGAGGTCAAACCAATACTCAAGAAGGCATCAACAGATGCCAGCAAACTCAAAAACTATCACCCCAGCTTCCTGCTGCCCTTCCCGGCCAAGGTCCTGGAGAAAGCCATCAACAAGCAACTCATGAACCATCTGGAACAGAACCACCTCCTCAACACCTCTCAGTCTAGATTCCACAATAACCACAGCACAGAGACTGCTCTGATAGCCACCACCAATGGCATTCGAGCCCTCCTCTACTAGTGATAAATGGTACCACTGATCCTCTTCAACCTCTCTGTAGCTGCACTACAATGGAATACAAGGAGATGCACTTAAATGGATTGCCTCCTTCCTCACCGGTAGAACTCAGAAGGTCTGCCCACCGCCGTTCACATCCAAACCCAAAGACATCATATGCAGTGTCCCCCAAGGCTCATCCTTCAGCCCCACCCTCTACAGCATCTACATGACCCCCTGGCCAGAATCGTCCGATGCCACAGACCAAATATCATATCCAACACAGACAACACCCAACTCATCCTCTCCCTCTCCAAAGACCCCACTATCCCCATACCCAACTTCAAAAGGTGCATGACGAACATCACCAATTGAATGAAAGACAACTGCCTGAAGCTTAACTCGGACAAAACGGAAGTACTTATCTTCGGCAAGGACACCACTCTCTGAAAGGACTTTTGGTGGCATTCGGAACGGGGACCATCACCCACACCTGCCAAACATGCCAGAAATCTTGGCATCATCCTGGACAATAAACTGACCATGTAGTAGCAGAGCAATGCGTCTCCTCTGCCTGCTTCCTCACTCTGCGCATGCTATGAAGAATTTTCAAGTTGCTCCCCCCAGGACCCAAGATGCACCGTCACACAGACCCTAATCGTCAGCCAACAAGACTATGGCAAACACTCCCTACTCAGGGATCACCACTCACCTCCTATAGAGAGACTTCAGACCATACAGAACGCTACAGCCAGACTCATCCTAGACCTCCCTTGGCGAACGCCCATGTTCTCCACCAAGGAAAACTCCACTGGCACCCCAGCTACCAACTTTTCAAACAGCTACTCTTCGACTCCCTCGCCCACACCCCCGCATCCAATGAAGCAGAAGCGGATACCGCTTATCTCTTTGTGGCAAAGACATGGCGTGACCTCCCCTTGCAGCTACGGACCTCCTCCGCTCTTCTGGAATTCCAGAGGGCACTAAAACCCTGGCTGTTCGACTGAACTCCTCGAGCCCAACCAGTGCCTGTATACCCTCCCCGGTTGAATAGCTTCACTTTGGAACATAAGATAACATGTGTATTTGTAAAGCGCATGTTCACCAGTAGGTATCTTGGCACTGAATAACAGATGTTTCTTGTTACCCAACTCAATGGTACTCATTTTATCGACCTCGGATGGATGAAAGGCTGAGTGGACCCGCCGGGATTTAAACCTGTGACCATGAGGTCAAACAAAGGCCCCTGCGGTGGAGGGATTATTCCACTGAGCCACCAGACCCAACATAAATCCACTGATTGATTGTTGTTTGGGGGTAGGATGGTGCAGGCACCGCCTGGCAGCTTATTCCAATATAATGGCCTCTGTTTAAGAGCACTGAAGCAAGACTCGGCATGCTGGTCTCAAGGATGTCATTTGTCATTGTTATGACACAGCTTCCATTAGCCATACTATAAAGGGATTCTGAGCAGAGGACTGGCGGACTGATCTACTTCTGAGCAGCCACAGGGTAACTTAATAAAAGGTTTGATGACTGGCCAGCTGACAGAAGTAGTTCCAGGTCAGCTAGGGCAGTAACAGTTAGCCACCTTGTGATAACTTGAGAAAGGCAGTGACCAAAGTTGCACTCTTGTGGAGATTTCTAGTAATGTTCAAGGGGAAAACCAGTAACTAAAATCATATAAAAAAATCTTAATCAACATGGAGGGTCCAGGGAAATCATGAAAGGGGCAATCCAGTAGAAGATGTCACAGTACATCTCTAAACCCAAGCAAATGCCATCAAACAAAGCAACATTCTAGAATGCTTATTGTTGGTGATTGCTAGAGGTTCAGGACTCGGAAAAGAAAACTGCTCTTTTTTCTACACTGGATGGTCCCTTTAAATTGAGATCAATAATTTGCTTGGCCTCCTGGGGTTGAAATTGTGATGACCCTTTTACATTAAACAAACAAGCTACACATTTCACAGGACTATCAATTTGCAACTGAAATTATTTGGTGTCATTTATCCATAACAGGTTTCCACTAAGGGGATCCCTAGGAGGGGAGGAAGGATGGACTGCTTCACCAACAATCCCTGGCGCTCGTCCTTGGTGCTTGTAGAAAAGGGAGTGCCTGGGAATACCACGGGGGACAGTGAGTGAGTGAAGGACCCACAGGAAACACCGCATTCAAGCCCTCGGACACAACTGGGCACACCCATGGCACTTATAGCGCCCTAGTTAGTCGGTCGTAGTAAGATGTCCTTGATGTCCCAGGGACCTCTATGTAACAGGAGGCAAGCACACACAAGTCCTTGGAGAACCTTTGGCGAGCAGGAGAGAAAGACAGTCCAGTTCTTTCACTGGCCCCAGACAAAAGCAGCAACTGTTGGCCAACCCATCAAAGCAACACACAGCAATGAGGCAGTAGTCCTCCTGACAGCTCTTCAGCTGTTCTTCTTGGCAGAATCTCCTCTTTATCCAGAGGCTTTCTAAAAGTCTGGGGTTTTAGGTCCAATACATATACCCCTTTTGGCCTTTGAAGTTGGCATACTTCAAAGAAAAGTCTTCGTTGTTCACCAGATCCTGCCTTGCCCTGCCTTGGCTCCAGACACACTCCAGGGGGGTGGAGATAACAATGTGATAGGACAGGCACAGCCCTACACAGGTGTCAGTGATTCCCTTCCTACCACTATAGCTCAGGAAGACCCATCAGCCTGGTGATGGGCTATCAGGATATACAGGGCTCCCTATGTGTGACTGTCTAGAATGAATGTACAAAACTGCCCCTGTCAGTCTAAACCAGACATTCATTCTATAGGCAGGCAGGGAGACAGAATGGTAAAGCAAGAATAGGCCCACTTTCTAAAAGTGGCATTTTCAAACACACGATCTAAAACCCAACTTCACTAAAAGAAATATTTTTAAATTCTGAGTTCAGGGAGGCCAAACTCCAAATCTCTGGCTATTCCTAATTGAAAGTTCCACTTGTAGAATGTTACAAGGCAGCTACAATGATAACACACCGGGACGTGTCCAACCTTTCACATACTCTCCACACCTTGCCCATGGGAGTACCTTGGGCCTACCTTAGGGGTGCTTTACTTGCTGTAAAAGGGAAGGTCTGCATGGCAGTTTACAACCGCACTCACAGGCACTGCAGTGGCAGGCCTGAGACATGGTTACAAGGCTATTCATGGTGGTGGCACAATCAGTGCTGCAGGCCCACTAGTAGCATTTGGTTTACAGGCCCTGGGCACAAACAGTGCACTTTACTAGGGACGTACCAGTAAATCAAATATGCCAATCAAGGATAACCAATCATATTCATACTATACACAGGAGCAATTGCACTTTAGCACAAATCAGCAGTGGTAAAGTGCCCAGAGTACACAAACCAGCAAAAATGATGTCCAGCATACAGTCAACAATACAGGAGGAAGAGGCAAAAAGACAGGGGGAGCCAAGGATGCCAGGTCTAACAGTTAATTTGGAGTTTTAACAACCCCAACGATCCAAGTCAGCTGGCAAACTTCTGTCCTATCACGACAAAATAATCAGAAGACTCTACAAGACTGGCATCCAAGGAGTAGCACTCAACCAGATTTGCTCCTTTCTCTCTGGATGAACCCGAATGGCCCGACTACCTTCTTTCACACCAGATGCCAAGAACCTAATATGGCGTGTCCCCCAGGGATCATCTCTCAGCCTGACCTGTTCAACATCTACATGGCACCTCTCGCCAACATCATCAGCTCTTAAGATTTGATTTGTGCCAGAAGGGTAACCTTCCGGCACAAAAACAATCCTGAGAGGCTGCAGAGTGTGGCACACGTGGAAAGAGGAAAAAATGAGGGAAAATGATGATATTTCTCCTCTTTATGTCTACTCTGTGGAGGGGTAAGGTTTTGGCACTGATCAGATTTACATGAATAAATAAATCTGGGGCAACGTCAAAATCCATGGGTGTTGCGTGGGAAATCCCACAGCAACGCCTTTGGAATGCCTCCTTGGCAGAGAGTAAGGCAACGCAGGGACTTGTGCTGCTTTATCTTACTCCATATCCTGTGAGGCCATGCATAGCCTCTTAGAGTGGCTTTGCGTCGCCTCATAGATATGATTGAGAGGCTTGCGCCGCCAGAGCGTCAAACAAGTGACGCTCCGGTGGTGCAAGCCTCTCATAAATGCGCCCCAAGTGGCTGGAGAAGAGAGGAGCTGCCCAGGTGGATCTGCAGTGTCAATCTTTTAAATAGTAGATTTAGGATAGAAATTCGTAACATTCTCGACGTGTTTCAGTACAGGATGGCAAACCAATGAAGGCATGAACTTCATTTGTGCCATGCTCTTGGCGCAGCCTTTTATGTGTGCCAGCAGCCAGGGTCCAGCTAGGCTTTATGAGCGGCTTGATCTGATTCTTGCACCATGCACTCTCTCAGAATACTACGTTTCATTGATTCTTTGACTCCTTGCGATGCTCTTGAATGCTTCTGTTCCATGCTCATACTGCAAAGTGGAGGGCCTTTGAGTTATGTGCTGTGTGAGCCATTCCAAACCTCTAGCTTGGCTCCATCTCTGCTTTTGAAAAGTATGGTTGAGCGCCACGCAGGTGTGTAGCCATCGTTACTACAGCAGGTGCAGTGGCACCAGGATGTGATGGGCCTTCTGCTGCCTTTTAAGACCCAGTTAGGGTTCCGAAAGCCAATTTCCCTAGCTTGCATAAGGGCTTATGTCAACCCTGCTCCTCCAGTGTCGCAGCAACATCGAAATATCTGAATACCAAAATGGTGTGCCGTGGACAGTAATTTTTGTAGAAAAGACTTTCTGGGAGAAAAAAAACCTTTATTTGAGGCTGATTGGGGTAGATAGACTGAGGGACAAGGGAATCATTTTTCATGAAATCTATGGCGGGTGAATGAAACCGTGTCCCAGATAAAGATGGGACGAAGGCGCAGGATGTGACAGCTCTAACAAACAGGCTTTCCCATCATTGTGGTGGGTAACAATAAGGGACATGTATGATTGTAGAAGGGAACGTGAGATGGCCACTTCATCTCTAAAGTCCCTTTGGTAAGATGTTGACACTTATTAAATTACTGTAGCGAAGCACAACATGAGCGCACGGGTGTCTCTGTGGCTCACAGTCCCAGGCAGTCCCTGCATTTCTTGTAGTGAGTATCTTGCGCTTTTGTTGGGGGGGGTCGGTTCTTCTATAAATTCTAGTTCCATGCATTGCTCATCGCAGCCATGGCCAAAATGTGACCTCCGCCCCAGATTCACCAAAATGCCACGGTGGTAGGGAAGGTGGCAGTACCTAATACGGCCCACTGAGGACGTGACATGGAGGAAGGGTGAGTATCCACCCTTAGACTGTTGGTGGCATCACAGGGCGGTCCCCATCCTCAGCCCCTCGATACCGCTTACTTCCCTGCCTAGCGTCAGGTGACGTGCGAGGGGTGCACGTCTAGTCCTGTTTACTTTCGTTTACTACAACTGCCTTGATGACTAACACGAGTCTAGGAGGAGTAAAGAGTGGTATCACCGTGCAAGCACCCAGCAGCAGTTCCTACCCCTAGCCTGGCTATTCCTTCACGGTACCCTCTTCCTATAACTTTCCAACCACATTATCTCCGGAAGCGTCGATTTAGCCGCTCCCCCGATATCGCGCGCCATGTTCCGAGCAGCCAGGAGGCTTCTAATGAACAGAGCCGTTCTCCCTTCCGTGCCTCCTCCTGGGCACTCGAGCCGGGAAGCGCTGGCAGGACCCCGTACCATGAGGCTGGACGCCACGTCAGCAGCACCCGCCATTGCCCCCGCCATTGCCTGTCTGCACGTAAAGCTCCTCGTAGAACAAACAGCTTGCCATCGGGCCCGGCAGGCTGTTCCCTATAACGGAGGATTGTATTAGCAGAAAATACTCCTTTTTTCGCTTTTCCAAGAGCCTCTGAAATTTTAATGAAGACAAAATCCTTTCAGTGTCTCACGACATCAGTATCTATCGCTGTGATCTGCTGTTGTCCCTGCATTGCTCAGGTTTACAATTCAGTTAATGCACACCACGCTCGGCCAGTCTATTTGTTTTCACAAGATTTACAGGTTACTTAGCTCATGACGGGGAGCACGGCACACGGCAGGTAGTCACTGATATTCTGATCGGCGGGGGTGCGGGTAGAGGGAGGAGTGAAGAACAGCATGAAACAAAGGCTGCCACCTCACAGTAATGTGTTTATAGGTCGGTCAACTCCAAGCTTGCTCTTGGATGTGTGTACGATAATGCACATTTGTGAGTGATTTTGTTTGTGTGTGTGTGTGGGCCTAGCATCTGGGTCGTTGGGTTTCTTTCTGCCCTCCTGTTTTTTCTGCCATTTTGTATATTACCGATAGTGTATAATAGACTATTATTCACTATTGGTATAGTAAGAAGAAAGTAGCCACCCTGTTGAGGATCAGGCAGCAGCCTGAGGGTGTGAGTCTGATTATCCAGAGCTGGTGGAGTCCCAGGCGTGGCCTTAGTGGTCTGACATGCATAGGAACTGTGCCATATGCGATGTAGGAGCTGCGTCATATGTGATGTAGGAGCTACGCTATATGTGATGTAGGAGCTACGCCATATGTGATGTTGTGCAGCTCCACCCACACAGGTAGCCCCGGGCTCACTCCTCTCTGCTTCCATTACTGGGGCTTTGTCAGTGGCGGTGCGTCCATTAGGGCGCTAGGGTGTGGACCCACAAGCAGCGCCCGACTCTTCAGAGGCAGTCATTAAGACAGGCTCAGCTGCTCCGTCAGCGGCTTAGAGTCTGACTGTCTGAAGGGGGTGGGCGGGACAGCCATCAGGTTGACGTGACTGCGGCCAGCGTCATGTTGACTGACATGACTCAGCAGGGCAGGGGGTGGCGCGGAGTGCACCGCAGGCAGAAGCTCAAGTGCGCATGTTGGGTTTCGGTCAGAGAATTTTTCCGACCAGTCCAGTCATGCGCACTTGTGTTTGCTCTGGTTGGCGGCTGCTCATTAGGAGGGCGAGGGTTGATCAACGCTGCAGCCCTCGGTCTCCTAGTGGGCGGCAAGTATGCCAGCTAAGTCAACCCTGGCGCTGCCCCAGCAGCGCCAGGATTGGCTGGGAGGGGTTGCCACACTGCGCATGAGCCGCAGCCTCTCGCAGTCCGCCAAATTTAATTGCTCTGGAGTCTGGAGGCCGAGGCTGGGGGCGAGAGAGAGGCAGACTGCGAGCTGAAGAGCTCGAGAGAAGAGTGGGATTCTAATTTCTGACCAGGACAGGAGGACCATGCTGGCGGGACCGGCTGCTGGAGAGTTACCCGCGATGGAGTCCACGGAGCTGAGCACTGGTAAGTGACGGGCTCCTACATCCCATTCCGAGTGTAATCATTCGCTACTATGTGCTGAAGTTTTGGGGAAACGTGTCAAGTTATGCCACTCATTTAACCCGGCAGTTCCACTGGCTGCACGACGCACCCTGCACAAAGCACCTTCATCTTGGACCGCAGGTTTGAATGTGTGTCCCAACGTTGAGAGGCCCACCTACGCATCAATCATTTGCAGAGAGCGTCCTATCCTTGAACCGACATCGCCAGAGCTCTCAAAGCTCCTCTGTTATGATTCCGGTGTGCTGAAATCGGGTATTGAAATGTGAGGTCTTTCCATTCATTCGCCTCATCTCAGTCCAGATGGGAGGTGAAGCAACTCATTTTTCTGGTTCTATAATTCAACACTTCTGACTGTGCAGGCCACAAGGTCCAGTGACAAGGTACAGCGGGAACGCGCGAAGAAAGCTTCCAGAGTGTGTTTGTTATATTTACAAGGAAGTTAAAGAAGGCTGTGTGTCTGCAAGCGATTTGTTCGGCACTGCAATCGCTGACGCGGACTCGCCGCTTTTATTGCCATATGTACCAGGCCTTCTTAGTCAAGTAATAGGAACTGCGAGTTTAACAGCCGTGTTTTCGCTTTCTTTGAATTTTGGATTTTTTACTGTTGTAGTGTCATTTGGAATGTGTGCCAGTGCCAGTGCGTCTCCCTCCCTTCTTCATGATGTCCAATGTGTGCTGCTGGGCCGAGCGCGGTACGTCAGGGGAAGTTAACTATGTTGGAATTTCAAGTGAGGTAACTGTGCATTTGTGTGACTGAGGGGCAGCTGGGTGGTTTGTACGCTAGTGGCGGTGGCAGACTGGATGTGTGGGTGAGAAGCCTATGTCCAGCAGGCAGTTGTGTCGGATGTACGAACAGAAGCTGTGTAATGCTGAGGTACCTGTGCGAGCGAGAAACTACTGTTTGGCAAATTGCCTGTCTCGCAGTCCTCCCTGAATCCTGATGGTGGTATGCGGACCACAAGAGGTTGGGTGAAGAGAGTGCGCGTGCAGGCAGCGACCATGCCTAGTCAGGACTGAATGCGTGGACAAGAAAGAACCCGGAAGTGTGTGCACGCAGGTGTCTGTGGGTATGCTAGATAGCTCTGGGTCTAGATTACTTGTACAAGAAAGAGTGATGGCTGGGGGCGTGTGTGAGTGAGAATGTGGCAGGCAAAAGAATGTTGGATGCTTATTGTGCATCTTCTGGTTTGTGCGCACACGTACATATTATGGCGAGCGAGTATTTGGATAGAAAGGGTTAAGGCTAGGAAGTGCTAGTTGCTGGGAAGAGTGTTGAATGGGATGCACGTGCAAGGACAAGACTTTGCCCATGCCAAGTGAGCAGTGATTGTGTGTGTGGATAAGAGTGCCACGCACAGCATGGTAAAAGAGCCCTGGGTGACAAAGCTGCACTGGAACAGAGTTTATATTCACACTTCTACAGAAGTGTGGTTTCTTAGGGTCGAACCTTTGGGTGAAGGGTGCTTAGAAGTGAACTCGAGAAGAAATATGAAGCTCTTAAGATTGACAGTGTTTTACTGTAATCTGAACATTTATGATTGGCTTATTCAAATCTAATAAAGTTAATTTGATGATGCCAGTGTGTTAGTGCTCAGGGGCAAGTTTAGTGTAGCTTGAGACTAACCTAATGTTGTAGTTAGCACACAAGGAGAGAGAAAAGTTGAGCTCATGCTCAAGGTTTGACCAATGGGCAGATGTTGTATTTGCACTGGTCAGTATCAGCAGAGGCCTGTTTTTCAAACATGTGGGAGTCTCCTCTCCCTTCCTCTCTCTCTCTGTTGCTTCTCTCTCGTCACCCTCCCCCTTCCACTCTCCCTCCTTCTCCTTCCCCTCTCACATCATCGTCTGGCCCTTGCTTTATTAACCTTTCTCAAACTTGTTTGAAAATGCACCATTTGCCCACTCTTTTTTCAAAACTTTCCCTGGGGGAGAACCCCTTCCCCTGAACCCTCCTTATGGCAGTCGGCCTCGCTCACCATTGTTCACTCATCACAGAGCACTCATCCTGAACTTTTACGCCTCACCACTTTCAAATGTCACCAGGCGCCACTGGGCTTTGTAGTCCCCACGGTTACCCGTCAATCAGCTTGTCACCTCACCATTTCTTATTTCGTCACTCGGTGAGTTGAGGTCAGAGGAACTGAGTGATGGAGAGTCAGCAGGAAAAGATGGAGTGAGAAAGAAGGAGAATAAAGACAAAGAGACATAACATGGAGTTGGTCAGAGGAAGAGAGATTGAGAGGAGGGGCAGTCAATTGTTCTAAAATACAATAGAGAGAATGGGAAAAAAGGTAGCATGTGCTGTCTTATATTTACATTTTTTACATGTGACCATTTTATATAGAGTCACAGCT
Organism: Triturus cristatus; assembly: GCF_964204655.1. NCBI lineage: Eukaryota > Metazoa > Chordata > Amphibia > Caudata > Salamandridae > Triturus > Triturus cristatus. The sequence goes on along the minus strand of NC_140584.1, from coordinate 1,013,331,762 downwards.
CTGAATTTGCTTGGACACAGTAAGTCAACTGAAGTCATCAAATGTAGGTCCTTAAAGAGGTGATGTGATGTAGGCCACAGTAGGGTTAGTTAGCAGTGGTTTGACTACTTCAGACTGGGAGCATGCTAGGCCATTCACTGTCTGTCATTCTTTTAGAGTAGGTCTGACTGCTGCTGAAACCCGGTAATGCTTGCCCCATATCCCTCCACTGATGAGTACAGGTGGCATGCCCCAGTGGTCTAAGTGGGATGTAAAAGACAGGAGGTCTCTAAAAGTGACATGGCCAAAGATGTCTAACTGAGAATTCCTCTCCAAGAGGCTTGACTTATGTAAGGAAGGGCCCAACTTAAAACATATGTACTAAAATCTTATACTTCACACAGCATGCCCAGTACCAGTATTTGGCTTCCTTTCTGTGAGATTTCTATTATTGCATCCAGATATATTTTACAAGGGACATATGCCTAAAACAAGTCCGATCTATAAGCGTTGCCAGTGCTTGTTAGAAGTATCAGATAAAAGAGTAACATCAATGATATAGTTATGAATAATTAAACTTGAAAATGTTTCACCTGAACCGACCATACCATCGTACACTTACCCATCACAGACACCCAGCACAACATCACCAAGCACCTGATCTCCTTCAACCGCAGCTGGAGCAAGGTCACCGTTACCCAGTGGTCACAGTCCTTTACCACCTCTCAACCCGCACCCTCAGCAGACCTCGACCAAGCCATCCAGAACATTGTTGCATGGATCAACAGCTGTGATGATAGGGTCGCCCCACGGAAACCAACAAAATCCAACAAGACTTTGAAACACGCCAGCTGGTACACCCCAGAGTTCAGGGCCTCCAAGCGCAACTGCCATCAGCTAGAGAAACAATGATGCATGTTGGACTTGGCCCTTTTTGCAGTGTCATCCCTGAACTTTTTGCCTTCCTCCTCTATTTTTTCTGACCTGTTGTTGGCTGTTTTATGACTCCGGGCACTTTACCACTGCTGATCAGTGCTAAAGTGCATATGCTCTCTATTGTAAATTGATGTATTGATTAGTGACTCCATGATTGGGTTATTTGATTTACTTGTGAGACCCTTGTACAGTGCACCATGTGTGCCCAGGGATTGTAAATCAAATGCTGATGGTGGGTTTGCAGCACTGGTTGTGCCACCCACAGAAGCAGCCTGTAAAGTGTGTCTCAGGCCTGCAATTGCAGAGCCTGTGTGCAGTCTAGTACTGCCATGTCGACTTGGTAAGTGCACCCACTTGCCAGTCCCCAAACCTTCCCTTTTCTTCATATCAGACACCCCTGAGGTAGGCCCAAGGGCAGGATGCATTATAAGTATATAGTAGGACATGCCCTGGTGTGTGTGGCATGTCCTAATAGTGAATTACAGCCATTTTCGTTTTTCACTATTGCAAGGCTGCCAGTCCCCATAGGTCAGAATGGGCAGTTTGATTATAACACCTTATAATCCTAACTGACCCAGGGAACATGGTAGAAATTCGAGTTTAGTATGCCTGAACTCAGAATGATAAAATACATCTTTTAGTAAAGTTGGTTTTAACCTTCTGTGTTTGAAAATACCACTTTTAGAAGGTAGGTATTTTCTTACCTAACCATCCAGCCTGCCTCTGCTAGCTTGTGTATTGTGTGTCTGGTTTTGTGAGTGACAGGGGCTGGGGGATTCCAGGAGACAGGGTTAGTCAGCAAAGGGCTGAATAGACCCATCTGCATGTAGAGTGATGGGAGGAGTCAGCACCTGGGTCTGGACCGGGCTGTGCCTGCCTTCCACAATGCTGGCTCCACCTCCTGTGGTGCGTCTGATGTCCTTGGCCCACCCTGCCAAAGGAAAGAAGGAGTCATGTAAACAAAGTGCTCCAGGACTGCACAGAACTGGTTTGGACTAGGGACAGGCCCCTCTGCATTCAGAGGACAAAGGATTTAGGGCCCGATGTAGGTAAAACCGAAATACCGAGTCCTTAATAACGAATTTTACCCATTCGCTATTAAGGACTCGCAAAATTGAATGTAGGTAGGAATCGCTAAAATTTTAGCGATTCCTTAACATTCCTTAATAACGAATCCTAAATTGAGATTAGCTAATAAGGAATACCTACCCATTCATTCCTGTGGGCTAGGAGGCCCATGGGAATGAATGAGAAGATATTCACTATTAGTGATTTGGTATTAAAGAATGGCAAATAGCGGGCGCTATTTCAAGGGTGCCAGGGTGTCAAAAGGACACCCTGTTGCACCCCTGAAATGTGCATGTGTGCACATGTGGTGCACATACATGCCCTAAGGGCATGAATGTGTGCCACAAGGCACTTTAAAAAAAGCAGAAAAGTGCTTTTTTAAAGGAAATCGCTAATTACCACCAACTTGAAGTTGGTGGTAATTAGCGATTCCTTAAGGCTAAAGTGCACTTACTTTTGTGCTACTTACATTGCATTTAAGGAATCGCAATTCCCGATTCCTTAAATGCAAGAGCAAAATAGGGAATCGCAATTTTGCGATTCCTTATTTTGCTAGTAGGTTTAAACTCACCTACATTCCTCGCAGCCAAATAGCGATCGGTAACGCTGGAATTCTGTTCATTTCAGCGTTACCGATCGCTATTTGGCCACCTACATCTGGCCCTTAGTAGTATAAATATGGGGACCCAGACCCCAAGACTTTAGATCACTTCTGGAACAACAAGACAAACCTCTGCCAAGGAGAAGAACCCAGGAAGCTGTAGGAGTTAGACTGCCCCCCCCCCTGCTAGTGTGCTGTGTTGCTGGGTTGGCCTACAGTGGTGTCTTCAGTGCCAAGGAGAGGAGAAGGAACTTTCAAAGAACTTTAATCATCTTGCAGAATATTACTCCAAGGGCTTGAACTTGTGCTTGCCTCCTGCTGAAGTCTCAGGGACAAAAGACTTCACCACCAGCTCCCCTCTGAATTTCCTTGCTGGGAATTCTGTCTGCAGAAGCCTGCGTGTCGCTGGGAGCGCGACTCAAGGAGAAGAAGCGTGGCGCAGCTGTTGCCGTTGCATCGCCGGAGAAGCGTGTCGCCGCTGCAGAGGTTGCCGCAGCATTACCAGAGAGGCGTGCCTTCGTGAAAGCTGTTACCCGACGTGTCACTGGAGAAGCGTGTTGCCTCCGCACAGTTTGGCATCGCATCACCGGAGAAGCATGGCACAGGGCCTGTTGCGGCTCCAAAGTTACAGAGTTCGGGCGTGCACACATCGACTTCACTTAGTCGCATCAAGGGTGCCATCTTATCGCATCGCACCAGATTGTCGCATCGCAACAAGGCGCCATCTTGTCGCATCATAACCGGAACGCAGTGTGAGAATCAACGCATCACCTCCCCTCTGGTAAGGACCAAAACACATCCCCTACTCTGCGCAAGTATCGTCTCCCCCGAAGTAAGGAACCGACGCATCTCCATCTCTGCAAACCTTTTGTTTGTTTTGCGTTACGCATCCAGGTACTTTTGTGAGAACTTTGTCGCATTTATCATCAACTTGAACTAAGTGACTTCTACCATCTTTAAGTCTATTTTAAGTACAGTATTGTGGATCTTTGTCATTTATGGTCTTATGTTAAGTCTATATAAAGAATACATATTTTTATAAAACCTGTGTGGTGTCCATCTGTAGTTTTTTCACTGTATTACTGTATGTGTTCACAAATGCTTAACACACTGCCTCTGAGATAAGCCTGTCTGCTTGTGCCAAGCAACCAAGGGGGTGAGCAGGGGTTATCCAGTAGTGTAATCCCCTCTCCCTGACTTAGAAACAAGGGACCCTATTTGGTCAAAGGTACCTACCTCTGCCAACTAGAGACCCTCAATTCTAACAGCGCACCACTAAGAACCCTGCCGACAGAGCAGCTCACAAAACAGCCCTCAGAAACTATCAATGTCACGTCAATGAAGCCAAGAAAGCAGCCATTACCACCCGCATTCACTCCGCGGCCAACCACACAAAGGAACTCTCCAAAATAGTCAAAAAATTCTCCAGCCCAACAGCCACAGAGAACACCATCCACCCCTCCCAAGAACTCCGTGACTCCCTCTAACATTACTTCCACAGCAAGATCACAATAATCTACAGCATTTTTCAAACTTCAGCCCTCCACCCCGACAATTAACTAAGACCGGCCTGGGGGAGCGTGAGGGCGGGTCCTGGTGTAAACACTGCTGCTACGAATGCTGCTAACACTGCTGCTGCTTTTGATACAAGGGCGATATTGCAGCGCTGCTACAAACGTAGCATCCAGTAACACAAGCATTTGCAATGCAATAGGTCTCGCATTTATGTGAGTTTAAGCTATTGGCATTGTAAATGACAATGCCTTTTATTTATGTTTTAATAACGAAAACAAAAATAAAAAGCATTGTTATTTGTAATGTCAATAGCTCAAACGCGCATAAATGCGAGACGTATTGCATTGTAAATGCTTGTTTTACGACAGCAATGAAGCGTGCTGTCGACACAAAACCCGGCACTGTCAATAAAGAAAGCATGGTTTAGCATAGCCGCCGCAGAGCGACTTTTAACCAGCAGACGGCCTGAAATTTACTTCATTACAGCACACTAAACCTAATGAATTAAGATGAATTTGGTGGGAAAAATGCCCCTCGTGTGGCACCATATGTGATGTCCCTTAATAGGCAGGCCTCTTGTCTGTACTGCAATTACAATACATGTCGTGCCCTGAAGATGGCGCAGTCATTTTGCTGAGTATTCTGTGCCTTGTTTCTCCATTGCCAAACTGTGTCTTGTTTTATCCGTGCCAACACTCCTCTTCCCTCCCGTGTAACCCCGTACCCTCCAGGATTCCTCCGCATAGCTGGCATTCCTTCCTGGGCTACGGACCAATGCATGGGGCGCTTGCACAGTTTCTTGGTAACTAATGAAAGGTTGATGGGTTTGTCTCTTTGTTTCTCAGAACAAAATACTTACTAAATGTGCAAAGTTAGGCCGTTATGCGCCGAGAATCTAAAACGGAGAAATGCAAATATTGAAAATGAAAGTTTCAGAGCTACTTTATGTTCCGAGTTTATTTACTGGTTTGTTGATGTTGTTTGTATAACGCGAACCAGACTTCTTGGTGCCTCGGAGCGCTACGTGAACGATCAGACACTGGAGTTTAGTTTACCAGCATATAAACAATAATAATAGACGTAGGCAGAACCTATTTTACTGTGCCCACCGACATGGCTGTGCAGCGAGCTCGTACTTTGCTACGCGGATTAAACCTCTGGTAGTCCCGTTTTACTATTTAATGACCACCACGCAGCACTGGATGAACAAGTATCTTCCAAAATTAGGCCACGGGAGTGTGCCTGGTAAAATAGTGTAGAACATCACATTTAGGTGTATCGCACATGAAGAGGTGCACGCTGAAAGAACTTGCGGTTTGTTAATTCATCTTTGAGGCACGAGAGGGCATGCTTCACAAAGAGAACAAGCGCGGCCGCGTGGCCGTGAAAGTGAAAGCATTTGTGACCTGACCCAAAACAGATGGCAACCTGCTTACTGCTGCTGGCTCCCGAGAGCAAAACGCTCTGAGAGTAAACATTTCCATACAAGTTGACAAGGGAGAGCGAGGGTGCGACAGGCAGTGGAGGAGCAAGCACGCGCAGCCACGCTAATTGAAAACAGATGGCCCCTGCACGCTGCTGCTCGCTCCCGCAAGGTGGATGCCAACACAAGCACGAGTGCTTGAAAAGAGCTGACCAATTTCTAAAGGTCATCTCCTAGAGCAGGGCATGCGCGCTGCACTAGGCTCGACCTAAAAAACGGCCACCACCAGTCCAAAATCACCTCCCAACCTTCCGGCCCACCGGGAAAATCCCGGGTGCCCACTGTGGCCAGTCCGGCCGTGCCTGCCTTTCTTTCAATTGAATACAATAAGTGTTAGGTATTACCACAGGTGGCAATTTTGCTTTCCATGGGACACACTATTTCATTTCACTTCTTGGTAAAAATGTACTTCTAGCAGTAAAAACTTAAAGTCTGTCATAAGTACAAGTGTTTGAGGGAGTAGATACAAGAAAAATGCTGCAAACAAGCATTGGCAATACCTACCCTTTTTCCCTTTGTGTATTGAAATATGTTCTCAAGACTGAGTAAAATGCAGAAAAGGTGGCAGATAGGTTGCCATAGCAGATGGTATTCTACTCATAAAGTGAAGTTAGCCCCGGTGTTGCCCATGCAGTACCTGTGTTCTGTGTTACTGGTGTTTAGTGAATACCTTTTTTATACACAAAACCTAAAAAGATTGGCACTATGAACAGGAAAGGGGTAATAGCAGTGAGTGGTCCAAGTTCCCAAAGTGATGGAGCAGCACATGGTCCAAAGGCTGCTGGGCCAGAACAGGTTGCAAGTGAAGATGGTTGCTGAGCCAGCTTTACTGCTGTGGCCCCATGGCAAAGGATCACAATAAAGAGAAATACAGGTAGTTCCCTGATGAAGTTACACAGACAATCTGTTGCAACTGAATATTGACTACCTATATTTGAAGGAATGGTCCATCTCACTTGAAAAGTGGAGAAACTGCAGCCCCACTCTCTAACCTTGGATTGAGACACCCTGCAGCATTACCATTTGGCTTGAGTAACCTTTGGGTCAATTGACAGCCCTTCCCAAGATGACCGGAGGCTGTGAGGAGTACAGACCTGCCAATGCCACACTGGAAAGACCACCAGGACATGCCAGCCGATGCAACGAGGCTTAGCCTCCCCTACACCAACAGCACAATTCCTAGGGGCTTTCTGTTGCCTTATCCCCACTCAAAAAGCTGAGGGAGCGATCCACAGATCCCGACAACATTTTAGGCTTGTTCCCGTGCCAGCGAGCTACTTGACCCCATCCACGTGCGCTGACTGACAACAGCCTCATGGTGCAGCGGGAAGGGGTGCACTCACAATCTGAGGTCCCAGGTGGTGCCAGAGCAGTCGCTGTGTAGTGCAGTGCTGGAGAGGATCATACAGTAGTCCATTTTGCAGAGAAGGACCAGCATGGGGAGATCTCTGTTGTAATGCAGGTGATCATTAACCCTGGGTGTAGCAGGCATAGTGCCTCTAACCGTATTTCCACGTGTGTCAGATGTACAGCATAGTGTTTTTTTAATTACAGAAGGACGGGGGAGGGAGCGGCTAACTCCACTCCGCCACGGGGGCGGAGTTTTTGCCTACTCCGCGTTCGCCACGGAGCGCAGAGTAGGCAAATCTCTGCAAACTCCGCTGGCAGAGCAGAGTTACCCGCCCAAGGTTAGTGATCATCCTTTGAGAGGTAGATTGTTGTGCCCCATTCACCCTCAGTAGGAAAGAAGAAAGTCAATTATGGAACAGCAAAACAAAAACACCTCTCATGGATCTCTCTATGTCAGGAGAAATTCTACCCTGTCTGACTTCGGGAAACTGAAACTCGACTGAAAAAGTTCCTTTGTGCTTGACCTGCCAGAAAAAAATCACTTCTGTGTCCTCAATTTGATGAGGAAAAGGAGCGTCATCACAATCCCATTGCCTAAGACACTCAGAAGTTCGCACAGTAATAAAAACCCTATGCCTGTATGCCTCCCCTCTTCTGCCTCCCTTAATGACCCCCATTTGCATTCACACCAGAGTGAGCATTAAGTGGTGTTGTGCACTCTCACACTCAACCCCTGTGAGTGACTCACAGCCTTGGTCCTGCCATTGAAGTTCAGAATAAATACAGTTATGTTATCGTATGTTATGTTATGTACACTTAATATAGCTCAACAAATCACCACCGAAGGGGTATTTTGCGGCTGAAGCGCAATCCAAGTAAGGAGAGGGAATGAAAGATGGAAAAATTAAAAGAGCTTGGTTTTGAGAAGCTTTTTAAAGTGGGCAAAGTCGTGGCAAGCATGGATATGTAGAGGTAGGCTATTCCAATGATGTGGACCAAAATAGGAAAAAGATCGGCTACCATATTTGGCTACGCAAATATTGCGGGCACAGAGCAGTAGCTGGTGTTTTGTTTCTAGTAGGTAGATACGGGTGAAGTATGTATTGATAATACACAGGGCCCTTACTAGATAGGGATTTGTGCACCAAGCATAAGAGCTGGAAGATGGAGATTTTCCTGAAAGAGATTTCAGGGAGTCCTCTGAGGGAGATCGGGGGCAGTTTGCAGACTAGGCATGCAGCAGTGTTCTGAACAACTTGAAGCTTTGATAGAAGTGATTCCTTTGCTGCAACCAATAGAGCATTCCATAGTCCTGGTGACTGACCACAAGAGTCTGAATGAGAGTTCTTGTAATGTGAAGAGGTAATCACTGAAAAGTTTTTCTAAGCATGCACATGATTCCAAAGCAGGTGCCACAAGTGGAGCCTACCAGGCTGTTATCGTCAATTAAAATGGAAATATTTTTTACCACCTTTTTGGGTCGTGGTGTGATGCTCAGTTTGGGCAGTCACCAGTCGTCCGACCAGTACGCGTGGGTTTTGGCGAACAGCAGAATCTCTGTTTTGTCGCTGTCCAGCTGCAAGCAGTTCTGTAGCAACCAAGATTATTTTCCTCATACATTCTCTGAATTTGAGTTTCGTAGATTTGGGATTTGGACCCATGGAGATGATCAATTGCATGTCATCTGCTTATGATCTGTTGCAGGGATTCTGCAGAAACACAGAACTATGCATGGGATTATGGAACATTAGTAGGCAGGAACTGTGTCATCCTACCACCGGAATACACATGAGCCCGGTACCGACTAGCTATAGTGTCTCACTTGCCCTCCTACTAACTCACAGAGGAGCAATCGATTAGACATCCCAGAACACAACACTCCATACTCTATCAGGAATCAAGGTTGCAGGCAACACCCTTTCTCTCTCACACTGGTACTAGTCCACCAAAGGTTCTGATAGAGACACAATAAATGTTTAAAATGTTTATTTTAACTACTGTGCTCTAGTATGCAGTATGCGTGTCACAACAAGTAAGAAAATGCCTAACACAAATACGGTTAGCATAGCAAGTAGTCCGTAAATCATAAATGGAGCTGTCATTATATGTGACAGTGTAGCCTAACCTCCCTCCAATTCTACACAAGCAAAATGATTATTTATCAGAAGATCTCTAGGTGTTAGCAGCAGACCCCGTACCTCAGTATACACAGATAAAAGTACTACATCTCAGGTGCTGTCCCAATCTTTTTTTCTGGAAAGGTCCGTCCCCAAGTGTGTGTTACCTATCTGTGCATACATATATGACAAGAAGTACATGTTCCCAAACACAGCAGCATTTGTGTGTTTTGTCTAGGTGCTAGGCCCTGACCAGTACAGAATAACAAGGGACATTGTTATTTGACCTTGTCTACATGTTCAGACTAAATCCCAGGAAAGCACAGAACGCAAAAACAACAGAATGTACTGTGTGAAAGTACATTGTGGTAGAAATCAAAATATATCTGTAGAGTAGCGTGGGCAAGGCAGAGGACAGTCTGAAATGTGCTCATGCTAACATAGGGAAAACAACAATGAGCCTGCACTGTACTTGTGACACATCCGGACTGCAAGATTTTACCACTTGAGCTAGTGGAGCAACATATATACTAAAGAAAATGGGGCTCAATGAGAAGCTCTGTGGCACGTCTTTGTCTAGTTGCATGATAGTGGGGCTGTAGCTGCACCCCTGGAGTCAGCCCTTACCCTTGTAGCTACAGTGCTTCTCAGCCCTAGAGCACAGCACAAGGCCTCTGTTAACTAATCTCTGCAGTTAGGGATTCTCAGGTGAATGTAGGCTCCTGGCTATCTGAAACCGCACACACACACTTACCCTTTGCACCACCCAGTGTTGGGCACAAGCTCTCGTACTCTCGTTGGATATTGTTAACCCTACCAGTGGAGCCTGTGTTATACTTCCAAGTAGCACATTGTGCTGTGAGCTCTTGGGGAGGTGGGTGGTTGCTGTCGCCCTCTGAGCACCTGCAGCCTCCATTGAACTGGTCACTGCAGTCCTTGGAATGCTCGAGTTCAGCATATATTTGGAGCTGGGAGGGACCTCTCTGCGAGTGTGAAGATTGAAGGCATCCTAGGGATGCTGCAGGTACACCTTTGAGGGTTCTCTAACTAAATATCGAAGCCCAAAATATTGTGGTTAAAAATATTGCGTCAAAAATATTGAGCACAAAAATATTGTTTTCCTAAACTTATAATGTAAATGACAAAAATACGGGAAAAAGTATAGTTTTGCACTGTCATGGAAAAATATGTACAAAAATATCGTTTTTTAAGATATATATTGTTAAACATAGTAAACATTAAGGGCCTCATTACGATGGCAGTCAGATGAGAGTCCGGCCGCCATCAAAGCAGGATGGAGACATGCGGACAAGTAGTCGGCGGCTTCACCTGCGATATTATGATGTGACCGATGTGTGGGTGGTTGGAAACACGCCTTTTACTATTGCAGCTTGTGTTGTGACCCAGAAGAGAACCACAGCACAAGCCGCAGTAGTAAAAGGCGTGTTTTTAAACATCCATGCATCCTCTGCCAGGCACCATGTGGTGCCTGGCACATGGTGCATGGATCTTTTGGAGGGCAACACATGTGCCACACTGGCCACATAGCAGAGGCTCACGGAAGGGTCCCCCAAAGTCCCAAAGGACAGCCATGAAAAGGTTGAAGGAAATGGACATCGTAATTCCTACGGCAGTGCCTGCACAGGCACCCCCTTCATAGTAGGGATGTCGGTCTGACCATTGCTCTGATGGGCGCCGTGAGCCTGTTGGAGGACGCGGCCTTTCCCCTCGCCCACTGCGCTCCGACCGCTGGTATCCTAATCCAGCGATTGGACCATTTTTCTGGATGCTGGGTGGACCGCCACTGACGGCCTGTCGGTGGCAGTCCATCTGACATCCTTATGAGGCCCTAAATATTTTAACATATTACAGTAATATAATGGAAATTAAATATATTTAAACAATATTAAAAATATGTATACATATATACATATTTAAACAAACACAGACACACATATAGTCCCACTACAGTCTGTGCAACAGTAGAGAAAGCGTTGGACTCAGGAGAGGTAACATTTACTTTTCCCACTCCAGTCTGTGCATCAGTAGGGAAAGCGTTGGACTCAGGAGAGGTAACATTTACTTTTCCCACTCCAGTCTGTGCATCAGTAGGGAAAGCGTTGGACTCAGGATGGGTAACATTTGCTATTCCCACTCCAGTCTGTGCATTAGTAGGAAAAGCGTTAGACTTAGGAGGGTTAAAATGTACTAGTCCCACTCTAGTCTGTGCAACATTAGAGAAAGCGTTGCACTCAGAAGGGGTAAAGATTACTATTCCCACTCCTGTTGGTGCAACAGTAGAGAAAACGTTGGACTCAGGAGAGGTAACATTTACTTTTCCCACTCCAGTCTGTTCATCAATAGGGAAAGCGTTGGATTCAGGAGGGGTAACATTTACTTTTCCCACTCCAGTCTGTGCATCAATAGGGAGAGTGTTGGACTCAGGAGGGGTAACATTTGCTATTCCCACTCCAGTCAGCGCAACAGTAGGAAAAGCGTTGGAGTCAGAAGAGGTAAAATTTACTATTATCACTCCATTCTGTGCAACAGTAGGGAAAGTACTTCACTTCAAACAAATACTTTATTTTAATTGCAGTATTAATAAAAAAAAATATATAAAACTATTAAATTAAAATTATTATTAAAAAACATTTATTACAATAATGATACATTTTTAAAATGATTAATGTAAGATTTTTTAAAAAAAAATAATTATTTCATTATATTCCCACACTATAGTCCCAGATACCTAGCAACACATATTTAACAGATATCTAAATTAAAATATTATAATAATTACACATTTGAAATAATTAACAATGATTTAATTCATAATAAATAAAGAATTTATATTTAATCAATTATTGTTTAATTAACTTCCCACCTTATACCCCTACAAACCCAACAACCCACACCTAAAATGTAAATGTAAAAGTTATAATAATTACACACTTTACATTATTAATTAGCAATTAATTAATAATGTATCAATAATTAATGATTAATCACTTATCATTTAATTAACTTCCTACCTTAAACCCCTAAAAACCCAACCACCCGCACCTAAACTATAAATTAAAAAAGTATAATATTTGCACAATTTACGTAATATATATAAATTAGCTATACTTAATTAACTTCCTACCCTGTACCCCTACAAACCTCACAACCTGCTAGGACACTATAAGTTACTATTTTACAATTAAGTTAACAATATAAATAACTTAAAATTACAAACTATATTTAAAACCATTAACAACAAATACACAAACAATGTAAAACATAAACAATTAAAATATAATTCAAACTCATAAAGAAATTTAAAAAATGACATTTCTTACCTTAAAAAATCAATATTTTTGTCAATGATATTTTTGCACATGATATTTCTTTATCACAATATACAAAATTTGATATTTCTGCAACTCAATATTTTTAACCCGATATTTTGTCAGAATACCCCTTTGGGCAGCTGCAAGTAGGACACAAGGATCCAATGCTATACAGCAGATAATGCGGCTGCATATTAGAAACAATATCAGCACTGTCAGCTGCATGGACCTAAAACGCTTTGCTGGGCCTTCACCAAAGAACATGGTCTGGTCATCAATCCTCTCCACTGTGACACATAGCTGCAAGTGGCCTATCTGTTCCATAGGAGCTCTTCAAAAACTGACTAAGAACTTTGAGCCCTAAGTTTTGGATTGGCGTCACCAAATATACGATCGTCATTGATTCCTTGTCATTGACTATGAAACAATTGTTACTTAAGTCACTTGGTCATTCATTTATGCTGGCACATCCATCCATACAAACGTTTCATTAATGAAATTAGGCTGTTACCCATGTGTTTTTCCATTTGCTCTTTTCCAATGATCCCTCAAATGATCTAACTCCTACCTCTCAAATCCTTTTTGTCACAACCATGACTTTCCCTCTATCTACTTTATTATCACAACTTTGTAAAGCTGGTACATACACCTTTAAAATTTTATCTTCACCTAAGCTCTCTAAATCAGGCTATTGCGATAGTACGATGTCGGGCGGATCGCCACCGATAGGCCGTCGGTGGTGTCCGTCATTCAATCGGACTCAGCAGTCCGACCTCAGCATTACGATTCAGTCAGCCTGCTCAGGCACCATCGCCGGGATTATGATTCCCGTTTCTACAGCCTTTCCATGTCAGCCTTTCCGACATGGAAAGCCTGTCGGAAAGTGACTTTGGGGGCCCAAGTAGGGCCCCGTGTTCCCATGGCCTTCGCTAGGAGGTCTGGGGGGCACCTACGGTGCCCAAAACATCCACGCATAGTGTGGCAGGCACCACATGCCACACGTAGAGACTTTACACTACTCCCGCACACTGTAGAGCCCTGCCATACGGTGCATGGATGTTTTAACAGTGTATTTTTTGTCTATTGCAGCTTGTACTGTAGCCCGCAGCCAAGCCCCAATAGAAAAAATACACTTGGCGACCGCTGTGAAGGCGGCCGCATCGTAATAATGGAAGCTGGACCGTCGACTCCTTGTCGAGCATTCCTGTGTTCGCTACGATGTTGCTCATCTGACCGACATCGTAATGGGCCCCTTATTTCTGACCAATACCACTGTGGTTGCAAAGGGAGCCCAGCACCGATGTTATCTTTCCCACTTACCACACTGCTCTATGGGCTGGAATCTGCATGAAGTAACTGAACTTCTCTGATGTAACAATAATTCCATTGGGCCGCAAAATAACTATTTCCTCATCACTGACTTCAATAGCAGGCTATCTCCATCTACAACAATGGGAAGGTGATGATTCAATAAAATGTTGACTATCTGACTCTCTTTGATCTGCACTTTACAACTCTTCTCTGTGCTAGGAGGTCGTAGTCTATCTCCCTTCTACCATCATCACTAACCCGACTCTCCAAGTGGTTATCTCCATTCTCCCACTTCCTATATGACAAGTCATCCCCACTTCAGTGCCCCACTGCAAAGCAATAGCCAATTACTTCACAGAGAAGAATAAAATATGTTCTATGTTTGATACCCAACCTTCTCTAACATAGTTCTCTTGGACCCAAACAGAGCCATACCTGAAAGCAAGAACCCACTAAGAACGTGTTGCTGGTATATCTAGGGAACAGGTGGAGAAAATGATGTTAGAAGTTAAGTCGAGCTCCCCACCCGACCACTGTCCCCATTTCATTTTCTCCTGTCTAGCACCCATCGTGAACCACCATTTGACACTAATGTTTAATTCTACATTGATGAATGCTGTGTCCCCAGACTTCTGGAAGCAAGCATTAATTCTCCCCTTGGCCCAAAAAGTAGGACTTGATGTATCCATCCTGTCTAACTATTGTCTTATTTCCTTGCTTCTGTACATGTCCAAAGTCCTTGAAAGACTTGTCATAACCAACTGACAGCTTTTCCTGGTGGACAACAATATACGAGACCCTTCCCAGGCAGTATTCGGAGCCAAGAACAGCACAGAATGTACACTCCTTGCTGTTCTGGACAGCATTAGATTAGAAGTAGATCAGGGCAAGGTTGTTGCCCTGATTCTAGTTGAACTTTCTGCTGTATTTGATACTTTCTCACACAGCTAAATAATTTAAAAACTTCATGAGCGCAACACTTTTTAACGTGTATGTTGCATCCCTTGCCATGATGGTCAGAATGTGGGCATTTGAGATATGCTCCTATGCAGATGATACCCAACTAGTCGTCTCTATAGGGTAGAAGCACGAAGAGACCAGTAAAAAGTTCTGTCCGTCTCTCAGAGGCTGCCAGTTGCCAGTTGCTCATTGCTTAAAACTAAACTCTGAAAAAAACGGAGATTCTATTATTCAGTGGGGCCAATATTATTTGTTGTGCATCATGGTGGCATGCAACTCTGGGTACCATGCCTGTAAGACCTGGGATCTCCAGGCCCTGAGGGGGTAACGTGACACGAGCGGCTGGGCACCCAAAGGCCTGTGTGTTAAGCGACCATACAACACACGCATCCTCTGAAGCAGTAAACGCACACAATAATGGACGCCACACAATAAGGTGAATGCAAATTAATCAGGTTTTATCTAATCAAAGGATCACACACGGTGATCTTGGAGGGCAATGTATCTTAGCTTATACACATTCACATTTGCATTACAGTTTCTCATTACCTGTACACTTTAACATGTGCATTACAGTTCCTCATTACTGTTACCTCAGCAATCCCTGCAGTATGAACTTCCCTAGTGCTGCGGGCCGGGGCCTGCACACGTGGCGCTACTGGTGTCTACGAAGAAACAAAGGCACATGAGCATAACTTGCGGTCGTATAATGCCTGCCTAGCACCCTGAGCATAAGCGTGGTGGGTACAGTAAGCGCCCTGCACTTGGGACCTTCACTGGCGAAAGGAGCGCTTGGGGATGCAACACATGGGGTCAGCGCTCCTTAGACTTAGAACGCATTGAGGAGTGGTGAATACACAGGAATGATTAGCGCTACTGAGACATAGAACGCATTGAGCACAGTTGAATACAATTGAACGATCAGCGCTACTCTAACATAGAACGCATTGAGCACTGGTAAATACACTTGAACGATCAGCGCTACTCTAACATAGAACGCATTGAGCACTGGTAAATACAATTGGACGATCAGCGCTACTCCCACATAGAACGCATTGAGCACTGTTAAATACAATGGAATGATCAGCGCTACTGGGACATAGAACGCATTGAGCACTGTTGAATACAATTGAACGATCAGCGCTACGGGGACATAGAACGCATTGAGCACTGTTGAATACAATTGAGCGATCAGCGCTACGGGGACATAGAACGCATTGAGCACTGTTGAGTCCTGCGAACGGCAGTCCCCAGGAGAGGATAATCCCACGGAGGGGAGACTCACAATTACGGCGGGAAATCCCACGGAGGGGGGAAAGTCACAGTTCCTGCATGCGGTGTCGTCCCCACCTGGCAGGGGGCGCACCGGGCCTTCGCACGACTCCCAGGGAGCAGGGGGGGGCGAGTCTCAGGCCGCCACACGGCCGCGCTACCTCCCAGCCCCCGGGGGGTTACCTTGGTCTCGTCGCTCGGTTCCGCTCCGGGTCCTCCTTCCGATGCGCGCAACGGCGCGGGACACTCCCAGACACTCGCTCTTCCTTCGGACGTTGCGACGGCAGCGGCGGGGCCCCGGGCTTCTCCGCGGGCTCTGACTTGGCACTGACACTTTCCTGGGGCCTACGGGCCGCGGCGGTGATCGCGTTGCGGATCCTGGCACCCGGGGGGGTCACAAATTAAGCGGGAGCTCGGCCAGCTCCGCGCTCGACAGCAGATCTGCACAGGGGGTCACAGGTCAGGTCTGGCAGCGCAAGAAACACAGCGCCAGCACCTGGTCGATCTCCAGCAGTCAGGTAATCAGTCGTTTCATGCAGTTACAATATTCAGCTTGGCATGAAGTTTCAGGATGTTACTTCTGCAGTTTCAAAAGTCAGTCTTTGTGGCGCAGATGATACTGGCGCCCTTGGGGATCCAGTCAACTGGCACAGAACCCTGATCCAAGCCCTAACTGCCTGTGGATTTTACTATGGAAATGCCATAAATATAGGGGTGGCTGACTATCTTTTCACTTGTTTATAGGTGATGCAAAACGTAGCTGAAAAACTCATCTGTTCTGGGGAGCCCACCACCATGAGACAGTAGTTTCCCTGCACGCACCGGCCTGGCAGGAGCATTTTCACATCTCCCGCCAAACGGAAGCAAACACAAAGTCTGCTCCCAGCTGGCAGGAGCTTTAGAAATGCTCCCACCGGCTAGAAGCAGGCTTGTGATCTGCTTCCTACTAAGGCTTAGGGAGGGGAATCTACCTTCTGTGGGCCAGCATGCCAACTCCATCGTAAAAGGTTTTCATTTAGCATTTCCTTGATCTGGCAGATTTGTTGGGACTGCCACTCTCTTTTCTGGACCGAGAGCAGCAGTCTGTGAAGTCTGTGACCTGGCGGCTTGTGTGCATGGTAGTGAGAATTTCTCATTCTGCTCGATTCTTAATCATGAGGATGACTTCTGCTTATGATCTCTAGTTTTCTCCTTGGATCATGGTGGAGCAGCATCCACTTTGTCATTGTATCCTCGGAGTGCAAATGGACTTTCAAATGGACTGTACTTTTGTGCCATAAACTAATATCAGCAGAAAAACACTGTCTCTGCCTAAGTTCTCAGATTACCCTCTCTGTGCAAAGCCTAGGCCTGGGTGAAATTTAAATGATGGCGGCGTAATTCACAACATTTGGGAATTTAGTGTTATGCTTGTATTGCACAGTTCACAAAAGTATGCCATTGCGCCACTTCATGTAATTATGCGCTATTTGCAGGAAAAATTCACCCCAAACACGCGAATGCATGGGAACAACAGAACACATGCAGCTGTTATTTGCGGTGTTTTTGTTTCAATGCGTACTCCTGCCAAAAATTGGCACTAAAATAGAACGTGAAATAACAGATTTTTACTTTGCGTCATTTTGCGTAGTTAGTCAATAGCAAATTATGTGAATTTCGCACACCTTCCCAGGAAAATCTCAAGGTGAAGGCAGAGTTTATCTGATTCTGTGGTGATTAAACTCTACTTTACAGCACTCCTTGGTACATTTACGATGGAGGTGTTTTCCTCACTTGCTTTTGCACCCTATAGAACCGCTACTGCAGTGCTGGCACTCTTGGCACTATTTTCAAACTCATATATCCCAGAGGCATCTTAGCAGTCCTGTATGCAAAATGAGACGAGGTGACGCAGGCTAAGAGCACTTTATGAGGCACTGGTTTTAAAATGGAATCTCTCGGGGTTATTGACAGTGCTAAGCTCTGCAAAGTCACATCTGAAAATGACGTCAACTCAGTGTGTAGAATGAATTGCCTTACTTTTTAGGTCGAGCTTTCGAGACCTCTTGTATATACTTTAGTATATACTTATGTACTTATATGTGCATGTACTTTGTGGGCTCTGGAGATCAGCCCTAGGACTTGTCTGCTTCCGCTTAGGGACTTTTTTTCTGTTCCACTGCCTCTATTTAACTGTCTTGATAGAAAACGACCAGCAGAGGTCGGTGATATACCAGAATTGCTTTCTACTGAGAGACTTTCTTTTTGTTTCTTTTTCTGGCAGCTGCCTCTATTTAACTTATTGATAGAAAACGACCAGCAAAGGTCAGTAGAATACCAGAATCACTTTAGCATTCTCTAGATTCCAGTCCATAGAAATTGTCTTCCACGAGCACCCGTACACACTAATATTTTTTTCAAATCTTGTATTTTCAGTGATATGATCACCCAAGGTCCTGATTTTATATTAAAAATATAGCTTTGGACTATACCATTTCCCGCTGAAAGGCAATATTTCTCTCCATGTGTTCCCATACCTGGCGTGTCACGCAGTTTGGTGCTTACTTTCCCTCCATGTTAAAGAACAGTAGATGTTTCAGCACCCAGGCTAATGTGCTGCATAGCTAAATACACATAAGGCCCGAAAGGTAAGACCAATTGCATTGCAAATGCTTGTTATGTACTGTCAGGGAGACGAGGTGGTATGTAATAAGTGGTATAAGTGATACATTGATGACTTTGGAGAAATGGAAACCTTGGTTCTAATCCTAGCTTTGCCATTTTGCTAAAATTGTGTAATTATAACCAAGCCACATATTTATAAAGTGTGAAGCAAAAATGTTCAATTGCCCACTCCATTGATGTGCGGTGTTGCAAGTAGCAACATATGTAAACTAGAACTATTACAAGCATATTTGTTGTAGGCGGTGGACACCAGGACTCATTTTTGGGGACCAGGACTTATTTTGCATTATAAGATTTTGGCTAAAGTAAGAGAGAAAAAGCCTGAAATGAGAGAAGGAAGGGTGAGGGAAAACAGTGACAAAGGAAGGAATACAGGGATGGAAAAGAACCTACAGGAAAGGTAGGATGGGAAGAAAGAGGCATGAGGTGGAATCAAGATCAGGCAGCTCTGGGATACATCAATCCTAGCATTTCACAGTGCCTATGGTGGGCTCTTAAGAAAATCTTTGAACAATTACCATCATCTTCTCAATTGCAAATTAAACACTGCCCCTTCCCAGGGATAGAGACAAGATTACAAGTTTCATGCCAACCACAAACCCACACCAACTGAGATATTGGACATATTTGATCTATTGCATGTACTGGGCAGACTGGAAGTAGATTGGTCATTCCTGATGTTTACACCACCTCAGCAACAAAACAAGGACTGACATCCTGCACACCAATTAAGTACAGATACTGATCTGTACATTCAAGGCACACCTGGGATAATACCCACCAATGCAGGACAGCATAAAAACAGTTCATTCAATAAAGTCTCAGAACCATGCACAGTAAAACAGCTCAGAAAGGAACTGCTTTTAAGACAGTCTTTGGATCCTTGGCATTAACACAGTTAAGAAATACCATTCTATGTTCAAGTAGGTGAAGGATCATGTGCACCAATGGAAATAATAACAAAGCTGTGTAGTCAAAACATTCCTTGTATCCTGGGTACCAATAAATGACAGCATCAGTCCTGTGTATTCAAGAGAGTCCCAGGATCCTCTGCGCAACACAAGCCAGCAACAAACCTCTGCATATTAGTTAGTCCTAAAATCTGTGCACAATACAGTCCAACAACAAAAACTATGTATACCAAATGGCAAGATGGTACAATGAACTCAAGGCGTGCTGCTAAAATATGTTCTCATCTGCAGTTCAAGAGTTACAAGTTTAATCTTTCCCAGGTGTGTGAATACCATAAATTAGGTAATAAACCACCTGTTATGAACAGCGCTTAGAAACAACAGAAGTACAATATTATTGCTTTATAAAAACAAATTATTATTCTGTATTTAACACAGTCATGGAATACTGGGTACCAATACAGCTGAGAAAAACAAATATATATTCAAGACAGACCTGGGAGCCTATTCACCACACAGGAAAAACACCAAACCTGTATATTCAAGGTAGCCCCGTAAGCTTGTGTACAACATAGGCACGCTGATATTTAGCACCTACTAAGATCCAACCCCCTTCACCTCATTTCCCCTCCCAGGATATTGCTCTGGGCAGTTGTTTTTAGAGCCTTAGGTTTGTATCTCAGCCTCCAGAAGGTGATAGCACTTTGGGTTTTTGTGTCATATTTTAAATGCCCTGTTAGCAAACGTGCAATGTTTTTCAATTATGGCAGTAGCTGAGCACTGTGTTTGAGTTTCTAAGCTCTATGTTATGTTATGTTGTGTTATGTTGATCTGCATAGCGCACTTATCACCAAAGGGGGTTTGCTAGAGCAAATGTGTAGGCAGGGCCTAGAGCTCCTAGTTGACCAGCCAGGTCTCCAGTTTCTTGCGATACTTGAGTAGAGATGGGGAGGTCCTGATGGTGAAGGTTGTTCCAGGTTTTGGTGGCAATGTAGAAAAAAGAGCGTCCTCCAGTTTCGCATCTGCGGCTACGTGTTATCTGTCTGAGGCAGAGTGTGGCTAAGCGCAGTTGCCTAATTGGATAGTGGAAATTAAGGTGGTGATTGAGTTATGCAGGTCCGGAGTTGTGGAGATCTTTGTAGGAGTGGATGAGCAGTTTGAATAGGCAGTGTTTCTGGATGGGTAACTAGTGTAGCTCTGAGAGGTGGGGCGTGGTGTGTGTGCTACGTAAGATTTCTGGGATGTGTTTGGGGCTGGATTTCTATGTAGCCTGGAATCTTTGTATGAGTTGGTTCGGCCGTAGAGTGTGTTGCTATAGTCCAGTCTGCTGGTGGTGAGGGCCTGGGTGACTGTGTTTCGGGTGTTTGTTGGCAGCCATTTGAATATCTTAAAGAGCATACGTCGGATGGGGATGGGGAAGCAGAAAGAGGTTACGAAATTCACCTGTTTGGTCATTGTGAGTTTGTTGTCCAAGATGATTTTGAGGTTTCTGGTGTGGTTTGTGGGGGTGGGGTGGGTCTCAGTCCGGTTGGGCACCAGGAGGAGTCCCACAGAGAGCTCTTGTTCCCGAAACCCAGGACTTGTGTTTTATCAGTGTTGAGTTTTAGTTCAGTTCTGTTTCTTCCAGTTTTTCACTCTTGACATGCAGGTTGTGTAGTTGATCCAGTGGTGTGACTGTTGTCTGTGAGGGAGAGATTGAGCTAAATGTCAGCTGCAAGAGAGACAATATTGATTCCGTAGGATCTTATGACATGGGCAAGTGGTGACATGTAGACGTTGAAGAGAATAGGGCTCAGCAATGGACTCCGAAGATGAGGTTCATAGGTTTGGAGGTAGACGGTGGGAGTCTGTCTCATCGGTTTTGTCAGAGAGGAAGGAGGGAAGCCATATCAGGGCAGGTCCTTGTATTCCGGAATTGTGGAGTCTTGAGATGAGGGTATCGTGGGAGAAGGTGTTAAAGGCTGCAGGGAGGTCGCACAGGATGAGAACTGCATATTCCCCCTTTGTCCATGAAGGTCTTAATGTCATCAGTTGCTGTGATGAGTGCAGTTTCTGTGCTGTGGTTGCTGCGGATACCTGACTGAGTGATGTCCAGGACATAGTGCTGTTCTAGATGCATTAAGAGTTGCCTGTTGATTGTTTTCTCCATGACTTTGGATGGGAAAGGCAGGAGTGAGATGGGTCTGTAGTTGCTGACCTCTTCCGTGTCATCCAGGGGTTTCTTCAGGAGAGTTGTGACCTCTGCATGTTTATAGTTGTCTGAGAAGGTTCTGCTATGGATCTACTACCATCACTGATAGTAAACTTGGCCTACTTGCTTTCTCTACAGAGAGAGTCAAGTGGCCAAAAGGAGAAACTTAGATTGGTCTTGGGCACCAGGTGGTCTTTGGGTAAAAATTTCCCACAGTGGATATTGCCCAGTAACCAGTGATTTTCCCAGGATCTTTAGGAAAGCCAACATACTCCAACTTTTTTGTCCTGGTCACCAATCTACTTGGTTCTTCAGATGCCACCTGTGACTATAATTTTCACAATGTGACTTGTCAAACAAAAGGTAAGGACTGAAAGCAAGGTGCTCAAGCTGACTAGGCAAAAATTAACCACGGTAGGGCGACAGGAGAAATGGAAAGTCAGGAGAATTTTTAAAAAACCACATATTTGCTTTTTCCCTCAAAATATTAAGAATTTCAGTTAGTAGCGACAGTGGTTTTTCAAAATGAGGTAATTTTTTTATCTCCAGCAAATGCTATTAAAGAATAACATCCAACTAGTACCGTTTAATAAGATCCCCTAACTACCCACATGTAATAGATACAAGATTCCGCATATCATTTTTCATAGATCCACGCAAATGACAAAAGAATATCAATCCACCTTAATAAATCTGGATATTAGGATACACATTTGCAAGGTTTTAGGACTCCAGCTGGGGTTCCAGACCATAAGGTGCTGGGTAAGGATAGTAGTTTATCAAATAAAAGATTTATTGATTGAGGGTACTCTGAAAACCTGGAACCAGTTTAAAAGGGGTAGAGTAAACCGACCCCATCACTATGCTTCTCCTTTATAGAGCTACGTAGTTTAGTAAGAAAATAACAACTTCCAGACGGTCCACTACCAATGGCAATTAGTCATGCATTTTATGTGAGTGAAATGTTGGGTATAGGGAATTGGTATCAAACCCTTCAGCGAAAACTTTACAATCAGATAGTTGCTAGCACCCTGCAAAAAATACAGGAGTTCACGGGGTGTCGGATAGAAGCTGCATTATGGAAAGCATACAATGAATTGTCCTATAAGGCCATGCAAGGGGCCAACATATGGCCTTCTTCTGTAAATGGCAACTATATTTCACCCAAGTGAAGCTACAAAAATGTTCCCAATAGTATCAGGACAAGGCTTTAGATGTAATCATCTAGTAGGAGACTGGTCTCATGTCTGTTTTACTTTTCCAATTTCGACAGTCTATTGGAATCAGATTTTTTAATGGGTTAACAGGAAACTGTTGATAAGTATAGTCCCAGATCCACTAGCAGCCCTATTTGGAATTGTTAACACAAGTTCAACAACTCAGCAAAAGCAGTTTGTTTTTATTGCTTCTCTTGTGGTGAAATCCCTTATTCTGCTAAATTGGAAAATGCTAGAACCACCTAGATTTAGCCATTGGGAATCAAAGATGAGTCAAGTCAAAAATGAAAAAAACTGTACTCCCTAAGGGTTGGAGCGGCCCACAAGTTTGCTAAAACTTTTGGGGAAGAATAAGGAACATCCAAGGAGAGTAGTGGATTGGAAGAAATACCATATCAATTTTTTATGTGGGCAATAAAGTGAGACGGAGAGCTATAGTAAAGAACTTAAGGCGGGGCTATTTTTTGCTCATTTTTAGGACTTTGCTCTCTTTTTACGTTTCTAGATCTATAGCTTTGCAAAATCAAAGGTATTTGGGATAATAGGTTTTTAACATAATGATCAAATTATCACATCAAAATGTTATTTATTGCTCTTGCTTTCTTTTTATTGTGTCATCTGCCTGTGATTATATTTATAAATAAAGCTTTAATAAAAAAAGAGGTTAATTTTTTGACAGATTCAGAGTTTATTGGGTCCAAACTGAGGTTACATGGTGAGCAAAAAAACAATGGATTTAACTCAGCTCCGTGACTTGGGGTGGATGTTTGACAATGTTCAGCTTTCCGTCCGTCATCTTTATGTTTTGATATAGCTGCCCTAATTGGGAAGGTATGCCCAGATGTTGGTCTCTTGCTCGCTATGACACTGGATTCAAGCTAGCCTGGCTGATGAGGAGTGATACCCAGAAACCAGTCCCAGGATTCTTATTTTCCGTTCCAGGGAGGATCTGGCTTGGCAGTTCAGGCTGGACTGTTCCCATGGGTAGCAGGGTCAAGACTGATTTGCATATGGCTGGGTCCAAATTGGGGTGCCATGGTGAGCAAATAAACTATGAATTTAACTCAGATCTGTAACTGGGGATAAATGTTTGACAATGTTCAGCATTCCGTCCATTATCTTTTTGAGTTTATTGATATAATCTGCCCCCACTTAATGTAGTTTGTCCTGTTATAATTGTATCATGTTATCATCTGCACTGTTCGCATGTTCATCTTCACAGGATCCAGTAAAAATCAAGAATATTTATTCTATCATTTAATCTATGTTGCCATCATTGTAAATCTGAATAATTTATCCACTGGTTACCTGTAGCTAGAAGGGCAATATTCAAGGGCCTCTGCTTTGTCCATATATCCTCCCTAGGAATAGTGCAGCTCTCCCTACAAGTTAAATTCAATTAATCCAAACGAATCAGAACACTGCGCTCCATGCTTGAACCACTCATCCTCATACCACCTTACCGTAACAAAACTATAGGAGGCTCTTCTTTCTCAGTACCAGCTGGCAAGCTCTGGAACTCACTACCAGCCCGCATCAGAAGCACCCGGGAACATATACACTTCGAAAACAGTGGAACACCTGGCTATTTCCCAGATGACTGCGCCTCCTGCATCCAGACAACAGAGCCCAGAAAACAGTCACACCCTCATGAGCAAACCTTAGCTTACAACGCACGAACTACAAACAACTCAAAGAGCAAATTGCTTTCATTATGCAGCTAAGCAAAAAGAGCTGACCTATAGTTTGCAGTGGCATTATAAAGATATGTACTTCCATATATTGAATTAATGAAATAATGTATAAAGCACAGTAATACCCATGGGTGTCTTGGCATTAAAACCACAGCCCCTAGAGAAGAGGTGCAACAGAAAAATAAAGAACATATAGATAGTTAAAAATAATAAATAATACTAAAATCACATTAAGCAGTGGTCAGCAACCAATTGTAACTCATACCTATTAAATTCACATAATGCATATCTACTATGCGTGTTGTCCATCACTAGCACTGTACAGACAAAGAAACAAACCCCACCAAATGGACAGGCAAGGAATAACTTAAGAGATCTGTCACACATTACTGGGCAACTTTGGAGGACATTAATATAGTCCATTTGCTGCAGGTCAAAAATATCTATACAGACCAATTCTTTACACCTCACATCGACACTCAGATATAGGATGATAATAAAAATGCTCTTCTCTGCAGGTCTCTCCACTTCCCTCTCCCTCTAACTATGCTAGCTCAGGACCACAACTATACACAATATCTCAAATTGAACAATCCAGTGCAGTAAGCAGCTAAGTAGACTATATCATATGAAATACCATAAAGGGACACGCAGAGCAGTTTAAAGCTCACAAGCTAACAGCATACTGAACACCATATAACTGCACATCTGTTTCTTACACTTCATCATTCAACACACTGCTATGTACTGCGTCCCATTGCACGATAACCTCAATTCAGTGGTCATTACTCAGGACATTGAAACACTTCCCAGCTAGGATGAAAACAAAAACAATATCTTTCCAATCACACACCTTACATGGTGTAGCATGCTATTCATTTAGGCACGCGCTTCAGCTCCCCACATAGGGGTAATAAGTAGCAGATAAATGCTGCAATACAATACAGAACAGCAAAACAATCTGTGCAGGTGAGATAATCCTAGGAGGCTGAAAACAATACAGCTCAGCAACACAACTGTTTATACCAACCAGCAGGATGGCTTAATGAGCCGAAAAATGCAGTGATCCGCCAGTTATATGCTCTAATGTCAGCAGGGCTGACTCAGCCTTCCATCCCTCTGAGGTGGGTAAACGTACCATTAAACTTAATTATTTTAACTCCTGTTCAGTAGAGCGCTTAGAAACTGGAGAAGTGTGGCATGACGTACTACTTAAAATACAAATTGTGCACAGTTGTGTTTTGTTCAATTATTCATCAAGTTCAGCAATTATTGTTTGGAAATTATTAAGTGCATATTTATTTACACTCCACAAACGTATATGCTAAAGAACTGTATGAATACCCAAGCAGAATTGCTTGAAATGCAATATAATGCATAGGAGAAAACTTGCTATAGGACGATTTGTATGCAGCACCCAACAGTTGCCCTCACTTAACAACAAAACTGACAATTGTTATTCTGCAAATTAGAATTCACTAAACTAGGACAAAATACAACAATTTAAAGTTCCTTTTTCAGAAATGCAGAAAGTCCACCTTGGTGGAAATCAGAAATGTGGCACCGTGCGCCACCTGCTACAATCATAACAGTAAAAAAACACAATAGTGGGATTATTTGTTATGGCTGAAAAATATTAATCTGAACTTTCTAAAGAGATGACATTTTTTGTTGGAAAAAACAATAAGTTATTCTAGCTTTTTAATTTAAGGTTGTGGGCATCCAACACCTTTAGAAAACCTGCATCTCGAAGGCGTGCCCAGATGTTGGGTGGACTGTGGACAGTGTTATCCTCAAATCATGAGGCAATGTGTCCCACGAGAGGAAAATCAAATAAAGTCAATAAAGAAAGGACTGACTCAAAAGTGATATTGAGATCAGAAATTGTAGAAAAATCATTAAGGTTTATTAATAAAGTGCAATACCGACGGTCAGTAAATGCAGAGTAGTAATAAACTCAGTTAAAATGCATAAAATCATTTGCCATGAAGGATCACTGTATAATACCAATGCAGAATAGTTGATAAACTGAGAAAATAGACCACAGGCCTGATTTAGATCTTTGTGGATGGGTTACTCTGTCACAATTGTGTTGGCTATCCCGTCCGCCAAAATATAAATCCCATGGGAAATAATGGGATTTACATTTCAGCGGACGGCAAATCTGTCACCATTGTGACAAAGTGATCCATCCACCAAGATCTAAATCAGGCCCTAAGTCTCAAAGTGCAGCAAAATCAGTGAAAAATCAGGCAGAATCCCCAGGTGCTTGGAAAAGCCTTGATGACTCACCCCCAAATTCAAGGGATTATATACAGTTTTCTTGCATAGGAAAAATCTGCAAAGTCATCATGGTATGATCATTGTGCCAACAAATCACAACTTCAGGTTTTTAAGCATCACAAGCCCTATCACCTTAGCACTAACCGACTATATGAACATTGACCCCCTTACCCTCTGACCTAAAAACATCTGGGGAGCTCAGAACAAACTAGTTGTATAAGCAACAGAAACATTTGTAAGTGAATGCACTACAGTGTGCTAGGAGGAAGAACCTTGAAGATTGTTACAAAAGGCCCCTTCCAGTGAGTTATCAAATTCTTCGAGAAAAATATTGTCATACAAAATAAACAGTGAGCATCCTGCTGCAGGTACTGTCAGGCAAGACATATAAAAAGAGGATGAACATCCTAAAACAGAATCCATCTTAGATAAGATGGTGTTGAGGCCAAACTCAAGCCTAGTTAACCTATGCCAGGAATACACACAATATACACATGTGAGTTCAATTGTGAAGTAATTACTCTACAGACTAATATTAATGCACATTTGATTTAAATGCACAAAAGTTCCCTCAATAATTGTGTATTTGAAAAATAACTAAAACGTATGAAGGTGTTTTCATGTAGGGAATTATTTGTAAAACGAAAAATCCTAAAAACACGTAACATTTCACAGGTTGCAATTCTTTGCTTTGCAGTAAAACACATGTAATGTTCACTGAAAAAAAATTGATTGGATCTTGGCTAGAGAGGCTGCAGGATGTGGTGGTGTAATGTGGTTGAGGTTGTGGCTTCGAGAGTTCAAGTAATGTTTGTCGAGAATCCCAGTGGCTTACAGCTCCCTTAGCCTTGCTCAATATTGGTACCTGCTGTCTCTTGGGTTTTGGCATCCACTGATGCCTGTGGTGCTTTAGTGGTGCATTAAGGGTGTTTTGAGAAGAGGAGATGAGGATTGGAAGAACCACACAACCTCACCGTATTCTTTCATCACTGCTTCCAAGTCTACGGCAAATAAGTATTAGCTGTCTACAGTGCTGACTTTAGGGCGGTGCAACCGGTGCCGTCACACAGGGCGTCGAACTCAGGGGGTGCTGCGTTCTGAAATGCCTTATGGGTGCAAAGCAACTGCTGCAGATGTCTTTGTGCACCCAGCAATTTTCACACTTTAATACAATTGTCAAAATAACTCCAGTGATTAATGTGCATGCTAGAGAGATCTGAACTTTGTTTAATAGCAGTTTTGACTCCTGCCAAAGTAGTGCAGAGGGTTAATGTGCCTGCTGCAAAGCACGTGTAACATGGAGATCACATAATTATAGTTTATCCAGATAGCTCATTGAGCACAGACAGCACAGAGATCCTATTGTTACTTACAGTTCTTAAGTTAAAATCCTTCTAATATAGCACAGTGAGCTGTGAAATGGCCTCAAAGTGCTGCATGGAAACTGCACAGCATAGGTTTAAAACCTTATGTTTTTTCCCCAGTCTTTGTAATACTAACGTCGCTAAAAAGGGTTAGTTTGGGTAGAATACATTCTTATTTTTAAATCCTGAGTTTGTGCTTCTCCAGACCAAGCACTCTTAAAATATACTGCCTACCAGTATGGATGCCATGTGACTCCTACACCTTTAAGCCCTCATCGTCTTATGTTTGAGCATAGTAGTGAGGATGCCTGTGGAGAAGGAGGTCATTGGGATTCGCCAACAAAGACCATCACCCCTGGCGGCTCCACCGCAGTAGGCGGGTCTGGCCGTCCAAGCGCCATAGTGCAAGGCCTACTCGTCACTGCATAGTCTTTCCAAGTACTTTACTACACTTTGACTCCATTAGCGGAGATTTCCCAGCTGCTAGCAGATGGCTCATCCTATCTCCTCTGTCCCCTATCATTTTGTAACAAGTGCTCCCCTGCACCTGGCTCCCTTGGTTCCTCCTGCTGTCCCTCCCCACCCACACCGCTAGTCTTCGCAGTGCACGGCTTGTGTTTTAAACTCATGGTATTTTGCCTTCAGATGTCATACATGCCAACAGACCCAATTCAGGCAGGAGACTCTTGAATGGCTTTATTTTACGTCTCCCGCCCAAAATTACCTCTGCCTCAATATAAGTCAACGGGGAAAATACATTCCTCTAATGTTTTTTATCTCCCGCTTACCTGTTCTAAAATGTTGGCATGTATGAGATGTAAATGGGGAGATCCTCTCCACACTTATATCTGATATTTCACCTTTGTGCAGCTTGTGCTACTATTTTTTGGCACTTTACAGCTATCAATCAATCAATCACAGCATTTGTAAAGCGCGCTACATACCCGTGAGGATCCCAAGGCGCTGGGGGGTGCGGGGACTGCTACTGATCGAAGAGCCAGGTCTTGAGCTACAGCTTGCCTACCAAAGTATGAAATATGAAATTTACCAATTAAATTGTTTCTCATTTATCGGGAACTGCAAGAGCAGCTGGGAGCTAATGCCTATCCAGACGTCTAAATATAAGATGTCCTAAGCCAAAAACTAAAACAAATCAGGGAAAGATGGAAGAGTTATGGATATCCTACACATGCATAAGTCACTCACTCAGTCATACACATTGAATTATTACGCATTTGCATGCACAATTAATTGCAGTTTCTTTGTGTTTTGTGAGACACCAGTACACCCTTGTTAAGGATAACTGTTACACCAGAAATATGTTTTCTGTTTAATATAAAATCTGTTTCCAGTTCTTTGGAATACACATCCAACATGTGTTTTGTGACACAAGTTGCTTCATTAGCGTATTATAGTAAAATTCCTTGTTCCTATTTCTGCGGTTGATTATCTGTAGCTTGTTTTCTTGGCTCTAAGTAATGTTCAAGCCCCACAGTGCAAGAGGCTGGGATAGGGGCTACTCACCAGGTCATCAAGGACATTGTCTGCAGTACTCAACCCTTCACCTACAAGTGGTTGATTTCAGGTTTGACAACACTACAACGCCCAGAATGCATTAGGTTATCACACAAGTCCAGCACTGGAAACAGTGTCGGGAATGACTTGGAGTCGGGTGGTCATCTTAGGCTGTGAGTATAACAGGTTCATGGGGCCTTGGTTGGGAGATGGCCACCCATCCTGCTGTGAAACCTGCACCCCACTGAGAAATAGCTAGAGCGGCCAAATGTCCATTTCAGCCCACAACTGCAGGAATGAATTTAGACTCACAATGGGCAATATTGTATTTATTATGTTTGTACTTCATCACAAGTCAACATCTCCCTGAGGGAATGTCTTGCTCTCCCGTAGCTCATGTGATACACGGACGCCCACCTCACAATTCTACAGCACTCTGTTATAAATTAAGGAAGAGTGCAGGCGGCAGATCCAGCATAGATCAATGCAGCCCAAAAATGCATGGAAAGTGCTTGGAAAATTTCCTCTAATCCTTTTATGCAGCATAAAATTAGCCTCAGGAGCAGTATTAAAAGAGAAGCTTAGGATGCAAAGAGGCTGGACGAAAAACTGGAGAGGCTGAAAAATAATCCATCAGCAAACATAATTTAGCATATGGTTTAAATTAGTGATTAAGACAATTAACGCATACTGCACAATTTGGTATTTGTACCACATTTACCTGATGTGGTGCTATAGTTCAGCAGACTTGGGCATACATAGTTGTCTCCCCTGGGAGGTGCAACAACTTCTCATGAAGCTGAAATAAGTTTAATAGACATAGGCCATATAAGGTGCACCTGGCGCAAAGCCAGGTCTTTCCATTGCTCCTGCTGTAGAGCAGATGACACGATCCAGCCCTCTTCCTTCCCTGCACTACGCTTGCACAGGAAGAAAGTGTAGACTCAACCCAGTTCTAGCATCAGACGACAAAGCAGTACTATTTTTACTACATAGGCCATCAACAGCAATACAGGTGGATAGCAAAATTACTACCTCTGTGCAAAGCCTCTTCGCACATGGGTCGGAATTATTAACTTATTAGGGTGTTTATCACACCCGGCAAATACTGAGGGCGATAAAGTACACATTCCCTGTTAAATTTCGGAAGGTCAACTCTGCCAAAGTTCAACAAGTGGAAAACCCCCGGAAATTAGCAGGGCATGCCGATTTTGGGGACTGACCACCAACATTTGCAAGGTATTTTCCCATTATTGTGGCAAATCCAGTAACGTCCAGTTTATCGCACCTTCCTCGGGCCACTCATGATGAGGGACTCAGTTAACATAATCTTATGGAAATAAAGTCAACAGTGCAATATACAGAAAGTCCTGAAAATGAAGTCACAAGCGGGATATGAGGGTCCCATGACATCCCAAAGAATAACTACCCCTGGGCTGAATTGCAGAATTATATATACCATACCACAGAGATGCAACAGGACAGCAGATCAAGGCTGATACTGACCTGCAGACCGATACAGATCGGACAGCAGCACAGACTGTTTATTACCTTTGCTAATTTCCTGGTCTTGGTCCCATATTCCAGTGTTTCACCTCCCTCCCTTTCATTTGACTTTAATTTTAATTGCTAAATAATCAAATATAGCTTTTCGAAAATAATATGCTTTCCTAGTTGAAAAGCATTAGTAAACAAGCATACTAACCTAACCTAACTGCAGTGTCTTTTGTCCTTTGAAGACCCCACAGAACCTTGTGTCCCCTTCAAGAGGCACAGATCTTGCAGTGAGTGTCTTTACTCCTGTACACTCCCGCACAGCCAGCCACAAATGCTACATTTGGCTAACATGCAGTTGCTTACGCATACGAACTGCCCCCTGGAGCTGCAGGCGGCTCAAACACACGCATATTCACAGACACACAGCGTCTGTTTCTAAATTCAAACACAATGCAGAACACACACAGCTATACCAACGCGCGCACCACCACGTCCTTGGGCACTCTTAGCGCGAGCTACCGAAAGGCTGGGATGAATATTTGATGAAGGTAGAATGAAGAGCTTTTAAAAAATTAAAAAGGTAGGGAGACGGACAAGTTGGAATAACAGCAGTCTCGCCGCAGCAAGCGAGTCTACAAACAAGTCATTTAGTAAACGAGCGGTCGGAAGTGATTTGTTTCTTGTACGCACGGTAGACACCGCTGCTCGGCCTTGGACCGCTACCTGCCCCCAGTGCCTGGCTGGGTGCTGTCGGAGGACCTTTCCATGACACTTGTAGCGGCGAAAAGACTCCGCGTGTGCCTTGCACATTAGTCTAATAAAGTGTTGAAGAACATAAGCAAAACGAAGTAACGTGATTGGTCGTGTTTTATTTACCAAGTTGGCTTCTATGGGCTATCTATCCAAACCACATTATTTTTCGCTAATAAGCTTCAGTTAGATTTAGAACAACTTCTCAAGCTATGCTTATTCAACAGATTTACACGACTCTTTTAAACAAGCATTTACAATGCAATGGTCTCGGCAATATTATATGGAGAGCTATTGTTATTTCTCATTATGTTTTTATCATTATTGAATCCCTAAATAAATGGCATTGTCATTTCTATTGGCATTAGCTTTTTTTTTTGCATATGTGATACCTATTGCATTAGCAGAGAGAGAGTGAGGTAGTGAGATAGAGAGAGAGAGAGTGAGGTATTGAAATAGAGAGTGAGGTAGTGAGAGAGAGTGAGGTAGATAGAGAGTGAGGTAGTGAGATAGAGAGTGAGGTAGATAGAGAGTGAGGTAGTGAGATAGAGAGAGTGAGGTAGTGAGAGAGTGAGGTAGTGAGATAGAGAGAGTGAGGTAGTGAAAGAGTGAGGTAGTGAGGGAGAGGGATGTTGTGAGGTAGTGATATATAAGCATAGAGTGATGTGATGTAGTGAGATAGAGAGAGAGGTAGTGAAAGAGAGAGTGAAAGTGAGTTAGTGAGATAGAAAGAGTGAGGTAGTGAGATAGAGAGTGATTGAGGTAGTGAGTGAGAGAGAGTGAAGTTGTGAGGTTGTGAGCTAGAGAGTGAGGTAGTGATGTTTTGAGAGAGAAGTTGTGAGATAGTGAGGTAGTGAGATAGAGTGGAGTAGTGAGGTAGAGAGAGTTATGTAGAGAGAGTGAGGTAGTGAAACAGTGATGTAGTGAGGGAGAGGGATGTTGTGAGGTAGTGAGATGTAAGCAGAGTGGTATTGTGATGTAGTGAGATAGAGAGAGGTAGTGAAAGAGACAGTGAAAGTGAGTTAGTGAGATAGAAAGAGTGAGGTAGAGAGATAGAGAGTGAGCGATGTAGTGAGTTAGAGAGAGTGAAGTTGTGATATAGAGAGTGAGGTAGTGAGAGAGTGAGGTAGTGATCTTTTTAGAGAGAGAAGTAGTGAGATAGTGAGGTAGTGATATAGATTCTAAGACACTCCACAACTCTCTACGACACTCTATGCCACTCTATGCCACTCCAATCTACGACACTCTGTGTCACGATATGTCACTCTACACCCTTCCACAACACTCTACTTCACTCTATGCCACAACACTCTATGACCCTCTACGCCACACCCCTCCACTCTATGCCCCTCTGCATCACTGCATTATACACGACACCACTCCACTCTACTCTACGACATTCCTCTCTAATCCATAACCCTCTACCCTAATCCATGGCACTCCACTCCACTCTACGGCACTTCGCTCTACGACACTCCACTCTACACCACTCAATGCCACTCTACAGCACTCTTCAACACTTCACTCTATGCCACTCCATAAAACTCTCCTCTCTATGTCCTACATTCCACTCTACACCACTGCGCTCGATGCCACTATCCTCTGCAGCACAAGCTTTTAGCCATACTGAACAGAAGCCACGCTGCTGTGCAACATGGCTAAAACACACTGGAAAAGCTATTGGCGTTCCCAATGCTTGTTTTATTTTTAGTTACAGGGCTGTATCCTTCGGAGCCAAGGGCTTAAGCAAAGCGCTGTCAACACAGCTATGTCTGCTAAAGACGCCATGCACCTTGTGTTGCATCTTGAAATGTAGACTGTGTGTGCATCGTATGAATCTTTAATTAATGTCGTGTGATAAAACAGACATTATGTGCCTTTTCTGCCATTATCAAACCGCAGGCACATTTTTTGGACTCCCAGTCTATAGAGCTGAACCCCGTGGAGCAAAATGCTGGGTTGCGCTGCACAAGAATCCATACATTATCCTCTATATAATGCCATTTATTTCGTGTTTGCGTCCTTTCGTGCTTTCTTTCTCTAGTTGAAGAAAGCTGGCACTGAAGCCGAGGCGAGCCTGGACACTCTCACGGTGGTCCACACGGTGCGAGGGCATAAAGTACTTTTCATCACAGTCTCTGGGAAAAAAGGGACATTTGTGAAAAGTTTCAGGAGTTCATTTTGCTACAAAAGAGGGTTTGGCGTATTTTAATAGACGAGACGTCGCGTCTGACAGGTCCGATTGTGGTCTGGTGGCACCGCCGGCACATTTCTCACTTGTAGGGACAAAGCCTATTAAAGGCGTACATCGCCGGCTCCCTCTCACAGGAACCTCAAGGCATGTTTTTCACCCTCATTTGTGTGCCCCCGCCAAAGACCCCTGCGCCCTCTCTATTCCTGAAGTGAGCCTCGCATGGCGTCGGGGATCCTGAGCCGCGATTGTACATTCCCGGGCGTGGAAGAGTCGGCCAGGCTTGTTTGTCCCTTACTGAGAACGCAGAGGCGAGGCTTGCCCTGAAAGACGGCCAAGTGCCACACAATAGCTGCACAATAGCACATGAACGGCGCTAAGAGCCCTTGTACAAGTGGCAGCGCACTTACATCTCGTGACGCATTACTCGTGGCCGCTCTGGTAGGGGTCAACTGTTAAATCCTCGCAGAGGATTCTATAATGTTGCTGCGGTGTAACTGACTCTGGATAAGTCTAGAACCAATGGCGTGGAGAACATTATAAACTGAAGGGGTTTTAATCGGAGAAGATTCTAGAAGGTTACTGCGGTGTAACAGAATATGAATAAGTCCAGACATAATGGCATGGAGAACATTGGAAATTTAAGGATTTTTAACAATTTACACAGGGGGGCATCTACTAACAAGCACACCACTGCCTTTCTCCGAGGCGAAGCAATGCCTCGGAGAAACGCAGCGGTGGTTTCAGATTCGGGGGCGTGGCTAAAAAGTGGAAAGAAGAGCACGGAACACGCCCCCGAATCTGAAAAAGACGGAGCCTATTTGGAGGGACGGCTCTCTCCTCCAATGGCTGGCCTCCGTTTAGGAAGCCAGCCAATGGAGGAGAAGCAAAAAGAGAGGCGGGCTAAATAGCCACTCTAAGAAACATTAAATCTCCGACTTCCGGTCCTCGACCTAAAAAGGGGACCCATAAAAAATGTAAGAAGTCAAAAAATAAAGAAATATTTTGTAACCTTTTCCATGCCACTTGGATGAAGAAACCTAGGTATCAACCATGATGTAATGGAGGCTATACCAACCCCAGTAACCCCTTTCAGTCTTGTTTCCCTATGCCAGGCAGTGTCTCATTTGTTTTGCTGTGCACAGTCATGGTTGGATGGATGCCTGACAATAGGCATACTGGTACACAGTGCACAGCATGGGTCCTGCTCTGTATTGGTTTACTGTGGGTGTAAGCTGTTGCAGGACATAGAAACAGGACAATGCATTCAGCAGAGAGAATATGTGCACTGCTCTGTATACTGAAGTTACCTGTCTTTCAGTGGTTTGTCATCACTAGTGAACATGTGG
The DNA here is from genome assembly GCF_964204655.1 of Triturus cristatus. Classification (NCBI taxonomy): domain Eukaryota; kingdom Metazoa; phylum Chordata; class Amphibia; order Caudata; family Salamandridae; genus Triturus; species Triturus cristatus. The sequence continues at coordinate 1,013,296,212 of NC_140584.1, read as the reverse complement.
AGTTGTTGCATGTATGCACACCAACATTCCAATATTATTGCTCTCAAAATACACTTAACCCCTACATGTAACTGTAGCTAACATTGAATACAACTACTTTCCGTAAGACTAAACATGCATTGAACAGAAATGGTAATAACAACATCCACCCACTGTTCATTCTTGCATCAACCCACTTAACCAACCTAAATAAAACACACACATAAAATCAAAAAGCATATGCAAGATAAATTGAAAGAATAGAAGTAGTGAGAAGAAAACATGCCACAACCTAACATGGTAGGCACATGCTTGCAATACAAATGCAATTAAATATAGCAGCAAGCAGCCATCTTGCAATGACATTTTTCATAGTGTATTGTTGTACTAAGGTTCCAACACAGATACCAAGATTAAAAGCAATGTATTGACTGCCTTGAAGCAGAACAACAATGAAACAATGAAACATTGATAAAACCCACTCCATCATCACCATTCAGTAAACATCACACTGAGTGGCCATTTTGAATAGTAATATGCATAGTATAGCATTGTTGTACAGAGCCAACATGGCAGCCATCTTGTAAGGGTTAAACAATGAGAGAATGTTGACAATACATTGCAAGATGGATGACCTGTTTAGAAGAAGTGTGCACAGGGGGTGCAATGCACAACAGCTGAAGTGCCTAGCAAGTGATTCGGCAGCAAAATCTAGAGAGCTGAAAAAAAACCAAGAATACCGAAAGAAATGTAAAGGACCTATATAAGGAGAAATGGAAAACTGCCCTACATTCTCTGGCACTACAGAACACTTATTTTCATGAGGTTTTCCCCTTGGAGGCAATTTTGGGTGTTTACCCCGAAATCTGAAATCCCTCTAGACCCCAAGCATTTCCTATGTATTAAAAATAAAGGGGGTGGAGGTCAGCCCACCCAGGCATTACCTTTACCCCAACAACAGTCTTTCTGCCCTCTATGGGGGCAGATGCACCCCAATGTCCCCCAGGGAGGTAGGAAACCAACTGGATGCCAGGAATAGATTTTGTTTTACAAGGTTCAACGGCTGGCCGGCCTGGCATCCGGTTACGCCCCCACCCCTAAACCCCCCACCTTGGGGAGACGTCGGGTAATTTACCATCTACCTGCTCCACTCTCACTTTTATCCAACATGATTTTTTCTAACCAGCCAACCCAAGGGTGGAGGGGCTGAAAACTCACCAGACTACCTCGGAAAAAGAGAAAAAAGAAATGAGGGAGGGTGCTGCATCATCTTTGCTTTGGTCCCTATCACCCGGGCACCAGGACTATTTCTGCCGCTTGGGAGAGAATCACAATTTTGTCTCACCCAACAACAGGGGAACCCCACCAACACTGGACGTTTCTGAAACCCAGAGACCAGTGCTTAATTTGTAAAATATGAAGTGCAGGTGCTCAAAAGTTTGTCGGAGGCCACACCTACTTTTTCCCAGCTCCACCCACTTCCTCCACTGGCTCCACCAGCTTACTCTATTGACTCCACCCACATCCTCAACTGGCACTGCTAAAAGTCAGATGTAATACCAAATCTGAATTTCAGCAAGTGTGCCTTCCTCATAGTAAGGTTTTGATAGGAGGTTCCAAACATACACATTTAAAAAAGAAACTTCAATGTAATGAATTTAGGGATTAGGAAGTATTATAGATATTTTGGACTCAGGTTTTGTTGCAAGTCACACTAGAGAATATTTTTGCTCCGGAGCAAAATAGAGTACATTTTAAGCATAACCTTGTCCTAAAAATTACAAGCATCGCTCAAAGGTGTTGAACAATCATGGACGTGCAACGCCCTGTTTGGGATCATAATGTAGCAGATGCTTTGATACTGGGTGATGATTCAGCTCAAAACGTACGAGTCAGACAAACTCAATGCACAAATGGGTGCAATGTCTGATATTTATGTTTTTCTCTCATATTCATTGCTTGATTTTGCTCTCCAGAAAGATTTCATCATAGTCGTTGAAATGTCATTCATAATTACAATGAAATAACTGAAATTATGAAAATGGCACTCATAGGAATCTGAAACCTTGGCAGCTATGCAGTAGGTGTCAGTGTCACTGGGCGAAGGGTATCGCTACCTGGCAAATGAAACTCTCCACTGTGAACCCTGCTGCCAAGAGAAGAACACTTCCTTCCAGGCCTGGCTGTTCCATAAGTAAAGACATTAGGAGAGGGGCTTCTGTATTCAGAATGCACAGAGATCAATGTTGAAAAAAATGGGGCACTGTGGGGTTTTAGCACAGACTGCCAATGGAAGGGGGCACAGTGAAGGGATTGCAATGGGCTGCCAATGAAAAAGAGGGCAGTCTGTGGCTTTCATACAGACTGCCAATTGAATGGAGGCACCTGATCTTAAATAGTCTGAGAATGAGATATGGCACAGAGGGCTGGGCAGAAAGTGGTTAATCAGAACAGAATATATTCATATATACATACATAAATAACACAGGCTAAAAAGTGAAAATTCGTCTGATGCTCTTAAAATAGTCCTACCCCAGTGTAACTAACCTAAGTGTAGTAGGAGGTAAGAAGTAGGTGCTGTTTTCTATAGTATGGTATATACTAAGTTTAGTATGCCAAGAGTCCCTCTAGGTTCTAGTCAGCTCCATACCTTTAGAATGAGCAAGGTGGGAATTTCTATCCGGGTCTCAAACTCTAACACCTCACGAAGGGAGTCAGAACACTGGAAGCTGGATTCTCTGCGAGCAGAGATGAAAGCATCTGGTCAGTGTGTCAGGCCGGGATATGGTCTCTTCCGAACTTGCTGTGATGAACCGTGCAGTCAAGTCGTGCTGAGTCGTGCCGTGGTTTGCCATGTAAGGGAAGGCATATTTATACCTGGAAGGTGCTTAGGAGTGCTAGCATTGACGTAAAGTCGGGCAGAGGAAGAATTCATGGATGAACCCCTAAGGAATATTAGTTCATGCATAATATATGAGTTTGTGGAGAAATCAATAATCCTAGCTAGGGAAAGTCCCGTTCGGCTTAAGGGTCTGGTTTCTAAGAACTCATTGTGACGTGGGATTGACGGCTGTAGGTGACCATGCCTGTATTTGGTTAGCATGGCTAATGCCTAAACAAGGACTGGGATTCTATGCCTAAATAAGGGCAATGTGAATTCTGCCTATATAAGGACATGATTCAGGAAAACCTATATACGGGTATCTAAATCGAAACACCCACTCCATTGACGAATGATCGATATTACTAAATGTTAAACACATAAAATTGAGTATCACATGTTCACTAAAAACATTTGTAAAAGCATACTAAAAGTCTTCGTTAAAAGTTTGCTACACATGAAATACAGGTGCTGTACATATCAAAGCGATGTTGCATTCTACGCATATATTTACAGTGAATGCTAAGAGAATGAACAGAAATATATATACACATATGTAATGAAATGGTCCAGTTTTACAGAAAGGAAAAAAGTTCAGAGCCATTTCATGTCATGATTCCAAAAATGTGGAAAAAGGTGACAATGTGTCCCTGGAAGTTTTTCAAAGAAGTCTGTTCTTAATGAATAGATTTACTGTAAGCAGAGCTTTGAGCCATAAAAAAAGTCCATATTCAAAAAAGTGCAAACTTAGGAATGTTTCAAATTTAGTCATTTTGTTTTGAAAAAATGAAGGCCAAATTCATAGATTATTTGGTACACTGTGAGACAAATCAAAAGTTATTTGAAGATGCTGGGGAAAACATGAAATCCTCTAATCCTTTAGACAAAAAGTCGTCTATTGTGATAGGTCGATTACCTCGTTTAGAAGACTTACTGCACATAGATATGATGCATCGTCAGTAGCAGTGTTCGTTGATACCTGTGAGCCTGTTGAGCCATCTCGTACCTCAGCAGTAGCATGTTGCGTCTGTGAGATCTCAATGAATGCCGTTATCAGGATCGGTAGCCTCTAGGGACAACAGAGAGCATGGGCCATTATCGGGTCCAGCAGAGTATCGATATCCGTTGGCATGACTGATGGGACTGTTAGACAGATGTCTAGCACACATTCTTCACCGCAAAGCAGGCAGCGTAGAACAGGTAAGATGCAATCTTTCCAGATTGGTCTGAACGACAGAAACCAAGTGGTATTTAGTTCTCGTAGATGAGTTAAACCCAATAGCTGTACTATGCGCTCATGACACTTCCTTTCCAGGAGAGTATTCTACAAGGTGCTGGGAGTGGCACTGGTGGATTGGCTTGCCATAGCGTAGCAGTAGGAATAAAAATAGGATTCCTGCAACGAGTGCTAGAATTAGCGGCAGACCACCAAACACCGAGTGCATGAAGTTTGGAATGATTCCGAGGACTGCTTGAAAAGGTGTTAACAGTCCCGAACATACGGCCTTAAATACTTGCACAATACCGCTCGTATCAGACATGTTTAAGATACGTCCCAACATTTCTGTGAAATGAGTAGGGCAATTTGTCCTTAACAGAGCTTGTTTCTCAGCCGAAGTCCTTGCGACCTGTAGATCATAGGTTCCTTTGGCCGAGGTCAAAGGTACAGTTTGTTGTAAAAGAATGCCTTTTATTCTGCTTAAAGTATCAATTCGTATAGAAGAGATGTTCAGTGAAGGCCATAAAGGCGACTCCCTGACTGTGTCTATTTGGGGGAACAGGACTTGCATACAGCAAGTGACCTTGGAAGTAACCGTTACTAGAGATGGCATACCTGGCAACATTAGCGGATTAGACAAACTGCACACCAATATTTTCAGGTTTATGAAAAGTTCTGATAGTAATCTAAAGGTAATCAAAGGTGCTGCCTTTTTGACGCCTGTGCAACCCCTACACAGGCCCTGAAAAATGCCAGAAGTTATTCAAACAAAAGTTTGAAAAAAGGCGCACTGTCCACCTGCCCTGTAAGGTGCAACTGGTTGATGTGTGGAAGTAAACAAGTGTATATCGTGCATCAATTGCGAAACATGAGTAAACAAAGAGCACATATGGTGCCTGTTTAGGTTAAAGTTATGAACAGCGTCATGGGTGAAAAATAAAGTAAACAATAGGTATATTCCAAGACACTTCTTAGTTGTCAAATGATACAATCTGACCATTGAAATTGAAAAAGTGATAATGGTAATAATAGTAATAATAGTGACTGCTAGTCAAAACGGTAGTTCGTGAATCTTCATAAATTCTGAGATTCTTCTTTATTTTCTTGATATATTCGGAAAAACGTCAAGTGTCCCAATGCATTTCGGTGCAACAAACACCTTCTTCAGGGGAATACTGCAACAATATATACATGTGCGTATATAAGTTAGTTCAAATGAAAACAATACAAATGTAAAATCAAACTTATACATATATCCATATATAACATTATTTGACATTGTACAACCCTTAGCATCCAATGCTATCCAGCCAATATTCTGCATGCAAATGCAGTGAGAAGAGAAAATTTATAAATAAAGTTTATTGAAGATTGTCGAGGAAGAGTAAAGATGAGAGTAAGAGTAAGGAATACCTGGTGACACCAGTGAGTGCAAGAACTATTACGAAGCGCCTGAGTATCATGAAAAGTGCCCATCAAAGTGAAACAGAGTAAAAAAACGCGCTTAAAAGTGAATTTTAGAGAATGCAAGTGCAAAAAAATCAAGTGCTCGAGTGAACCAAATGCCTAAAAACCACCGTGACCAAACCATGATTGCCTACGGAGGACTCACCTCCCAACGTTCAAGTGCGAATTAGCACAGGACAAAGTTCATGTCGTCACTCACACGACCTGTGTATCAAAAATTGAAAAGAGCGATCTAGTGTTACCAAAGATGATCGAATGGTGACGGAAAAAGAGTATCCAGCATAAGGTGCAACTTACTTCGCCTAATCCATGATGCATGTGCATCCAAATCCATACGATATAAACACAGTGGTGAACCGCATCCAAAAACGTCTAAGGGTAAAGAAATGGTGCCATCAGCTTAATGCATACCGCGACCTGTTTAAAGTTTTTAAAGTTTTTTGTAAAAACCATTACGTCTTCACCAGTACACATACCTTTCTATGCAACGTACCACGCAACCTCAAAGGGATCCTATCTTCAAATGGCAAAGACTCAATATGGCCAAGGCGTTCGGGTGCATATTTAGAAAAAACCGTGGGGATCATGTGACCAGTAAGGTCACATGATCTGTGTGCAGTTTGTCTAATCCGCTACTGTAGTCATTTACCTATCAGCCTCACTTTTGACAACTAGCACCCAGCATGGATTTTGATGACATTTCTCACTTAACCACCAATCAAGCAGAAACCAAAGGTTATTCAGCTGAAGAAGCAGCAAACATATATTCCCTCATAGATGAGACACGGGCCTTTCAGGCTCCATCCGGATCTACCAGCCAATTACTCAAACAACTACATTACACATTAAGGCGGGAAATCAATCAAAGACTTCATGCAACCACACTTATCCAGTATCACAAGGCCAAGCGGATCCCAAGAGGGTTACGCATAGCACTGAGACCTATGCTATTTAAATTTAATAAACCATTTATGAACAAATGGTTTGCCATTCTGAATAAATGCTCCTTAGATCTCATCTTATTGATAGTCGAGGAACTATCGGCCATTCTAAAAGAACTAGAAACAGAGATTAAGGATTTGAAAGATGATCTATCACAGAGACTATCATCTGAGGAATTACAACAAACTTTAAAAGACATGAATGATAAATTGGATGAACACGCAAAAGAAGTGCACGACCGCAAACTGCGGAAATTTCGAAGGGACACCATCGATTACAAGCTCGATGAGGTGTACACCTGGGCAGAGGTGTACGCCCAAAGACGAACCTTCCGAAAACCTGAGGCCTCGACCTCTGAAGAGAGCATTGCGACAGAACAAGACACACTCTCCACTCGCACACCTTTGGTCACAACTACGACTGAGAGCATTCCTTCCACTAGTGGGACGAGTAAACAAACACCTTTTTTAGATTTGGGTCGAACCTCCAACCATCCCCCGGAGGGCACTACAACAACGGGAGGCGCTACCGGCGAATCAGGAGGGGAAAAGGTCCCAAAAAAAACAACAACAAATGGAGGCCGACGGAATCCTCGGAGGAACTAATCATGAATATTTCCAGTGTCCATTTAAAACCCATTGAAAAAACTTTACTTAACAAGGGCATGTCTTTTGTGCCAACTTATCGCACTAATGCACTTGAAACCGAAATTGCACTATTTAAATTCATGCGAAAACTCAGATTACGGTGGTTCTTCCACCATATCACGCAAGAATCATCTATTACCGTTGTAGAGGACATAGCATCAAAAAAATTCAGGCCTAAAAGTACATTCATGGCACCCATTAGTCACAAGGCCATTGATCTATTTGAAACTCTTGTGAAAAAAGACCTTTCACATTCTCATCAAGCAACAACCATTAAGAGCAATTTAAGTCAAAAAGAATGGGCCACACTCACCAACTTAGCCTCCAATAGAAGCCTAACTTTTCAACCGGCCGACAAGGGCGGCGCCCTAGTAGTCATGGACACCACTTTTTATGAGGCCAAAGTGGATCAGCATGTTTCGGATACTGACACATATTTGGTTCTAGACACAGACCCTACTGATACTTTCCAGAAAACTTTGTCTTCAATACTGTCAAAAGCCAAAGATTTAAATTGGATCAATGACAACACCTACAAATTCTTAAGTAACAACTACCCAAAAAGACCACACATATACATGCTTCCCAAGATGCACAAGAATCCGGTAGACCCCCTTTTTCGCCCCATTGTGGCGGGCTGTGGGTCGCTGCATGAACCATTAGGAAAATTTATTGACCATTTTCTGCAACCATTGGTTCAGAAATGGGTGACATACGTACAGGACACCACGGATTGCCTTAATAAACTACAAAGTGTCACGCTACCCAACACAGAAGAGGTGCTCCTAGCCACCATAGATGTCACAGCCCTCTACACCTCAATCCCCCATGGTGAAGGGATTGAGGCTGTCGAATGGATGTTGCTTCGACATGATTATGCTGAAACCATGAATATCTTTCTGCTTGAGTTACTTCAATTCAGCTTATACCACAGCTATTTTTCTTGGAAGCAACAGTTCTATCTGCAAAAGACTGGCACGTCAATGGGTTTTACTGGGGCACCTACGTATGCCAACATTTTCATGGCCAAATTCGAGGATGAGCACATTTTGAACAACAGTTTATGGACAGAACATCTACTACTGTATCTCAGATACATTGATGATATTTTGGTTCTATGGAGGGGCACGAAAGAAGCTTTGGAGAATGTGATTTCAAGTTTGAACGATTGTCATCCCCACATAAAATTCACATATTCTATCAATGACACTACCATTAACTATCTAGACATTCAGATTGAAAAACGCAACTCCACATTAACAACCAGGATCTTCAAGAAACCAACCGATAGGAATAATGCATTACATTTCCGGAGTTTTCACTCACACTCCCTGAAAAACCATTTACCTTTATCTCAGTTCATCCGGGTGCGCAGAATCAGCTCAGATGATGACCAAGGCAAAATTGACACCGAAATCATGTATCAGCAATACCTAGACAGAGGTTACCCTTCACCAGTTCTGGATACGGCGAAGCTTAAGGCGTACAGTATGGACAGAACGCAATTACTGAAAAAAAACGAAAAACCTGTGTCCAAACGTGAAGTTTGTGTTCTCAAATACTCCACAGCAGCTATGGCGATTAAACAGAGCATTCTCAGGAGATGGGAAATTATAGAGCAAGAAAATGATTTTATCAACGTTTTTCACGCCAAACCCATTTTCGCTTTTTCCAGATCTAAGAACATCAGAGAGATTCTGGCCAGAAAAATTCCCAATTCAAATATGCTTAAACACTCAGGGATGCGCAAATGTTACAATTGTGGTCACTGTGGGAATGTCATGGTGGGTGACACCTTTACACATCCACATACGGGCAAATCTATCAAGCTCAAACACTCTTCAGATTGCAACACAGCTATGGTAGTATATGCCATTAAATGCCCCTGTGGCCATGTTTATGTGGGGAGAACAACCCGTAAAGTAAAAATACGGGTAACTGAACACAAAAGTGCTATTCGCACTTCTAGTCAGAAATCGTGTTTAGCATTACATTGGAATACACATAAGCACACCATACCCCAACTTCGATTCACTGTTCTTGAGCAGATATCCGATTTCACACATGTTGATCCCAACAGGCACTTGGCTCAAAGAGAAACATTTTGGATACGTTTTTTACAGACCATGAGCCCTGGGGGTTTGAATGACAAAATAGAACTGATACATTTCCTGTGATAAAGTATGGTTGCATGATAACAGTATCTCAATTTTACAGTTGTTTCACTGCTAATTATTGGAGTTTGTATTGTTTTATGCATTTTCAATGCGATTTCACTTATGTATTTGGTACGTCGATTCTCGCACATTTATTTCACAGGCAGTCTTGCCATTCTTAACGCTTAACTTCTATGTCTTTTCTGTCTTCCATTGGGATTCTGGTTATGACCATTCACCCGTTCTGACATGGCGCCCAGAGTAGTCCACTTTCGTTGTTCACGAGTCTCCTTACTGGTCACATGATCCCCACGGTTTTTTCTAAATATGCACCCGAACGCCTTGGCCATATTGAGTCTTTGCCATTTGAAGATTGGATCCCTTTGAGGTTGCGTGGTACGTTGCATAGAAAGGTATGTGTACTGGTGAAGACGTAATGGTTTTTACAAAAAACTTTAAAAACTTTAAACAGGTCGCGGTATGCATTAAGCTGATGGCACCATTTCTTTACCCTTAGACGTTTTTGGATGCGGTTCACCACTGTGTTTATATCGTATGGATTTGGATGCACACGCATCATGGATTAGGCGAAGTAAGTTGCACCTTATGCTGGATACTCTTTTTCCGTCACCATTCGATCATCTTTGGTAACACTAGATCGCTCTTTTCAATTTTTGATACACAGGTCGTGTGAGTGACGACATGAACTTTGTCCTGTGCTAATTCGCACTTGAACGTTGGGAGGTGAGTCCTCCGTAGGCAATCATGGTTTGGTCACGGTGGTTTTTAGGCATTTGGTTCACTCGAGCACTTGATTTTTTTGCACTTGCATTCTCTAAAATTCACTTTTAAGCGCGTTTTTTTACTCTGTTTCACTTTGATGGGCACTTTTCATGATACTCAGGCGCTTCGTAATAGTTCTTGCACTCACTGGTGTCACCAGGTATTCCTTACTCTTACTCTCATCTTTACTCTTCCTCGACAATCTTCAATAAACTTTATTTATAAATTTTCTCTTCTCACTGCATTTGCATGCAGAATATTGGCTGGATAGCATTGGATGCTAAGGGTTGTACAATGTCAAATAATGTTATATATGGATATATGTATAAGTTTGATTTTACATTTGTATTGTTTTCATTTGAACTAACTTATATACGCACATGTATATATTGTTGCAGTATGCCCCTGAAGAAGGTGTTTGTTGCACCGAAATGCATTGGGACACTTGACGTTTTTCCGAATATATCAAGAAAATAAAGAAGAATCTCAGAATTTATGAAGATTCACGAACTACCGTTTTGACTAGCAGTCACTATTATTACTATTATTACCATTATCACTTTTTCAATTTCAATGGTCAGAGTGTATCATTTGACAACTAAGAAGTGTCTTGGAATATACCTATTGTTTACTTTATTTTTCACCCATGACGCTGTTCATAACTTTAACCTAAACAGGCACCATATGTGCTCTTTGTTTACTCATGTTTCGCAATTGATGCACGATATACACTTGTTTACTTCCACACATCAACCAGTTGCACCTTACAGGGCAGGTGGACAGTGCGCCTTTTTTCAAACTTTTGTTTGAATAACTTCTGGCATACCTGGCAACATGCCACAACAGCTCTGATCATTCAACATGAGGTAACTCCCATTTGAAAGTTGTCCAAACATTGGATTAATCACAGCGGCTGGTGAACCTTGCAGGATAAGTTTGCAGTGGAACCGCTACAGGCCTCGTGTAAGCTAATATCCCGACATATGAGTGTACCGCTCAGAGCATTTTCACAGTGTGTATCGCTAATAAACTCTTCACTCCCCCCACTCCAACATCTGTGTGTGTAAGGTAAATCCCAGGATGTCCTGATGTATTCTTTACCCAACCTTTCATATTTGCCTACTGGCATGTGTTTAAGGCAATACTGAAAATGGAAAGTTGTAACAGGCAGAGTTATTTTGTCATGAATGATCCATTCTATAGCTGTTTTTTCTGCTACCGTAAATGGCAATTTTTCCAGTTTTACAATGCTCAGCACTGTATACTTTGCTCCCCTTTGTGCCAACTCGATCTGTTTTTCAGTGAGATTGTAATCAGAAAGCAAATAAGACATGTTGATGAAACGCCAAGGCACATAGCCTGCACGGAAGTTTTGTACCGTCCAGCCTAATGACAGAATAGAACGTAATTGAGACTGGCCTTGGCACAGCAAGATCAAATCTTGTTCCACAATTTCTATAGCAGAGGATGCAATGTTGCCCAATGAATATATCCTGGATGACAGAGTCGTTAACCCATTGTCGACCACAGCGAGAGATTTCTCTAAATTAATACGATCAATTTCTCGTATTCTTCCTGCAGCGTCTGCTTGGGTAACCTTCCATATTTCATTATAAGCAGCATAGATGCCGGCATATATGAAGCGTTTTTGACACAGTTTTCTTGGAGCTAGCAAGAATTCCCTAAGGTTTGCGTCTTCTTTAAGTAAAGATAAGTGTTGTTTCACATCCTCTAGTGTAGATGTATGCAGCCAATCACGGCATAGTTTTCCTACACTGTATGTTGTTACTACCCTTGGATGCTGTCTTTGAACATAGCGTGGGTCTGGCCTATTGAGTGCTAAACCTTGTGTTTTGTTCAGGAATCTTTCTTGACAGATGTTTGTGTCTGTGGGCCAGAGCAACCATTTTTTACATTTGGAATCTGATCTGTTGTATTGTAAGATAGTAGGTACGTTGACCACCCCCTGTGTAGTGCTATTACTTGCAGGTGTAGGTATAGACGGTTTGTTCATGTCTTTGATCTTGGCTAACCCAAGGCAAGACGTTTGTTGGACAGTGTCATTCAAAAACATTATCTGCTGTGGGATGATGCAGGCTCTAAACAAAGCTTCTATCCCCTGCACTTGCCAATCTTTTGTACCCCAGACAGATTTCGTGTCAATTGTCTTTTTCCAAAAGTCGAAACCCTGTCTAGACAGTTGTGCAATAAAGGCTGCAGAATAAATCTGTTTCGTATTGGTTAACATATTCTTCGTTCCTGTTTTGTTCGCATTTTTAAAGTAAAACGTTTCTGGATTGGATTTATTGTACCCTGAAAAATATGGAAACTTAATTTCAAACGTTTTGAGCTACCCCTTGGTGGTGTAGGGCAATGTTCCCATTGGTTATACATAAATACATTTCTAGGTGTTGCAGATTTATGCAAGAAATGATGACCATAGTGGTTGTAACAAAAAAGCTGTTCATAGTCTGTTGAACCATCTAAGTATTCATGGTTAGAGAATGCAGCAGCTCTTTCTAGATCAGACAGCATGTTATTAACGGTCTCAAAGTCCCAATCAGCAGAACAGGTACTGGAGGTAATAAAGTCACTTAATGATATTTTAAATAAGTGTGGAATCTTCAAAAGTTCAGACGGACCGAATATATCATAATCCGTTTTGTCCCAAACTTTACCATCTTGTATAGGAACGGCTGTGATGTTCACTGCTGACAAGTCTCATGCTTCACGATGGGATGATTTGCGTGGTTTCAAAAGTAAGTTCACATTTTTACTTCCTGTGTCCAAATGAATATATCTTCCATCTGTCAACATGCTCAGAGTTATTACTAAAGCTAGCCAAAGCAGAGAAAAATATTCCAGAAATAATCCATAGTTCAATCCATGGTGAAACCAGATAAGTCTTTTTCACGTGTTGAAAAAAGTCTTGTGCTTGTTCTTTGAAAGTTCTTTTTGCTGGCGTCGTTTCAGGCTCGCTGGGATCCTCCGAAAACGTATCAAAGTTAATTAAATAGCCAGAAGCAGTTCTGTCAATGGTTGAAATTGCATCAGGATTCATTGAAATCGCTGGAACCAGTGGATCACTTGTTACGTTGGTGTAAACAGGTGTATCAGGAAGAACTGTTATTTGGGTTTCAAGAGGGATGAGTTCCATAGCATTGTTGCTTAGTCCTTCAGTTCTTACTGTGGGATTCTCAATGGTGATGAGTCTTTCAGTTTGAACCTATTGAATAGGAGCTAGAGGAGTGCGTTTGCTACTTGGTCGGAGTCCACATGGCCTACTGTTTAGTATCGGCCACATAGTGTGGTTTGATGAGGTCGATGGACACAAATCTTTTCTCCTTTTTTCCTACAAGGGGCGGCAGAAGTACTGTTCTTGATCTGTGGATTGCTAGGACAGGTTCTGGTTGTCTGTCAGAAGGCCCAAATTCCTTCTTGTCCGCGATCTTTTCTCTGACTAGATCACCAAGCTTTGGGATCCAGACAGGCCTTGCTGGGATGGCTGGATTATCCCCAGTGGTGGTTGGCTTCAGGAAAACGTTGCTTTGTTTCGATCTTAGTTCATTTAAGTCCTGTAAAACAGCCAAACAATCTTTGATATCAAATGGTTTATTTTCCACCACTGTGCCTTTACATTCGAGATCAGGAACCCACATTCTTGTCCCAAATAGGACCTCATATGGAGTGACCCCCCCTAGAAAACTTCTTGGCAAATTGTTTAATGAGCGTTGGACCCCATAAAGATGTTTAACCCACCCATCACCCGAACCTAATACCTTAGCTGTTATAGACCGCTTTATGTCACGGTTTTTCCTTTCCTCAACTGAATTTCCCTCAGGATGGAATGGAGAGGAGTACCGCAATGCAATGCCCAAACTGGCCATGGTTTCTTTGTAAGCCTGAGAGCTAAACGCAGGGCCCTGGTCAGAATGTAGTGTGCCAATTGCGTATGTACCAAGGAAGACTCTCAAATCTTTTATAACAGTTCGAGCGTCAGCCGAGCGCTGAGGCCACATCAATAGGAACCTTGAGCAGGAAACCACTGCAACCATGATATATTTATAGTTACCATCCCTTTGCAAGGGACCACAGTGATCCAGATAAACACATCCTATGGTTTATCTGAAATTAACAGGGGCGTCTGCCCAGGACGTTTCACTGTAGAAACTTTCATCTTTTGGCATATTTCACATTCCAAAACATAGTTCTTGGTCTGTTTCCTAATGCCAGGCCACCAATATCTCTGTTTTAATAATGATACTGTGGCGGAAACACCTGAATGGGCGGAGGCTATCTCTTCATGTGCTGCTAGGATTAGTCCTAATCTACATTCCATGTTTGGAATTACCCTATCCCCCACTCCAGGGATTCAAGCAAATGGAACGTTGTTCGCATCAATTATATACGAGTATTTGAGTGGAAATTTTTTAGGTAACGCTGCACCACTGCCTTCGCTTGAAGCATTGACAGCCAACAATATCTCACTGTCTATTTCCGTTTTTGAATGAGTGATTGCAGCTACGGAAGCCGTTTGCACAGCCCCCTTTGCGGCTTTGTCAGTCAATGAATTCCCTGCAACGTGAACGTCATCACGTTGATGACTCAGTGTGTGTATCACATGAGTGTTTTGTAGTCCGTTTCGCAACTGAACTACTTGTTCCCAAATCGTTTTATGCTTGATTGTGCCACCTTTTGCATCTTTGAAACCATTTTGAAGCCAATTCTGTAAATATTAATTGTATGATTTTACACAGTAAAAAGAATCGCACACTATAAGTGTGGGGAATTCACGATCTGTATTTTCAAGTGCCAATTTGAATGCTTGTAGTTCAGCTCGCTGAGCTGTACAATCTCCTAGAGATTGTATTTTAGTGACCATCGGTCGGAATTTACCATTGCGCATACGACCTTCAACGATCGCGCAGGCTGCACTGTAAGCTTGCTTACTTTCCGTAGCGGGCTCTGCTGCTCCGTCAGTATAAATTATGAATTCATACTGGTCAAGAGGGAGAATCTCAATAGGCAGAGGACATTCGTGTTCGTATTGCAGGAATGCTTGTGTTTTTAAATAAGGATCAAAAACATATTCAACATCTGTTGCAGCAAGAGAATTAACCCATTGTATCCATCTTGGATGTAAAGCTTTTGCATTCACAATGCTCGCTCTTGTAACCGCCTGTAAGGCTGGTACTGGAGTCACGACAATAATGCGTTTCCCCTGAGCTAGAGCTCTTTTTTTTGCTACAGCGGTTTGAACTGCTGTCAGAATTTTTTCTGTTGAAGTGAAGCGCATTTCCGTTTGTGTATACAAGTGTGAATTGTATGCAATTGGTACTTTTTCACCTTCATTAAAAGTTAAGTAGGTGAATCCGTATTGACCCAAAATTATTCGGATCATCAAATTACGTGTATTTACGCGTGTTTGTAAGTGATTTGTTGCTAACAAGTCAGCTTGTAGTGAACGCAGGATTTCTGTGTGTTCCTGTGTCCAATCATGGATTTTGAAATCAGGTTTGATTAGTTTGTAGAGAGGTTTAACCCTTTCTGCGTAATTTAGAATGTAGGTTCTTCCAAAATTCAGGAAACCTAGAATCGACTGTAAGTTTTTCAGCGTTTTTGGAGGTTGGAACAGCGCACACTTTTCTAAAAAGTTCGCTGCCAGGCTTTTGCCTTCACTTGAAAGTTCATATCCTAGGAAAAGGACATTGAGATGGGCAATTCTAGATTTTTTAAAGTTGAATTTATTGCCCTCAGAGGCGAAGCCATGTATAATGGTGTTCACCCTGTTCAAGTGCCTATTCAGGTCATCGTCTGTCAGATAGATATCATCGACATATGACAATGCCTCGTCATCATAAATTTGTAGTAACTCTATTACTCTTGCTGAGAATAACCCCGGGCTGTTCTTGAACCCTTGTGGGAGTCGACAGAAGTGAGAAAGCTGTCAAGTACCTACTTTCAGGTGCTCTGTTTTGACAAAAGAAACCATTTGAAATATCCAATGTGGTTTTATATTTTTTACGCACAATGTTATTCATTAATGCTGTACTGTGTGTGTTTTGCACAGCAAATGTTTTAGAACAAGTGTTCAGGTGTCTGTAATCCAAAACTAGACGATATGTGTTGTCTGGTTTGGAAACAGGAAACAACAGATTGTTCATTCATGAGGTGCATGTTTCAATCACCCCTTGGTACTCAAGTTGATCTAATATCTCCCTGACCTGTTTTTTAGCTTCTTGCTTAATTGGGTACTGCCTTTGTGCAGTAGGTTGACATTTTAATTGGATCTTGTAGTGAGGTGAGTCTTCATCCCATCCTACATGATTTTTGTATAATGCTGGGACCTGTGCTTCTGCCCATTTCCTGGCATAAGTATATTTTAAATATATAGGAACATTGTTGGAGAAGGCTGGCATAATGATGTCTTCGCCATGTGGACACTCCCTGACAAATTCTGGTGGCCAGTCTTTTTACCTGCTAGAAGTATATCATAACCCCTTGAAATCTTTTCCCAAAAGAGTGCTTTCACTTTTCTTGGTATGTCTCCCTCCATCCGGAGTGTTATCTCATATAACTTTTGTGGAGAACTAACCCTGGTGTCTACAGTTTCAACTGTTATGTACTCATTCAAGTCCACTGTCTCCAGTAATTCCTTCAGGTTCTGTCGAGCTATTGTTACTTCTGCTGCACTGTCCAGCATTGTCTGAGCCCATTCTCCGTTCTTGTGTTGTGTCCTCAGGATTGTCGGCATGTCTGATCTTCAGACCTGCTACCTTTTTCTTGTTGAATTGAGCTTTTGGTTTGTTTTTCTGAACGTGTTGGTCGTCTCTGGACTTCACGCGTTCTTCTTTGTGATCTGACTGTCCTCTTCTTTCGGATGCCTATGAAGATGTCTGAAAGGTACGAGAGGAACTTGTGTCAGTATCTTGATACCTGTCAGGTTTTTTCAAATTATCCCTATTCCTGAGGTTATACCTTCTTTCAGAGTTCTCCTTTTGAGGAGACCTACCTTGGGGTTGAGAACGTTTCTCTTTTGAATGTTGTTTTTTGTTTTCCCACTTCTTTTTAGAAGATATAGGGCCATATGTAGAAAGCAAAATTGCGATCGCAAACGCCGAAATTCGCCGAATTTCGGCGTTTGCGATCGCAATTTTGCAAAGTGGGATGTTGGAAGGCAAATCTGCATGCAAATGCATTTAAGGAATCCCAAATAGCGATTCCTTAAATGCAATGTAGAAAGCACCCAAGTTGTGCTATTTTGGCTTAAGGAATCGCAAATTACCACCAACTTCAGGTTGATGGTAATTTGCGATTTCTTTCAATAATGCAGTTTTTTGCATTATTCAAAGTGCCATGTGGCACACATACATGCCCTTAGGGCATATATGTGCACCACATGTGCACCCATGCTCATTACAGGGGTACAAAAGGGTGTCATGTTGACACCCTTGCACCCCTGAAATTGCATTCTCAATTTGCGATTCTCTAATTGAGAATCGCAAATTGAGAATGTCTTCCTATTCATTCCTATGGGCCTTTTAGCCCATAGGAATGAATGGCAAGGTATTCCTTATTTGCGATTCTCAATTAGAGAATCGCAAATAAGGAATAGGTGGGATTCGCAAACAAAATTGCTAATCCTACCTACATAGCGTTTTGCTATTCTCTAATTGCGATTCCCTAAAAATTGCAATTAGAGAATCGCAAAACACAGCCTACCTACATATGGCCCATAGTATTGTGTTTAATTGAGCCTTTTTCAGGACCCTCAGACAGTTGTGGTTTAACTGTGTAATTCTATTAATTCTTGTATTTGATTAAGTAATTCCTTATCCGACATTGCCTCAATGTCAGGATGAGGTATGTAGCCGACTAAAATCGGCCATGTTGCTCCTGGTTTACCTAGTGGACAGAGCCTGGTAATGTGATTGTAATGTTTTAGGGCGCCTTTAAACCAGAGCTGGTGCTCCTGGAATGTGAGTGGAATTTCAACATCCTCAAAGGGAATGTATTCCTCAGGTGGTTCATCTTCTTAGAAGAAGTGAAATATTTTTGTTACTGGATTTGATTCTAGGAATGTAATTCATGAATAGAATACCTCTGTCTGAAAGGATTCATGTGCCTCTATCACAAAAACCGCTCTACCACCTCTTGGTGTTAGGCCATGTTTTATAGGTTTTAGAGTGATGGCTCTCCTTAAATTTGGATGGATATTTATAACACCCTCATCGGTTTCATTTAAACCTGTAGTATTTAAACCTGTTACGAATGTATCAGCCGAAGCCTCTGTATCAGACATTTTCTTTCATGAAAAATGAAGAAAAAGTTTCAAGGAAACAAAGATAAGGTGCACAATATTTTGGAACACTGTATCCTTCAACGTTGAATAAACCAAACAGCTAATACATAGGATTTTCATCCTACTCAGTTATGGCGGATACTTATCCCTACCTACTCCAGACGTCTTATGGAGTTTTATGAGTAGGGGTCCCTGAGAAAAGGACGACTGAGTTACTTCAGTATCTAGCGTTAAACTAGTACCTTACCAAACCGTTGGGCGTCATGTAGTGTAGTTCCTATTTCCCTTATAGGCTCTGCACATTGGAATAATATACACTATAATTTTTGCAGAGGACTAAGGTCAGTATGCTTCTATCGAGTACATTAAACTTAATTAGTTGTGTGTGCCAGCTACCTCAGAGGTCACTAGAAACTTCTCGAATGAACAAGAAGGGGGTGGTTTCTGACAACCGCATAAACATGACAACTTTGTTTCCCTTAGAATCGGACCACGTCTCAGAATCGTGGAAACAATAAATAACAGTTTCAGTCAGTCAATCGTGCATGCTTAGTTTCTTCAGAGTTACACAGAAATAGATAGACGGGCGTTTCAATAAAAGGGTTTATTGAACAGTCTTGTTTCTCGTGTAAGAGATATGAGCTGTTACAATCGTTAGACAGTATGCGAGATATAATACGCACAGTGTAAGCAGAAAGAAGAAATAATACTGCAATAACATTGACTTTTAGCTATGACATATATTCATATATACATACATAAATAACACAGGTTAAAAAGTAAATACTCGTCTGATGCTTCTAAAATAGTCCTACCCCAGTGTACCTAACCTAAGTGTAGTAGTAGGTAAGAAGTAGGTGCTGTTTTCTATAGTATGGTGTATACTAAGTTTAGTATGCCAAGAGTCCCTCTAGGTTCTAGTCGGCTCCATACCTTTAGAATGAGCGAGGTGGGAATCTCTATCTGGGTTTCAAACTCTAACACCCCGCAAAGGGAGTCAGAACACTGGAAGCTGAATTCTCTGCGAGCAGGGATGACAGCGTCTGGTCAGTGCGTCAGGCCGGGATATGGTCTCTTCCGAACTTGCCGTGGCGAACCATGCAGTCAAGTCATGCTGAGTCATGCCGTGGTTTGCCATGGTAAGGGAAAGCATATTTATACCTGGAAGGTGCTTAGGAATGCTAGCATTGACGTAAAGTCGGGCAGAGGAAGACGTCATGGATGAACCCCTAAGGAATAGTAGTTCATGCATAATATATGAGTTCTTGGAGGAATCAATAATCCTAGCTAGGGAAAGTCCCGTTCGGCTTAAGGGTCAGGTTTCTAAGAACTCGTTGTGACGTGGGATGGACGGATGTAGGTGACCATTCCTGTATTTGGTTAGCATGACTAACGCCTAAATAAGGACTGGGATTCTATGCCTTAACAAGGGTAATGTGAATTGTGCCTATATAAGGACATGATTCAGGGAAACCTATATACAGGTCTCTAAATCGAAACACAACAATCTGCAATCTGCAAGGCGAAATATTGATTTTTTCTTGCTGTGTTTTGTGGCTTTTACTGTCACAGGCAATTAAGTCAGCCACACAGTGTGATGTACCATTTTTATTAGGAAAAGTTGGGAACACTGGATGGTAGGAATGTTGTGGATCTCAGCATATTCCATAACTTTCCCTCACAGAAATATAAGGAAAATCTCTAATTTTGGCCAAAGTGAGATGTTTGTAGGGCATTCTTGGTAAGAAAAACTGATGGGATCCATGCAAGTTACACCACCCTGGCCTTCCTGTGTGTCTAGTTTGTAGACATATCTGGGATTTTGTAGGTATCTCTGGGTGATGGTGAAGCATGTCTAAGCCCAAATACCAAAGCTATCCACATCACTAGAATGGGTCAATTTGCAAGGTGAAATCTTGATGTTTCCTTGTTGCATTTTTGGGCTTATCCTATTGCAAGAGATAAGCTGAACCACATGAGTGAGGGTATCCTTTTTATCTGGAAGCACTGGGGGAATGGAATTCTAAGTGGTAGTAATTATGTGGACCCTTGCAGAGCCCCAAATGTTCCCTCACAGAAATATGAAGAAATTCTTGAGTTTAATCACAATTTGGTGTTTACATGTCATTGTAGGTTAGAAAATGTAGTGGGATCCACATAAGTCCACAAATTCCTAAGCTTATTATCTTGGGTACATTTAAAAATGCATAGCAAACTGCTTAAAATGGGAGAGCATCCACTGATAAGTGCCTATGAGGCTGCAAAATGGTGGGATCCTTCAATCATATATTTTGGGAATGGCTAGCAATGCGAACATACTGGTAATCAATTAATGGGTTGCATGTCACAAATGTTGGGGACTCACACAAACTCTACTCAACATTGTGGGTGATAAGCAATCACAATATACCAAAGAATCTGGATTGCACTTTGTCCAGGTGGTAGGTAAACAAACCATTGCCCACAAATTGGGAGTGGAAGGGTCCTTACAATGGAGGATTAGAGCAATGACATTGATTGGTGCATACGCAATATGAGGGCAAGGGTCCCCCAGCGAATGGAATAAAGTTTTGGCAGCATGGGAGACAAAAAATGGCCATTGAAGGACTTCAAGAGCTCACTTTGACATTCCATGAAGAAGCACTTCCTGCCTTTCAAGTTGGGCCAATCGGAGATTGGGAAAAGGGGAAGGGGAGCTTGACTCGAAGGGTACTGCACTACATACACTATCTTCTCACTGCTATTTAGCTGACTGTGTGATACTGTGATATTTGCAATTTCAAAATGCCAATAAAAACATCTTTAAAAATGCCTATCATAGGTTTCCTTCGTATCTCATTTTCATTTATTAGGTTTTACCATACAAATTGATGTATGGTTAGTACACAATGAAAAATAATTATGCTTTCTTCTGGTGTCCTTTTGCAAAGTGACACTTTTTTGTTGCAACCCCTTTGAAAATGCAGAAGTTGCAATCAGGACACTTTGCAAATGTCAATGCAGCGAAGCAGGACTTCTAGACCTTTATAGGCCTCCGTATCTGCACTTAAATCTGGTTGCAAAGATTCTCTGAAAGAATCCTTTCTCGTGAATATTGATGAAGCAGGATTTCTGTGAATCCTTGCAACTCAACCCTCTGTGCTAATGATGGATTGAAAATCTGGTACAATTCACAGAGCTCACCATGTGGTGTTGCTGCATCTCTCCTTGCTTTTCCCCTACAGTATCCTCTACTGGTACTCTATTGGTATCTCAAGAGAAGTTTGAAGAAGGGGGTTCCTTTGATGGAAAATACCTCTGCTGTGCTAATAGTGTTTGTCGTGTCAAGTACACAATCACATTCATGACATTTCATTAGGAAAGAGTTGACCCCTGCTGCTTGAATCCCAAAGAATTATCACCATAATATTTGCCATTTACTGTAACAAGACCTAAAATACATTTTAGAGATATAGAAATAGCCCTTGGTGGAAGAATACCTCCATGAAAAGTAAATCCTCCAAGTGATCATGAGTTTGTTCGTCTTGTGGCAAGGAGTAGCTCGAGAATCGTCATTTTTTGGACCACCAGAATTGAAAAAAGATCAAGGGCCATATGTAGGTAAATTACATTTACCGATTCTTAAATACCGAATTTTACCGATTCGGTATTTATGAATCGGTAAATGTAATGTAGGTAAAATATTACCGAATCGGTAAATGTCGGTATTTTAGAATCGGTATTTACCGATTCGGTAATGGCAACTGGCTTCCCATTCATTCCTATGGGCCTGGAGGCCCATAGGAATGAATGGGAAGCCAGTTGCCATTACCGAATCAGTAAATACCGAATCGGTAATGGGGGAGGCATCATCATGGGTGGCAGGGTGTCACATTGACACCCTGTTGTACCCCTGATTCGTCCATGTGTGCACATGTGGCGCACATACATGCCCTAAGGGCATGTATGTCTGCCACATTGCACACTTCAAAGTGCACAAAAATGCTTTTTCCAGCTATTCGTCATTTACCATCAATTTTTAGTTGGTGGTAAATAACGAATCCCCACACCAACGACACACTCCCCCTACATCTCATTTCAGGATTCGGTATTTACCGAATCGGTAAAATTACCGATTCGGTAATTTTACCGATTCGGTAAATTACCGAATCCTGAAATGTGCCCCCTACATACCAAAAGTCTAAATACCGGTCGGTAACGGGATATTTACCGAAAATCGGCCGCTACCGACCGGTATTAGGCTTCCTACATATGGCCCCAATTGTTTTTAAACAATAGTTTCTGCTTGTTGCCATTCCAGAATCATGCTTCATCTTAGCACAAAGACATGAATGGAAACATAAGCTTTCTTGTAAGAAGATGATGCATACATCTTTGATGGGAACAGGCTGAAAGGTAAGTAGGCACACCGAGGAGCAAATGCACTAGTTTGTTCTCCTTTGCAATGTAAATGTGCTGCAATTGTTCATTTATCTTTTAGTCATTTCTGATGCACAGTATCTGTTTTGAGGACAGAAGAAAAAGCCAATGGGCCGGATATGCGAACGACTTGCCATTTGGTTATCAATCAGAAATAAACTAGTGACAGATAAAAGGTAAGTTTGGAATATATCAAAGTAGTTTTCTTCTGCAGTCGCATAAATAGCGATGTGAACCGAATCCTACCAACTCACTATTTGTGTGACTGGAATGTGCTATATTAGCGAGTACCAATTTTCTGCTTCTTATTTTGGAATGTACTATTGATTAGCTAATTTCAAACTGTCACGACAACAGGTTTTTGCACTTGCAAATTAGCATCAAGTGAGAGCAGGCGATAATAAGGTGCAAGATATGAAAGGGGTGGAAACGTTGCTTTTCTCTACAATGGAGATATATAGTAAGTATAGGTTCAGCTGCACTGTCATTTGAGTTGTAATAGCAGAGTTAGACCCTGTGTTGAGAGAGACACACACAGGAGTGTTGCTATACCAACCCACATTAAAGTACTTTGCTGCCTACGCCATTTAGCCTCAGGAAGCTCGCAAGGGGTTGTTGCCACAGCGGGAGGAATTCCCAAAATGCTCTTTCGCATTTCTTTTAGATGCTGTTGCTAAACATTCATAGATATCATTTTTTCCCAGCTTACAACAAGAAGTGCAGCAAGCAAATTTCGATTTTTTTTCGTGCGGCACATTTCCTCAGGTTATAGGCTGTGATATTGGGACACATATCTTAATTTGCCCTCATAGTGATATTGAGTTTTGAATAGGAATTGGATCAGCCAGCACTCCTCAAACATTCTAATAGTTTGCAATGCTGGCTCTTTAATTAATGACCTTGTGGCTAAATTTCTAGGTTCCACCTGTGAGAAATTGCTTTTTTTTTAAGGAGGATGTTAACCCTTCTCAAGCAACTACCAAAATCCCTGTTAGGATGAACCATAACAGTCTAAATTAACCTGTGCTTAGCCCTCTGGTAGCCTGGCACAAAAGCAGTCAGGGTTAACTTAGAGGCAATGTGGTATTTACGCATCACTCAAACAGTAAGAAAGTGAAATCACAACACAAGAAAAATTCCACACCAATTTAGAACAAGCATTTGCAATGAAATTGGTCTCACATTTGGGAAAGTTAGAGCAATTGGCCCTGTAAATGACAATGTTTTTTATTTATGTTTTTTTGTCTGCAATGGAGTGCTTTTTTCGAAAGCGAAAGTTAGAGCTACTGGCGTTGTAAATGTAAATATGTTTTACTTATGTGTTGTGGCGTGGATGTATGTGGTATGCAGTGGAATTATGTGGATAGTAATTATATGGTATTTAGTGTATTGGAGTTGTGAGGAGTGGGATTGTGTGTCATGGTGAGTAATTATGTGGTATGGCATTTTGTGTTGTGGAGTGTTATGTAGTGGAGTTTAATTATGATGCGTGCTGTTGAATTTTGTGGTGTAATGCAGAGTTATGTGGTGTGGATTGCATGTATGTGTCGTTATGTAATTGTGTTGTTGACTTGTAATATGTGGTTTCTTGTTGAATTATGTGGTGTGGAATGGAATCGTGCTGATTTCAGGGGCGTAACGTAAGGCCCCGCAGCCCCGCGGTGCGGGCGGGCCCCGAGCTCCTAGTCACATGGGGGCCCCCCCTGGGTAGTAGTCAAAATACACCAGAGGCCCAGGGTATTTTCTTTTTTTAAGAATCGCTTCACCTTAGTACATGAGGTGAAGCGTGTTAAACGTGTCATGTTTGAAGAAATAAGTAATGCCCTTTTTTGCATTTTGCCAACTGCCACTTAGGGCCTGGTCATCGGTCAAAATGCAAAAAGGGAATTTCTTTCTTTAAGCATGCCATGTGGTATCGCTTCGATTTATGTCCCAAACTGAAGTATTTCCACGTGCCATGTTTAAAGAAAGAAATACTTTTTTTGCATTTCAAGGACTGCTCGGTTTGATAATATTTGTGTAGTTTCCATCCAGCGGTCCTCAAAATGCAAAAAGAGGATTTCTTCGTGTAGTGCTGTAGTATTCAAGAGGCTGCATTCCTAGGAAGGGTCTTGCTGAGGCCATGTAGGTGAGAAGAGAATGTTACAGAATTAAATTACTTCCTTGGTCTTTTCCAAGCCAATTGAATTTTACTTCAAGACATGCTGCCTGTGTACTTGCATTTCTCATTTCTGTGTCTCAAAGTATATTTGCTGAAGCTTTGGTGGTGACTATAGTTCTTTTAAGTGAAGTGTGCCATATTTGTCAATGCTTCAACATAATTTTAGACTATAGCACATGGGTAGGGGTCAGGAGGGCATTGTATACATTCTGGCGAATGTTATTTGCTGAAAGTTAAGGTCAATGAATGTTCCTGTTTGGTCCCCCCCCATGAGGCTAAAAATGTTTTCTTAATGCCATGTGTTGAAGACCAATTGACAGCAAACTATTAGGTTTATATTTTCAAGTTTTCGGATAGTAAATTTCCCTCTAAGATCCATGCAATGTGCAGACGGGGTTATAACTAAATACAGGCTTACATTTTTTCACTATCCTTTGAGTAAAAAGCCACGTGAGCCTATTTGATTCGCAATATTGAAATCGCCCCGGTGATTGATTCGTTCATTCAGTTTATCTCTTTTAAATGTGTAAAACATATTGCCAGGTGACTACATTGCACTGCCGTTTATACTCAGCATGGGTGTAAGGTGTATCCTTCTGTCCTCAGCTAGGGTTAAGGTGTTTGTTTTTCAGGGGGGATGGCTCACAGTACCTCACCAAATTACATAATTCATGCCAAAATTCAAAAAGAATGCAGCAATTCCATAAGTTATATTGATATCTAAACATAGGCAGCACAATGTCACAGACAATAAACTTTAAGGTTCATCTGGGCCTGCCCTCAATGCTTGGCCTTGGCGTCTCCTTAAGTTCAGGGTGGGGTGGGCCATTCATAGTCATGCACAGTGTAACTGCATGTGAAATCACTCACATGGCACGAACAACAGCCCAACCCTCTGCAAGTCTGAGTACTGTTGAACCATTGTCTCCTTCTACTCTAGTCTTCACTCCAATCTATCTATCTATCTATCTATCTATCTATCTATCTATCTATCTATCTATCTATCTATCTATCTATCTATCTATCTATCTATCTATCTATCTATCTATCTATCTATCTATCTATCTATCTATCTATCTATCTATCTATCTATCTATCTATCTATCTATCACATGCACATCGTTTAAGGTTCACCAGGAGTTGCAGCAGTGACCCCTGGCTCTGACTTGCTCTTTGTGATCTCTGGTCTCAGACATGTCAAAATCAGTGCCAGGAACTCAGGAGCTGCTTGTTCTTATGGCGTCAGTTGGGGCTTTACTCACCTGGTTTTCTACTATTTATTTGTTACACTAATAGTCAATAAAGTATGTAATTCACTATTAGTGTAATACAAAATGGAGTACAATTAGCTGGGATGGGACCTTCTTGGCAGCTAAGGTAGGTAAAAATGTTTATACATGTATGCTGTGTGACTGCTTGTGGGTGAGAGTATATTTGTGTGAGGGAGAGTGTCTGTGTGTGCCTGTGTGTGTAATCATTAATGTGAGAGTTAATGACAGGTAGTGTGTGACAATGTGTGATTGTCAGTGTGTATAAGTGAGTCAGACTGAGCAAGACTGAGTAAGAGTGACTGCAAGTGAGAGAATGAGTGAGGGAGTGCTAGAGAGTGTGAGAATCAATGTGAGTGAGAATGAGGGAGAGAGACAATGAGTGAGTGGGTGTGAAAAAAACTATTTAGAATGCCTGAGTGAAAGTATGACTCAGTCATACAGAGAAAGTGAAATTTGAGTGACTGTGAATGTGTGAGTCATAGCGAGTGAAAAGTGAAAGTGAGTGAGAGTTAGGAAGTAAGAGTAAGAGTGTGTGCAAGATAGTGAGTGACAATGAATGAGTGAGTGCAATTTGGTCAAAATGAATAAGTGAGTGTGAGCGAGAATAAGTGAGTAAGTGGACGTAAATGAGCATGATTGAGATTGTGATAATATGCTTGTGAGTCTGCTGTTTGCCATGGCATACTGAAGGTAATTGTTGATGGGGCCACCCACGGCAAAACGCTGGCACTGGCATACTGGAGGCAATTCTTAGCATGACAGGCATCTGTGAGAAAGTAGTGGCATACTGGAGGAAGTTGTTGGCATAACAGTATAATAGTGGTATTTACATGCTGGAGGTAATTATTTCTGAAAGTAGTTCTTGACTTAATGATAAAATACTGGTACTGGCATATGAGAGGTAATTGGTGGCATATAGGGCACGGAGGGAAAAATTCTGTAGCTGGCTTACTTAAGGAAACGTTTGGCATGGGAGCATCTGTGTCAAAATGCTTGCACTGTCACATTGGAGGTAATTATTGTCATAAGTGACGGCAACAGTGGTGCATGAAAGGGGGAACCACTATAAAATGCTGGCCCTGACTTACCAAGGTAATTGTTGACGTAAGTGTCACTCATGGTATAGGGATGGCAATAATAGCAAAAATTCTGGCTCTGGTATTTTGTTTGTAATGTTTGGCCTAAGAGTGAACCCATGACAAAATGCTGGTCCTGGCACAATTTAGGTAATTTTTATATATGGGGGCACCCATAGCACATTTTGAAACAATTGTGTCAACTCCAGTGGAGTGCCTGGTTCCATTGGCTAGGCACACTATTTGAGGACTTGGATATTTAACGTATCCTTTCAGAGACTATTGCTTTGTAGCAAAGATATGTGAAAGTTTCCTTTAAAATGCACTATTTGACCCCAATTTCTTCAAAATGTTCTCAGGGGCAGCCCCCCGAACCCTATTAGAAGATGTCTGGCTCGCATGCTTCACTCAGTCACTACAATTCAGGGCTAATATTATGCCCCACAACTTTCAAAGATCATGCACCACCCTAATATATGTGGTATCTAAAATAGATGTGTACGTGTTACGCTGTGATATAATCAGACAGCAATTATGGAACTTCAATAATGTCACTTATTGTGATATCACCAGAGTTAAGGTCATGTGACATGATCTCATCTAAAACAATTCAGAGTCAAAGGTCATATGATGTCACTACCTGTGATTTCATTAAGGCCAACAAGCACCTCTTATCATGTAGGGTGACAGAGCACTTTACATCACACACATATTATACAAAGACAATAAATCATACAAGTGTGTACAATCAACATAAAGGAAATGCTACATAAGACAATGAGGTCTAAAAGATGTAGGAGTCAGAGTCACTTGTTTGTCATCGATACTAATAGATATCATATGTTAAGAGTCCTTGGTCTAGAGAAAAACAAAATCAGGCGTTAACACTCAGGATTAAAAATATAACACAGTAGTTGTTGAAGTCTCTACTAATGAGAATTTCTAGACTACGTTTAGCGAGTAGGGAAGGATTTACCAAAAAACAGTGCATTTCAAAGCCTGTGCATTCAGTTTTCACATGCCTCTTTCATGGCACTTCATGGCTCTGTCAGCACTGAGTGGGGGGGCCCCTCCATGTACTTTGCAGGGGGGCCCCAACAGGTTTTGTTACGCCCTTGGCTGATTTGATTTTGTGGAACTATGTGGCACTGAGTGAAATTCTGGCGATTGGAATTATGTGGCATTGTGTGGAGTGTGTTTATATAGATGGTTGCTATGTGGTATAGATTGGTTTTATGTGGGGTGTATTTATATGAGAGAGAGATAGGCTAGGTGAAGAAAGAGGGTGGGTTCCAGCCTACCTCAAGCCTTCAGTGGCTCCCCCACTTGTCTAGGCAAAGTCTGACTGGGGAACCAAAAGCAGCCCTGGCAGAAAATCTCAAACCAGCCACTCTTCATTTGTCTCCTCACGCACTCTTTCTATCCATAAAACCTCTTTCTCTCCTCGCTCTTCCCCTCCTCTGATTGCTTTCTCTTTACCTCCCACATCTATCTGTCTCAGAGCCTCCCTGTGTCTTCAGGAATTAGTCTCAAAAGAAGGTGACAGAGGTACTAGCAGCAGCCATAGGTTTTCAAAACTAGCGTCCAAGGGATCCAACCCACTGGGGAAATGCCCAGTGGAATAAAGGGCCTGTATAGCCCTGCCTCTAGGCAGCAGTTATGCTTTATTGTAGTGATTCCCAAACTTTTTCAACTCTCTGCTCCCTTGACCCATTGGCTGCGGCTCCCTACTGTTCATTTTTTTGGGCGGGTGGGGGGATTTAAGCCCGGCCTCTGGAGTAGTTGCATTTTTCTCCCTGAAAATAATTAGGATGAAGCTGATGAAGGTATTAGAATCATATGCCGGGTGTTTCGTTTTACTAAGGCCACACAATAAAATATTCCTAGTTACACTTCTTTATTCATGCCTATTTTAGAAAACCCTCTCAAACTTTTGTATCCCAATTATAGAACTAGATAGCACCCATATGCATGTAGGCCCCATTGCCAAAGTGTTTCTGCACTTGAAGAATATTTGCATGCACTTCCATTTCTACCCATGTCATACATGCCAACACACCTGTCTTAGCAAGGTGACTTACAATTTTTAAAGCACATACTGCTTTATTTTAGCTTTCTCGTCCCTAAAATTGCCTCGAATTCAATGCAAGCCAAATAAATTCCTCAGATTTCTTTTTTTTTAATGTCTTTCTTTCTTGCTTCCATATGTTGGCATTATGCAGTATATGATGTTTTACTCCCCTGTGCTCATGGAGAGAGCAGGCCTGTCTGGAAATGTATGTACTGGAAGTACCTATGGTTCAAGTACACATGTCAATACTTAATAACACTTAGGTGCCGATTCCGATCCTGTAAAACCCGGGTACAAATGGTCGTACGGAGCGTTTTCTGCGTCCGACTCGTACCCGGGAAAAACACCTTACAAACTCGCAAGTACGATTCGCACAGAAATACCATTTCCGTACGAGTCGTAAAAAACACCGACCGGCAAAAAAATACATACAAATCTGTTTCTGGACGGCGCATACGCGACGTCCGGACGGAGTCAGGCAGCGTTTTACGGACCAGCAAGTACGATTCGTGCTGACGTCTCTCCGCACGTAGCATTTTTTACGGGAGCCAAAAACTGCCAGGAAATTGAGGACGACTCGAACAAGGAGCACCGATACGCGACGGACAGCGATGGACCCCAACCTACGCGTCATCCCGGCCCTCATAGCCTACAACCTCGTGTTCAGAAACCGACGCAGACGCCGCAGAAGGTCAGAACAACCCCCAGGGGCAAAGGGGGGGGGGTGCAAGGGGCAGGAAACATAACCCACAACCCACAAAATACTAATACATCCTGCACATTAATTACCTCCATGGTCTGGTCACTACGGGGGGCGTGTCCACCAATCCCACGTCCTGCCACAACGGAAGTGGACGTGGACGCGTACCCGTCACCACCACAATGGTGGTACGGGACGTACCCATGCCCCTCAGAGCATGGGTACGGTCTGTACCACCATTGTAGTGGTGATGTAGGGGTACGCGTGTACGGCCCGTACCCACGCCCCCAGAGCGTGGTTACGGTCCGTACACGCGTACCTCTACATCACCACTACAATGGTGGTACGGACCGTACCCACGCCCCCCAGAGCGTGGGTATGGGCCGTACCACCATTGTAGTGGTGATGTAGGGGTACGCGTGTACGGCCCGTACCCACACCCCCAGAGCGTGGGTACGGTCCGTACACGCGTACCCCTACATCACCACTACAATGGTGGTATGGACCATACCCATGTCCCCCAGAGCGTGGGTACGGGCCGTACCACCATTGTAGTGGTGATGTAGGGGTACGTGTGTACGGACCGTACACACACCCCCAGAGCGTGGGTATGGTCCGTACACGCGTACCCCTACATCACCACTACAATGGTGGTACGGACCGTACCCACGCCCCCCAGAGCGTGGGTACGGGCCGTACCACGCGTACCCCTACAGCCTCATGACATGATGGATACAAGGCGTACACACGCCACGGATGTAGGTATACGGCTTGGTGCAGCACATCAGCTGTAAATTGGGGGTGGTGTATGCCCAGGACAGCAAGGGTGCAAGTGGGTGGGTGGGTGGGTGCAGAGGAATACCAGCAGTGGACAGGGACATGTGAGGGGTGGGTGCATATCACTCCCAGCAGTGAACAGAGACATGGGGGTGGGTGCAGAGGAATACCAGCAGTGGACAGAGACATATGAGGGGTGTGTGCTTATCGCTCCCAGCAGTGCCCAGACATATGAGGGGTGGGTACCTATCACTCGCAGCAGTGCCCAGACATATGAGGGGTGGGTACCTATCACTCCCAGCAGTGGCCAGACATATGAGGGGTGTGTGCTTATCGCTCCCAGCAGTGCCCAGACATATGAGGGGTGGGTGCCTATCACTCCCAGCAGTGCCCAGACATATGAGGGGTGGGTGCCCATCGCTCCCAGCAGTGCCCAGACATATGAGGGGTGGGTGCCTATGACTCCCAGCAGTGCCCAGACATATGAGGGGTGGGTGCCCATCGCTCCCAGCAGTGCCCAGACATATGAGGGGTGGGTGCCTATCACTCCCAGCAGTGCCCAGACATATGAGGGGTGGGTGCACATCGCTCCCAGAAGTACCCAGACATATGAGGGGTGGGTTCCTATGACTCCCAGCAGTGCCCAGACATATGAGGGGTGGGTACCTATCACTCCCAGCAGTGCCCAGACATATGAGGGGTGGGTGCCCATCGCTCCCAGCAGTGGACAGAGACATGGGGGTGGGTGCAGAGGACTCCCAGCAGTGGACAGAGACATGGGGTGGGTGCAGAGGACTCCCAGCAGTGGACAGAGACATGGGGGTGGGTGCGGAGGACTCCCAGCAGTGGACAGAGACATGGGGGTGGGTGCAGAGGACTCCCAGCAGTGGACAGGGACATGTGAGGGGTGGGTGCCCATCACTCCCAGCAGTGGACAGAGACATGGGGGTGGGTGCAGAGGACTCCCAGCAGTGGACAGAGACATGGGGGTGGGTGCAGAGGAATACCACCAGTGGACAGGGACATGTGAGGGTGGGTGCCCATCACTCCCAGCAGTGGACAGAGACATGGGGGTGGGTGCAGAGGACTCCCAGCAGTGGACAGAGACATGGGGGTGGGTGCAGAGGACTCCCAGCAGTGGACAGAGACATGGGGGGGGTGTACATCATTATCAGATGACCACAGCTCCATGGGTGAATGTATGTATCCCCAACTTAGGACAATGATGATAGTGCCATAACAACACACCACTGACAGCAGTGCCCCACTCCCAGGAGGATGGATGTCTTTCCCCCACTGCTTGACACACCACATGGGGGTGTGAGGACAAATAACACATGCATACCCACCCCTGGCAGATGCAGCACAATACACACACTGAGATCATGCCACAACACTGTATAGTCATGTCACTGCCTAATAAACTAAGAGAGCCAAAGAGAACACACACTGTCACGCACATCCCAGGACTGATAGGAATGTTCAGGTGCTGGGCTAGCCACCAAGATGTTGTCTGTCATGGAAGGAATAGGGTGGAGTTCCCACAGATAACATGGCCACAATTGTGAGTCAGGTGTTCAAATACCCAGCAGAACAAGTACCATATGTGTACTAGGCTGGGATTACACACATGCATTGTGCGGAAAAGGGACAATTTATCCATGAAGGCATGGCAAAATACTCTATACACAAGTACAGTGAGTACCAAGGATGGCACAGACGATGCAGCCGGACAAATTGCTGAGCAGGCATGGCCAGAGTTGAAGGGATCCATCACCAACAAACGACATGTAGACACAGGGCAACACAACAATTGTGCAACTCTCTGCAGGGGAGATGTCAGGTGCTACAGAGGAAGGAACACTCCTTGGGACAATGTCTCCAAACACAAAGAGCATACACGACAAAGAATCTTTGCAGAGACCTTGTGATGGCACGCAGATACCAGGTTCCACCCCATGAGCAGCAGACTACAACATTTCCCTGAAACATAACACATGCCCACAACCCCAACTCCTGTAGCATCAGCATCAACATCAATACCTGAAATGCAAGACTTTTCAAATGAAAAAGAAAATGCTTTATTCAGCATGAAAATAATAATGTGTAAACAAGACTATTCACAAAGGCCAATGGCCAGTCCATATCATCAGTCCTTGGGGGGGTGACACATGGCCATGCATCTCCCCTAGCTTGCCTGCACATCACAAGACTGTGTCGTCGACTGGGGGGGGGGGGGGCATCATGTGGGGAAGGACCAGGCACCGCAGGGACAGGAGGGGGAAGGGTAGGTGTGGTGGGTTCAGGGACGGACGACTCCATCATAGGGGGTGGGGCAGCGCCAAAGGTGGAGGCGAGCTCGGCGCTGTACACTTCTGCCAGTTCTTCAAGCATCTCCCCTGCACCCGGAGAAACAACAGGCCCCAAGGAGGGGGGGGGTCGGAGGGATGGGTTGCAGCGCTACTGGGGGAGGTGGTGGACGGGCTGGGGGACTTAACTCCCCTACCCGTGGAGTGCCTTGACCGTTTGCGTCCAGGTGAACTAGTGGGGCTGAGGCCCAGCCCAGCAAAGTAGGCCTCCTTCTCCGAATCTGGGGCAGGGGAGGCAAGGGGAGTGACATCGGAGGGACTGGGGAGTGAGTCATGTGGACGAGGACTGTGGCTGCGTGCCTGCCTGTGTGCCCCAGACCCAGTGGGTGTGCCTGCTTCCCCCTGAGTGTGCGTGTCAGGAGGTGTGCGCTTGCCCTTACGTGGTGGTGTGCTGCTTCTGTCTTGTGGGGTGCGTGTGTGTGGATGTCTTGGTGTGCTTGGGACTGGCATGGGTGTGGGACTTGTGGATGGGGCAGGGGTAGGGGGGGACGCAGCACTGCAGGTGACTCGCTACTGCCGTCAGTGACGAGTCCAGGGACCTCAGCAACATCCGTTGGTCAGACATCGCTGACGAAATGCCCTCCATGTACGACACCATCTGGGTCAGCAGTCTGGTGTGGCCATGGAGGACAGTCAGGATCGATGTCTGCCCAACTTGCAACTGCCGCTGAATGTCCACAGACTCGGCAGTGAGGGCAGCAGGGGGGACAGGGGCAGGGGGTGCGGTGCCTGGCACGAAGGAGACACGGTGTGGCCTAGCACGGACAGAAGGGCGGTGATGGGAATGGAGGGGGCGGCGAGAGATGTACTGCTGCTTTCAGCTGTGGGAGCAGCCTCCGCCCCCTCTGGGCGCTCAGCCTCGGACCTGTCTGCCTCGTAGTCAGTGTTGGTACTGGGCAGGTCCTCCGCCTCACTCCCCTCGCCCTCCGTGCCACTAGATTCCACCGACTCCTCAGCAGTGGTGGTACCACTGCTCGATCCCTCCTCCTCGTCCGTGCCGGTGTCTCTCTAGGTGTCCTCCGATGATGCAGTGGGCAAGGTGAAGAGACAGGATAAAATCAGTCACCTGTATACATCTGACATATGAGTCCAAACAAAATAGGCAACAGTGCATATCAGGAAAGGCATCATGAGTAACATCTAGGATACTCCCCACATATGTAAGCCCTGCACTCCCCAGTTGGTTGACCCACCATGCCACTTGGAAACAAGGAAAATTAGGACACAACAGCAAATAACTTGAAATCACAAGATCATGAGAAGCTAGTGTCTGGGATCAGTTGAGCACAGCAAGACTATGAAGGCATGCCACCTCTTGTTCACTGTGAAACAAACAGTATTGTCGCACCCAAGGCCAAATACCACATGCCAATGCAGAAGGTGTCCCCACACTCAGAGACCTGTGAGTACTTTTGACACCCCAAAGAAATACATTGTGACTCCTGGAGAATCACAACCCTTTACACAATGGACATGTCTAGCATGTGTGAATGTGGCACTCTGTGAAAACAACACACATGTGTCGTATAGCAGAAGTCACACAAGGAGGTGCACACCAAACTACATGTACACAGTCATTGTCTGAGCTGCCAGACTCATTCAAATCAGCCACTGTTAGGCAGAAATGGCGTATCAGTAAGTACATATACATGGCACCACGGGGGTCTGGATGACTTGACACTCGTAAGTTGGTATCAGCAACAACCAAGGACTAACCCAAATGCTAGCACACTGTGGGAACATGTATATGTATGAACTCCAACCAAGTTTTGTTCACTTTAAAATGTGCCAGCGTGTCCCTGGAAAGTGTAAAGGTGGTGTCTTGTGCACTTCCTTGGGAGACATCTGTCATGCAGGCACATCATTGTCCTTCACAACCAAACAACAAGGTCAAGCATATGAAACATTGAGACATGTTGACAGGTGTAGTGAGTGCCAAGGGACATTTTCTCTGAGTAACAACTTGAATAATGTCATTTGTCAGATGGCTATCCGTCACCTGATCACACAGTTGGCTACACATATGACCTACTGACTGTCATCTGGAGTGGCACACATGTCCACACCCAGGACAATGCATAAGCTAATGGGCCTGCAATCGTTTAGCAAAAAAGCCTAGCTGTACTGTGGGTACCCCTCATGGCGAGCCAGAATGTACCCACAGATGTCAGCACACAAAGTCACAACTATGTAGCATCTGAACCACACACAGGTGCCAAAAATGTACAAGCAGGATACATGATTGTCAAAAACTGACACAGGCACTGAAGCACGAACATTAAGCACTGGCCAACATCACGGGGGCACTGCACGATGACTTTCTGTACTGCGAATCATCACACACAAGTCAGAACTGGCAATGAAACATCAGGGTTGCACATCTACGCCCCTCCCGCACACACCCACCCATAACTGAGTCAATGTGACTGATACCGATCAAGAAGTGAAACCTCTTATTCAGGGTTACAATAACTGTGCTTGAAAACTAGCTTCATTAACACGACATCACCTTGTAGGGCTGCCAAAACATATTGGTCACAAACAAACATCAACAGATTGTTGTGAATTGCCACACAGGCACTGCCTAGTGTGAGTATGCACAAGCAAACTGATGTATCCCTGTCCAGTGGGCAAATGTATCACACATGTGAAAACTACTACCTAAGCCAGGGAACAATGCCACAGAGGCAGAGCCATGATGAACCCACAGTGAATGTGCACAGTGTTGGATGACACACATGAGTAGGAGGGTAGGCTGTGTCAGGGGACTGTAGTGTGCACACTGCTCCATGGTCCTGGAATGAGCTGACTGTTACAGGAGCAACCGTCCCGGCACTATGCATATATCCCACTCATGCACATCATGTCTGAGGCCACATCATTGGTAATGCATGCAGCAAGTCTGTTCATTTGAACCCTCACACTCCTATGTTGGGACTCAGCATCAGTGCCAACAATTATTCACCCCCAAATGACTGAACAGGACAGGGCACAGGCAGACCACCCCCACACATGATGCTGAAAGCAGTGTGCACCTTGATAAACTGGCAGCCTAGATGACCATGTGCAATAGTGATAACACACAGACCAGGTAACACATGTCAAGGAGGGGAAGGGAGGAAGAACAGCACAGGTTGACTTTGGGGTACAGGATATGCACTGCACATATATAGCCTGGCAGTGTATCCAGGCGACTGAGCAGCTCCAAAAGCTGGCGACACACAACAAACACACATGTACCTACCCCCTTCCTGCTGCTGTAACTCCTGTATCCGCCTATCCAGGTCAGGGAAGACCACCGCCAGGACACGCCGCATCTGGTGGGTCAGGCGCCGGCGCCCGCCATGCTTGCGAGGAGGTGAGTCCTTCAGCATGACCCGGGCGATCCTCCGGGTCCAGCACCGGATGTCCTACCATCTCTTCCTCACTTGTGGCAGGCGCCGACTGCGACCCTCCGCCGATTGCACGGCCTTGACGGCGTCCTTCCAGATCTTCCCCTTGTGGTAGGGGGATACCTGTGTGGATGACAAAGTGGGACAACATCACTACACCTGCACCATGTCACAGAGACACACAATTGAACATCTTAGATTTGTGGAACAGGGCATAGGATACAGTTAAATATGGAGGTCATCTCCCTTCGCATGCCAACAATTAAGCACTATGTTTCCAGCTTTAGGCTTGCCACTTACAAATCATCGACATCATGCATATCAGTCTAATTAGTTTAACTGAAGCCAAAAAAACGTCAACATTAAATGCATTAAAGTTCTTGGTGTGTGGCTCCCCTGGCTAGTTTTGACGGCTCCCCATGGAGCCACTGCACACAGTTTGGGAACTACTGCTTTATTGTATCATTCAGTGGCAACGTTAAATTAAAAAAGAAAAGTACCCTGCTGTCAGGAGACACTCACCCAGACTGTAGGATATATGCATTTATCCCAACCTCACCAGTGTCCTTTGGCCTGCAGGCAGCAGTAGATATGGCATAAAGCAAACTGTGATACAGCCTGATCTGAACTTGCAATGCCATCAAACTAGAAACACCCTTTCTGTATAAAAACCAAAGCTAGCACACACCCATCGTGCTGTAAAGTGAACACCACTAGTTGTCTCTCAGTACAGCAATAAGAAGTTAACCACAAACAGTCTGTCGGGTGCACGTAGGTTATCTTCTCACGTGGCCTTTTTTCCTCTCACTTTGGTGCATTTAGTCTAAAAAAAGTCCTTGACTGGATTAGCTACTCACACCTGGCACTTTAAACCTCACTTGCACCACCATGTGCCCACCCACTACACATCAATCTACATTTTATGTTTTACTTTACCATGCATCCCTGATGAGCAGGTCGCCAGTGGTACCTATGTGCACACCTACCTGGGATCCCATCAACAGTAGATATGGTACACCTGCATGAAAAGGATAGTTTTGATTGTTGGTCTGTGTCCATGGATTTCTGAACGTTTGTGGATGTGTCCTTGTGTGTCTGTATGTTTACAAGACAGCAAAAATGCCCTTGAAAGCAGGCACCGTCACTGCGATCAAATGGTGAATGTGCGCACTACGACTATGTGTGCAACTGCTATATCTCTGTGGACGCCCTCAGGCACATCTAGGAGCTGCTTCGCGCCCTGGAGTTCTACTGGTGTGAAGTAAACTTTCACAAGGGCCCTCAAGGGTGTAAAATTGCACTGTAAACAGCGAGGAGCATTCCTTCTTAAATTACTCATCGTCTGGAGCCACGCGGGTGCAAAGTCTAGAGTACGCCTGGAGCCAGCGAGCTGCCCTGCAACTCCTTGGTAACTACAAAGACTTTTACTAACTGTCAACCAATATAGCACGTGAGTCAGAAGTTGGGTGTCTATCAAGGCCCCAGTGTTGGAAGGGTGGCCACCCCAAGTTGACGACTAAAGTACGTATGCATACCTGTGGCTATTAAAAAGTGCTTAAACGTGTACCCACCGTCCGTTAAGAAGGTTTGGGGTCTGAGCAAATATAGTTTGGGGTAGACGGATGCAGGACAGTGCACCAAGCACCGAGCCTTGCTGAGCCGAGGAAGAGAGAGGTGTGAGGAGAGAGGAGCCGACTCAAGGGGGGGTGGAGCAGAGCGGGTCCGGCAACGCCATGGTGTGTAAGGACGGCGCGGCTTCCGAGCTCAGTCCAGAGCCCCTGAGAGACCTAGTGCACGAGTGCATCAATTGGAAAAAAAGAATATTTAAAGGTAGAGCGCAAGAACCCACACTTAAAAAAAGGCAATATGGGGAACCATACATAAAGAAAGATGCACAGCCGTAAGGCCTTTCGTGCTGGTTAAAAGAAAACTAACGAGAAATGAAAACAGAAAACGATGAAGGGCAATCACATGCTGTAGAATGTGATGGGCAAATAAAACATTCTCTGAGTGAAATTGCCAGGGACGGAATGAAGCAGCAAAGGAGAGGCATTTACACAAATGCACCAATAACAAGCCAGCATTTCTGAATGCCACAGATAGTAACCAATGGCAATCGGTGGGTTTACCAAACCCCACAGAAGAGATATAACAGGTCGAATGAAGCTTGACCTAAAAATGAAGAAAAAATGAGCAAATAATTTGACACCAGTATGACAAAAATCCAAGTTATTAATTTGTACAGTTTTTAGTGAAAAATAGATCAAAGTGCCAAATGTGTACATCTAGTCATGGGACAAACTCGATAGTTATGGCCAACCATGATGAAGAGCGGTTTGGATACACAAGATGGGTTGGAGCGGGACCTGGCTTACCTTCAGACTTGAAAGAAATTTGAAGAAAAATGCCTGAGAAGGTAAGCTTCAGCAGGGCAAGACAACCAGTGGTGTCCAATGAGGAGGTGTCTTCATTGGGGACCCGCTGGATGAAGCCGTGATGACGATTTCTACATTTGGATTTAGGGCTCAATTTGAATGTTGGTGGAGTGAACTCCGTAGCAACAGCAACAGAGTTCCCTCCCCACTAACACAGTGGTCTGAGTGCCAGATTTAAATATGGGCGGACCATAGGTTTGGCTACGACAGTGACTACTTCTCGATGGAGTAAGGACTGTCAGAGAATTTGCTATCTGTCCCTCTACCCATTTAGGATGGGCGGACATATAGTTATTTTTACTGTCTATAAATAAAGTGAAAAACTAAAAATTCCCCCTCGCATTGGGAGATGACACCCTTGGCTACATGGAGGCATTATATTTTTGATGTAAAAATGTTTTGAAAACAGTTGATTGAACAAACTGCAAAAAGCATTGACAGGAACCAGTTTGGCAGTAATTTCTAAATCTGGGGGCCAGCATCTCCATCCGGGTGACAAGAGTAATTTACTCCATCAACCTGGCAGAGAAACGGTCCTCCCACCAGTATATGAATGTGGTCCTCAGCCTCTTGTAAGGAAGTCAAAATCTCCAGTGAGACAAAGCTGCAGGCTGTAGTCAATGAGGGGCTCAGAACACCTGACAACCTTTTGAAGAGGAGCAGCTCAACAGTATTTGCTGCTGCTGAGAAGAATGTAGCGGGAACTATTGCGCAGCCGGGCCTACCGGCGATGCACCTTGGGGGGATAGGCAAGAAGGTAGTTCCCATTCTCCTGTTTGTTCTCAGAGAACTTTTTGCCTCAAAAGTATTTAAGTCCCAAGTTTTAGTTTTTTCTGGTTTGGCACCATAAGTACCACTTCCATGCAGAAGGAGTGTGGGGGTACCACTTGGACGGCAGGACTCACTTCAGGCAGGGTCTAAGTGTGGGTTCAAGGTTCTTGTAGCTTTTTATGTCCCTGTAGCTCAGAACAGAAGGCCAGCTCTTGGAGTTACTGTGGGATCAAGCATCAAGGCAGGCCTCAAGCAGCAGGGCAGTCCTCTGAAGTATAAAGCAGCCCTTCTGGGGGTCATCTGCAGGTCCAGAGGTGAGCTGCAGAGTGGGTTTGAGGTTCCTATTTTCACACCAGTTTCCAGCTTTGAAGTGTGTAGTGTTGGCAGGAATGGCTTCACACAGGAAATACAGGTAACAAAGGTTTATTCAAATTATTCATAAACAGAGGTGCCTGTTAGGAGGACGCAGCCTCCGCAGCAGTGATCCACTCTCTCTCTCAGACCAACTGCCGACCACCACCCATGAACCAACCCTCAACATTCTAAGTTCCTTTCTGCCATTCAGTTTAAGGTATTTATTGTCTGAATCTCAAAGGGATCAGTTTGGGGCAGCAACTTCTACGCACCACATGCCCTGGAACAGACTTGGCGACTTTGAGTTCCTGGGGTATGGCGTAAGAGGAACTTCCCTCTCTCCGATCCTCCTGAGTGGTACCTTGGGGAGTTTTAACCACCTTTGCAACGTTCCACCAATTTTTCCCAGAAACTCTAATCGCACTCCCACACACTTTATGAACCACAAAAGGACCACTATATTTCTTCTCAAATTTTTTAACGAAAGAACCTTTCTTGATAAACACCTTTTCTCCCACTTGAATATGGCATGCTTTGACTCTATTTATGCTGTCTAAACCTTTTTTGATTGGACTGAGCTTTACTCACATTCAATCTTGCTCTCTCGTTCCAAAGACTCAAATCAACACCAAATTTAACCCATTAGACATCCAGGCCGTGCACAACTTAGTGGCAGGCTTCCTTCCTCTCAACATTTCAAATGGGGATATCTGGGTGGTGGAGTCAGGTGAGGTACGGTAGAACCATAACATGGATCTGACAGCATAAATAACGCAGCTATTGTCAATTGCCCACTGAAAACAACACACCAAAACACGCTTCATGCACCCAACTTGACCATTAGGCTGGGGATGATAAAGAGTTACAACAAACAAATGATGGACGGAATGCTGACAATGCAGACATTCTCCCCCAGTCAAGAGATCTGGGTTAAATCCATCGTTCTTTTGCCCACTACGCCACCCCAGTTTAGACATGGCCATATGCAAATCAGTCTTGACCCTGTGCCTCATGGGAACAGTCCAGCCCGAACTGCCAAGACATGTCTTCCCTGGACCGGAATCAAGCATCCTAGGACCGGTTTCTGGCTATCAGCCGTCATCAGCCAGGATAGCTTGACTCCAGTGGCGTAGTGAGCACGGGTCCCACATCTGGGAATACCCATCCCACTTAGGGCGAAAAGCGTTACAACAAACAAATGATGGACGGAATGCTGACAATGCAGACATTCTCCCCCAGTCAAGAGATCTGGGTTAAATCCATCGTTCTTTTGCCCACTACGCCACCCCAGTTTAGACATGGCCATATGCAAATCAGTCTTGACCCTGTGCCTCATGGGAACAGTCCAGCCCGAACTGCCAAGCCATGTCTTCCCTGGACCGGAATCAAGCATCCTAGGACCGGTTTCTGGCTATCAGCCGTCATCAGCCAGGATAGCTTGACTCCAGTGGCGTAGTGAGCACGGGTCCCACGTCTGGGAATACCCATCCCACTTAGGGCGAAAAGCGTTACAACAAACAAATGATGGACGGAATGCTGACAATGCAGACATTCTCCCCCAGTCAAGAGATCTGGGTTAAATCCATCGTTCTTTTGCCCACTACGCCACCCCAGTTTAGACATGGCCATATGCAAATCAGTCTTGACCCTGTGCCTCATGGGAACAGTCCAGCCCGAACTGCCAAGCCATGTCTTCCCTGGACCGGAATCAAGCATTCTAGGACCGGTTTCTGGCTATCAGCCGTCATCAGCCAGGATAGCTTGACTCCAGTGGCGTAGTGAGCATGGGTCCCACGTCTGGGAATACCCATCCCACTTAGGGCGAAAAGCGTTACAACAAACAAATGATGGACGGAATGCTGACAATGCAGACATTCTCCCCCAGTCAAGAGATCTGGGTTAAATCCATCGTTCTTTTGCCCACTACGCCACCCCAGTTTAGACATGGCCATATGCAAATCAGTCTTGACCCTGTGCCTCATGGGAACAGTCCAGCCCGAACTGCCAAGCCATGTCTTCCCTGGACCGGAATCAAGCATCCTAGGACCGGTTTCTGGCTATCAGCCGTCATCAGCCAGGATAGCTTGACTCCAGTGGCGTAGTGAGCACGGGTCCCACGTCTGGGAATACCCATCCCACTTAGGGCGAAAAGCGTTACAACAAACAAATGATGGACGGAATGCTGACAATGCAGACATTCTCCCCCAGTCAAGAGATCTGGGTTAAATCCATCGTTCTTTTGCCCACTACGCCACCCCAGTTTAGACATGGCCATATGCAAATCAGTCTTGACCCTGTGCCTCATGGGAACAGTCCAGCCCGAACTGCCAAGCCATGTCTTCCCTGGACCGGAATCAAGCATCCTAGGACCGGTTTCTGGCTATCAGCCGTCATCAGCCAGGATAGCTTGACTCCAGTGGCGTAGTGAGCACGGGTCCCACGTCTGGGAATACCCATCCCACTTAGGGCGAAAAGCGTTACAACAAACAAATGATGGACGGAATGCTGACAATGCAGACATTCTCCCCCAGTCAAGAGATCTGGGTTAAATCCATCGTTCTTTTGCCCACTACGCCACCCCAGTTTAGACATGGCCATATGCAAATCAGTCTTGACCCTGTGCCTCATGGGAACAGTCCAGCCCGAACTGCCAAGCCATGTCTTCCCTGGACCGGAATCAAGCATCCTAGGACCGGTTTCTGGCTATCAGCCGTCATCAGCCAGGATAGCTTGACTCCAGTGGCGTAGTGAGCACGGGTCCCACGTCTGGGAATACCCATCCCACTTAGGGCGAAAAGCGTTACAACAAACAAATGATGGACGGAATGCTGACAATGCAGACATTCTCCCCCAGTCAAGAGATCTGGGTTAAATCCATCGTTCTTTTGCCCACTACGCCACCCCAGTTTAGACATGGCCATATGCAAATCAGTCTTGACCCTGTGCCTCATGGGAACAGTCCAGCCCGAACTGCCAAGCCATGTCTTCCCTGGACCGGAATCAAGCATCCTAGGACCGGTTTCTGGCTATCAGCCGTCATCAGCCAGGATAGCTTGACTCCAGTGGCGTAGTGAGCACGGGTCCCACGTCTGGGAATACCCATCCCACTTAGGGCGAAAAGCGTTACAACAAACAAATGATGGACGGAATGCTGACAATGCAGACATTCTCCCCCAGTCAAGAGATCTGGGTTAAATCCATCGTTCTTTTGCCCACTACGCCACCCCAGTTTAGACATGGCCATATGCAAATCAGTCTTGACCCTGTGCCTCATGGGAACAGTCCAGCCCGAACTGCCAAGCCATGTCTTCCCTGGACCGGAATCAAGCATCCTAGGACCGGTTTCTGGCTATCAGCCGTCATCAGCCAGGATAGCTTGACTCCAGTGGCGTAGTGAGCACGGGTCCCACGTCTGGGAATACCCATCCCACTTAGGGCGAAAAGCGTTACAACAAACAAATGATGGACGGAATGCTGACAATGCAGACATTCTCCCCCAGTCAAGAGATCTGGGTTAAATCCATCGTTCTTTTGCCCACTACGCCACCCCAGTTTAGACATGGCCATATGCAAATCAGTCTTGACCCTGTGCCTCATGGGAACAGTCCAGCCCGAACTGCCAAGCCATGTCTTCCCTGGACCGGAATCAAGCATCCTAGGACCGGTTTCTGGCTATCAGCCGTCATCAGCCAGGATAGCTTGACTCCAGTGGCGTAGTGAGCACGGGTCCCACGTCTGGGAATACCCATCCCACTTAGGGCGAAAAGCGTTACAACAAACAAATGATGGACGGAATGCTGACAATGCAGACATTCTCCCCCAGTCAAGAGATCTGGGTTAAATCCATCGTTCTTTTGCCCAC
The DNA here is from genome assembly GCF_964204655.1 of Triturus cristatus. Classification (NCBI taxonomy): domain Eukaryota; kingdom Metazoa; phylum Chordata; class Amphibia; order Caudata; family Salamandridae; genus Triturus; species Triturus cristatus. The sequence continues at coordinate 1,013,252,178 of NC_140584.1, read as the reverse complement.
TACGCCACCCCAGTTTAGACATGGCCATATGCAAATCAGTCTTGACCCTGTGCCTCATGGGAACAGTCCAGCCCGAACTGCCAAGCCATGTCTTCCCTGGACCGGAATCAAGCATCCTAGGACCGGTTTCTGGCTATCAGCCGTCATCAGCCAGGATAGCTTGACTCCAGTGGCGTAGTGAGCACGGGTCCCACGTCTGGGAATACCCATCCCACTTAGGGCGAAAAGCGTTACAACAAACAAATGATGGACAGAATGCTGACAATGCAGACATTCTCCCCCAGTCAAGAGATCTGGGTTAAATCCATCGTTCTTTTGCCCACTACGCCACCCCAGTTTAGACATGGCCATATGCAAATCAGTCTTGACCCTGTGCCTCATGGGAACAGTCCAGCCCGAACTGCCAAGCCATGTCTTCCCTGGACCGGAATCAAGCATCCTAGGACCGGTTTCTGGCTATCAGCCGTCATCAGCCAGGATAGCTTGACTCCAGTGGCGTAGTGAGCACGGGTCCCACGTCTGGGAATACCCATCCCACTTAGGGCGAAAAGCGTTACAACAAACAAATGATGGACGGAATGCTGACAATGCAGACATTCTCCCCCAGTCAAGAGATCTGGGTTAAATCCATCGTTCTTTTGCCCACTACGCCACCCCAGTTTAGACATGGCCATATGCAAATCAGTCTTGACCCTGTGCCTCATGGGAACAGTCCAGCCCGAACTGCCAAGCCATGTCTTCCCTGGACCGGAATCAAGCATCCTAGGACCGGTTTCTGGCTATCAGCCGTCATCAGCCAGGATAGCTTGACTCCAGTGGCGTAGTGAGCACGGGTCCCACGTCTGGGAATACCCATCCCACTTAGGGCGAAAAGCGTTACAACAAACAAATGATGGACGGAATGCTGACAATGCAGACATTCTCCCCCCGTCAAGAGATCTGGGTTAAATCCATCGTTCTTTTGCCCACTACGCCACCCCAGTTTAGACATGGCCATATGCAAATCAGTCTTGACCCTGTGCCTCATGGGAACAGTCCAGCCCGAACTGCCAAGCCATGTCTTCCCTGGACCGGAATCAAGCATCCTAGGACCGGTTTCTGGCTATCAGCCGTCATCAGCCAGGATAGCTTGACTCCAGTGGCGTAGTGAGCACGGGTCCCACGTCTGGGAATACCCATCCCACTTAGGGCGAAAAGCGTTACAACAAACAAATGATGGACGGAATGCTGACAATGCAGACATTCTCCCCCAGTCAAGAGATCTGGGTTAAATCCATCGTTCTTTTGCCCACTACGCCACCCCAGTTTAGACATGGCCATATGCAAATCAGTCTTGACCCTGTGCCTCATGGGAACAGTCCAGCCCGAACTGCCAAGCCATGTCTTCCCTGGACCGGAATCAAGCATCCTAGGACCGGTTTCTGGCTATCAGCCGTCATCAGCCAGGATAGCTTGACTCCAGTGGCGTAGTGAGCACGGGTCCCACGTCTGGGAATACCCATCCCACTTAGGGCGAAAAGCGTTACAACAAACAAATGATGGACGGAATGCTGACAATGCAGACATTCTCCCCCAGTCAAGAGATCTGGGTTAAATCCATCGTTCTTTTGCCCACTACGCCACCCCAGTTTAGACATGGCCATATGCAAATCAGTCTTGACCCTGTGCCTCATGGGAACAGTCCAGCCCGAACTGCCAAGCCATGTCTTCCCTGGACCGGAATCAAGCATCCTAGGACCGGTTTCTGGCTATCAGCCGTCATCAGCCAGGATAGCTTGACTCCAGTGGCGTAGTGAGCACGGGTCCCACGTCTGGGAATACCCATCCCACTTAGGGCGAAAAGCGTTACAACAAACAAATGGTGGACGGAATGCTGACAATGCAGACATTCTCCCCCAGTCAAGAGATCTGGGTTAAATCCATCGTTCTTTTGCCCACTACGCCACCCCAGTTTAGACATGGCCATATGCAAATCAGTCTTGACCCTGTGCCTCATGGGAACAGTCCAGCCCGAACTGCCAAGCCATGTCTTCCCTGGACCGGAATCAAGCATCCTAGGACCGGTTTCTGGCTATCAGCCGTCATCAGCCAGGATAGCTTGACTCCAGTGGCGTAGTGAGCACGGGTCCCACGTCTGGGAATACCCATCCCACTTAGGGCGAAAAGCGTTACAACAAACAAATGATGGACGGAATGCTGACAATGCAGACATTCTCCCCCAGTCAAGAGATCTGGGTTAAATCCATCGTTCTTTTGCCCACTACGCCACCCCAGTTTAGACATGGCCATATGCAAATCAGTCTTGACCCTGTGCCTCATGGGAACAGTCCAGCCCGAACTGCCAAGCCATGTCTTCCCTGGACCGGAATCAAGCATCCTAGGACCGGTTTCTGGCTATCAGCCGTCATCAGCCAGGATAGCTTGACTCCAGTGGCGTAGTGAGCACGGGTCCCACGTCTGGGAATACCCATCCCACTTAGGGCAAAAAGCGTTACAACAAACAAATGATGGACGGAATGCTGACAATGCAGACATTCTCCACCAGTCAAGAGATCTGGGTTAAATCCATCGTTCTTTTGCCCACTACGCCACCCCAGTTTAGACATGGCCATATGCAAATCAGTCTTGACCCTGTGCCTCATGGGAACAGTCCAGCCCGAACTGCCAAGCCATGTCTTCCCTGGACCGGAATCAAGCATCCTAGGACCGGTTTCTGGCTATCAGCCGTCATCAGCCAGGATAGCTTGACTCCAGTGGCGTAGTGAGCACGGGTCCCACGTCTGGGAATACCCATCCCACTTAGGGCGAAAAGCGTTACAACAAACAAATGATGGACGGAATGCTGACAATGCAGACATTCTCCCCCAGTCAAGAGATCTGGGTTAAATCCATCGTTCTTTTGCCCACTACGCCACCCCAGTTTAGACATGGCCATATGCAAATCAGTCTTGACCCTGTGCCTCATGGGAACAGTCCAGCCCGAACTGCCAAGCCATGTCTTCCCTGGACCGGAATCAAGCATCCTAGGACCGGTTTCTGGCTATCAGCCGTCATCAGCCAGGATAGCTTGACTCCAGTGGCGTAGTGAGCACGGGTCCCACGTCTGGGAATACCCATCCCACTTAGGGCGAAAAGCGTTACAACAAACAAATGATGGACGGAATGCTGACAATGCAGACATTCTCCCCCAGTCAAGAGATCTGGGTTAAATCCATCGTTCTTTTGCCCACTACGCCACCCCAGTTTAGACATGGCCATATGCAAATCAGTCTTGACCCTGTGCCTCATGGGAACAGTCGAGCCCGAACTGCCAAGCCATGTCTTCCCTGGACCGGAATCAAGCATCCTAGGACCGGTTTCTGGCTATCAGCCGTCATCAGCCAGGATAGCTTGACTCCAGTGGCGTAGTGAGCACGGGTCCCACGTCTGGGAATACCCATCCCACTTAGGGCGAAAAGCGTTACAACAAACAAATGATGGACGGAATGCTGACAATGCAGACATTCTCCCCCAGTCAAGAGATCTGGGTTAAATCCATCGTTCTTTTGCCCACTACGCCACCCCAGTTTAGACATGGCCATATGCAAATCAGTCTTGACCCTGTGCCTCATGGGAACAGTCCAGCCCGAACTGCCAAGCCATGTCTTCCCTGGACCGGAATCAAGCATCCTAGGACCGGTTTCTGGCTATCAGCCGTCATCAGCCAGGATAGCTTGACTCCAGTGGCGTAGTGAGCATGATAAAGAGCCGTCTTCAAATGATTAACACCCCTGCAAAAAGGAATTTCCCAACTTCATCATTAGCAAACTGGACACCATTGTCCGAAATCACGAAACCAGGATATCGCTCCCTGAGAAAGAAATCTCTCAGAAACCCAATAACAGCACAGGTGGTAGGTTCAGACACAAATTTGACTTCAGGCCACTTGGAGTACAAATCCACCACAACTAAAGCAAAGCGATAATGCTTAGGGCAACTATTGAAAGGACCAACTAAATCAATGCCATTTTTCTCCCAAGCTCTTGCAGGATACTCAATGGCTTGAAGAGGAGGTTTCCTGGTACACAATCCCTTCTCTGAGGATAAGCACAACACACACCCAGAAGCAACAGAATCAACCTCTTGATCCAAGGGGGGCCACCACAACGTTTGCCTAAGTCTTTTCTTAGTGAAGTTACAACCCAAATGTCCTTCATGAGTCTGGGGATCAAACCTGCAGGTGGAACTCATTTATCCCGCCTAAGGAGTATTCCATCATGAACAGAAAGCTCTTCAGATACCTTCCAAAAGGGTTGACACGCCAAAAAGCAAGGTTTTCTCACTTGGCCACTCAGTAACAACATACTGCAACACAACCTTCAAAACTTCATCCAAGCCTATCTCATCTCTCCATTCTCGCTCACTAATGGCACATGACTCATGGAGATCAAGAGAAGCAATGAAACAACTTCCATCTGCAGTATCATCATCCTCATCTTTGAGTCCTTGAATGGCAAAACGAGACACAAAATCTGCTCAAACATTGTTCCCACCTTTGATGTGTTCGATGTCAAAATGAAATTGTAATAATTTGGATGACAACCTAGAAATCCTGGATGTCTGTTCTTTAACCTTTTCCCTTGACAGTAAACTTTGTCCCCCACACATGCAGTTTGAATTTCTGTATTGCCCAACAACAAGCTAAAGGTTCCTTTTTTATAATAATAAACGTCTGTGTCTCGCAATACCTTGGATGCATAACTGATGGTATATTCATTCACCCCCATCGCTCTGAGTTAAAATAGCACCCAAACCATAATTGGACGCATCCACAGTGATACAACAGTGCATGCTCGGATCAAAAGGTTTCAACATTTTTGAACTCGACAATTGTTTCTTTAACCATTCAAAAGAGCGTTGGCAAACACTGTCCCAGACAAACATGGAATCCTTCTTTAGAAGTTTGGTTAATGGTAATATGTGAGCAGCGTAATCAGGAATAAACCTAGAATAGAACTCACACATCCCCATGAAAGATTTAAGAGCTGTCTTATCTTTGGGAGTTTTTACTTCCATGATGGCACTAACCAGACCAGGTCTGAGTTCGATGACATCACCTGATACGACATGGCCCAAATACTTGATCCTTTCTTTACGAAAATCACATTTTGATGCTTTGAGAACCACCCCATTATCTAGGAGAACAAAAAGGACACGATTAAGAACAACATCATGTTCTTCTTTAGTTTTAGCAAATAAGAGCACATCGTCCTGGAATGCAACCACACCTTCAATACGTTTGAGAAGATGAAACATGATTCTTTGAAAAACTGATGCCGCCGAGGCAAGCCCAAACGGCATCCTGCGATTTTGAGAAAGTACCAACTGGTGAAACAAATGCTGTCTAATGTCAGGACTCAGGCTCTAAAACAACCTGATGGTAAGCTGAAGCAAGATCAAGTTTACTGACCCATTTCGCACCTGACACAGAAACCAAAAAATCGGTTATCTTTGGAGGAGGATGGGAGTCAACCCATATTGCCTTATTCAAATTGCATAGATCAACACAAATTCGAAGTCCCTATTCTTCTTTACAAGCCACCACCATAGGTGACAACCATAAGGATGATTCAATGGGCTCGATGACACCCATATCGCGAAGCGGGTACATTTCTACGTTTGTGCTTGAAAGGAATAAACCCATCCTTAACCTTAATCTTATGTTGGAAATCCTTTATAGTTCCCAATTTTTCAGAAAACACTCTTGGGAAAGACATGCAGATTTTCTCTACAGAAAGGTCAGATATAGAATTTGCTCGTGACACTTCTATCACAGAGAATTGGTCAGAAGTACCCAGTCTCAAAATCATTTTGAACAACCACTGGTGAAACTAACCCAAAATACATAGCCCTTTGATAGCAACATAAACTTTGCCAAAAATCTTCCTCCCCCTGAAAACAAGAACATCTTCAAAAAACCCTGAAAGCTCAGTGCGACGTCCCTCGTAGGACACCGGAGCTCGATCTGGCGGTTCATGTTGTCTTCCAGGCCATAAATCATCAAACAACTCTTTAGTGATCATTGTTATTCTTACTCTAGAATCAACCAATAGTTTAACGACTAAATCCCCAATGGAGATGTTTACATAAAGATCAACACAGTTGGAAGGATCGCCTGTTTCTAAATTGTTGTCGGTGACAACCATTATCATGTGCTGTAGATCCTCTTGTAACTTGTCTAACTGGTCCTCTACTATATCTTCTCCCAGGTTGGCCACAGGGCTGTTTTTACTGACTTGTTTTCCATGACTCTGGCAAACCATGGCGAAATGACCTACTTTGTTGCAAATTCTGCAAGTAACATTACGTGCTGGGCAAGGTCTGCCAGATTTAAGGTGAGGTAAGTTTCCGCACCTAAAACAAATGAAGAAACATCTAGAATTTTCCCCCACAGGCAAATCTGAGATTTCCTTCCTCACGGCCAAGACTCCCAGAGGTCTGGAGTGACAAAAGGCTTGTGTGGAGTTGTTATATGTTGAATTAGGTATGACACATTCTCTCTTTAGTTCTCTGCTACCTGCTGCTTAGCCAGAGTTAGAATGATTATGTATGCTTGAGAGATTAGTTGGAGAGAGCAGGCTGAGCAACAGGAGACTGCTCCTGGTGGGGCATTGATGTTTCTTCTGCATTACATGTGTTACCTGTAACAGAGACTATTATCATCTCCTAATAAATCTAATCATAAAATCAACATCACCTGCCTTCAGAGGATCATTCTTTGAATGTAACAATGGTAACAAGTGGAAACTAACCAACGCATGAACAAGTTTGAAGAGGAAGATCAAGTTTACCTGAAACAAGTGAAAGGGTATGGGATGGAAAGATACAGTCTACAAGAAACTAAGAAAAAGGAGATTAAGATAAAAAGAATTCTACTAGAAAAATAAGAAAGAGATTGATGTTTGCAAGAAAGAAAAAAACCCTTAAGCCTCACCAATGTCATCTCCAGCTGACAGCCTGTGGTCTACTTAATTGTGAGGGGTGTTTTTGGCCTTTCAATTGTATGCAGTCGCCTTAGCATGGCAGGTCGGAATATTTAAAGTGGTTCGTGCGTGGGCGGTGATGGTTCTTGCAGGCACATCAGAGCGCGACCTTGGTGCTTGTCGTGTCCCCACCAAAGACGAAGGACACAGGTAAGGGTATCTCTCTTCTTTATTTAGTTTCTAAGCAGTGCTGCTTATGCCCACGTCTGCCCATGCTCCCTCGTCCCCTCTACTGTCCCCTCCTCACACCCTTGACCGGATGTGGTGTTCAGTTACCCTCAAGTCCAATTTGTCCACTGCAGGGTCCTAGTGCCCTGTCCCAGGTCACTACATCTCCCCCTTGTGTCACAAAGAATGATGAGAAAGTGACAATACACAGATGTGTAGGTAGGTGATAGATGCAGGTCTGTCATGGCATAGTTCAGTATGCTCCCCATCACTACATTTCTTCTATTAGTCTCTTTGGGCGCCGGCATGTTCTTCGCAGGCTGGCCTCCGTCCGTTGCTCTTCCTCCAGTCCCTCTCCATTTCTTGCTTCCTCCTTGTCGTGCTCCTGTTTTCCTTGTTCTGCTGTCTCCATGTCATCTTCCTGTAATCCTTTTAAGTGGGAGCTATTTCTTGTTATCCTCTGATGCTCTGACTCTGCTGTGATCATTGGGCCCTTCACTCTTGTTACTGTTAGCGGGTCTTTGGAGAACATGCTGTCTGATTTTCTTTGTTGCCGTGGACGCACAACTACCGTGTCTCCTTCCTTTATGTTCGACGGGATGGCGTGTCGCTTTGCGTCGGCATATCTTTTAATTTTTCCTTTCGCCTCTCTATCCCTATCTGCAATGCTGCTGTGATCGGGTGGCACTGTTGCTTCTAACTGTGGTAGCCTCGTCTGACCCGTTCTTCCCAGTACTAGCTCTGCTGGGCACCTTCCTGTGGAGTTGTGGGGTGTGTTTCTGTAATCACGTAGTACTTGGCACAGCGCTTGACTAAGTGATATCTGTGCTAGCTTTGCCCTTTGAACTGCCTTTTTGATGTTCCCCATGAACCTCTCCACCATTCCATTCGCTTGAGGCCATAGCGGTGTTATTTTCCTGTGGTTTACCCCTGGATAGACCATAAATCGGTGGAACTCTTCTCCTGAGAATGGAGGGCCATTGTCTGTTTTTAGTGTTTCTGGTGAGCCCCATGCTGCAAAGATGTCATGTAATATCGGTAGTGTTGCTGTGGCTGATGTTGATGAGACCTGGCGTACTATCGGGAACCGTGAGTATTCGTCGATGACCACAGGCAGGTAGTTGCCTGTGTCTAGGGGCCCAAAGAAATCAGCTGCTAATGTTGTCCATTCCGCTCTTGGAAGATCTGACATTTGTAGTGGCTCATGCTTAGCCGATGGTCCTATCACTTGACAGAGGTGGCATGTCGCTATAGTCTCTTCTACAATGCGATCCAGGCTGGGGAACCATTCTTTCTCTCTTAGTAGTTTCTTGGTGGCTACCACGCCTCGGTGTGACTCATGAGCCAGATTGACCAGTTGCCTCCGGAGTGAGTTTGGTATCACGATTCTTGTCCCTCTCATCATGATCCCTGTGTCTATTTCGGACAGTTCCCCATGGATCTTCTTGAGAGCCAGCACTTCTTCTTTGCATACTCCTGTTCCCCAGGTGCAGTTGTTGTTGACGTTCTTCCATCTCTGCTTTCTTGTTATGTCCATTGCTGTTTGCAGCGTGGCATCACCCTTGCTCTCCTTTGCTAGCTCTAGTAGTGTTATCGGCGCTGGGGTGTTTTGTTTCAGTATGAAGTTGAGGTATTCTTCCGCCATTGATGTCGCCTCGTGGACCTGTGGCAAGGGGTGTCTCGACATGTAGTCTGCCGGATTGTGTTCTTTCTCTGGCTTGTGCACAATCTTGAAATCATAGTCCATCAGTCTTATGCCCCAGCGTTCAATCCGGGGTGGCATTTTCGCTGATGGGCTGCCGTAGATCGTCACTAGCGCCTGATGATCAGTTATTATTGTAAATGATATTCCATAAATAAACGAGTGGTAGTGTTCACATGCCCATACCACTGCTAAGCTCTCCTTCTCTGGTTGCAAGTATGCTTTTTCAACGTCCGTTAAGCTTTTGCTTGCATACGCAACAATTTTCCTCTGTGAGTCTCTCCCTGGCAAGTGCTGCACTAGAATTGCTCCTAGTTCTACTGGGCTTGCATCGACCGTCAGTTCAGTGCATAGCAGCGGGTCGAAGTAGGCCAGGTGTTCCACCGTCATCACTGCTTTTCTTATTTCTTCGAATGCCTTGTGACATTCCTGGGACCAGATGAACTTCTGCCCTTGTTTGGTCAGTTCTCTTAGTGGTGTGCTCACTGTGGCGAAATCCTGTATGTACCACGCACAGTAGCTAGCGAGGCCCAGGAATGATCTTACTTCCACAACATGTGTCGGAGGAGTTGCGTTCTTCAGTGTTTCAACCTTGCTGGTATCTGGCCTCATCCCTTGTTTGGAGAAAATTTGCCCGAAGAACACTAGTTCCCCTCTCCCCAGCTCGCATTTCTCTCCATTTATTGTAAGGCCTGCTTGCTCCAGTTGTGTGCACACTTGGCGCAATTGTGCGTCATGCTCTTTGTCTGTTTTACCAAATACCAAAATGTCATCACTGTAGTTGAGGCTGTTCCGCACTGGCCTTATCACTTGCCGTATTGTTTCCTGGAAAATCTCCGCTGCCGATGAGATTCCGAAGCTTAGCCGCTTATATCTGAGCAGGCCCAGATGCGTGGAGAATGTTGTGATGTACCTGGACTGGTGATCTAGTTCTAGCTGATGGTATCCTTTGCACAAGTCCAGCTTCGAGAACCGGCACGCTCCAGTGAGGCAGCTTATCATGTCATTTAGGTGTGGCCCCGGGTGACGTTGCCTTGCGATTGCTGTATTTGGTTTCCTCATGTCCACGTAGATGCGGATCTTTGAGGTATTTTTCTTGGGAACTGCCACGATCGGAGACACCCACGGCGTTGGTCCTTCAGCTGGTTCAATAATGTCTTGCGCCAGTAAGCTTGTTATTTCATCTTCGACTTGTGGTTGGAGATGTATTGGTACTCGCCTATGATGCTGAGCTACCGGCTTGATCGCTTCATTGACGTGCAATGTTATTTGTTTCCCTTTCAGCTTACCAAGACCTTTTAGTATGGCAGGGTATTCTTGTAGGATGTTTTTCGTTTCCGACATGTGGTATGTCATTGCTAGTAGCCCCATCACCTGTGCCGTCACATTGCTGAGCAGGCATGGTGCTGGGATGTCTCCTTTGAGCACTTGTATTTCCTCTTGGTAAAATCTGTCTTTGTACGTCGAAATCTCCGTGAATTTTCCCATGTTTTCTACTGGCCTTTTGGAACCCCAAGTGAACACATCCACTGTTGACGGTGATAGTTGTGGTTTCACTCTCATTTTCTGGTATTCTGACATGCACATGATGTTGCATGTTGCTCCACTGTCAAGTACAAACTTAGCTTGGTGGCTCCCTACACCAATGTCCACCGTGGCTGTCTTCTTTATTTGATGTTTTTCCACAAGATGAATGTGTTCTGTCTCTTTTCCTTCTCTTGGTGCATCTGACATGAGATATAGTCTTGCTTCCGACACAGGAGCTGCCGTTTCTTCTGCTTCGACGGAGGAGCTGCGATTTGCTGTTTCCATGTGTTGAGCGTATCTGTTACTCGTCATCCTTGGTCTCATCGTTCTGCCTCTTTCACTTCTGAATTGTCTAGTCATGCACGTGCTTGAAAAATGGTTGTCTCTGTTGCACTTCCTGCACTTTTGACCCATAGCAGGGCAGGCACCGACATGTGGGAATTCGAGGCTGCACCGGTAGCATGTTTGTTCGCCCTTCTTTGTTACAGTCTGCGCCTGGAATTCCTTCTTTTTGAAGTTCCCAGTGACGTGATGTGCTACCGCTACTTTCTTCTCTTTTCCTAGCTCCATCTGCTTGGCGTGCTCTGTGGCCCTTGCTTCCGTGCGAGCCATCGTCAATATTTTTTCCAGCGTCGTTGGTTCCTTCAAAATGCGTGCTCTGAACTCCACCGATTGACAACCTTCGACGATGCGCAGTCTTATGGCTTGCTCATTGTCAAATTTGTCAAACTCGCAATACGTGACCAATTTTCTTAGTCTCGTTGCAAAATCATCTAGACTCTCTTCTCCTTGTTGGCATGCGGCGTTGAATGTGTATCTCTCGAAATCAACATTTCGTTGGGGGTCAAATTTCTGAGTGAGACACTTTATAACTCCTTTGTAATCCGCCGTTTGATCGGTGGGGAATGTTAACAGTAAATCCTCTATTTCATCCGCTGCAAGATTCCGAAGCAGGTGCAGTTGCTTGCTGTCCGGGACATCAGTGGCGCTCATGTAGCGCTCAAATTTCCTGATCCATCTTTCCCACCGGATGCCCGCTTGTGGCTCTGATAGACTGAACGGTAGAGGCCTGCGGAATATGGCTTGGGTGCTAATCTTCTCATCATTGTCGCTCATTTTCCTTCTCTGGTCCTTCTCCCCTGTTCTTTTATTTATTAATTTGTATTTATCTATTTCCTTATTTATTGTCTTTATATATCCTTTGTTGCCACTGTATCCTGGTTATTTTAGCTGTTTTTCCCTTCTTTTACGCCCTTTTCCTCTCTTTTTTTGTTTTCCTATTGATTCCAATGGTTGCCTGACTTCAAAATGGCCGCCGCGCTGTTCTTTGTTCCTATTGGCCCGTTTTGCCTGACTTAAAGATGGCCGCCGCTCTCGCAAGAGTTCCTTTGAATCACGCGTGCTTTCTCATTTAGTTCTGTTTGTGTACGCTTCGGTGCTGGCGCTTCGCTCCACGTACGGGGTGCTTAAATTATTTAATTTATTCTGAAGTCCTCAGCGCTCTTACCGCTTCACTTTTCCGCGGCTGGGGTGGGCGCCCGCGTCGCTTCACGCTTCACCGCTTCCCTCAGACCAGGGTGGGCTCCTGGCTTTTTGGATCGGGGAATCGGCGTGATGATTGCTGATCGGCGCAATTCTTCTCCAGTCGTCCAGCGGAGCAGGGTGGGCTCCTGGTTCGTCACGCCTGTTTCAGGTCAGGGAGGACGACGATTCGGTTTCCTTCTGTTTTTTGTGCATCCCACCTTGGATCGCCAGTTGTCGTATCCCCACCAAAGACGAAGGACACAGGTAAGGGTATCTCTCTTCTTTATTTGGTTTCTACGCAGAGCTGCTTGTGCCCACGTCTGCCAACGCTCCCTCGTCCCCTCTACTGTCCCCTCCCCACACCCTTGACCGGATGTGGTGTCCAGTTACCCTCGAGTCCACATTGTCCACTGCAGGGTCCTAGTGCCCTGTCCCAGGTTACTACAGTGCTCATGCGCCACTGCACGGGGGTCTGGGTGGCGTTGTCTGGGCTGCGCTTCTTTTACTTGTCCCTTCTGCTTCCCGACATGATAGCGGTTTGAACAATAACCAGAAGTCAACACGTATCCCCCCCTCTCCTTGCTGGCGTCAGAGGCAGAGCCTGCTGTGGAGTCATGGCGGTAGTGGAGACACTCTCACCATGGTGAGTTTGACCGCATAGATGACGGCTCTCAGAGCAAGAGGTCGAGACTGATTTGTTTTGGCTGTGCTTGGCAATTAAGGGTGAGGCTGCAAGGAGTGAGGAGTGGTTTGCTTTCTATTGCCACATTTAGTTGGTGTTAAACCCTCCCCCCTCCTTGCACTGTCCTTTCTATTAATTGCACCCTTCCTCTGCCCGCTCCTGGGATCCACTGACCTTCTGACCCCCCTCACAACAGCCCCCAAACGTCATCCCCCTTTGGGCAGGAAGACGCTGTAGCCCCCAACTTCATGCGTGGCCCACCCGCTGCAATATACTCTCTGTTCAGTGTTGTACCTCTGGCCAGTGGATACCTTCTTAAAGTTCCCACCTTCGATATTAGAAAACTAATAGCTGGCTGCAGCCCTGCTCTCCAAGCAGGACTGGCATGAGTCCGAAGGCGGGAGAGACCTCGCTCTGCACTCGGGACAACCAGAGCTTCCAACACTGGACTAACATCTCAGACCCAGGAAAAAACAACCGTACACATCTATTTGGTTCTTGCCCACACTCCATATACTCCTCAAACCCCCTCCTACTAGTTTCCCTACTGTGGTTTGCTCTCTCCCTATATCACTTAGTTGGTGTTAACACCATTCTCCCTTCAATCCTTCTCGTGCTGTCTTTTTATTTATTTATTTTCGTGGGCATTTCTATACAGTGAGAACTGGAGCCGAGTGTATTGGAGCGCTTTACATGAATGCCAGTTACATTAAAAAAGCACACATTCATTTTTGGTAGGCACAATGACATTAAGTGATATGCCCAGAATCACGGGATGTTGAGCTGACGCAGTGACTCGAACCAGCTCTAACGTCGGCAGCTCTGGCCGTTAAGCCACATGTCACACCCTGTCATTTCAATTAATTTGCTCCCTCCCACCGGCCGCCGATTCTTCACTTGTTTAAAGAGCCTTCGCACAAATTGTTTTCTTTGAAAATGTTACATATTTGATGTCAATTTATATCATTATTTGCTGATAAATGGCAGATGTGTACCGTTCAAGAAACAAAACACCAACACAAAGGAGGTAATCCACCTTTTGTATGATCATGCATTCTAGTCAGCAGGAGACCTTTTCAACATAGAATGTGTACAACATAAAGACTATAATTCATTTATTAAATAGTTCAATGGGAGTTCTGTGTCTGCTCTGTCCAGAGCTCTTCTTGGAAACCTTTATAGCATGTCCAAATTCTAATATTCGACTCCTGGCACCCCAGACTCATCCTTTCATCATTCCAAATAAATAAAACGTTGATTGAAATTATCGAAATGTCTTGGTTTATTCAAGCTATTAAATCTTGTCTGTGGTCTCACAATTCAATGGAGCGACTTTCAGCGACACAGTCTGCTCTATCCTCGTTCACTTGAAACATTTGGGGGAATATTCTCAAGGACCTATCGCCAAGTTAGCGGCACTTTATCATGGCCAAAGTGGTGATAAATGTATCGCACCATTCTCAAGCTGGTGCTAACAGCCTATAACACTAGTTTTCCTGAGATAACTGCCGTGAAAAATATCGCCAAATATGATACCAGCAACTAACGATAATTATATGCAGAGTAGGTGTTCCCGTGTAAAAAGCAGCGAAAATACCACTTCGCAGTATTCACAACGACCAACCAGATCGGCGATAAGATCTCAAAACATGCAATAAAGGCACGCTAGCCGCAGGGATTTAACACCTGCTCCGCCCTGGTGTAAAGTCGTAAGAAAACCTGCACCAGAAACGAGGGCCCAGCCCACAGCCACACCAGAAGAACAACAGATGCCATGGAGCTACTGATCATGCAGCTCGGACACCCAAGTGGGCCACAACACCCACTGCCACCACCCCCAGGCCTGCCACCCCCCACAGGACCCCCGCCACTTCCGGACCACCACAGAGGCAGCACAGACAAAGACAGCAGACCTTCAGAAAGGCACCAGCCTCACAGACCTAACACCAGAGGATGTCATTGCCCACTACAGGCTCAAAAGGACAACCATCCTCCGCATCCTGACCATCATTGCCCACAGGGTGACGGTACCAACACAGCGGACAACCAACATCCCTCCGCAGACAAAGCTGCTGGCTGTGCTGCACCTGTTGGGCTCTGGGACCTTCCAGCCAACAAGAGCCAGAGTCAGAGGAGTCTCACAGCCAGCCCGATCCAAGTTCCTCACACCTGTCTTGGATGCCACCATCAGCTTGGTATCACAGCATCTTCACTCCCCACACACTGTGCAGGAACAGCTGGAGACCAAGCAAGGCTTCTACGCCATAGCTGTTTTCCCGCACGTGTTGGGGCAATCGACTGCACACATGTACCCCTTGTGCCCCCTGCTGCCACTGCACACAATTACCGCAACAGGAAGCACACCCATTCCATCAATGTGCAGGCAATAGTGGACCACAGGGGACTCTTCACCAATGTCGTTGCAATCTACCCAGGTAGTGTGCATGATCCCTTCATCTTCCGACAGTCCATCATCAACTAGCGCTTTCAGGGTGGCACCTATGTGAATGCGGTGCTCGCCGGTAACTTAACACACCACACACCTCAACTCCACCAACATACAACTCACAACTCTGGGAATGCACACGTTGCAAAATCACATACAACATGACAACCAATATGCCCACATACCAGACACGACAACACAACTTACCGTGGCAATCTGGGCCAGCCATGCGCACAAGCCATCAACGGCATGGCACCTCAGCCACACAATGGCAGAATATGGGGAGAGGTGGGAACCAGGCATGTGCGAAGGAGGCAAGTGACCCATGAATGTGAATGTACACAATGCCAAGTTTGGTGTGGATGTGCAGGACAGACTTGAGTTTGCAGCCCACAGACATTCCCATGGCGACATACACTGCTGGTGTTCAAAGTGAACTGGACAGTGGACACAACCATGTCACCTCAGCCAGTGGGGAAGATCGCAGAAGAGTAGCGTGTTACGTCCCCCCCTGTAAGCGTGAGCGTACTGGGCTGGCCCGGAGTATGCCAGGGCAGCATAGGGGTGTGAATGAAAAGCCCGTTGCTCAGGGCGTGGTTCTCTTCCGAAATTGCCAACGTGTCTGCCAGGGCGGCGCCTCCCATCCCGCCACGAGGCCAACTCTGTGAGCCCTGGGGCCTGCAATCCTGTGCGCCTGCTGCACCCCAGGCCGCTGGTCCCCAGACCCGTCTTGCCCGCCACTGCGCACCCAGGCCTCATAGCTCACCTGC
Organism: Triturus cristatus; assembly: GCF_964204655.1. Classification (NCBI taxonomy): domain Eukaryota; kingdom Metazoa; phylum Chordata; class Amphibia; order Caudata; family Salamandridae; genus Triturus; species Triturus cristatus. The sequence goes on along the minus strand of NC_140584.1, from coordinate 1,013,236,337 downwards.
CAAAACTGGCATGTGTCAAAGAGGGCCCACCACGTGCTAGGGCAAGCTCCACGCCTAAGGCCCGCGACCTTGACAGCCTCCTCAGACCATCGCTGTCCTCTGTGACACAGACCTCCATTACTCCTTTCTCATTGACGTACTCCACCGCTGCCTCCAGCCTACACTGCAGTCCAGCAGGCCTCACACTAATCCAAACCAGTCCAGACCAGGCAGGACACGGCATCGTCACAGGCTGCACACACGCTCAGCTCTGGTGCTCCTACCTCCGTCAACCACAAATCATCGCCACGTGCCATTCCAACGTCGTGTGTTAGAGTTTCAGGAACAGCGGTTGTGCCGCGCTGACCACTGCATCCGGCCTACACTGCAGTCAAGTAGGTCAAACATTTGGAACTGAGTCTTGATTATTCAATGGCAGAGTACATATATTTATTGCTGATTTAATGTCACTATACTCCCTTTGATGTGGTGCCACCAACTCTGTGCATAGCATTCCACCGACACCTGTCTGTGGGCCCCTGCTGACCGCTGCCTCTGGCCTACACTGCTGTCAAGTAGGTCACACATTTTGAACTAAGTCTTGATTTATAAATGGCAGATTTTATACCATTGTACAGGCCTCATTGCAGACTGCATCCCCTTTCAGCTCTGGTGCCACTAACTTTGTGCCCCGAAAATCATGGACAATCTCTGGTTGAACTTTGGTGGCCTCTGAGTCTATGGCCTGGGTGTTGCCTTCATCATCATGTAGCTAATACTGAGATGGTGTTAGAAATGAGTCTGTAGCATCCATCTCCTCCATATTGCCTGTGTCTGCCTGGTTCTGCCCTCTGCATCAGACCCTGGAAGAACACCTTCCACTGTCCCCCGAAACACTCCGCGACATTCACCTTGGACTATCTCTGTCACCGTCCTGTGGCACCGTTCCGTGGCAGTGTGCCTGTGCCGGCCGCAGTGCATCCGGGGCCACTGACTCTGTGCAGCTCAAGTCATGGACCCTTTCTAAATGAATATTGTATGGCCTCTGAGTCGATTGCCTGGGGGTCATCAACGCCATGTGTCTGTGGCCCTGCGCCGACCGCTGCCTCCGGCCTCAACTGCGGACCACCAGGGCTCACACATGAAATCAAGTCCTGACCTGCCCAGACGACGCATCACCGCAGGATGCACATGCCACCACCGCCAGGACCACCTCCAGCCAACAACTGCCAGAGTCGAAAGAGTCTTACAGCCAGACTATCAGAGTTTATCACACATGTCTTGGATGCCAACTTCACGCTAGGTACCCTGCTCAGCTCTTCAGGTGCCATCAACTCAGGGACCCATTCCAATAAATTATTTTGCTGTGGACAGCTCACGCAACAATGTCACTTCAGGCAGTGGGGAAGAGCTGGGATGATTATGTGGAATAGGAGGCAGGTGTAACACACCCTACTGCAGCTGCAGCAGGAATATCCCCAAGGGTCACAATCTTGGACAATTTCTTTACATCAGCACGATCAGCTCTGGTGCCCCTACCTCAGTGCACTGCGACTCGCGGACCCTTCAGATTGAATATTGGGTGACCTCTGTACGTGCTCCGGCTTCCAACATGATGTTTCGCAGTTGTTTGTGTTATGTTGGGATTTTCTGCTTTAATAGTGATCACTGTTCAAGTTGTTGCCAGCACCAACCACCCCCAGAGGGTGACCCTGGTAATAAAGAGTGGCCGGGCGCACGTGCCCGTAGCCAGTTCAACTGACTATCAAAGTGTGTCCATGTGTTCATTACGTATGCATGATGGCCCCGGGCCCTACCACATCACATGGTACGGTGTGCAGCGGTGCAAACATGTCACCCCAGGCAGTGTGTAAGACCTTGGACATGTAGCTCTATCGTCCCCCCCCCTTCATATGTAAGGGGAGTGGACTGGGCCGGCGTACGCAAGTCCAGCGTAGGTGTGTGAATGATTGTCCCGGTGCTCTGGGCGTGGTTCAGTACTGGAAATGTGCAACTGTGTGTGTTTATGTCAGTGTGTGTGTGTCTGTTGGTGAGTGTAAGTGGTGCCTGATGGGAATTAGACAACCATGTATGTAATCGAGTTCGGCTGGCATGATTTTGAACCCCACCCGCACCTGTTCAGCCACCTCCTTCTAGAAGTCTAACACCTGGCCGTGGAATGCGATGTGTGCTTTGGTGAAGTGCTGGGAGCCAGCCGTGGTGGTGGGTGCTTCCTGCTGTGTGGTCTGTGCAGGGGGTGGGGTCTCCTGGATGCAGCTGGGCTGTCCTGCTCCTGGAGGTGGGTTGTCTAAGATGTCCATGAGCTGTTGTAGGGCGTCGGTGTCGAAGGTGTGGAGGTCCTCTTCACCATCACTGATGAGTTGTCTGCTCTGCTCTGCAGGAGGTGTTGATTGTCCCTTTGCTATGTGGAGATACATTTTAACATTGTGTTGACATGTATGTTGATGCATTGTTCCTGTTTACATCAGGACTGCATGACAATGTACATTGTCACTGTTTGGGAGGAGCTGACTGTTTGATGAGTGACAGTGGAGATTTGAACTACATGACAGATGTGAGGTTGTACACGTACATTTTCATCTCACAGTTTCCTGCTATGCCAGATGTGATTGGCCAGTTTCCAAGCACAAGCGGAACCAGTTTTGTCCTCTCTTCTATAGTGAAAGGTGTTACCCTTTGTACCACATTGTCATCAATGTTGATGTGCTGTTATTGCTATGTGTGTGTGCTGCATTGTGGGTGAGTCACCCCTGCTGCTCTGATTTGGCTGCCCCTTATCCCTTTCAGGCGGTGTGCCTTTGACTTCTGTGCTTTGACAGTGCTGGGATGTTTCAGACTTGGGTATATTAGGCTCTTGGTCAAGTTGTGACTCTTGGGCATGGTTTGTCCGCAGATGTGTTGTTGACGTCGGGGCTGGTTTGTGCACGTGGATGTGTCAGAGTGTGGCCTGCTCCTTTCTGGATGTGGTCCACACTCAGCCACCTCAGTGTCGTGGCGTGCACAATTTCATGAGGATTTGATTGCAGCCATGCTAATCATCGTGTGGTGTCACATGCATTGTCAGTATGGCTCACAAAATGAATCTTTGCTGGGTTTCGCATGTGGGCATGTGTTGTTTGTGATGTTGGTGATGTGTGAGGTGGGACCCCTTTGAGCACATGGTGAACGGGGGTCTACTTGGTGTTTGTATGTGTGCTGCAGTGTGCCACGGGGGTCAGGGACATGATCCAGAGTCATTGTGAGTGTGCGCTGCTTAATTGTGCATGTGTGCCATTGTGCCCATCTCCCCCCGTCCTCCCAGACCCTGGTCGGTACTCACCCTGTTGATGTTGTGTCAGGTTGTGTTGAGCAGTGTCCGGATCCCCAACTCCTGGCACCATATCCCGACTGATGACTGTGGCCACCATTTTCTCCATATCATCCAGCTCCTGGTGTGCCGCTGGATCCCCACCTCCGATCTGCGTTGCTGCTTTCATGTTGGCATTGAGTTTCTTTTTGGTTTTGCCCTTCACATCCTTCCGGCACCTCTTGACCTCTTCATTTGTCCTCCTCAACGCTGCATCTGCATTCACAGGGTCCAAGATGGTATGCCATATTTGCGTCTTTGTTGCCATTGAAACGTTGGAGGTGACGAACAGTTGTTGGTAGTGTTCTGTCACCTCCGTAACGATGATCCTGTTTTCCTGCAGACTGAACCGCGTCTTCCTCTTCCTCCTGGCCTTCCCCGACCCCGATGTTCCTTACTGGTCGTCTGTGGGGCTTGCGGGGTTCGCGTTGTCCTCTGCACTCGGTCCGGGTACAACCAACGATGCTACGCAATTTATTTATTTTTTCTATATTTTTTGCGGCTTTTATGGTGCATTTTCCCCACAGGATGCATGGTAATTGCAGGCCTGTCGCTGGTTATCGCTGATTTTTCTATCGCGATTTGAGACATCGCCACTTTTTTTTGCGTTGGTGTTTCGCATTTGTTCGGCATCGCGTTGATTTTAACACGGTCATTTGGCGTGTTATCTGGGAACTATTGCATGGTGCCGCCGTGTTGAGAATACAACGTTAACACAGTGTTATTTTCTTGTGATAGACTGCGATGTGCAAAGTTGCGTTAAGCTAATTTTGCGATAATTAACACACGTTCTTGAGAATATCCCCCATAGTGTCTCACAGTGTACCACACACACATACCTATACATTGGTTGAGGGTTCTAGTATTTCATTGGCTATGCTTTCCTTATTAGCTGATGTTATCAAGAGAAACTGCTGGTCAACGCCATAGCAGGACAAGTCCGGTTTTAAAACATTTTCCAGCAAACATGCATTATGCAAAAACACATGGTTTTCATTTTAAGGACAATGGTATGCTTTCATGCAAACCAGAAACTGGGTGTGCAGCTTCCCTCCCTCATAGAGATGAAAGGCCAGACTGATAGAAATAAAAGCCAAAACCATTTCTACCAGCTTATGTCCGGACCCTCCCTCAGCCTAGCCGGTATCCCCCTCAGGAGCCCATGCAACACCATGGTCTGTAGTAGCTCTACTAGTTCGCTGCACACCAGAAGTGAGGCCTTCTGTGTGCAGTCATAAAAAACCCCGTTATTGCGGATCAATGTTTTTCTCACCTACAGTGTGTGCGGCCCTACACTATTATGTGTTTGTTTCCATAAATAGAGGACGGTTGTCTGCCCACAGAAACAACATGATCAACCAATCTGTGGCTCCTTTTTTAAGGTCTAGCCTTTTGAGCAATATATATACATAGAAGGGCGTTTAGTCACTGTTGAATTGTCATTCACATTTTGGTCCGCTCACCACAACATATGGCCTGAGGTGACAACAGGCCACCCTCTTTACCCAATGACCCCCTTGCCTTCGAGGGACTGCCCAAAGCTTCTGCGCGTTGTTTATATCCATTTAGAAATATGCTTAAACATTTGTCTCCATTTGCAGAGCTCTACAATGTGCGCTTTTCAAAATTTTAATTTTATATATTTTCTTGAAAAATTGCAATTTATTTTGCATTCAATTTAGCTTCACAGTTAGACGGTGATTTATTTTCTCTTCCTTTTAAAAGTTGCTATTAACCCCTTCGCCGCGGCATGAATTTTGCCGCGGCGCTGGGTGGGTTTGGGGGCAGCGCGGCGCCCCCATGCTCGTGACGGAACCACTCCGTCATGAGTCACGGGCGCGCTGTGCTCATGACGGAGTGGTTCCGTCACGACTCCGCCCACTGCGCTAATCGCCCGCACAGGCGGGGAATTAGCGCCGCGTGGGCAGAGCTGCCGCCTACGGCCGCAGCATGACGGAACCACTCCGTCATGAGCACACGGCGCCCGTGGCTCATGACGGAGTGGTTCCGTCATGAGCAGGGAAGGGGTTAAAAATGTTTAAATCACATTGTAGCTATCTGTACTTTGACTGTTCGTTGGGTGATGGTTTATTCTCCTCGCCTTCATAAAATGTAATGACGTAATGCAATGCACAACCGAAAGGGTGTGGGTAGTAAACTACGGCATACGGCCAAACGGAGGTAAGTAAACAAATAAATAAATAAAACAAATTTCGTTGAGGGCTGCATCGCGTTTGACGATCCAGCACGCGCAATGCAATTAGTTTTATTTATTTGTTTACTTACGTCTGTTCGTCCTGTTTTCCGTAGTTTACTACCCCCCACCCTGCTCTTCCCCCGCCCTGCCCCACCGCCCTGCAGCACTCCCTCCACGAGCCGCTACTGGTAACAGGGCACATCATGCCCACTCTTGCTAGAGTATTTAGCCTCTATATAAAACCCTTGCTTCTAAGGCTTTTAATACAGAGCGTCTTGTCACCTCAAACGCTACTATAGTTAAGTCTATAATTGACTACGATGATTGTCCCCTTGGCTACACATGTTCCTGACTTAAGGGAGGTCTCGCAACCACTAGGGATATTGCTTTCACCTATATTTTGCAGGGCAACATGCGCTCCTATACGCTGAAAGTCTTCTCCCCTTAAACATACAGCAAGGACGCAGCTTACTGCACTACATGCACTACTGACATTAGGGAGTTTTAGCAAACAGTAAGGATATTGTTGTTGCCTGTACTTTGGCAACATGACTATTTCCTGGAGCAACATGTTCTTCAACACATAGAATCAAAGAACACCAATGGGTTTGGCTCCAATCAGTAAGGCTGAGCCCATTCAACAACAAAAACAATGCAGGTGCCAGTACTGATAGTCCTTAATAAACAAGTTAAACCACGGCGCAAGACCACTCATCATATGACTGGTTGAGGCTAGAAACACGGGCGAATTGGCATGGATGCGACACGATAGTAAGCCAGATCCAAATAGAAGAAAAATCGGACAAAAATCGAAGGAGTGACTATGAATCCACCGATTCCATCCTGAGATGAGTTGGATATGATAGCGAAAACATGAGTTCTCTCCAAGCCAATGTGAGAACTTGAGTTGAAATACCTCACTTACCTGCAATTTGGATTTAGAAACGTTGCCATCTATCAGCCACGCAGCATTTTATAAACTTTGAGACGACCCAGCCATTATTGACAAAAATCCCGCATCAGATTTTCAGTTGTGTCTTGAAGATCTCGAGGTGCAAAAAAAAATATTGTTTGGTCCTGAGGAGAACCCTAAATTGAAGAGGGTTTGAAACGCGTCGACCTGGCGTTCTTGATTGTCAAACAAGCATTTTGTAAAATGTTCGGTTGTTGTGCATTTTTGTGAAGTCTGTAGTGTTTAAATTGGAAGGTTTATAATTTGGTTCGTGCACAAAGACTAGTAGCCAAAATTGTATGTTGTCTGGTTTGGCACCTTGGTCTATTAAAGTGATTGAGTTGGCAAGAGACCAAGGGAGGTTGTATGAGTTGAGTGAGTGTGGCATGATATCAGTATGGTAGGAAGCTTGTGGGTGCGTGAATTGGTGTGAATGAGATTGGAGAGATTATTCCAGATTGTGTAATTTATGTTCTTTTGTACGTTTTCATAAAAAGCGTGGTCGTGTTTTGGTAATATTGTATATAATTGTTGAAATGTGATTCTTAAAAAAGATAATACTAAATAAGAAAAACTATCTAAAATAAAAACAATTCAATAGATCCGGCTGTCATTGATGAGTGGTCTTGCGCCGTGGTTTAACTTGTTTATTAACCCCTTCAGCGCTCATGACGGAACCACTCCGTCATGAGCCACGGGTGCCGTGTGCTCATGACGGAGTGGTTCCGTCATGCTGCGCCCGTAGGCCGCCGCTCCTCCCACGCTGCGCTGATTCCCCGCCTGTGCGGGCGATTAGCGCAGTGGGCGGAGTCATGACGGAACCACTCCCTCATGAGCACAGGTCAACCATGGCTCATGACGGAGTGGCTCCGTCATGAGCACAGCGCCACCGCGCTGCCCCCAAACCCCCCCCAGCGCTGCGGCGGAATTCCTGCCGCAGCCAAGGGGTTAAGGACTATCAGTACTGGCACCTGCATTGTTTTTGTTGTCAACACATAGAATGGCTCAAACACGTTTGTGGACCCTCTACTGCCTGTTCTTGTCCCTCTTCCTTCACCCTTGCAGACCATGACCGCAGTTCTCTCTGCCTTAGGATCCGCTCTATTACCTCATGGGACGCATGAGTGTTGGCGGACATCTGCTTGGGCAAGTTTTACAACTTTTACATCTCCTGCATGGCCGTGACAGAGTGACGCCGCAACAAGACCCTGCAATAACAGCCGAAAGGACTTGAAATATTATAAACTAAACCGCTTGTAGTGCTTGGTTCACACCATTAGTGTCTCAACTAGTGCATTGTCCAGTCTGGAAATTGTTTTATGGTGTTCTGCCTCTTGCACATGTTGCTTGTAGCTACAGACCCATGTCTTTATGCCATCTTAGAGGAGCAGGCTGTCCAGTCCGTTTCTCTTTTGCATTATGGGACTTGAAGTTCAGCATGTACATAGGCATGTCAAAGCTACACGCACGTCAATTGTAAAGCCAAATCCAGACAACTGCATATCACGTTTCATCCCATCCCTGCCATGCAAAGCCTTCTCCTGGCAAACGAAGTGACCCCAAACTCCTGCTTCTTTTGTTTTGTGTACCCCAAATTGTAAAACTGCAGCCTGGAAAGTGGGGTCGCATTTACAGAAGTGCAAACGGCATCTCATGGCTACATTAACACCTCTTTGCATTCATACTATATTGTATACATAGAGATCTTGTGACCACCAGAACTACAATGTATGACACATTTAGGACATTATATAACAACAGGCTACAGACCAGGTGATTGTGATTGTGTAATGGAGCAATAGGTTCTGGTTTGAGATTTCTCGACTTTCAGTACCTGGCATAGAGTAAAGTGCAGGGTTGTGACATGAAGTCAAGGATGGCTTGTCAACAGGTTTAACACCAAGACTGGGCTTGCATGGACTACCGCATGTATGTGATGCACTGTACCAACTGTCCCATCTATCTCTTCTTTACAACTGTTGCCACTATTTATTCACCATTCCACATAATTCTACTACACAAATAAACTACACAACACATAATTTATCACCACTAAAACAAAAACCATTCTATTACAACTAATATAATTTCACTACACATTTCACTACACAACATACAACCACACCAGTACACAACAAACACATAAATGAAAAAAACAACACCATTACAACACCAATAACTCTAAATGTAAGAAATGCGAGACCTATTGCATTGCAAATGCTTGTTTTAATTACTCTTACTGTTTTTAATTACCTTTTGCCGCGTTTCCCATCCTCCTCTGACTGCCTGGGTCCGCCACGGCTTTTGGGGCAGTTTAAGTAGCGAGACCTGCCCAGAAGGCGATTCCTGATGTCAATGGCCACCATTTTTGGGCAGTGGAAATCTTAGTCTTTTGAGTGCCTCCTTCAGCTCGGGCTTCCGGTCTCTACTTATTTCGAAGCCCCACGTGGACACGATTGCAGTGTGGGGAACTACTGCAGGTACCCCCCTCTTTTAGCACACTAATTGAACAAGCAAATTTGATCTTATCTACTCTGAGCTTATTAACGTTTTTTAAAATTACTTTTACAGTTTTTAATTACCTTTTGCTCGCTTTGCTCACCCTTACCCGTCTTTCTCTGACTGTGTAGTGATTAGACGGAGTGAAGCGTTGAACAGCAAGTCTTTATTTACGAACTCCCACGGGCACGAATGCTTGCCTGTGGCTAACCACAACATACACCGTTATCACCAACCGTCATAACCACTACGTCATCGCAGGCAGCGCGAGACGCTGAATGTACGCCTCGCGCTCAAGCAGCGCGAGGCAGGTCAAGCCACTACATATCTCCTTTTCTTAGAGAACAGAGAAATAGAGAAAGCAGCGAAGAGGAGAGCAAGAGAAAGAGAGAGAGAAAGAGAGAGAGAGAGAGAGAGAGAAAGAGAAAGAAAGAAAGAAAGAAAGAAAGAAAGAAAGAAAGAAAGAAAGAAAGAAAGAAAGAAAGAAAGAAAGAAAGAAAGAAAGAAAGAAAAAGAAAAAGAAAGCAAGTGCAGGAGAAACACAACAGTGGCTAGAAGAAACACAGAAAATCATTGGCGGTACCTAACAGGAATATTAACTGTTCTGGTACTCCTCCTGACAGCGGCGTGGCTGGGAGACGAGCTCTGGACATCAAGTTTACCTTGAGAGATCCTATGAGAGACCTCACTTTTCAACATGGGACACTTGACGTCATTGAGCACATTTTTAACTTTCGCCACCTTGTTACTATTCCACCAGTCTTTTCCATTGACTCGAACTGCATTACCACACACTTTATCCACCACCACAATTTCCCCATACTTAGCTTCTCCTTTTCTTACAAAACCTTTGTTTCTTAATTCTGATCCTGTCTCCCACCGCAAATTCTCTGATCTTAACACGCTTCCTTTCATCAAAGTACTCTTTTTGTTTGACCTGGACCTCAGCAGACTTGGACCTCACTTTCTCATCCATTTCTTGGGGAGTAGAATTGGATTTATTCCATTTAGACATCCAAGCCGGTCTAAACTCGGTACATGGTTTCCTACCTCTCAGTAGTTCAAAGGGGGACACACCAGTGGAAGAATGAGGAGTGGTTCTATAAAACCACAACATTGTCCTGACACTTTGGGGAACAGCTTTGTGGTGGGCAAGAGCCCACTTGACACAATCACCTATGACTCTATTAAGTCTCTCTACCAAGCCGTTAGTTTGAGGATGATAGAGAGAACTTCGGTGATGAGTAATGGCAGATTCTCTAAGAAACTCTTGTACTTCAGATGATACAAATTGTACTCCGTTGTCTGATATTAAAGTTTGGGGAAACCCTTCTCTCATAAATGTTTCCCTTAAGAAGTCGATGATTTCTTGGGAATCAACCTTAGAGACAAACTTGGCCTCGGGCCACTTTGTGTAATAGTCCACCATGACAATGGCAAATCTGCATTGTTGGGGCAAACTGTGAAAGGGTCCTAGGACATCTATGCCAAGTTTTTCCCACGGTCCACCCGGGAGGGGAATAGGTTGGAGAGGGGAGCAACTAGTGTGAAGACTTTTGTCACTAGAGGAACAAACAGTGCAGTCTTGCACCATTTCTTCAATATCTCTATCCATTTTAGGCCACCAAAAGTACTCTCTTACTCTACGCTTGGTTAATGTGGCCCCTAGGTGCCCATCATGTGCTTTGGTCAGAAGAGTGGATCTGATGTCCACCGGTGGAACAAGTTTTTCTAACCTGAAAACTAGACCATCCTCAATCGAAAGTTCATCACACACCTTGACATAGGGTTGCAAGTTAACATCTACATTCCTTTCCCTGGGCCACCCTTGGGAAATATATTTCATAAGTTTTTTTGAAACTTCATCACCAGCCAACGCCTCTCTCCATTTTTGCTGATCAATAGTACAAACATTATTAAGTTCAACACTTGCTATGATATAATCCTCCTTATCATCAGAACAACATTCATCAATCCCTTGTATGTTCTGACTGGTGTTAGCAGGTAAACGTGACAGTGCATCCGCTCTTACATTTTTCCCCCCAGCAATATGTACAATGTCAAAGTTGAATTGTAAGAGTTTGGAAGCTAGGCGTGCGATGCGGGGAGTGGCCCCGCGGCTGTTGGTACACCCTAAAATCGCAACTAAAGGTTTGTGGTCCGTTTGAAGAATAAATTTTTGTCCCCACAAATAATTTTTAAATTTTTCAATGCCCCACCAACACGCTAGAAGCTCCTTCTCAATGACTGAATAGTGAGTCTCTGCTTCTCTTAATACTCTGGATGCAAACCCTACAGTGTGTTCCTTTTGGTCAACAATCTGTGTCAAAACAGCGCCCAGTCCATAACTGCTAGCATCAACAGTCAAGGTACACTGGACCCCTTGTACAAATGGCTTCAAGGCCTTGACAGTGCTAAGTTGCTCCTTGATCCAATCGAAGGCGGTCTTGCATTCATCATCCCACACAAATTCACTTCTGTCTTGGAGCAGCTTGGAAATGGGACGAATCTTTGTAGCATAGTCTTGGATAAAGCGGGCATAAAATTCTGTGAGACCTAACAGTGATTTGACTCCTGCTTTGTCTTTGGGAGCGGAGGCATCAACAATGGCTTGAACCAAACTCGGTTTGGGCGTGACTCCTTCACTTGATATCGTGTGACCCAGATAATCCATCTTGTCTTTAGAGAATTCACTCTTGTCCCTTTTTAGGACCACCCCATGTTCCTGGAATATAGACAAGATCTTGTTCAGCACTATGTCGTGTTCCTGTTGGTCTTTTGCGAACAGCAGAATGTCATCTTGGAATATGGCCATGTTTTTTATCCCCTTCAGTAAATTGACCATAACTCTCTGAAAGACAGAGGCAGCTGAGGCCAACCCAAAAGGCATTCGACAAAATTGGAACAAACCTGCAGGAGAGTTGAACGCAGTGAAATGGCGTGAATCCTTGTCCAGTTCAATTTGGTGATATGCCGAGGCCAGATCTAATTTGGTGAAGACCTTGGCACCTTCGACTACACCCAGCATTTCTGATATATTCGGTAGAGGATGCGAATCCACCCAGATGACCTTGTTTAGATTGCGCAAATCAATGCAGATTCTGAGATCATTATTCTTCTTCCTTGCCACGACCAATGCTGAAGACCAATCAGACGATTCTATGGGTTCAATAACCCCTCTTTTTTGCATGGACAAAAGTTCTTTTTCCAAGTCTTCTCTGATGCTGAAAGGGATACTCCTTATTTTGTGTTTTACCGGTTCCGCATCACTCTTTATCTTGATCTTGTGTTTGAATCCTTTGATTTTCCCCAATTCGCCTGAAAACACTCTAGGATATTTATTGAGTAGTTCCTCCACATGTGTTTGGTCCCGAATAACCAGAATCTGTTCCTTTGCTCCAGGGCACAGCATCATACTGAATAAACCTTGGTGGAACCATCCCAATATGTCTAATCCATTGACAGCGACGTAAACTTTTCCATAAATGTGTCTGTTCTTGAAAATCAAGATGTCCTCAAAGTACCCCATCAGTTCTATACTTCTCCCTTCATAGGATACAGGTTCACGGTCAGGCGGTTGCAGAGGTCTGTTACCCCATTTTTTCCTGAACAAAGATTCACTGATCATTGTGATCCTTGCACCAGAGTCTACAAGCAGTCTCAAACTTTCTTCACAGTCATCAGGGTTACCACTCCTTATGTTCCCTTCGCTGACGACTACCACCATGTCCTTGAGTTCACAAAGAGTGTCGTCGCTGTCACTACCACTTGCATCCATGGCACATGCTACCTGTTCTTTCTTATTTTTTTGGCTTTGGCATACTTTGTCAAAATGTCCCAATTTCCCACATTTGCGACAGGTTGCATTTCTCGCAGGACACGGTCTACCACTTTTCACATGGGAGGGATATCCACATCTGTAACAGATATCAGTTCTTTTGAAAAAATTATTTGGCTGATAATCTTTTTTCCTCTCATACTTTTTAAAACGGACAGGGGTAACAACTTCCACACTTTTACTTTCCAGTTCCTTTATTGAAGATTGTGACGTTTCAATACTTTTCGCTATGCGAATAGATTCATCCAGGGAGGGATTTTCCAAAGATAAGAGCTTTTGTCTTATGGTTTTGTCCAGACATTTTCCTATGAACTGGTCACGAATCAATTGTTCACTGAAATTTTCAAAGTCACATTCTGCCACCAACTTCCTCAAAGCAGTAATGTATGTGTCTACATCTTCCTCGGTTTTCTGCACTCTTTTAAAGAATTTATGCCTAGACACCACCACACTGGGTTGCTTATCAAATCTGACTTTTAATTTCTTCACCGTGTCTTTGTATTCATCAGTATCTTCATCTTCTTCACCCACTACATCAGGTAAATGTTTAAGGGTTTCTCTCCCTTCAAACCCCAGAGAATGAAGTAGTAAAAACTTTTTCCTTTCTGGCCTGAACCTATGTGCTCCTATTGCACCCAGGTAATTTTCGAACGCATCGAACCACTTTCTCCAAGGCACAGGAGGTTCGCCAGGTGTGTCCAGGAAAGGAGGTGGAGGAAGAATAGACTGCATCATGTAAAGTTTTCCTCAAAAGTACGAATGAGGAAATATAAGTATATTTATTGTTCCTACTTATAAGTGGTTAACGGTGGCAATCCCAAGAGTGTACGAAATTACATCAAAGCCAGTATTCTTTTTGAGCCACAACGTTTGAAACAGCCTCTATTACTCCAACCAGAGAGACTGCGAGAAGAATTATGTGTTTTATATTTTTTTTTCTCAAGATCGTGCCCACGTTATGTCCTATTTGCCAAGTGCAGAGTTAGTAACCCTTGTTGTCTAAATGCGTTTTTCTTCACACATGTAGATTCTGCCTAGAACACTCCAGTCCGATTTTCTAAGCCCCAGCAATATTCGACGATAAACCTTGCGCAGCAGACTATATGCACTGAAGGTGACAAAAACGAAGCTGCCTCTTTAAGAGCTGGGCGGGGAAGATCGTGTGTCAGCAGGCAGAGAGGGAGGGACAAACAGCGAAGACAACGCGCCTAACGCCTGTCGTCACAAGTTTCCTCACCTCAGACTATCCGGATCGTTCACCAGGAGACATCAGGAAACAGACGCTCGCGTAAGGCTGTGGCAGTGGATCGACACCAACCATCACGTGAGGAATGCGGAGAGCGTCCTGTTCCTCAGGTACCTTTGACCGTAGTCTTTTGTGGGTTCTGTGGGAGTCGTACTCGTCGCCACTTCCTCATGTAGTGATTAGACGGAGTCAGAAGCGTTGAACAGCAAGTCTTTATTTACGAACTCCCACGGGCACGAATGCTTGCCTGTGGCTAACCACAACATACACCGTTATCACCAACCGTCATAACCACTACGTCATCGCAGGCAGCGCGAGACGCTGAATGTACGCCTCGCGCTCAAGCAGCGCGAGGCAGGTCAAGCCACTACAGACTGCCTGGGTCGCTCTCCTGTCTGCCGCGGCTTTGGGGCTGTTTGAGCAGAAAGAGCTGGCCGGAAGGCGATTACGGATGTCAACGGCCACCATTTTTGGGCATTGGACATCCTAGTCTTTTGCGCGCCTCCTTCATCTCGGGCTTCTGGTCTCTACTTATTTCGGAGCTCGACGCAGACATGCTTGCAGTGTGGGGAAGTACCGCAGGTACCCCCCTCTTTTAGCACACTAATTGAACAAGCAAATTTGATCTTATCTACTCTAAGCGCCTTACCGCTTTTTTAAATTACTTCTACTGTTTTTAATTACATTTTGCTCACTTTGCTTGCCCTTTCCTGTCTTCCTCTGACTGCCTGGGATGCTCTCTGGTCTGGCATGGCTTTTGGGGCCATTTGAGCAGAGAGAGCTGCCTGGAAGGTGATTCTGGATGTCAACGGCCACCATTTTTTGGCAGTTGACATCCTAGTCTTTTGCTCGCTTCCTTAATCTCGGGCTTCCGGTCTCTACTTATTCCGGAGCCAGATGCGGACGCGCCGCTCGTGCGCCACAGGCAAGCCCATCTGTGCCCATCCGTGCCTGGATGCCGCCAACCGCCAGGAAGGCTGCACCTTTTTCTCCCTACATCTATTCCCCCATCTTTAGAATATCTTAATTGCACATGGCTCCTAACGCCTACTCAAGTGGGGAACTTATCACCTTAGGGAAGCATACCTGCTCTCTGCAGACAGAAACTGCACCATGCGGATAATCTTGCTGGGTAGCAATGAGACACTTGTAAATTTGTGTGGACCAATAGGTCTCCTCCATGCAGGCATAATGACCTTGGGCCCCAACAGATGCCCCTCTTAAAAGTAACCTACCTGCTATCAGCAACAACATTATTTGGGAACCGGTCTCTTGTACCCCATCTCAGATATATTGCACCTATCTTAACGCGTGCTCGATTCCTAAGCACGCCTCAGAATTATGGAACCTCCTAAACTCCACAAAGCCAGATATCTGCTTCATCACAGAAACATGGCTAAATCAGTCCTCCTCCCCTTCCATAGCTATAGCATTTCCACAAGGCTAGAGCATATTCAAGTGCAATAGACAGCACAAAAAAGGTAGGGGAGTTGCCATCGCGACAAAAAACCCTCTAAGACTAGACTTCTTTGACTCATGTTCCACAACTACAGTGGAAATGATAATCTTTCAACTGAAAGCCTTAACCAATTTAACCTGGAAGGGAGCCCTTCTTTATCACCCTCCAGAAGGGAAAAAAGACTTTAGCTTAAAGCTGATGGAACGATTAGCACCTCATATTTTAACATCAGACAACGCATTGCTCTTAGGAAATTTTAATTATCACATAGATAATCAAACTGACGTTGGTACCATGCCCCTAATAGCTGATATGGAGCCACTCGATCTCCATCAATTGGTATCATATCCCACCCACACAGATTGGCATATTTTAGATTTAATTTTTACCGATGCCAGTAACCTAGTAGTAGACACTCCTGCCGAGCAGACATGGACCTACCATTTCTCCATCAACCTCCACTTAGAGATTCAGGCCAATAAGGAAACTCACAGTCAGAGAGCCAAACTCACAAGACATTGGAGGAAGGTAGTGCCCTTTGCCTTTCTCCCTGTCTTTATCCCTCCCACCATCATCGACCACAAAGATATTTATCTGGCCCTAATTGCCTCGAAGATTCGTTCATAAAGGCTTTAGACCCATTGCTTCACTAAAAGACCCAAACCAAGAGGAGAAAACCCCCGCTCCCTGGTATTCCAAATCTCTGAAGAAGATAGAGAGCCACAGTAAGTAGATTAGAATGGAAATGGAGGAAATCTAAAACTATTGAGGGTAAACTCGCCTATAAAGCTGCCCTGAGAACATACTTAAAGTACTGCAACTCGGCCAGATGAACTCATACAACGAAGAGAATTTACTCTGCAAAAAACTCATCCAGGGAGCCCTTCAAACTGTTTATTGAATTTATGAAGCCTAGTAGCGTCAATCATACTATACCGGTGTCGCAATCCCATTGCGATAACCTTGCGGCTTACTTTGAACAAAAAATTAACAACATTTACAGCTTGTTTATAAACAATATGGCCTCTATGATTCAGGAATCACAAAGGTCCCGCAGTCTTGCACCCTGGAATCCTTCACTCTAGTGACAGAAGATCAAACCTAAGCCGGAATAAACAGCATAAAATCTGGGTCCCCGCCAGACCCTTCCCCCCCATGTGATCACCACTTTGTTGCCCATTCTGCTCACCCCATCACAGATTTGTGCAATCTTTCCCTACAATCGGCCACTATTTCTCACAAATGGAAGACAGCCTGTATCAAACCTGTTCTTAAAAAAGCCACAGCAGATCCACAGAATCTGGCTAACTATAGACACATCTCTCTGCTTCCTTTTGATTCCAAAATCCTCAGTAAATGCCCAACAATCATACCTCGAATCTAATCACTTGCTGGACCCCTCACAGTCAGGGTTTTGGGTGTCTCATAGTACTGAAGCTGCTCTAGTATAAGTAACGGACACCATCAAACTGGCACTAACCATGTTGGTACGTTTGGATCTTTCAGCTGCTTTTGATACCATCTCCCATCATATCTTAGAACAAAGACTCGGGGAGGTTTGTATCAGGGGTAAAGGTCTCAAATGGCTGAAGGATTTCAAGTCGGAAAGTACAAACTCGATCCAGTTGGGCGAACTAACATCGGCATCCACAGTCCTTGATAAAGAGTCCACTCTTTTTAATGTGTATGTGGCCACCGTGGCAAGACTTAAGAGGTCATATGGATTTGAAACCATCTCCTATGTCGAAGACACACAACTGATCATTACCATGGACCATGACCCGACACTGACCAAAGCGAAATTCAAGAAATGCTTATTGACAGTTTCTACATGGATGACCAACAACTGTCTACAGCTGAACATGTCCAACACAAAGATCCTCCTGTTCAGGAAAGCACACACAGCCCTGGTCAGCCGACTAGTGGCCATCGGAGCTGGGCCCTCCACCTACCCCTGATGAATATGCAAAGAACCTAGGAGTGCCTTTTGATGACACTCTCACTATGAGTGAGCATGTCAAAAACGTCTCTGGAACCTGTTTCGGCCTCATGTGAATGCTCAAAAAGGCCTTTCAGTGGACCCCTCAACAGGCCTGGAAAACTCTGGTTCAGGCCTTGATAATGAGTCCCATGGATGATGGCAATGCCCTTCTGGTGGGAATCAATGAAAGCCTCCTAGCCAGGATTTAGATGCTGCAGAACTATGCTGCTCGCCTGGTCCTGAATCTCCCTCCCATCTCCCCGTCTGAGCCCTCTCTCCGCTCCCTTCACTGACTCCCGATCAAAAAGCGTGCCCTTTTTAAACCTCTCTGTCTGGTGTGTAAGACCCTTCATGGAAGTGGTCCACTCTACCTTACGCACAAGCTGCAACCATATATCCCGGCCCGTCAGCTTAGATCCAATGGCCTACTACTTCTACGCCCTAAATGCATTTGAACAACCAGGTTCGGGAGCTGCTCCTTCTCATTCCTAGTCCCCCACCAGTGGAATCAGCTACCCCTATCTATGCGAGCACGCTCTGTCTTTGCCACTTTTAAAAAACATTTGAAAACATGGTTATTCCCTTGGTAAGCTTTCGTTCTACAGTGTGACCCCCCTGCTGCAAAGGCACTTAGAGATCCCCCAGGGATGATTCGTGCACCTAACAAATTAATAGAAAAAATAAATTGATGGAAAACATGATGAGGCGTTGATGATCAGATAAAAGAAAAGGAATACTACTAGCTGGCAGCGCTGGTAATGAAAGTAATGAAGTACACAGCAAGGGAAGTAAGCATAGTGGCTGTGAGTGTGTTCAGCTGTTTTGTGGGCTGATATGCAGTTTTATTGGAATTACTTATAAATTAAACAGGTGGTGAGCAACTGGCTGCATTTAAGTGAACTAGGAGGTTTTTCTGTGCTACGTGAACTGCGGAGAACAGGTGCATCGAGCAGTGAGTCTCTTTTAATTTCATAATGTCTGGTGAACCGCAGCATTATTTTGGTTAAGAGCCCTTGTGACGCGCTGTCATTTTAATGTGAGTGTTCATATTTTACTGTTTACCATTGTAATGTGAGACTGCCATGTGTTGCAGCATTTGAATTTGCCACACACCTATTCCACATGCGATCATCAACATCCCGAGCACCCGTCAGCCTGTCCCCATGCTTGCGTCAGCTTCTGTGGAATTCTTTGTGGCACGCTGCGGATGGGTGACTTGAGGTCACCAGGTAGCGGACTGACGTGCTGCCATTGGTGGTGCTGGAGGCCATTTTGGGATGGGCGGATGAAAGCTGAAACGCTCATTTCAGTGGGTCTTAGGTCATGATGCACCGTGCAAGTATCGGACACCGAGCACAGCGGGCCTTTCATTGTGTAACATTGCACCAAATAACTGCGGCGATAACTGCAGCAACATTAATAGATTTCAGGAGATAGCCATGCTGTCCACAGGCAACACTGCAGCGCCTTTCTGGATTCATGCTTGGCTATGAATCGGAGAACAGCCTGGAAGTGTTCTGTATTAAGCTTTGTCGTGTTAGGAGCAGGAAATTAGTAAACCAGACCACAGTGACCACTTTATTTATTTTGATTTATTGTGTTTTCAGATGGACTTTGGGGTCAATTTCTTATGAGAAGTGCGTTCTTGGTGCACTTAGAGTGTTTCGGGTGAGAGATCGCTCACCGGCGTACTGAGCATTGTGTTACCTGCAATGTTTTGTTTATTATGTTTGGTTTGGGTAAAGTTGTCAGTAATGTTTATAGGGTCTGCATGAGATATAATGCAGGATAGTAGTTATATGGTAATTATATGTTATATATGTGTGTGGAGTATGGTGCAAAGTTATGCAAAGGGAGCAATGTTATATTGAAGCCATGTTTGGAATTCCAGAAATTGTGTTGTGGCGAAAATGCTGTTTGTAAGAGTAGCATTGAGTTTATAATGTCCTTGGTCCTGCAAAGTTTGTGGGAGAGGTAGAGTTCCTTACTTAGGTCAAGTTCATGTAGTATCCTGTTAGGATGAGCAGGGTGAGAGATTCCCTCTGCCTGCAGAGTTCAAGTTTATATAGTATTCTGTTAGGATGAGTGAGGATGAGAGATTGCCTACTGCTGTAGTGAGCAATTTTGTATGCATGATCGTTGTTTGCCTAGTGTTGTGATGTGTGGTTTGGGTTGAGCCTGAGATACCCTTTTCTTTGCTTTTGTTTGGTCACAAGATGACCTAGGCTGGGTTGAGTGTGGGTTGAGAGACATCTTTTTGCTTTGCTTACTATTGTGTTCACAAGATTCCCTAGGATGGAATGGGTGTGGGTTGGAAGAGACTCATCATCTAAGTTGTCCTGTTGCAAGGATAAGCCGGGATTGTGAAATACCTTAGCCAGTTCCTTTGAAATGTCGGTGGGCCAGGGAACATGATCCCCACTTACTCTGGTAGGATGGCCCATCCTTTGTCTCACTGTCTGAGAGGAATAAACACATTTCACCTGCCAAGCTAATCACAATTCTGTGACTCTGGACAAGGACTGCAGGCACCAAATGGTTATGACAAGAAAATGCCAAATTTCTAAAAGTGCCATTTTCAGAATTGTGACTTAAAAACCAACTTTACCAATAAAGAGGGTTTTAAAATGCAATTCTTTTGAGCCCAAACATGACATTCTGACCTGGTCCCAACCAAAGGTTATCACTTGTTAAATGTAATAAGGTAACCCAATGTTATCCAACAGGAGAGGTGGCCTTGCAGTTGTGTGTAAAGCCTAAAAGTACATGTCCAACTTTTTAAATATATTACACCATGCCCTAAAGACTGTCTAGGCCTACCTAAGTTGCTGAGTTATATGTATTCAAAAGCAGTGCTTAAATTGTAAAACAATAAGTGCAGGTGCCCAAACTTTTTCTCAAAAGCCTGCAGCTAGATCCACTGAATGCCAGGACAGCTGAATGCAGAGGCTGCATAGTCTTTATTCCACCTCCCTACACTTCCTGTCTCCTTATATCATTCTTGTAGGTTCTGTTTCTTATCTGTTTACGTCTTTTGTCACTCCTTTTCTGTATTTTCCTTCTTTCTTCCCTTTATGTTCTTATTTTCTCTTGTTCTGGGGCAAAAGTATGATGAAGAAAAGGAATCGCTGGTCCCCAAAAATGAATGCAGGTGGGCCCCACCTGCCACAACGGGTTCAATTTATGCTCTGTAAAGGCTCAGGCCTGGCAAAGCAGTTAGTTTGAAACTGCTCACAGGCTGCAATGGAAGTCTTAGGACATGTTTAAAAAAGGCTACTAAAGTTGGTGGCACAACAAGTGCTGCAGGCCCCCTAGTAGCATTTAATTCAAAGGCCCAAGGTACATGATGTACCACTTTACTAGGAACCTATAGGTCAATTAAATGTGCCAATCAGGTGTAGCCAATTTGACCCTTTTGTAAGGAGCGTGTGGATGCACTTTAGCACTGGTTAGCAGTGGTAAAGTGCACAGAGTCTTAAGACCAATAAAGCCTAACTTCAGTAAACAGGAGAAAAGAAAGCAAAATGTTTGAGGGAAGACTACCCTATGGCTGACAGATCAAAGATGTGTCCCCCCAAGCTGAAAGTGGGAGAACTAGCCACCCTTATGGGAATTCTCATCACAAAGGAGGAAGAACTTAGATAGATCATCAGCATTAGAGTGATCTGACCCAGGGTGGTGGTATTCTATAAAGTCTATTCCATATAGGGAGATGGACCACCTCAACAGTTTGGGATTCTCTCCCTCATTTGCATGAGCCATCTAAGGGACCTGTCGTCTGTCTGAACTCGGAAGTGAGTCCCAAACAGATATAGTTTTAGTTTAGCTTCTTCAGTGCCCAGACCGCAGCAAAGGCTTCTCTCTCAGCAGGACTCTGTTCCCTGGGACGTAATCTCCTACTGATGGGGGCTACAGGTTGGTCTAAGCCCACCTCATTCAACTGTGAGAGAACAGCCCCTATGCCATGCTCTGAGGCATCAGTTTGAACTATGTACTGCTTAGAGAAGTCAGGGGCCTTCAGTACAGGTGCTGTACATATGGCCTCCCTGAGCGTATCAAATGCGCTCTGGCAGGAATCTGTCCAGATCACCTTCATGGGCAGCTTCTTCAAAGTCTGCTCAGTTAGGGGTGTACAATGGTGTCATACCCATCGACAAACCTAAAATATCCAGTAAGGGCTAGGAACGCCCTCAACTCTATCTGAGTTTTGGGGGGGTTCCCATGTCAGGATAGTCTCTATCTTGGCTTGAGGAGCTTCTCCTTAACCCCGCCCACTAAGTGTCCCAGGTACACCACAGAACCCTGCCCTGTCTGGCACTTGCTAGCTTTGATAGTCAGGTCTGCCTTCTGGTCATGCCGGAGTTTCATTACCAACTGACTGGCTTCCAAATTTACAGAGGCCTTCTTCCAGAAGTGCTGCTTCTGAATTTCTCAGGGCCAACATATAGCTGACTACATCCTGGTGGGCTTCTCCCTCCCACATCTTTACCAAACTGAAAGCTTGCCTAACAGGGTTGCCAGAGAAGTTCAATTGGGCTAAACCCAACTCCCTTCTGTGGCACCTCCCTGCAGGCAAAATGCAGGCATGGTAAGAGGACATCCCACTTTCACCCCATGGCCTCAGGCAGGCCATAATCATGCCTTTCAGAGTATAGTAGAACATTTCAATAAACCCAGTTGATTGAGGGTTATAGGGTGTGGAGAACTTATCGGTTACCCATCACTCATCCCAAACAGACTTCATATATGCAGACATGAAGTTGGTGTACCTGTTAGGAACCACTTTTTTGGGAATCTCACCTAGGTACAAATTCCTATCAAGGCTCTAGCCACTACAGGTGTGGTCACAGATCTCAGAGGTATATCCTCTGGGTATCTAGTGGCATGGTCTTTCAAAACCAGAATAAACCTGTTGCTTAAGGCTTTTTTGGGGTCCAGTAGCCCAACAATGTGGATGCCCACCCTTTCAAAGGGGTACCAACTACAGGCAAGGGAACCAGGGGAGCCTTTAACCATTGTTTCCCAGACTTCTCACTGGCCTGTCAGGTGGAACATGACCTACAGAATGCATTTGAGGCTGTCTTTATCAGGGGACAATAAAAGTGGCTATCAAGCCTGCCCCAGATGTCCTTCCAGGAGTACATCATGAGCCAGACCCAGTAAGAAGGTTCTGTAACATTGGGTAACCACCAACACCTGCGCTTCTCCAGGCTGAGGAACCTTAGGCACAGAATAGAGGAGGTCATTCTTCTAATAGATCAGGTGATCTCCAGAATCTTTGGCTTTTGCTTGTCGTCTCAAGCCCTGCAGAGTTGGCACTGTTTCTGAGCTCTACAGAACTCCTCCCTGGTGGGCATGTAGATTTGGAGTAAGGAATAGTAAAGCTATATGCACTTAGCTTTCGATATTTCCGTCTTCTATTTTTTCTCCATGATCTTCTTGTATCACAATAGTCATATGCTTGATATTCAGTAGTACAATTGAGGTTGTATTTACTGGGAGAGAATTGAGGGAATTAAGAATTTGCAGCGAGCCAGACTTGACCCTGCTGTACAGATTTCGGCTGCATGGTAAGAGGATCTAACTGATAGTGCTACCGGAGGGTTCAAGTGATTAATCGCTACCACCCAAGAGTCTGCCCAATGTGGCTGATCTTTGACATAGCCCAACCCCTAAATGTTAAAATGGGGCCAATTGTACATTTGACCACTCTATTTTTTAATACATTTTTTTAAAACTCCATATGTTTTACAGAAAGCTCAGAAAAGACGCTCATGAAATCATGAGATATTCTAATGCTCTGAAAATCTGCCAGACACGTCAGGTCCTCTCCTGGGATATTTAGACTTTATTTCCTATTTCCCTATACAACAGATCATTTTTAATTTTATTTTCCATAATATTTAGTTAAAAGCTGCAGAATCTTTTACAGGTAATCCAAGTAATCTCTGTGTGCAGTTTGAAAACGCCTACTGTACCGCCTTTGCATATAGCATCTGGCTTCAGCCTGACACTTCTTCCCAGGTTCAGATAGCAGGGATTGTTGTAAGGTTACACCAGCTGAGCAGAGTCTGACCTCAGACAGCAGTACGCTTCATAATGCCTGGCTTTATCTAAACAGATGAGGAAATGCCTCTGATGGAGTGGGTAGTACAAAATTTTGTATACCCCCCATTTCTGCACGTTCATTCCAATTAGAATAATCTATTAATTATAATACTATTAATGTGTTTGTATGAAATTTAACCAACATTACTAATGTACGAAAACATACGTAGGATTTGCATTTTGCATGGTTAAAATAATTTGTAATTAACCTATGTACGCATACTAATACTAGTAAAATAGAATATCGCATGATATATGTTGCTTTTGTGACGTTATCGTAAGTTGCACCAGATGACATCACTGGGTGAATATGAACGCTTTAAATGTCGTCATATGCTAGATAATTACAAGCACATAGGGGAATTAGTGAGGGTTTAACATTTTATTAGTTATTTCTATGTTTTAATTACTTTTTGAGTTTGTTTCGCTTAAGTTATCCTTTGGGCCTAAAAACAAGATGGCCGACTGACACACTCGATGCGATGGCCACCATTCCACGAAGTTTCAGACCAAGTGCGCTTGCGCCAAACACCCGTACCAGTAGCCTCAACATGACCCCAGACACGATGTGCCGTAGCAAGGTCACGATGGGATGCTTGCCAAATGTTCAAACAAAGGACTTATGCAAAGAACCGGATGGATCATGCCTGACAATATGACATCATAATCTGTGTGAAACTTCACCGGACGATTCCAACCGACCAATGGGATAAGCCCAAATTCTCTAATTTGTAACTTTTAGTCCTTATTTTCATTATATAAATGATGTTAGAATAGAGAGGCTTGCTGTTCTGGTTCTACTTTTTCGTACTTCCTTTTGCTGACGGAGAAGACGGCGACGCTACGTGACGGCTGCATTCCTGAATCTTTGACAGACTGAATTGCTGGCCAATTTCTTGATGAACTACGGACTTCTGAAAATCTATGGGCACTGATCGATATTTCCACGTCTCTGGTCCTTGACCTGATCTTGGGACTGTAGCGTGCTGACGACTAAATTTGATGACTTAGAGGACGACCGATAGCCAGAATAGGTAAATATGGTGTTCTGTGATTTGCGTAATGATTAATAAATCTACTAGATGGAACTAAAATTCTTCCATTATTTAGATAAACAAAAATATTGATTAACAAGAAAATGTGTTTGGTTGTTTATTGAAAGGGAGTAGATTAGGAGTTTTTGAGTATGCTTTAGCTGGACTAGATGATCAAACTCAAAACAACTCATTTGATCCGTCGATTACGTGGGAGGAGTATCTTGATGTTTAGGTTTATGATGTGCAGTAATAAAGGTATTAGTGTATAGAAGTGTAAATACGTTTTCTCTCTATAGGTTTAAGGTATTCCTTTCATGTCAGCGCTTGGAACACTCATCTCTCCTGTAAGTGCAGACCAGTGAGAAGTGAAGTGTGAATGTTGGTGTTATGGGCCCCGCCAAATGATTGTAGGAGTGAATGAGTTAATGTAATATTTGGTCTGTGACCAAGGGAGGATATTAGGTACGGGGTTTTGTTCTGATTCCCGTTACCCAGGTTTCCGCGCTGCATCAGTTTTTCTGGTAGCAGAGTTATGGTTTTTATTGTTTTGGTTTGGTGATTATTGCTTGTAAATAGCTTATTGATTATTGATTGGTATTGGTTTATGTATTAACACTCTATGTTACTATGTTAAGTCGCGTCAGGTTCTATGTTGTTTGCACGGCTTCTGGGATGTAGGAAGTCGGAAGTTTGTAACGGTTCCGTAGTAGAGCAGAGGTAAGCGCTGCTCTCGGGAAAGACGGAATTGTTGTTGCCCTGTAGGTACACAGGGGAAACGTGTAACGAGTGAAGTTGCACGACGCATTGTCTGGGTTCAACTTGGTGACATCGCCGTGTGTTGCCATTAGAAATATCTCCTGTATGAAAGAAGTGTGTGGTAGCGAAGGTCACCTGTGAAATTTTGGTCTTAGGTACCAGGAGTCCAGAAGGTACTCTGATAACGCTTATCACTCGAAAGGTAATAGGTGTTTCCCTTAGCTTGATAGAAGGGTAAAGTAGAGGGAAGTGCTACTTTGTTTACAAATGTTATAATTCTGTAGTAGGACAGACTGTTCGCTGTTCTCGGGAAAGACAGAATTCTGTGTGAATGTACTACATTTTTCCGTGTGAAAGTGCGTGAATGAAAAGGCATTCAGGCTAATTGTGAAACTCTGGTTTTATTTCTCAGGAGCATTGGGTCTCCAATTAGGTGTCTTAATTTGGAGAAACGGTTAGCTGATGCTTGTTAGAAGGGTGAAGTAGAGGAATGTGCTACTTTATCAACAGAAGTAACGATTCTGTAGTAGAGCAGAGGTAAGCGCTGCTCTCGGGAAAGACGGAATTCTTGTGAGAAAGGTCATTGACTGTTCTTTGGTTAGCGACGCGGACAATGGTGGCTTTTTTATGTCGTTACTAACAGATTTGTGAATTGGAAAAACTTAAAAAGCTTACAGAGAGAATTTTGTAAACGAGGGGTCAACAGGAGCAGGTGCTGCAGCAGCGGCTGCTGACGTCAGAAAGACCGCGCTGGGAATGGCCAGTCAGCTAGAGATGTAGACGCTCCTGATTGGTGCGTTAGTGTGTGCTGCGCTAGGAGTGTAGAATTACAGGGTGACGTAGACGCTCCGGATTGGTGCGTTAGTGTGAGTCGCGCTGAGATTTGAGAATTGCAGAAGTGTCGTAGACGCTCCAGATTGGTGCGTTAGTGTGAGTCGCGCTACGATTGGTCAAGAACGACAGTACAGTCGTAGGGAAAGGCTAGCGATACACGGAAAACAGAAAAGATGTATTACGATCCACCAGAAAAGGAGAAAAAGTCTTGGTTTGGGAAAATTAAGAAGTGGTTTAAAAAGGACAAACTGATTGTGACTAGAGAAGGACAGTTACTTCCTCCACCGAAAACCCCTGCATCCTTTATGGTTGCGAAATACGGATATCATACTTGTATTTGGTTAGACAATTGGGTAAAATACACTAGAGACGATGGAGTCTTAGCATTTCCAGAGCATGGTTCGTTTAATTTAGCGGTTTTGAGAAATTTGAGAGAGAAAATGATGAATCTAGAACCAAGACCTAGGCCGACACAGTTTGAAGCATTGACCGAATGGGAAGATGAAATGCATGACAGAGAGAGACAGAGGAGTGGCGGAAGATATAAGTACATGTTTGGTAGATATGGGCATGACACTCATGATGAGAGAATGAGAAGGTGGCGGAATGCAAGTATGACTGAAGGTCTGTTTCCTGTGAGAACTGCTGAAGAAGTTGGAGGTAGAAAATGTACGGAAAAGAGACATAATGTAGAGTCAAGAGGGTATGGAGTGAATGAATCGGAGGATGATGTTCTTGATGACATGTTTTTATAAAAATTCACCTCCTTATCAACCAGAATCTGAAATGTTGACACCAAGTGCACCAATGAGAGAAACTTTACGAATCATTAAGTCAGAACCAGTGTCCCAAGAATTAGAGAAAAATGATTCCATTAGAGAGGTAGAGAGAAAGTCAGATAATAAGGTAAGTGGTGAAAATTCGGCAGAATTAGCAAAAACAACTTTAGAATTAACTGAAAAGATAAGAGAATTAACTAAAAATTTAGAAGCTGTAACTGTTCCAGTGAGTATATGCCCTGTGATGCCTATTTTTGATAAACAGAAAGATAGTGAACATTGTTTAACAGCTCCTTATAATAGCAATAAACAGATTGAGAAGCCAAAACAGAACCTAAATGAAAATCCATGGAGGCAGACAATGAGAATGATCGAACCAAATGTTACGAGTAAACCATTTATAGGCCCAAATATAGCAGAAAGACATACAATGACAATGGAGTCAATATTAAAGACACAAAAGGATTTAGAACAAAGTAATGTAGAGAAACCAGTAGGTCCATCTTCAGAAGAATTAAGTAAACTTTGAGAAGCTTTCAGAGAAAAGACAAAGAATCCCAATCAATAGATGTGGCCAAATTACGAATGGTTCTGGAAGAGTTAATAGTAGGAACTATCCCCACAGAGAAATAAAAAACTTATCAGGATGAGGAGTTACTATTTTTATGTAAAAGTGTGCCATGGAGAGCGAAAAATTTACATGAAAGATTAGAAGAAGTAGCAAATGAAATGGGTATGGATATTGAAAAGGTGAAGGCTTTACAAAACCATATCGAATAGATTTTACTGAAAAAGATATTGAAAATTTGAACACAACAGGACGGATAAGTCAGATTAAGGAAATAATTATTTTGTTGAGAAAATGGGGAGATGTAGATAAATGGAGAAGCAGGTGGTACCGAAAACGAGATGATGCCTCAGATAAAACATTTGCAGCATTCCTGGTGAGAGAAAAGGAAAAGGTAGTAACAGAATGCCCCATGAGAGAAAATCCAGGAGGAGGATATGTACATGTTCCATGGACTAGACAAGATATGTTGTCATTTACGAATGATTTCCCTTGACTACGCGAAAAGCCTGTCAAATGATATAGACAAGTGGACAGATTTGTGAAGTTATCTAAAGTATTGTGGATTGATCTGAATAGCCTATTTGATATAATAGTTCCAGCAGATTCATGGACAGAGTGCACCCTCATGATAAATTGGCCAACACTGGAATACCCTAGGGATCCAAAGACAGGGGCTCCTGATCCAGAGGTTATGAAGAAATATGAACAGGTTATTGCCTTTCTGAAAAATAAAGTACCACCTAAAGAAACAGATTGGGTGAAAATTGGCAGAACTCATCAGGAAAGCAAGGAGTCGGTACATGCATATTAGAAAAGGCTGATTTTGACCTTTAAACAGTTCAGCGGTGATGAAAATTTGAGTGAAAAGATTTTAAGTCATTTTGTATACAGATTTGTATATGGTCTACATCCAGAGATTAGTGAGATGATCAAACAACATACTGTAGATCGGCAAAATAAGAAAATAGATGAAGTATTGAGACATGCAAAATATTTCAGTGGTGAGATTGAAGCAAAACAGCGAAAATTAAAAGAGAAGGCTATGTGGGCACAAGTAAAAGTAGCAGAGAGGCAGGGAGCTCAGTTAGCGGAACAAGCAAATAATACAGGCCCTAGACAAAAATTAATTCCTGGGAAAGGTAAGGGAAATTTTAATATAGAAGAAGCTAAAAAGAAATTTCTGTGTCATAACTGCGGTAGTGTAGAGCATTGGAAATCCGAGTGTAAATTTCCCCCAAGTACTAACAATGAAAATGCATCATTGAATCCACAGGTGCAGAATGAGGTGAGTGGTCAACCGCAGCGACAGCAGCAGGTTGTTACCCAACAGAATCAGGTGCCAAAACCGCCTTTTCCACAAAGCAAAAACTCACAGAAATACAGTAATGAGACAGGATTCTACAACGAAGAACAAGTAACTAAGCTGCCGCGCGCTAGCGCTGTTTCGCAGTATTGGCTACAACGCGATGAGAGCGATTCAGAAGAGGGTTATTGGCGGTGCCGAAGGGAGGAAGAAGAGTGCGTAGTTGGCGCAATTCTAGAAGTAGACCAGACAGACCCATTTGTGGATGGGAAGACAAATAATGAAAGTATTACTTTCCTAGTCGATACTGGTGCTGCTCGATCAACTGTCAGGTCAGCTGATGTTAAGAACCCTCCTATCTCGGATGAAACGATCCAAGTAGTTGGTGTATCCAACAGACAGATTGAAACTTAACTTACAGAACCAGTGAAAGGTAGCATAGGGAAATTTTCAGAAATGCACCGCTTTGTCGTGCGCAATACAAGTCCTGTGAATTTGTTAGGTAGGGATTTGCTGTGTAAAATGAATTGCACTATATTCTGTACCCCTGATGGGATAGCATTTGAAACTCCTGATGAAGACGTGTTGTATAAAATGTCCATGGCAAACAGAGAGAATGAGGTTACTGAAGCTTATGCTGTATTTAACCCTGATGAATTACCCAAAGAATTGAAACAGTCCGTAAAAGCAGAAGTTTGGGATTTTACAGGAGAAGATGTGGGACTAATGAGAAATGTAGATCCAGTAAAAATAACAATAAAGGAAGGAGTAAGCTATCTAAAAGTCCCTCAATATAAATTGACACCTGAAGTAATTGAAGGAGTTACTCCTGTGATTGAAAAGATGATAAAACAAGGCATTCTAAGAGAAATAATGAGTAGTCCATGTAATTCCCCGATTATGGGACTGAAAAAGCCTAATGGAAAGTTCAGGATAGTGCAAGATTTGAGAAAGATAAACAAAATTGTTGTATCTTGCTGTGACATTGTGCTAAATCCATCTGTGATTTTGTATCAGATTCCCCATGATGCAGAATGGTATACAGTGATTAATCTATGCCATGCTTTCTTTTCCATTCCATTGCACCATGACAGTCAGCAGATTTTTGCATTTTGTTTCGGCGAATGTATTTTGGCTTGGTGCCGAATTCCACAGGGGTATACAGAAAGCCCCTCATAATATTGAAAAAGGACTGAGAAAGATAACAATAGACAGAATCAGGATCATAAAAGGAATGAGAGCCCCCGTGACCCAAAGAGAGGTGAGAATGTTTCTTGGAATGGTTGGATATTGTCGTCAGTGGATTAGCAACTTCTCTTTGATTGCAAAGCCTTTGGTGCGTTTGACAAGAAGTGATGTAATAGATCCCATTGATTTGAACAAAGAGGAATTGGCAGCTTTTAAGCGATTGAGAGATGGGTTGTGTGAAGCACCTGCATTAGGTATGCCTGATTATGAAAAAAAATTTGAGTTGCACTGCAGTGAGAGAAATGGATGTGCACTCTCGGTGCTAATACAGAAGCATGGAAAACTGAGGAGACCAATTACATACTTCTCATCAATGCTGGACCCAGTAGCTGTAGCCTTACCTGGGTGCTTGAAAGCAGTGGCTGCTACCGGTCGGAGTTTGGAGCAGAGTGAAGGAATTGTGATGGGATATCCTGTGAAAGTGTTTGTACCTCATGATGTGGCAATCCTTTTAACAAGGAGTCGCACTCAGTACATGACACATAGTCGGCTGACTTAATATGAGAAAGTCATATTAGGTGCAACGAATGTTAGTCTTGTAAGATACTTGAATGTGAATCCTTCAACATTGCTGCCTGATGCTGTGAATGTGGAAATCAGAGATGAAGCAGATCACGATTGTCTGGATGTACTTGATTTCTGTACCAAACCACGACCTGACATAAAAGATGTGCCATTACCAGAAAGTGATTTTGTGATGTTTGTAGATGGGTCTTGTTTGAGAACAGATGATGGAATGTTGAGTGCAGCATATGCAGTATGCACAGTTGCAGCAGTAATGGAAGCATCCTACCTGAAAGGAATAAAATCAGCCAAAGTAGCTGAACTTGTCGCTTTGACTAGAGCATGCAAGAGTGGGAAGAGTGTGAGAGTGAATGTGATAACTGACAGCCAGTACGGCTTCGTGTGGTACATGATTTTGGCCAAATATGGCTGCAGAGAGGATTTTTTACGTCGAGTGGAACTCCCATTAAGAATGCTGAGGTGGTTGGAAAATTGCTTGAGGCGATACAGCTGCCTAGGCAATTGGCTGTTGTGAAGTGTGCTGCTCACAGTCAGACTGGGGATTACATCGCCATTGGAAACAAGGACGCCAATGATATGGCTCAATATTGTGCACGTAATCAGAATTCGATAAACAGGGCAAAGGAGAAAGAGGTGATTTCTTGCACCTTGATGTTTACTAACACTGTAGGTACCTGGGAGGAAGTGAGACAGTTAAACGAAGAAGCAGGAGATGAGGAAATGAAGCAGTGGGTAAAAGCAGGATGTGCACCAAGAGAGAAGGATCATGTGTTGGTCTACCGGGATGGAAGACCAGCTATGCCTGATAGCATGATTTCTGCCATGGCACAGATGTATCATGGCCAGGGACACATAGGGAGAGATGCTATGATCAGGTCGTTCAAGCAGACCTGGTACAATGCAAAATTTACACTAGTAGCAGAAAGTCTTTGTCAAAGTTGCCTTATATGTCAGCAATACAACCCTGGAAGAAAGACAGTAGTGAGCCTAGGAACAATAGGTCGAGAAGGAGGGCCTTTTACCAGAATGCAAGTGGATTTCATTGAGATGCCTCCCTGTAACAGGTTGAGGTATGTTCTAGTTATGGTCTGTTTGTTTTCTAGATGGGTGGAAGCATTCCCAACAAGAAGAAATGATGGAATAACAGTGGCAAAATTACTTTTGAGGGAATTTATCCCTAGATTCGGATTCCCAGTAACAATTGAATCAGACCGAGGAAGACATTTCCATAATGAGATCATAAAATTGATTTTTGAAGCATTGAATGTACAGCAAAAACTACATTGTGCCTATTCCCAGAGGCTTCTGGTGTGGTGGAACAGATGAATGGTACTATCAAAAACAGAATAGGTAAAATGTGTTTAGCCACTGGTATGAAATGGCCTGATGTCTTGCCTCTGGTACTCATGACTATTAGATCAATTCCAGACAGAACCACAGGGTTGAGCCCCCATGAAATCATCATGGGTAGAGCGATGCGGCATGTGTTCATACCAGTCAACAAGCTGTTGCCTATAACTGATGACATGGTGTTGGATTACTGTAACAGCCTGGCTGACACAGTTCATTCTGTGTTTCATCAGGTTGGAGCGGATGCCACCACCCTTGAAAAGAAGCAAGCCCATGATCTGAGCTCAGGGGACTGGGTGAGAATTAAAGTACACAGAAGAAGAAACTGTTTGGTTCCAAGGTGGGGAAAACCACAACAAGTTATCTTGACCACAACAACAGCTGTGAAGTGTGTTGGACTGAAAAACTGGATTCATGCAAGTCACACATTGAGAATTCCAAATCCAGTTTCTAGCACAGAGAAGGAGTATTTTGACGAATCAGAATCTAGTACTGAATCAGATGACGAAGAGACAAAAACAAAAGAAACCCCTGAAAGGGGGGAATCAGAGCCAAATCTAACTTTCGTCCCCAGAAGTATTTCCCTGAGAAGAAGGTTACAGATTTCTGATACCAGCTCAGACTCAGAGACTGAACAAGGAACTCAATGTTCTAGAAAAAGACAAGGAAAAGACAAAGAAAAAGACAGTGAAGAGAGAATTAAAGAAATTACTGAAAGAAAAGTTCCGGATAAAAAATTGAGAGAAATTCCACCTGAAATAACTCATTTAGATGGACAGGTGCCAGATACAGAGAGAGAGGGAAAGATTTCTGCGGAAGACCCCCGAGGAGGTGTAGGGAACTCCAACATCCAGTTAGAAGTAGGGACAAGTAGTCAGCAGGAAGGTTGTGTGCCGGAGATTCGAGGAGGGACAGAAGAAGGGAAAACAAAAGAAGTGGTGGAAACAGAAGCTGTTGAAAGTAAAAAGCAAGTTGAAACAGAGTCAGAGGAAAGCGAAGATGAGGTACCTGAAGGTCGAGTTCTAAGAAAGAGAGCTTGGAGAACTGAAAAGAATGATAAAGGAAGTAAATTGAAAAGAGCAGCAAAAGACGACGTTTGGCCGAATAAAATAAAAAGATTGAGATATCGACTGACACGAGTAAATTCACCAGGAGCTGAACAAGTGAATGAAGTGACGAGTCAGGAGAAATCAAAAGACGAAGAAATAATTGTAATTAAAGAAAGCAAAAGAATGAGGAAACCTAACCAGAAGTATAAGTCGCTAGAATGGACATATCTGGCCCTGCCTGAAGTAAAAGAAGAAGCGGATAGCCAAGGAAATCCAGAGGTGACTGTACCAGAAGTGGTTGAGGAGGATGAAGAATCGGAAATCCTGAGAGTTATCTTGTCCGATATTGGAGAAGAAGCGGATGTTCAGAAAATTCTGTATTCAGATCACAAAGGAAAAGAGAAAGATGCCAAACTGAATGAGACAAGGAAGCTGCTAATGGAAAGACAATAAAATATGGGAAAAAGACAAAAACTGGTAGAACCAAGTAGGTGCTTAGAACCTTGGGTTAGAAAAACTAGTTGTGAAGTAGAAGAGGCTAAGTCAAAATACACTGTCCATTTTAACAAAAATGGCAGACACAGATAGTAGAAAAGGTAGATGTGTATTTTTGAAAAGATGGTGTAAAACGTGTTGTTGTTGTACAGGATTACTAATGCTTCTGTGGAGTATACTTGCTCTCATGATCTCATTTAAGGTTACTATAGATACAATAGAAGGACATAGTGAAAACAAAACTAATATAGAAAAGATTCAAAAGGTAGTTCCGACTAGAATAGATAAAAGCTATTTACATAAAGACAGGTCTATAACTGATTTTTCTAATAATGTGTTTTCGAAATTATTGTATGAATATGTAAAGACAATGGACGTAAGGGACTGCTACGTTTGTATGCAGTTATCTGCATCTATAACGGAGGGAGTGACTTATCACCACCTTCCAGTAACTTATGGAATAACATGTAGTGTAATAGCTAGTTTATTTTACCAAACAGGGAAGTTAGAGTATTATTTTTCAGACGTAGATAACACATTTTCACAAGTACCATCAACTAACAAGCTAAACAAGGTAAAACCTGCAAAGGTATTAGGTGAATTTTTCTTAGAGACTAACGAACTAACATTAGAATATATATTTAAAAACAATTTGACTTGTAGTCTGAAGAAAGAAGAAAAGACATTTTTGGATATGGTTGAAGAAAGGAGTTTGAAAATGCAAAGGAAGGCATCTGAAGGAAAAGTGGAGAAGACAGTCTGTGATGTAGAAATGGAAAAACACTTGAAAGGAGAAGCTAGTCCGACTATGGCTTTAGATTGGCCTCAGAAAAGGAAATTGTGTATTAGAAGGAATCAGACTGCATATGATAATTACTTTGTAGGTAATAGTGAGTGCCATGATACATACCGAATCATGGGTGGATGGGGATTTAAAGGTGGAAACGATCCAGTTTTTCGTGGGTTATACTTTATTTGCAGGAACAGGGTGTATTATCGTTTGCCACACCATTGGTATGGCACATGTTATGTAGGCCTAGTTTTTCCGAAGATTTTTCATATGGGAAGAGGTGAAGATGGTGTACATAACTTAGGTAGTTATTTAGCATGTAGGAAGAGAGAATCATGGTCAGAAATTGTGGGTGATATCTTTGGAGCATTGATACCAGCAGTGGGAATATCTCTGAATGCAAACAAAATTAGAAGGCTTTCAACAGTAGTGGATCGCTGGAGGATTTTTGTTGGTAAACACTGAAATGATTGCCATGCGTGCCATGGTAATGCAAAATCGAGTTGCCCTTGATATATTATTGGCAAAAGAGGGTGGAGTCTGTGGAATGCTGAAAGTTCATCATCGTTGTACTTACATTCCAGACGAAAGTAAAGATTTGAAAATTTATATAAAAAATATAACTGAACTGCATGACGAAATTGCACCACTGAAGGTTGAAGGTGTTTGGGAAAAGATTGGAAAGAAAATATCTGCTATGAAGAATTTCTTAGTCAACCTAGGTATTACCTTTTGAGGTAAAATCTTATTTCCATTAACATGTGTGATTTTCATAGTATTAATAATAACATTAGGGTGTATTTGTCGTAAAAAGAATAAAATTCAGAAAGAGTTAAAAAGAGAAAATTTAAGGAGAAAAGATAAGAAACAAGAGAGGGAATTTGAAGAAATAGAATTAGAAGAAGTCAAGGAGAATATGTATAAGGCAGCAAAAAGAGAAGAGACTGGGGAAACTGAGTTATAAATAAAAGCAAGAACTCACTTCGATTCCATAAAAAGAAATACAAGATTTTAATGGTGTGGTGATATAATCACCAAAGGGGGGATTGATGGAGCGGGTAGTACAACATTTTGTATACCCCCCCATTTCTTCACGTTCATACTAGTTAGAATAATCTATTAATTATAATACTATTAATGTGTTTGTGTGAAATTTAACCAACATTACTAATGTACGAAAATATACGTGGGATTTGCATTTTGCATGGCTAAAATAATTTTTAATTAACCTATGTACGTATACTAATACTAGAAAAATAGAATATCGCATGATATATGTTGCTTTTGTGACGTTATCGTAAGTTGCACCAGATGACATCACTGGGTGAATATGAACGCTTTAAATGTCGTCATATGCTAGATAATTACAAGCACATAGGGGAATTAGTGAGGGTTTAACATTTTATTCGTTATTTCTATGTTTTAATTACTTTTTGTGTTTGTTTCTCTTAAGTTATCCTTTGGGCCTAAAAACAAGATGGCCGACTGACACACTCAACGCGATGGCCATCATTCCACGAGGTTTCAGACCATGTGCGCTTGCGCCAAACACCCGTACCAGTAGCCTCAACATGACCCCAGACACGATGTGCCGTAGCAAGGTCACGATGGGACGATTGCCAAATGTTCAAACAAAGGACTTATGCAAGGAACTGGATGGATCATGCCTGACAATATGACATCATAAACTGTGTGAAACTTCACCGGACGATTCCAACCGACCAATGGGATAAGCCCAAATTCTCTCATTTGTAACTTTTAGTTCTTATATTCATTATATAAATGATGTTAGAATAGAGAGGGTTGCTGTTCTGGTTCTATTTTTTCGTACTTCCTTTTGCTGACGGAGACGACGGTGACGCTACGTGACGGCTGCGTTCCTGAATCTTTGACAGACTGAATTGCTGCCCAATTTCTTGATGAACTACGGACTTCTGAAAATCTATGGGCACTGATCGATATTTGCACGTCTCTGGTCCTTGACCTGATCTTGGGACTGTAGCGTGCTGACGACTAAATTTGATGACTTAGAGGACGACCGATAGCCAGAATAGGTAAATATGGTGTTCTGTGATTTGCGTAATGATTAATAAATCTACTAGATGGAACTAAAATTCTTGCATTATTTAGATAAACAAAAATATTGATTAACAAGAAAATGTGTTTGGTCGTTTATTGAAAGGGAGTAGATTAGGAGTTTTTGAGTATGCTTTAGCTGGACTAGATCATCAAACTCAAAACTACTAATTTGATCCGTTGATTACGTGGGAGGAGTATCTTGATGTTTAGGTTTATGATGTGTAGTAATAAAGGTATTAGTGTATAGACGTGTAAATAAGTTTTCTCTCTATAGGTTCAAGGTATTCCTTTCATGTCAGCGCTTGGAACACTCATCTCTCGTGTAAGTGCAGACCAGTGAGAAGTGAAGTGTGAATGTTGGTGTTATGGGCCCCACCAAATGATTGTAGGAGTGAATGAGTTAATGTGATATTTGGTCTGTGACGAAGGGAAGATATTAGGTACGGGGTTTTGTCCTGATTCCCGTTACCCAGGTTTCCGCGCTGCATCACCTCCACATGATTTATGAAATAAACAGCAAAAGTCTCTGCAGTTTTGCATGAATTATCAAGCCACAGTTTTCAAAGTATTATTGAAATGCAATGATTTTATCCAGCCTGATATTTCCTGAAACATATACAGGTGTTCCACAGCACAAGCTTTCCAGTTTGGACAAATACACTATTTTCAGTGAAATTAGAACCTACCTGCGCTAGAAATCTAAATAACATTTTTAGTAGAATCATGATTGTAATCCACAAACAGCACTGATCATTTTCATAAATACCTCACAGGTACTTTTTTCAAACATGGTCAAAATCTTCCTCACAGTCCCAAGTATCTCGCACATATGGCGGGTGCCCACTATAGATCAGAGTAAACAACCAATGTCAATGCCAATGCCAACACTTCTTGGTTTGAAGTGTTGACAGCCAATCAGATCTCAGGCGCGAGATCGGGAGGGTTTGTGGATCCACCCTGGCCACAGTTTTATATATGAGAAATCTTTACATTTCTCAGGAACTACTGAATGGAATTACACGATTTAACAAAAAGAGTGCACTCTGGACCAAGGGCTATCCTTTTGCCAAATTTAGTGTCATTTCGTTCAGCAGTTTGTGCTGTAGCTGCGTCAACAGTTTCCTATGGAAATGAACATGGAGAAAACTTGTTTTGGGACCCCCTTTTTCTCGGACCCCGCTTGGCTAATCACCACAAAACGTTCAACACAGCAACTGACCAGACCGCCAGTAGCGGCCCCTAGAGGGATTGCCGCGTGCGGTGGTGTGGGGGAGGGGCAGGGTGGTGGGTAGTAAACTCTGGCTCACGGCCGACCGGAGTAATGTAAATAAATAAAACAAATTTCATTGCACGCGCTGAACCTCCAAATGCGTTTCAGCGCGACCAATGAAATTTGTTTTATTTATTTATTTCTTTACATTACTCCGGTCCCGCCCCACGGCACTCCCTCTACGGCCGCTACTGCTGACCGCCCCATTAGTTTTGAACATTTCCCAAACATTTGTCAAACAAAGCCATAGATATTGGCAAAAGAAAAAAAAATTCCTATAGAAACAAGGTCCTAACTATAACTACCTACTGACAACTGCCAGTAGGTAGTATATACATATACACACAATAAAATCTCTTCCATCAATCTTTTTGCCGCTTTGGCGCTGTCAACATCAAGGTACATCAACCTGCGGTGATGGTGTAGAGGCAACAGCAATCCCTGATGCTTCAGAACCAGTCTCTCTTTCAAGATGTAGATCTGATGAATGATGAGTTAATGGCAAAAATGAGAAAAGTCTCTGGTAATAGACTTCCCAGGGCATTAGGTAGTTACCATGTGTACCTTGGTATTAACCACTTGAAAAGGTTCTACATCAAATGGAGTATCAGATTTTCTTTTCCACACTTGACGTGCGAGCACTCGATCTCCTTTCTTAAAGACAATGTTTTTCACGACTTCTTTTGTCAGCATACGCTTTCATCTTTTGTTTATGAACCAAGTCCATCTCAAGAGTTCCATTCTCATTTTTCTCTCTCTGATTGGTCCATTGAGGCAACTTAGTTGTCATTGCTCTCCTGACATCAATGTTGCAGGACTTTCAACAGTGCTTAATTTGTCATAAAATAAGTGTGAGGGTTTTCAACAAGAGCCCACCCCAGCTTGCACCACCCATTGCCCCTGGTAGCAATGCAAATCACTGTACCAATGCAACTACTAACAATCACAGTGCTACTGGTGCAACAGTTCAGACTGTTGGAGGCCCCCAAAGCTGTAAGAATGACTTAGGAGCAGGTATTACTTGTTTTCAATGTATATTTAATTAATAAACAACTGTTTTTGTGGCTATCTCTGAATTACACAAAAAGGGCCACCATGTGGCTGCTCTCATAAGAGCCAGTGTTGATAATGAAGTGCCTTTGTTGATAATTAAGTGTCAGTGTCGAGCACCAGAAACCAAAGACTCAAATCAAGCACTGTTTTCACCTGTGGTTGAGTGAGGTGTTGTATGATACGCTCTTAGAGTAGAGTTTAACAGGATTTTTAAATTGAGCTTCTCAAGAGTAGCACGCTCCACTGCTTTCTTTAGTGTGATCATAAAGCGCTCAACAAGTCCACTGGTCTACGGCCACAGAGGAGTGCTCTTTGGATGGTTTATATTTGGATGCTCTAAGAAATCTCGGAACTCTTGACTGTTGAAAGGCGGGCCATTGTCCAATTATACTCTGGCTGGAACACTCCATGCCGCAAATATGCCAGCTAGTCTCTCAATGACTCGGTCTTGAGTTGTAGATGACAGATTTTCAAATAATGGAAATCATTACTATTCGTCCACAATTACCATCAGGTGTTGTCCATTGTCAAGGGGACCGAACAAGTCAATAACTACTCTTGCCCATGCATGCTTTAGGAGTTCTGACATTTTTAAGGTGTGTTGAGTAAATTTTGTAGAAGGGCAGTTGCATAGATGGCAGGCATTTAATTCATTTTCAGCCCTCTCATCAAGATAAGGAAACCAGACCTGTCCTCGGAGAGCTCCTTTTGTGACAACGATTCCACAATGCCCTTCGTGGACAACTTCAATTATTTTCTGCCACAGACTCTATGGAATCAGGATTCTCGATCCTCACAGTATGATTCCTTCCTGAGTAATGGCCAGTTCATCTTTGACATTTTTATATTTTTGATATTCACTATCACTGGTGAGAGGTTGAGTGTGTTGATTTCATGACTGATGTGTACTTATATCTTTCAACTTTGGAATGTCACTATCATAGCTCATGGCAGTGATAATGTGGGCTAACAAAATGGCAGCTGGTGTGTTTGATTTTATAATGAAATTGATATAGGCTCCAGGATTTTATTTTGGCCTTGGATAGGTGCTCTGGAAAAGTAGTCAGAAGGGTTCTGATCCTTCCCTGGACAATGTACAATGGTATAATTGTACTCTTGTAATCGTAATCCTCATCATTCAATGCGAGAAGGCATCTTGGCCTTTGGATTGCCAAATATAGTTAGTAAAGCTTGATGATCAGTTACCAGCGTAAAAGGCTTTCCGTACAGGAATATATGGAAATATTCACAAGCCCATACCACGGCTAATCTTTCTTTTTCAGGTTGTGAATAAGCACATTCTGTTTGTGACAAACGTCTACTTGCATATATATGCCACAATATGCCTTCAAGCATTCGGGTGTCCATTGTGCTGCGCAAGGATAGCGTCTAACACGACTGGACCAGCATCAACAACAACCTCTGTATGTCGCTTCAGATTAAAGTATGTCATTTAAGTAGTATTCTCAATGAGGTGTTTGGTTTTCTTACAACTTTTGTCACATTCATGTAACCACTGAAAGGATAGGTTCTTCTTGTCAAGTCTCGCAATGGAGCACTTACAATGGCAAATTCTTGTATATATCTGAAACAGTAACTGACCATGCCAAGAAATGATATCACCGTAGAAACTCTTGTGGGAGATCAGCATTTGACTGCACTTGTGCTTTAGAAGGATTGGGGGTCATTCCCCCCCATCGGAAAAGATATGGCCAAATAAGTTTTGCTTTGTCTTATGGAACTCCCACTTGTCTACATTCAAAGTTAAACCTTCATCAGCAAGTAATGACATACTGGTGTGAGAGCTTTATCCTGCTCTTTTTGTGTATCTCCGTAAACCAATATGTCATTGCTATAATTGAACGCATTCATGACAGGCCATATGATACGTCGAATGATGTTTTGAAAAAGTTCTGCAGCCGATGACACACCAACACTTAGTGACTGATTTAGATGTTGGCAGACAGGTTACTCAGTCACAACTATGACAGATATCCTAGCCCCGAAATATAAATTCCATTCTATCCTATGGGTTTTATATTTCGGCGGGCGGGATATCCATCACCGTTGTGACGGAGTAACCTGTCTGCCTATATCTAAATCAGGCCCTTAGTCTTTTGTATTGTAATAGGCCAGCATGTGTAGAAATGGTTGTAATCCATCTGCACTTTGCTTTGAGCTCTAACTGATGATAACCTTTATTCAAATCAAGGCGAGAGAAGATTTTTGCAACATTTAATTGCATTATCATGTCAGCAATGTGAGGACTTGGATGTTGTTCTTGTTCAATTGCCTTGTTTGCCTGATGCATGTCAAAACATATGCGTGCAGCTCCTTCACTGTCCTTTTTGGGCACTGCAACTATGGGAGAAACCCATGACATTGGACCAGTAGACCACTCAATGATATTATGCTTAAGTAACAATACAAGTTCTTTTTCAACAGCTTCTTGTAAATGAATAGCAATTCATCTTTGTCTTTGAGCAACAGGAAGGACATCCTCATTAATATGCAACTTTACTTTCTTAGTCTTAAGCTTTCTTAAACCATGAAACAATGAAGGGATTGACTTACTATTTCGTGGTAAGCATTTATGTTGTAGTTTACGGAAATCAGTCTCATATCTGCATCTGTACTGAAACTGAGTGGACAGGCACTTGCCACTGTTCCTTGAAGCACATGGATGGGTGCTTGCACCTTTGTTTTTTTGTGTTTCATGGTTGCTCCAAATAAACCATGACTTTTTAAAGGCATTGATGCAGCCCATGTATACGCTTTGGTTTTTGATGGTGTAAGAGGCGGTAATGGAGACAATTAATTATATTACTTCTCAGGCATAATGTTTGTTGATGCACCACTGTCAATAATGAAAGATATTTGAAAAACCATTTATTTTCAGTGTAATCTTTGGACAATGTTTGAATGACTTTAGTGCTTTGGCATGTCGACTTTTCTTTGACTGACATTTTTCTTCATATGCGGCCGATCCAACATGTTTATGCTTTTCTAAGCCAAACATCGACATGGCACAACCATCTTCTTCAATTTCACTTGATACTGATACCGATGAGCTGTTTGGCGATGATTTCGATGACAATCGACTTCGTTCAGTGCCGATTTGTCTTAACTGATGTTGACGCTTGGCCTGGTGGGTGCACGTCAAATGTTGCTTCTGAAATGTTCTGGCAGCCATTTTCTCTATGACGCTCTTAATTTTTCCTTCACTTTACAAACGTCACAAAATGGTTCTCCTTCCCACACCCTTTACATATTTGTCC
This sequence comes from Triturus cristatus, assembly GCF_964204655.1. NCBI lineage: Eukaryota > Metazoa > Chordata > Amphibia > Caudata > Salamandridae > Triturus > Triturus cristatus. The sequence goes on along the minus strand of NC_140584.1, from coordinate 1,013,194,294 downwards.
AATCGCGGGACATTAATACTCGCTCCATACTAAGAGCTTCTCTCAGCATTCGTTGTCTTATTGAATCTGACAAGCATCCATCAATAACTCTAAGATGTATAGTTTCTTCATCATTAAATTCATTGAACTTACAGTGTTTGATGTATTGAGACTCTCCAAAAATTCATCAATGGTTTCACCAACTTTCTGTTGTTCTTGACTGAAAATGTATCTTTATTAATCAGCAGTGGGTATCAGATTAAACTTGATAGTCAAAACATCTTTAATCTGACGGTATGTGACTTCTTGGTCAGTTCTCAGCATGTTCTTTATGACTTCCTTTACACTATCACATGCAAGAATCTTTGGGTATTTGATGATCTTTTTGTTATTATTCTCTTCAATTGCATCAATGAAATCTTCAAATGTCTCTGTCCAAACAATCCACCTTTCGTCAATATTTTGCTTTTTGGTGGTATTGAAAAGGCGTGGTGGTTTCAGCAATACAGCAGCCTTGTAGACCAGTGTGGAACTTAATGGCACTGCTTGTGGATCGCTGTGAATTGGTTTATGCAAACCATCTGTGTTACCTTGCGATGTGCTGGCCTCTGGCTCATCTTTATTGATAACTGGAAAAGTGACTTTCTTCTTGCCCATTCTGGAAAAATAACCTTTCACTATTTTGAACATCTTGTAGGACTCTCACTCTTCTATGGCTTACAGCGTTGTTTCTGAACCACACACAACAGCTTCAGTGGCACGCATCTTCAGAGAACTTTTGATTACCTGGCTGCTCTATAAAACCCTGGTTGTATCCGCCTCCATCATTAACACTCCGTATAGCTTTATCTTCTGTGGCAACTCAGTATATTTATGAATGGCCTGACTAGCTGGTTCTCAGCCGACATGTAGATTGTCTGTAATGTTTTCATTATCTTTAAGTGCTTCACAGTGGCTGGAGCTGCTCTTTGACTCCATATGCATCAATCGTTGATTCCGTACTTCAACGACGGCATAAGTGGCATGCACAAGCAGTTTGCTTCGACCATGGCAAACTCTCGTGGAGAGCACTATCTATCCTTGGGTTACTAATCCCCTATCTCATCGCCAGCTGTAGCGTCTTGCCCAACCTGGGTACCCACCAATGACTACACCACACACTGAGCTTAAAATTACACATATTCATTCTTCGGTGTGTAACTGCGAACTCAAAATTCTAAACCAGCCTTCATTGCATTCCGCTGTAACACGTACATCACAGCTCTAGGGAGTCCATTAGGAGCCAAGAGGGTTCTGGCATTGCTAACTCGCTAGACACTTTATCTTGGTTGAGAGACACAGTTAAAGACTATTATCTTGGCTACCATACACAAGAAAAGAGTAGATGACACCACCCAAACAGTTAAGGACTACAAAGATTTTTTGACACATAACAAGATAACTAAATTCGAGAAGGATCTGGCTCGTTTCTCACATGATAAGTTGTATCCATATACAAGTGCTAAAAACCAGACTCAACCCCAGACTCAGTCCAAAAAAGGCTGAAAGGGTTGAAAGAAAGATACTCAAGACTGGACATCTGATCCTGAACATTAGAGTACCATTAGTGATGATTCGGGAGCCAGTAGCACCAACCACCTTTATACATAAAAGTCCAGATCATTTAGAACACCAGTACACTTTTAAGGTCCACCAAAGTCTTGGTGGCATTCACATCCATGGGGTTACCAAATATCCTAATTTCAACCACCTCTGAATTTTCCAACCCATAGCCAGCCTATTTTAGGGCAAGGCAGAAGCAGGTCAGAGGTTGAAGAAAAAACACTACACATGTCCAGTGGAGTCCTCCCACCTTGTTGCATCAAAAAAGAAGCATGACGAGACCAGACCAATCCCCGAGTACCAGCAACTAGGTGAGCTATTACTGAATCTGAGCAGTCAGAATCTCACCCAAGAAGCCGAACAACTGCTAAATAAGGGTTAAGGGTTTGTCCCTACATTTAAGGGAGATGATTTTGAAATCCATAAAGAAATGGTGTGTTTCTTTTTAGGGGTGGGCAAAGAATTCCACTTCGCCTGTGGAGTTCTCAGAGTTTTGCCCACTCCAGGCTCTGTGCTGAGCGTGGTGTTCCTAAAAACATCATGAACTGATGCTGAGATAAGTCTTTTATCTCAAGCGGCTCGCCAACATTAATTAATGTTGGCGAGCGCTCGCAGGTAAAAATCGTGTACTAGACGTCCTCCCGGTGAGATTTCTCAACATGGGCTGTCGCAGCAGATCACGACTGCTGGCATTGAGAAATTTGCTGCTCTCGTTGACGAAGCTGCTGCTCAAGTAGAATGTTGATGCAAGTGACTGAAAGCAGCGGCACCAACTGGAGCGAAGGGTGGTGACATTTGCTCTGATTTTACAGCACGGGAGGAACTCCCAGCACTAAAATTCAGTGCGAGCAGTGCAATTTAACTTAGCCGCTGGTGGAGCTCCACGGAGCGTGGTGGAGTTTTTGTGGCACTTTGCAAAATTCAGTGGAGTAATACTCCATGAACTCTGCCCTGGCCTATGTTTTTTACAAAATTTGCCCTTAATATTTCATCAGTGAGCCTGGAACATTTATGGGAGAATGTGAAGAGGAGAACACAGGTCTGAAGAAGAAGTCTTCTTTTAATCCACTGGCACATATTTTATCCCCAGAGGTTCTGACCTTTGAGAAAGCAGTACTGAGGGATTTCAACATATGGAAATTCTGTGCTCCAGAACCTTTCTTTCACAAGTCCTCAACAGAGATGGATATTGTGAGACACCTGGGTACTGACCCCTCAATCATCATCATGCCTGCAGTCAAAAGTAGAGCAACAATCATTTTGGTTATGGCAACATACAAACAAGAATGTCTCAGAAAGTTGAGTTGTTGCAGGGATTCTGCACAAACACAGTATTATGGGACCTTGGTGTATAGGGACTGGGTTTGTGTCTTCCTACCGCCTTAGTACCCTCGAGCCTAGGACCGATTATCTATAGTGTCTCACTTGCTCTCCTATTCACTCACAGATGATTTGACACCCCAGAACACAACACTCCCAGATCTCTCAGGAATCGCGGTAACAAGACACACTCTTGCACTCGCACTCTTGTACTTGTCCACAATAAGGTCTGACAAAGACACAAAATAGTTTAAAATATTTATTTTAACTAACGTGCTCTAACATGCAGTATAAGTGCCACAACAAGCAGGAAAATGCATAGTATAAATACAGTCAGCATAGCAGCTAGTCCATAAATCATGAAGAGAGATGTCATTATAAAAAGACAATGGAGCCTAACCTATATATTTGAAGATCTCTGGGGTTTGTCAGCAGACCCCATACCTTAGCCTATTGATGGTAAATCTACATCACAAGTGCTGTCTCACTCTTCTCTCTGAAAAGGTCCCTCCCCAAGTGTGTCTCACCTAATTTGTGTACCCCACTAAAAACCAAAGTACGTTGTCCAAACAACAGCTGCAGCAGTATGTTTTGTTTAAGGTCTAAGGTCTGACCAGACTAAAATGACAAGGGGCATTGTTGTTCGACCTTGCACATAATGTTCAGTCAAAATCCCAGGAACATGCAGAGAGAAAACATAACAATGAGTTCTCATGTGAAAGCAACCATAAAAAGTATTGCAAAAATAAGACATGTAGTAACGTGCGCAAATCAGTAGGCAGGCTACGTTGTGCTCATGCTAACGTAGTGAAGATGACAATGTCCCTATAGGCCATGTGAGAGAGTGACCCACCCCATTATTGTCTCTTAAAATGAGATCCCACAATCTGGCTCCGGGCAGTGATAACACAACTTGTGGAAGAACTAATGAAGCTGGGTGGAATACTCGGGGAGAGGCTGATTTTTAATAACAGATAAACCCATCACTCCATATTTTTACATACTACCAAGAACCCACAAGCCGCAAAACCCACCCCCAGGGCAGACCTATTATTTCTAGCCTGGGATCTCTGTTGGAACCACTATAACAATTTGTGGATGTCTTCTTGAGAGAGACCCCTAGTAAGTGATATGCCCCCTTACCTCCAACATACTAAAGACACCCTGAATAACTTGGAAGAGGTATGTTTTGACATCACTACATACGTTTTGGTATTGTTTGATGTAGAGTCTCTTTATACCTGTATTCCGCAAGATGCAACTTTAGAAACTGTATGTACCTTACTGCTCAACAGCCCCCATGATTACATCACTCCAATCTCTTTCATCATGGAGTGTGCAAAGCTGACCATGAAAGAGAACATTTTCCAGTTTGAGGAAAGACAATACCTACAAGCATCCGGGACATCCATGGACAGTACCTTGCACCAAGTTTCGTGAGTCTCTACATGCACAGCTTTGAAATTACCCACGTGTATTTAGATGCAAATCCATTAAGGTTCCATCTGAAATTAAGGAAATGATGTATCAATGATATATTGGTGATCTGGAGGGATGCGTTGATACTATCCTTGAGTTTAGTACTTGGCTCAACTCTAAGGAATCCATTTTCGAGATTCAGCTGTGAAGATAGTAAAGAGAGATTGCCCTTCCTTGTCCTTCTTAGATATCCTTTGGATGGAGCACTAGGAACAGAACTTTACAAAAAGCCCATGGATCGAAACTCACTACTGTCTTATAGGAGTTATCATCCAAAAGCTTTAAGAGATAACCTCCACATAGGCCAATTTCTCGGATTAGCCTTAACTGTTCCAAAGTATCTGGAATCAAGGAACATGCACATCACTTAAATACACAGTGGGTCCGGAGAGATTACTCCAGGGATCTGGTGAGAAAGGAAGCCAAACGAGCAAGAAATAATATTTGTACTGTTCTTCTAGAAACAAGACCCAGGTCCACTCCGAACAGACTTGTTTGTGTCAGTACTTTCTGCAGCCTGTCTACTGCTATCATACAGGTGGTGCAAAAAAGTAGCATATCTTGAATATAGGAAAACTGTCACTACAGCAACCACTGTTAGAATTTAAACAAGGCCAGAATTTAAGGATAAATTAGTACACACTAGGACTTTGTCTTAATGGCCCCAGGTCCAGGAGACACTGTGGACCCTACCTCCTGTCAAGGGACACTTTCCATATAGAGTCTGTGGGGTATGTCATTACATCACAGCTGTACATAGATGCAACATTTACAGCCATAACATAATGACAATGGGAAATTGATGCTGTTCCCAGCAAGGTCCTATGCATAGTATGACAACAGGATGTACATCACAGGGGACATTAGTTCAAGCATTGCAAGCTATACAACGGCAGGACAATCTGAAATGATAGGTCATAACAGGCGCAGTTAGTATACTTTGGCTAATATGAAAAACGGTCGCCTAGCCCCTAGTGCGACTAGCTATCTAGAGACATACCAAGCATGGCAAAAATAAATAACAGGTACACACAAAGACATGGTATTAAAGTGGTGGGGATTAAAGCATGAGGGCTACTGCATGTGGATAGATATGGTATATCATTTGAAGACAGCAAGCTAGTGGCGCGATGAAGGGGTTAGTCAAACTGAGACTCTTCTGTGAGTACTTGGAGCCAATGCATTGTAGTGTCCCATTCCAATGCTATGGGGGTTCTGCTAAGGCCATAGGCTTCCTCCCACTGGAGGGCCACCAATTCAGCTCTTCACAGTTTTAGAGTGGCTGTGTGGCAATACAGCAACCCCGCTATGTTGTTGGCCTTCCAATTCACCAAAATTGACCCACGCACTAGTAGCAATGTTAAGTCTAAAAAGAAGTTGGTGGCGCTGCCGACTTTTTGCGTTTAAAGAGTCCCTGCGTGCTACACTCCATATTGCATAACTCCGCCTGCCCCAAAAGAGCTGTCAGTGCTTCTGTGACTTCCCACCACACCACCGCCACCATCGGGCAATTCCAGAACATATATGGATCTTGGGCACCACAGCAGGGGCAAGATGGTGTGGAGTAAATGTACCAAGGGATGTGTTCCTGGCTCAATATCTGTAATCTGCCAGAGACACTGCAATTCATGCCAGGAAGTGGACCATAGGTAAATTGTGGTTGGACTGGAGTTGTGCAAAGTGAATAAGCGCAGTGTTTTGAAACAATGCACCAAGGGTGTCCTCCCCTGCTGTCTCCCAGGCCTCTAGACCCTCCCTCTCAACCACTTCCCTGAAGGAACTGATAAAGTTAATGGGTATCTCCGGCATGTACTGTGCGGGAGCCCACACAGACACATCTTGACATCTTGGGATAATCCAACCCCTGGGAACTGCGGCAACATATACTAATTGTAATTCTATGTCAGGACCGGAGGCTTCGGATTATGCTTATTCTATCGTTACTTCATGTGACAGCAGCCATTTTAAACAATCTTAACAAGACCACATTTCCCAGAAGTCCGGGAAATTGGTGAGAAAAACAAACAAGGGACAACATATCCCCAAGATCAATGTCCAATGTCCAATCACAGTCCTGGATCCACCTTATAGTTCCTCATCGGGCTCTTGCCCATCCTCTTTCTTTGCTGCTTGCAGCTTTCAGATGAGTGTTTTTTCTCCCTGCTTATATTAGTTTTATGGTTCACTGTAGAGTGTTTTCAGTGTTCGCAGTCGCGGAACCATTTTGCGGTACCGCGACTGCGCGTTAATATTGCACGTTAATATGACAAGCCTTTCTCATATTTCTCATATTGCTAAAGTTGGAAATTAAGGCCAGTTATCTTGTTGCTGTTTACCGCAGGACCTTGTTTCAGTCCGACGCGATTTTGCCTTGGTGTGTGAGGTTTGCTGTGTGTTTCCCTTGAGGAGTCGCTGGTCTGCTTCTCGGCCCTACGTGACGGTTGCCTTGTCTTCCCTGCGACGGAGTGTGGTCTGTAAGTCCGGCGGCTAGGTGGTGCTGTTGTGAGCGCATATCTCGCTGATAACGGCCCGCGGAATTGAAATTCCTGTCAGTTTCAATCAATCAATTCCATCTGCCATTGCCTGAGCCTCCGTCACCCCTGGAGAGTTACGCCCTCGTGTAGGAGGGTCTGTACAGGTGAAAGCCTGCATTCTTTATGACGCTCAGAGTTTTTACCTCTGGGTAGGTGTGTGTGAGTTTACTGATGCCCATGGGGTGTAACATTGGTCAAGTTTCACTAAAACTAGTGACAGGCTCTAAGGCTGGCCTGCGGGACACGCTCCCAGAGGCCTTCCAAACTTTCAGCTGGTCCCCAGCATTTTATGAGGCAGTCATCAAGCCTGCGGAGGTAGCCATCTGGTACACCTGTAAATAGGTACAGTTGGCAGGGTACACTTTTTCGTGCTTTATGGGAGCATGTCAGAACAGGCGGACATGCAGTGGGAGGAGGATCCCTTAAACCAGCTCCCTTGGGATGATGATTTTTATGACGCAGGCGAGCGTCGATTTGCAGGGCTGTGGAATAAGTAATGGCGCCCATGGAAGAGTGCTTAGCGAAGAAAATCAAGCGTGTGTGTATTAGGTGGGCCCCACCTGATTCACCCACCCCTGGCAACACACAAGGAGGACAAAAGGGAGAACCGGTTCCAGCCAAATGTCCCAAAGTGAACGGAGTGGACCTAGATGTTTTTGAGTGTTTGCGGGAGTCGTTCCTGGTGCAGATCCAGTCCTTGGCAGGTCCCTCAGACAATCCCTCCCCCCCATTCTGCCTCCCCTTATCAGTCCGCCGCAAGGGGTTGGGGAAGATACCCAAGGGGACACAGATGAAGAGCCTGGGCCATCCAGACCATGGGTCCTGTCAACGACCCCTGAACCTACTGAGCCCCAGGGGGCAGGGGGTAATTCAGATATGTTGGACCCCGAATTGATTATTCACCCCCGGTCCTCAGAATGGACTCCCTCCTTGAAGGTGGCAGGCTACATGGTTAGTCGTATTCGGACTCCGATGGAGTGCCCGTGGCCCTCCCATGATGGAAAAGTTGAGCAGACCCTAGCATTAGACCCTAGAATGGCTACCTTTTTGGCCAAATTCATCAAGGACCCCCAAGAAGGGCATAGACAGATCCTGGAGGGCATGCCAGGACAAGCTTCTGGATGCCCTCAGCCCGCTCACCATGATCCTGGATATGGCGAAGATGCCAAAGTTTCAGGAGCCCTGATATCCCCAGAGGCCCTTTCAGGGTGGGTGCAATGGGAAACACTAATTGCCCTCATCAAGGTAGACGCAAAGCTGGGGGATCTGGCTGACTCCGAGGCGGGGGCGGTGGCCCAAGGAGATTTGTTTGGAGAGCATTTCATTAAGGAGCTCGGCAAATTCATGAACACGTTCACGCCGCTCAATAAGACTCAGTCCTCCATCAAGAGGGTGTTCTCGTCCTGGGTTTTCCGTGGGGCCGGTCGAGGCAGGGCCGCTTGACTGGCCAGAGCCCCCAAATCTCCAGGGGGCAAGGCTCCAGGCAAGGGCAATATCAAAACCAGGCCTGCTACAACAACTTCAACCCCTCCCATGGACGAAGATCCAGAAATCGTGATTTCAGAGGTGGTGACAACGTCTCTAACTCCTGTGAGTTTTTCTACCACTTCTCTGGTGCGAGTGGGCGGCCGGATGGCCAAATTTGTGAGTGTGTGGGAAACAGTCCCGAACGATGCTTGGGTGTTTCAAACGATGCAAGGGTTTCAAATAGAGTTTTGCGGCAACCTTAGTCAAGTAGTTCAACCAATACCTATCCAATTCTCCCTCCAAGAGGCGGAGTTGATCAATGCAGAAGTGTCCGCCCTTTTAGATAAAGGGTCTGTCTGTCGCACCATGTTGCATCCACAAGGTTTTGTTCTTAGTGGACAAGATGGATGGAGGGCAACGACCGGTCTTGAATCTGCGCAAATTCAACGAATGGCTTGTTTACCACCATTTCAAAATGGAGGGAATTCACATCCTAAGGAAAGCTTTACGCCCGGCGGATTGGATGGTCTGTTTGGATTTAAAAAATGCTTACTTGACAATACCTATTTTTCCTCCACACAGAAAATTCCTTCAGTGTTGCTGGCACCAACGAGTGTGTCAATTCACCAATCTTCCTTTTGGGCTCTCCTCCACTCCTTGGTCCTTCACGAAGGTGCTGAGGCCAGTCGTGAAGTACCTCCGAGCATGGGGAACTTGTCTCATTGTGTACTTAGTCGACATGCTTCTGTTGGCAAAAGATCCACAAGTGTTACGGGATCAGTTACAACAGGCAGTCACTCTCTTGGAAAGCATGGGTTTTTTGATAAATCCCAAAAAATCACTGCTGCTCCCAGCTCAGAAGGTCACCTTCTTGGGTTTCATGATAGATTCTGTTGAGGCAACTCTCAGCCTTCCTTCGTGGAAGAAGTCCAAGATCCATCACGAGCTGTGTCGAACTTTGACCAAGGAGAAACTCCCACTTTGGCAAATCCCCCGCATAGTGGGGCTTCTGTCAGCCTCCATCCAGGCAGTATTTCTGGGCCCGTTGCACTACCGAGCCTTGCAACGTCTGAAAGCAAAGCATTTGCGAAAGGGACTTCCTTATTCCCATCCAGTTTCCCTGTCCGAGGAGGCACGAGAAGAGATTCGATGGTGGCTCTCTCACATGGAAGCTTGGAATGGACGAGCAATTTTCGGTTCGGCCCCAGACCTGATTATAGAGTCAGATGCCAGCAGGTCAGGTTGGGGTGCCAGGTATGGAGATTTTTCCACAGGAGGATGATGGTCCCCACAGGAACACACTCTGCATATCAATCGCCTAGAGTTGCCGGCGGGGTTCTTCGCTGTGCAATCCTGGAACAAGGACCGGGTTCATTCGTGTGTCCTGTTGAAGATGGACAATGTCTCGGCAGTCCGGTATATAAACCACCCGGGGGGCACCCGATCAAAGGTGCTTTCGGATCTTGCGACGGACCTATGGCAGTTTTGTCTAAATCATCAAGTTTCGCTGACCGCGGAATATCTTCCTGGTTGGGAGAATCAGGTGGCCGATTGGCACTCGCGTCACTTTAGAGATTCGAGTCTGTGGAAGTTACATCCAGACGTTTTTACAACGGTGCAGGGCCTTTGGGGACCATTTTCAGTGGATCTTTTCGCCTCCAGGCTGAACCACCAGGTTCCTCGATTTTTCATCTGGATGCCAGATCCGTTAGCAGTGACCAGGGATGCTTTCCTGCAGGATTGGACGAGGGAACAAGCTTATGCGTTCCCACCATTTGCGATGATCACTCGGGCCCAGATAAGGTGGCAGCAAGTGCCGGTGGTTCTCATCACACCGATTTGGAGGTCACATGTTTGGTTTCCAGTTCTTCTGGAACTTTCCTGGGATTTTCCAATCTGACTCCTCCACTTTCCAGAGTTGCTTCTCAATCCGGATCAAGATCCACATCAGATGGTGCTCAGCGGCTCCCTGCGTCTCATGGCGTGGAGGATTACAGGAGTAGATGGTCAATCCGCTGAGAGCCTCTTGTCCAAGGCATGGGCAGATAGTACAGTCAAGAGATATCGATCAGCCTGGCGACAATGGTGTTGTTGGTGTGTGCGATGGGGTTGTGATCCCATGGGCGCAGATGTAGTCCAGGTTTTGTACTTCCTGGCAAGCTTAGCTCAATGGGGTTTAGCTTACCGGTCAGTGAACATGTTTCGATCCGCCTTTTCAGTGGACATGTTCTGGTGCAAGGGCCACCCGTCGGGGAGCACCCTTTTGTTTGTCGGCTTCTGAGGGGGCTTAGATTGTCACTGCCCCCTGAGCCGAGATACTCGGAATTATGGTATGTCAATACAGTTCTCAATTTGGTTTTGTCTTGGCAATCCAATGAGTTCTTGTCAAGGAAGGAGCTGTGTGCTAAACTGGCGATGCTCCTTTGTCTTATCTCCTGTACACGAGTTTCAGATGTGAGAACCCTAGACATCACCAGCATAGTTTTTTCTCCCTCTGGAGTATCATTTAGCGTTCGCCAAAGGACCAAATGTCACTCTAGAACATGGGTACGCACAAACTTTCTCTCTGGGGCCAATATTACAGTGTGGTTTGAGGCCGAGGGCCACACCAGTGGGGGTGACCACTGACACCGTGTTTGTGTGAAAAAGGCTACTTTATTGAAACAGATGCAAATCACATATAAGAAACCCCGGGTCTTTCGCCTAAAAAACAAAACCTCACTATACCCCTAAAATGCCCCCGTCCCCACAAACATAAACCTGTAAGGTTCTACCTCATCCTGGGCTAAACTTTCTCACTTGAGCCTTCAACTGGCCATACAGTTTTATTGCAACTATTAACCTCTAACTAAGTTAACTTTTTAATGAACCTAAAAATTCCAGCCTCGTCCAGGCATGCACTTGCCTACCCATTACCTTTCAGCTTGGATTTCTGCTGTCAAAAACAATAAATGTGGCTAACCCATGCCAGCTTCTTGGCCAACTGGCACCCAGAAAAAGCTCCTGTAAGATCCAGCACATGTTGAACTCCTTAGCCACTACTTCTCGTACCTATAATAAATATAGTTCCACATCAATAAATGAAAGATGCACTCCATCTACACTGAAAACTTCACAAGTATCATATCTCAAGTCTGCATGCTCAATTCTACTAATATTTTGTTTAATACCAAAAGTTTTTTTCCTCGTTTTCTCGATCACTGATGTTATGGAGGCCCCTCACCAAACTCTCCTCGGTATAAACTCTGTCCTCTTAATATGGCAACCTTACCACTGCCTTTCTATTTCCGACAAATCATCTTTCATTGCTCGCAAGAGAGCTACCCCCTTTTGTACCACCAGGTCATTTTCACGTAAATGTACCAACAATATATCCAGGCACTCCCGAAAACCAAATATGCGGCTGAGTCAGGTATATCAAAGGCCAACGTAACCCTGCACAAATGGTGAGGCTCAAATAAACTGCAGATTTCAAGTAATGGAAAATGGACCCGATCCTGATACATCCAGTCCTCCTGTATCTAAAAGCTGCTCTGGAGTTACAGCGCGTGAGTTCATTTGAGCCTCACCATTTGTGCAGGGTTACGTTGGCCTTCGGTATACCCGACTCAACCGCATTTTTGGTTGTTGTTACTGAATTTCTAGTTCAGCCGCAGTGGAACTGCACCACCTTAGGAGACTATTGGCACGTCATAGCTTTGAATGTGCTGCTGTTCCACTTTTTCGTTACATGGCAGGGCCTTAAATTGGCTTTGTTTCAACTATAGATCGTGTCCTATCAATTGATTACTTACTTCATTGGATATTTTGGAAACACGTTTTCATTTGGACCGCTTGTGTATCTTGACTTGACGACGAATCGGTCAGGAGTTTTTTTTAATGACTTGAGAAAGTCTGAATACTTATTAGTACAGACGAAACACGTGTTGGCTGCTTCATATGCTGGGAATTTTTTCTGAAAATCATTAAAATGAATGATGGTTACGGAAGTCCTGTGAAGTATCCTGTGCATTATTGGATTCCCTTGGAAATATAGGAGTATTGGAATTGACTTATGGAATCGTGATTGACATTTGTCCATTATTTTGCTTACTGTCTAGGACTATATTTAACTGATGAGGGGTGTGCTGTATTAGCTTATATTCCTGCTCTAGACTGTGTCCACCTCCGTGACAAGTCCATGAAATCTCTCCCACTGTGAATGAGACAAAGCACCGGAATGTCATTGTCCACTTCTGGTACATGTCGTGTTCTAAACATAATGTCAAATTCATGACACTTTCAACACAAAAACCCGCAACAACTTCAAAACCTGCGCCTCCCTTGCTGACTGCCTGCTCACCACCTGTGCATGTGCAATGTTGTTGATAAGAAACAAAACCTTCTTATGTGCCAACTGCTCTCCCCATAGGGACACGAAAAAAAGTCTAGGAAGGCTATACTCCTTCCCCCATGCTTCCATCCTGCTGGCCATTCCTCTGCACACCACTGTCCCTCCTAGAATAGCTCGAAACCTATCCCTCATGTAGCATCAGGAAAGACCTGTGCATCCCACTCAATCTCATTTGTGGCCGCAAATGGCACTCCCTTAAAAAGAGTCAACAAAGCAGCGCACATTCTCAAATCCTCTTTTGTGCCTGCTGACAACTTAATATGGTGGTGTGGCAATGGCAAACCTGACAATGACAACACCACCCTCCTACAAAATGTCCTCCCATTCCTCACCGCACGGCAGTCAAAATTCAAGTGGCCCAGTAGCACCTGAACCTCCTCAACCATAACTTTGTCTTTTGCTAACATTGCAGCAGCTGCATTTTTATTTTATTTTCCACTGGTAGTCGGGCTTACATTGCCCCAAAATCTATTTCAATACCTAGGAAGGACAGCACCGTGCTGGGTCTGAATGTCTTCTCTGGCACCAAAGGGACTCCCAGGTCCCCCATGATTTCCTGAAAACGAAACAGCGTCCTCTGGCAATTCATGGCCCCAGGGTTACCCACAAAGAAAAAGTAATCAAGAGAGTGTGTTACGTGTTTGTGACCAGCGGACAATGAAAAACCCCATTGTAGTAATGTGGTGAACCGTTCAAATAACGCACAGGAAATTGAACACCTCATTGGAAGCACTTCATCCACGTATCATTGGCCTTCAAAGTGAATGCCCAACAACTGTAAGTCATCTGGGTTTGCTAGCAGTAATCAAAATGTCATCTCAATGTCACATTTTGCTATGTGTGCCCCAGCCCTAACTCCTCCAGGATGGCTAAGGCCACGTCGACTAATGTATATTTTACTGATGAATGGTCCTCTGGAATGAAGACTGGCCATGACAGGCCTTGAATTAACCTGGACCACCTCTTCTCTTTTTTGGTCACCACTCCAATAGGTGACAACATCAAGTCCGCCATGGGCCACTCGTCAAATGGCCTTGCCATGCTTCCCATCCATATCTCATTCAAAACATGTTACTGGACTACGTGCTTGAGGGAGATGACTGATTTGAGATTTTTCGCCCACATGAACACCCTTGGTCACTGCAACCCCACCCGAGCCTCCAAGTAAACCCTTCTTCCAACAACTTAGCATCGTCCTGATGATCATACAGTGCTAGCCAAAACTTGAGCCGCTCCAGTTTAATGGGAGTACTAGCTCTTGCCTCTGTGTCACTCGTCCACCCCTGAAACTAGGAGGCCTGCCTTGCTGTTGATTACTAGGCTGCCCTAGTTGCTGCTGCCACTGTCCCGATGAATTACTTGATTGCACTTCCGCCCCATAGCAATTAATAAGGGGGTGCCTGCATGCACATTTGGAGCATTCATGCCAAAACGTACAGTACTTCCTGGTGTACAAAACCTTATTAAAATCCCAGCATGGTTCTGTCTGCCCCTTGAAATGGCCGGTATACAATAGGGAGCCCGCTGGCTGTGAAGATTGTTGTGCCAAACTTGGCGGGTCCCATCGTATTGTGCCAAAGATTCAAATCTAGTTTTCCCATTGTAATTTGGGGTCCAATGGCATGCACGTCGAAACTCATCATCATATTGGGTCCAGGCATAGTCCACGTAATTTATCTGCAACTTTCGTATTTTGTCCATATATTAAAAAAGCGCTACACATCTCTCAGGGTGTTTTTCGCAATAAAAGCTGGCGTAAATAAGGAAAGCTGCAGTCCCATTCTCTATTGTCAATTGGTTCTTGGGACGCTTGGCCAGCTCTTATTCCTCCTCTTTACAACTCTCCTTCACCCTCTGCTCCCTGTGTAACAATTCCAACATTTCTACATATTATCCGTTCCCTATGTTTTCCTTGGTTGACAACATGAGGTGTGCTCCTAGCAGATTCAAAACTACCATGCAGGGCAGCTTCTTGATTTTTAATTCCTTGCTCTCTAGGCCCTCAATTTTGTCCCCTGTCTTTTTCCCATCAGTGACCCCTCCCCCATCCTTCTCTGCCCACATGTCCTGTGACTCTTTCGTCCCCCTATTCTTGGTCTTTGCACCCTCAAATGGCTCTGTGATCCCTGACTTCATGTCACCTTACCCCAACACTATTGCAGCCGATTTCCTGTAGTCTGTGCCTACCCCTGTGTCAGTCACATAGAATCCTTTTCACAAATGGATTGTGCCCCCTTTCTATGTCTCCATTGCATCCACACCAATTCAAACCATTGCAGCAGCCATATAAATGCCGGCATGAACTTTACCTGGCAGCAAGGACGGTGCCCATTCTGAAGCCCGCCACCTCACCATTAAACCCTCTGTTTCGGCACTTCCTGAACTTTGTGCTGCTATGTTACCATGCTTGAACTCTGTAAGACACTACCAACACCTTGATGAGTGTCTCCCCCGCCTCTTGTTGCCACCATCTCCTTTCTTCCTCTCGGTGTACCTCCTCTTCCGCCAACTCTCCGTCCTCAAGACTCTCCTCATCATAGTCTAAGACTGTATCTCCCAACACATTTCCACTCGCAGCACCTGTGGCAGCGTTTGCCGCCTGCCACTGCGACCTTACCAAAGTCTTTTAATCCCCTCTGCAGTGAGGAGCAATACCATGCCCTCTCACCCACTCCTCCGATGCAGTACACCATGACATATGCCAATAGTTAGGGTCAGCCCCGTGCTCTCGGGCCAGTTGCACTGCCAAGACCATTCTGGGCCTTTTTTTGGCAGTGATCTTACTGTCTGACGTCGCCATCCAGCAGGCCGTATGGGGCCAAACCTTCTCTTCATCTCACGGTATTGGGGGCATTCAGAACTTCCCTGGGTCTGCCATGTCTTTATCCTGAACTCCCTGCAATACAGAAGCAGGGCCCGGTATGCTGGTGTAAGGAGAGCCAGGAGAGTTCTGAAGGAGCGTCAGGAACCCGGAGAAAATGCCTCAGTCTTCCCCAACGGCCTTCCGACTCTATCAGACTCTAGAGTATCGGATGACACGCCAGGGGAAATCAGGGAAACAAAACAAGGAAAGGTGGGGTTAAACTCCTGTAGCGTGGCTGGCATCTGGTCAGGAATAAGTGAGGCAATACCCAGCTGTAAAACAAAAGCTGTGTTATCTTCTGTCTTCTCAGAACGACCCTCCTGAATAACTAGACCCTTGACATCACCTACCACTGTGTGGTCACATCTAATCGTGTAGAGGGAAGGCGTCAGTGGTTCAAATGTAACATCCTATACAATAGAGAGCACAGGGTTAGAGGGGAGTTGGTACCATATACTAAAGCATAAACTATAAATGTGTGCAGCTCACCCCACTCGTTCTGCTGGAACACTACCGGCACACAGGATTGTACTTCACCTTGTGTCCACTACGAATAATAGTGGAGTTGTTCTACTGAGACATATGGTACAATCTGCCAAAAGATCAAAGCAACACTGAGTCCCCCCCTTACGTTTACCATAAACCAATGTATAGAAAAAGGCAGCGCATTGCGCTGTTACCGTGATTCTGTTGTAAGGAGAACCAGCACAGTGATCCACGCAAGTATCCCAAGGGAACAACAGGACACTTTCTTCATGGGATAGGCGAGGTAACACCCACGCAAGTATGTAAAGCCAACAGTTAGACTACAAGGCTGAACACACACAGGCAATGCCCAGCCCGATGGAGAGAACAGAGCCAGCCGCTGGGCGGAGCAGCAAAATTAGGGTAAGGGGGAGATAATAAGGTAAGGAGTAAAATGAAACACTTTAGGGACCGTAATTCGGCTTCAGCTACTCCCTAGGATTTGAGGAGTGGATTGGCAATGCCCGGCCCGGCAGTGAAGGAATGATCAGCGTGCTCGACCCGGCGGCGAGGTAAGCGTCAACCACGGGGCGAAGCAACAGGGGCTGAGAGATACGAGGAGGACAGGAACGTTGAAGAAAACCTCTCTCTATACACCATGGAGAGAGAGGCAATGTCCGACCCGGCAGCGAAGGAGGAGAAGGCTGCGGGGCGGAACACCGCGTACGGAGGAGTCAGCGGTAACTACACGGCAAGTATTCGACCCACAAGGGACCGAAAGCGGAAACAGGAAACACAACAACGGAAGTCAGGCACCAAGGACTAGGACGGAAGTGGAGCTCGAAGCAAGAACGCTAAGCGCGTTTGCATGCGTCGAGGTTCCTTAAATACTGGAGCGTCTTGGGGCTTGGACCGCGGGGCATGACAGCTGGCAACTAACTCACTCTGAACCTTGGCTCACCCCTGCGCCTGACAGCCACCAACTACCAACTCCCTCCCTGTTCACATCTGACAGCACCTGAGACTGTGCGCCCTGCACTCCTGAGACCACATGCTGCTTCTCTTTACTAGAGGTGCTGACTGCTTGGCGGTCTGCCCTGGGTATATACCCTTTTTGGTCTCTCTCTCACCACTTCTTTCTCCTCCTCCTCAAGGCCTGCTGCCACAATAGCTGCAGCCTGAGGCCTGGCTGTCTCCTGCGTCCCCAGCACCACCTGCGCTAACTAAGCTCTTCCACCTACTGGTGCTCACTCCAACAAGCCCTTCCTGTCTACACTGACCCCATTCCCCCAATCCCTGTGTGCACCTACTATGCTCTGTCCACCACAATAGTTAAGTCTTGTCCCCTGGACTCCTAATATGCCCAGAGCTTCTTCAACTGCCTTCCTAAATGGGCGTCTCTCCTCCCTGGTTTTCCCCTCCCACCTTGTGCCGCCCACTGCCAGCTTTACGTCCCTCATCAAATCCTTGCTTGCTGCCATCTTGCAGCCTGAAGTGCTGGAGAACGAACCCCCCACCCACCTCCTTTACTCAATGAAGGGCGCGCGTTGAGAGTAGCCCTGCCCACCTCATCGACCTCATACGGGGTGCCCATACTGCAATTCAATTCTGGAGCTCCACCTGCTCAGTTTTCTCCTTTATGTAAAAGCCCCAACGGACCGCCCACTGCTGTTTGCAAATAGGCCTTATGTGGCCTCCTAATGTCCACTTGGCCTCAGATAGCGTCCCGGGCTCTCTACTATCCACTGTTGCCTCCCGTCCAACATACCATGTTGCAAGCATGAATGCCAGGGGCCGCATGAGCTCAAGCTCCGCCCGAGACCTGTTGCTCGCGGGCCACTCTCTTCACTCTAGAGGGAGCCCTTTGCCTTACCTCCATCAGCTTATCTGCAGGGGTCTGGCGCCGCGGCCAGCACACCCACTTAGGCCTGACGCATTAGTGGCCTGTAACATCACTGCTATGGGCCAGTTAATTCAGACAGCAGGCCTCCTGCAGCAGCGTAGCGCTTGGACAACTTTTTCCTCCCTGGACAAGGCCATCCCAATCAGCTAAACCTACATCTAATCTGGTAAAGCTTCTCTGTCTAAATGACAGCCACGTGTCACCATTCATAAAATGGTGGCTGTCGTACTGAAATGGCTGAATATATTTCCACATAGGCCAACGTAGCCCGATGGAGCCCAAAACTAGCTGTAGTGGCCGGGCTGTACCACTCCTCAAATTGCCCTGGGGGACAGACCTCTCGGTGGTCAGCTGCTCCCCAAAGACCCCACTGATGCTGATAAATAGGTGAGAGTGCGTGCTCTCCCATGTCATCGCACCCCAGCAAGAGATGGCCACTTAAGCATCTGAAGTAGGTGAGTGAGAGCGTTTGTTTTGTTTCTCTTTCTTTGTCATCCATCCCCCTTCTCATCTTACACCTTTGAAGTTGGTTTTGTATACTACCAGTTTTGGCCCCAGTAGTGAGTTCAATGCACCAGTGGACATGACCCCTGCTTTTATCAGGCATAGTTGTGTCCCTATGTTTTAATTTGTATTACTACTACAGCGTTAGTTTAGGTGACTACAACTTAATGTCTGTATGAAATATTCTTGTGTTTGACACCTAATAAGGTTCTTTTGTTGATAGAGGATATGACTCAGTTCCTTACCGTTATATAGTTGAGAATAGGTAGCATTGTCATCCAAGAGTAGGTATATAGATGTAACTGGAGCTCTGATACTGTTATATAGCTCTGATCATGTTATAACTATTGTAGAAGTGGATAGAAGCCTGCACATCTGTTTATAATGTTTAGGTACATTTGCATTACATCAGACTTTCTCTGTGATACGTTTATTATTGTTTTCCATCTGGACATTTTGCAGCTTGATAATATTTCATACCTTGTATTTGGTGTGTTTTTTAGCCGCAGCCCTGAATTTCTTGCCAGGGTAGCCTCGAGTGGGGGCAGTATACTTAACTACTGAACTTATTGGGTGTCGATTCACTGTTTACTCTGTGTATTATGTTATGACCTATTTTCAACACATATTTAGGAAGCATCATTTTTAGCTATGTGTTTTTGGGGTTCACTGGCCTGATGTGTACACTTTTAAGGTACATTGTTGATGTTTGACACAAGACATTGTTGGATGTATGATGTTCTGACTACTTACCATGTGTTTCGTGTTGGCATTTGATAGGGGGATCAATGCCCTTGATTGTTGATGACCACTGTTTGTACCAGTATCTTTTACATTTTTACTTATGCACTTTTCAGCAAAGTGATCTTAATAGGTCCTGATAAATGCTTCACATTTCTTTAGGGTAATCTAAGGGTAGAAATATTTTGACACAATGTTATACTACACACTTAACTCTTCCTCCTGTGGATTATGGAGGATCAATGATGCATGCTGAGTGAAGCTATACCCATATTCAGGATATCACACTGTGTTATTAGGTAGACCCTTGCACACCATATTGGTGTCATGCCTCATCATTGGGTATCATCCTGGTTCCTAAAAACAAGGATGGGCTCAACCATATTCTGTTTTAGTTATTTCCTTGCTCTGCTGTTTCCATTTCTATTTATGTGGCTGCTTTTTTTCACTGTAGAGTCCTTAGCCCTTAGGTTTGTAAGAAAAAAATATTTTGTGATTCATCCTGTTGAACTTTGCACCTAACCATATCCTCTTCTCCCTGACTATAGACAAATGTGTTAACCGCAAAACATTTACTGTACTCGGTCCCAAAACTTTGTGGTTGTTTTTCTTGCTGCTTCCTGTTTTCTAATGTCGTACAGCTTATACTTTCTTAGTAGAAACTGTGTGTTTGATGGACAACATAAACATCAGAACTGTGCGAGACTGACTCCAACCACACCATCAGGATATGTTGACCTTATTCCTGCTAGCTCACAGTGCACCATCTGTACACCTAACCTGACAAGGTAACAAATGGACTGTGCAACCTCAAAACATGACAACCCTTACTCCCCAAGGAAATCGCGATAACAGATCCATAACCTTTTTGTTTGGCTACTCATGCATACCCAAAGAGATACACAAGAAAAACACAACATGAAGTATCAATATTTATTAAAGTATTGTGATTCTTGAGTAAAATACGTGTGTTGCAGTGATCAATAGAAGGAAACAGAATAATGTGATTAGCATTACAAGAATGGTGAAAAAGATAAACTGTTCAACCATTTTGCTGATTACAAAGAATATATGCTTGCCTATAAGTACTATAGTAAATTGCACTCCTATCTAGCACTACCTAATCTAGTGCACCTAGGGTGAGTGAATCTGCCAAATACCTGTAGGTTGTTCCAACTCCCCTTTACCTGTGGGTAAGGGTCATCAGGCTGACAATCTTGGTGGAGAACTGGGCAGCATCCTTTGCATGAGGTAAACAGGAATCAGCTGGGCTTGAATTCCAGCATAGATCGACCTCTCAGTGGAAGCAAAATGCTCCTCTGTCTAAACAAGGAAGTGATGTTGTTTATATAATAAAGCAAATACAAGGTGATGATGGACGGAGCGCTGAAACGTTTCAGACACTCACCCCCAGTCACAGATCTGGGTTGAATCCATAACCCCAGTCACAGATCTGGGTTGAATCCATCATCGCTCTTTAGCTTACTTTGCCATCCCAGTTCAGACCCAGCTGTATGCAAATCAGCCTCGACCCTGTGCCTCATGGGAATAGTCTATCCCAAACTGCCAAGCCAGGTCTTCCCTGGACCAAAAACAAGCATCCTAGGACCAGTTACAGGGTAACACCTCTCATCAGCCAGGCTTGCTTGAATCCAGTGGTAAAGTGAGCAAGAGGCCACGTCTGGGCATACTCTGCCAACTTAGAGCGAACAAAGCAAACACAAGGAGATGATGGACGGAGATGTGAAAGTTTTAAAACACTCATCACCAGTCACAGATCTGGGTTGAATCCATCATCGTTCTTTGTCTCACTTTGCCTCCCCAGGTCAGACCCAGCTATATAATAATAAATAATAATGTAGTGCTTATATAGCGCAACGTATCACCCCCAAGGGGATCTCAAGGCGCTGTACACATACCGCTGTGGAACCCTTCCTGGCCTTTCCCTGTGAAGCACCCCCAAGGTGAGGCCAGGCATCCTAGCACTGTTGGGGCCGTTGTGAAGGTTAAGCAAGCTATTGCCCAGAGCTGCAGCGTGGGACCCATGATTAGAATAGGCACCGAGGCGAGAATTAACAGGTCTGAGGAAATTAAGCCCAAAGACCCGCCGAGGCAGGAATTGAACCCTGGTCTCGGGCCAGAACTCTGCATCAAGGTCTGCCGCTCTAACCATTGAGCCACACTCCTCCACTTGTGGAAATATGGATTTTTCTGGTCAGTTATGTCCCCTATCTTGGACCCCAACGGTTCTATGTGCATGTTACAAGTACATGTATGTTCCCTCCAGTTCCAGTTATGAAGACGCAAATACATGTGCGTCCACCGTTAACATGTCCTCTGTTGATCCGCCATGAATGGGCCGGATATTCCATTTTTAAGTACGAAAGGCCACCGCCTTTATATGGTTCACTTATGCCATTTTACAGTCCAGGCAAGTAGGCCCTGATTCTGTCATCGAACTCTTCTTGCCTTCTGCCTCTGAAAACTCCAGTCTGAGCCTGCATCTGTGACCATGAACTTTGTCTCATTCTCTGCGCGGCTCACGAAGCCTGACATCAGCCTGTTCTCTGCCAAGAACTGTATTTCACCTTCGAGTTATCTGCTTCACCCCTCAGCCAATGCATTCCTGTCTAGTAGTTTAAGTAAACATTCTTTCCAGCTACCGAGCAATGGCCCGACTTCTCTGTATTTATGCAAGTAATTCATAGTCCTGTTACCATGGAATATTCCTACCCCCTCGCATTTAGTGTAGACACTTAGACGCTTGTACACGCACGCACAGTCAGTATAGAATAGATTCTGTCCGAGAGTCCTTCTTTTGTGGATAACATAGTTCTTTAAACATAGGATGTTAGATATGATTTGGGATTAGGTTGACTTGACCCCCCAGACTTTTCGTCTCCACATGTAGAGCTAAATGTCAAGTCCCCCTCACCCCCTAGTTGCACATCAATCACACGTCATGCTGCTGCGCGCGCATCTATGCCAAGTATTATCTTATAGATCCACCTATATATGACATCATAACCAATTATGTTCCTTTTTACTCCTTATTACACCCATTTTCGGTTACGCATATGAATCGTCATTTTCCTTATCAAATTGTTACGCCTACTGCATTCGCTTCATTGTAATGTATGTACTATAAAAGTCATTTCTTGTCAATAAAGTATGTACTTCACTTCCTGAACCTCCGTGGTGATGGAACTTGGAGCAACCGATTATAATCGTTCATTGGAATAAAGCCCATTCCGAACCTCTAATACCACGGATTCTGCCTCTCATTTTACTGAGCTATATTTATTATGTTTCCGTATCAAATTAAGCCCCGGTAAAGAAAATTATTTACCACATGAATGGCGCCCGAACAGGGACACTTTCTCATCTCACGCGCCGGCGGTGAGTTGCAGGCCCGGTCTCCTGCCACAGCTGGACGGACAATAACGCGTACCAGCAGGATTTCCTGTATCTCCCTCCGGTCAAGCGGGGGCGACTGAGGCTGCGATCAACACCCAGACGAGGCGGTGAGAAGTGCGAAGTATCCCGACCAGAGCCTAGCTGAGAGAGCAAGATCCGAGGTATACAGAGGCCCACCAGTTCGAAGTCGAGTCCAGTTTCCGACGAGTCGAGTCGAGTCCAGTCCGGTCCAAGTCCAGTTTCCGAGGCCTTCCGTTTCCGAAGCTACCCGGTGAGTACCATTGCTGGGGAGGCATTTCTGACGTGCACATAGGTTGTGCCGGTCAAGACGGGTTTGGGTACACAAATCCGGTCTGCACTGTTTTAGCAGTGTATATGTACTGTTTAGCAGTATATCAAGTATTCCGAAGTATCTAGTTATTGTCAAAGAATTATGCTTGGTGATTAGTTATGCAGACGATCATCATTGTTGGTTATTTTAAAGGTTAAAAAAATGTTTAATGTTTAATGTTTAATGTGTTAAACGTCCTGCATATTGTGGTATGAATGGTTGTTCATTATTGTGCTTTTGTACTAAGTGTGTTCAAGATTAAGTATCAGATCAGTTCTCAATATGCCGCTCTTTTCGAAACTAAGACAGATCACTACAAGAAAAGGGGTACTCGAAGAAGCCGTTCCTATTCCTCCTAGGGACACTCCAGGGTACTTCATGTATCATAAACATGGCTTAGACGCTATATTATTTCTTGATTTATGGGTAGACTACACCAAGGGATTACCAGAAAGTCAGAGGTGGCCCACAGCGGGAACCTGGGATGCAGAGTGCATCATGAAAGTCGAGGAAGAGTTATGGAAAAGGAAAGTCAGACAGTCACAGAAAGATGCCGTTGAGTTATGGCGTAAAGAATCACATAGACGAACAGAAAAAGCACGTAGACAGGAAGAGAAGAATAAAGAGAGTTCAAATAAAGTTCGAGAAAATCTATTAATTGAGGAAGGTATCCGAGTGAAATCAGAACAAGTAGACAGACAAAGAAATGCCCTTATGAATGGTATGTATCCCCTTCTGGCCGAAGGATTACCTAAGGCTACTCCAGAGATACCGAAAGACTTGCCAACCCCATTATTTCCAATAAAGGTACATCCTAAGGGGCATCCTAGAACCGCAGAAGATGTTTTTCTTTCCTCATATTTAGATGACGCAGCTCCCGAGTATGCTAATTCCGCCCCACATAGACCGCCTAGCAGGGAGGTTCAACGCCAAGATCCAGTACCCGTATCGTTACAGCAACAAGTTCTGACACAAGTTCCGGCAAGCACATCTGTTTCTGCATCTGTTCCTACAGCTACTTCTATAGCTGTGTCCACACCTATAGTTGCTGTATCGCGTTCAACGAATCCTTTCACACCCGACACCCCAGATGGGGCTACGGGAGGTGCTAGTAACATTTTCTCTACGCCGCCCAGAATAAATAAACTTACTTTTCAAGAGTCAGCACATTCACGTACCCCCAAACTCATAAATGCCCGTACGCTTAAGGAACTCCTTATAGATTGTAGATATGACCCTGTGCCCGGAAAAGAGGACGAAATGACCCTAGCATCATTACGTATCAGACGAGCCGCGGTGTATCTAGGGAAGTTACCAGGAATGACTGCACATCTAGATAATATATATCATTTTGTCCAAACCGGACGAGATTCTGAATGTATTAACAGAGCTATGGAATACCAGAAAGTGGAAATACAGGGGGAACTGTTACGTTTCCTCATAAATTGTGTGATCAGAAATCAAGACCGACCAGGGGTAGACCCGGAAGCAATGCAAATTCTTACCAGATGGAGTCAGAATATATCAGAAGGAAGACATGATAAGCAGAATTGTATAATAGCCATGTGCCGAAAGATCCGAAAAGAAATAGAACGCCTACACGAAGAAAGATTAGCGGTAGACCAGTTCGAACAAAGCGAGGAAGAAGGATCAGGACTGCCCACAGGACAGTCAGACACTATAGCCTATGTAGGTAGAGGAAGATCTTGTAATAGTAATAGATGTCTTATTGACCCGATACGTCCGATATGTCCAGACAATAACAGGAGTTTCCCAACACCCATAGTCCATATAAGGTCTAACGAGCATTCGTTCCAAACAGCTGACAAATTACTCCGAGAACGAAGGGGTTATCATTTTCTCGATTCTATGGATGAACAAGAATTAGCCAGGTCAGCCGTCCATTGGGTTGACAGTCCCGGAAAATACAGTGATGATACAGTAGCACGCACATTTTTGAATCTCACCCCAGATGAACAGCGGTTAGCTGGGATTTATATGATTCAACAACTCATTATACTATATCAGAGTCAGCATTCGGACCCTGGTCCCTTACCTGATATATTGACTGAATTACTCATGAATAGATGGAGAGGTTCAGGTACTAAATTAATTAAAGAAATACTAGAATCAAGAAAGCAATACATTCTTTTTGTATGTTCAGAACATGTTTCACTGCCAATCAAGGAAAGAACCACGTATTACATGGACAGACAGAATCCCTTACGAGAAGTGCACCCAATAAAGGGCGAGGACAATGAGTTTAAACGCGTATTTGTATACACGCCCATATCGAAAATAGAATTGTTGGAAATGAAGAAAGTGGTACCTAGTCATGACAAAGACCCAGCGGGTTTCCACCGAGAAATTAAAGACATGTTACTCATGGGAGAGTATACCTATCCCGACATTATGACAATATTAAAGGTATTAATGCCTGCTGGCATTTATGAGAAACTTAGGGAAAAAGAGTGGGAGGTAGGAGACCAAAAGATAGAATGGTCAGTATTAGAAGCAGAAGAAAAGGCCCGAACTGCAGGAGCAGGACTCGGGGATAAAACTAAAGCACTACCAGGTTTATTAGTACAGGTACTGCCACGTTTATTAACTACGAAAAAGGAAGATTGGGGTACAATTTCAGCCTGTAAACAAAAGCAAGATGAAGACACTAGTGATTACTATGCCCGATTTGAAAAATGTTTTGGTATAAATAGTGGCATAAAAGCAAGTAGCGAATCATACCCACATCTGTTTGTAACAAAATTAGTAGAAAATGCCCTGCCCCAAGTAAAGAATAGAGTATTAAAATTCGAGAGTACCTGGCAAGGTAACACTCCATCACAAATGTTACAAATGTTACAATACCATCACAATAGAATTAGAGAGGAACAAGAACATGAACACAGACGCATGAAAGACACAAAAATGAAAATGCTAGTTTCCCAGACAGTTCCAGCTGAGGGACATAAAAAGGGTATGACACATTCCGGTGATTCAGCAGGACCTGTAAAAGGGACATGCAATTATTGTAAAAAGCCAGGTCATTACGTACACGATTGTCCAGTTTTGAAACATAATATCACCATAGGTAAAACACAAGAAAGACCACGGCCACCTAGACAGGACTAGAATGAACAAGGAGCTCCGCAGCATGCACAGTCCATGCCAGCTTCACAACAGTCTATACAGTTTGTGCCAGCTGCACCAGCGCTGCCCGTTGCTGCCACACAAACCACGACACGACAACTGTACCAGACCGCACAGTATGACTATCCTGATTATCAACGATACGCATGAACCAGCCTAGAGAGGGAAGTTGACTTACCCCTTATCGAGATCCCTGTAGATCAAGAAGGACCTTATGTACATAGTGAATTGTTAGGCCAAGACAGAAAATTTTTACTCGATACAGGGGCAAGTCGAACGACCATAAAACGTAGTGAAGTTCCAGGGGCACCCCTCTCAGGCTCTCAGAATATTTCCCTTGGTTTTTCAGGAAAACCTATTGTTAATGAAGTGTCACAACCTCTTCCACTTACGATAGGACCTTTGACCCGAACTACCGATTTATTGCTTACTAAATCATGTCCAGAAAACCTGTTAGGAATAAAGACACTGAAGGCTCTAGGAGCTATAATATGTTGTTCTCCGGAAGGAGTAAGATTGTTTTTACGTGATTTTAAAGGTCATTTTGTGTCTAGAGACATGGATCCCCGACTGCAGACTTTACCTACACATCTATGGGCACAAGGCCCTACTGATGTTGGTTGCATGACTATTACACCATATCGAGTCACATTAAAGGCAGGAGTGGTACTACCACGAATGCGACAATACAAGTTACCACCAGATGCTGTAGTGGCTTTACTACAAATCATTGACGAGCTCATTGCCCAAGGAGTGGTTGTGGAAACAGACTCCAATGTATGTAATTCACCAATAATTCCGATTCTTAAACGAACAGATCCAAAGGCCCTGCCAGTATATCGATTGGTTATTGATCTGCGCGAATTAAACAAGTGTATTGTGCCACAATTCCCTGTGGTCCCTGATATCTCGTCATTATTGACAGCCATTGATTCCGAAGCAACATTCTTTACTGTAATTGATCTTAAAAACGCCTTTTTCAGCGTCCCAATAGATCCGGAAAGCCAATATTTGTTCGGATTTAGTTTAAATGGGCGTAGCTTTAAATTCTCACGCGCACCTCAAGGATTTACAGAAAGCCCCAGCATCTATAGCCAAGCACTGAAACGAGAACTTGACAGTATCCACATGCCAGTTAACACTGCCTTGCTTCAATATGTCGATGATCTGTTGATCACCGCGAGAAGTGAACCGGAATGTGAAAAAGCATCACTGACAGTTTTACAATTTCTAGCTGAAAAGGGACACAAGGTGTCCCCTTCTAAGCTGCAATTCTGTGTCCAGCGAGTTATTTATCTTGGACACTCGCTGTCCAAGGAGGGAAGGCAGCTTACACCCGACCGCATTCAGTTAATAGCTAACATGCCAATACCTAAGACACAAAAGGAAGTACGGGCTTTCATAGGCCTCACTTCATACTGTAGACAGTGGATCCCTCAATACGCATTTCTAGCAAAACCACTCATTCAGTTGACAACACAGGAGGCAGCCACATCGACTGTTCTCCCTTGGACTCAGGAACATACACAAGCTTTTGAAAGCCTAAAGAAAGCTTTATGTCAAGCACCTGTTTTAGCAACGCCATGTTACAGAAAACATTTTACACTCTTTGTTACAGAACGCGAAGGTACTGCCTTGTCAGTACTCACACAGGAACAAGCAGGAGCACACAAACCATGTGCTTATTTTTCTAGTACATTAGATCCCGTAGCTCAGGCTTTGCCTGCGTGCCTGAAATCAGTGGCAGCGACAGCTTTAGCAATCAGACAAAGCGATGCCATAGTGTTAGGACATCCATTGACAGTACAAGTACCACACGCAGTAGAGGTTCTTGTGAACCGAACACAAACACAACACTTGACTATTGCGCGACTTACAGGGTACGAACTTACATTGTTCCAGCCACATATAGAAATCAGACGCTGTAACACATTGAATCCTGCCACACTTTTGCCAGTAATCGGAACAGACCCACTAGCCCATGACTGTATTGAAGTTATTACTATAACGACGAAACCCAGACAAGATTTAACCGATGTCCCATTGTCAGATCCAGACCTGACGTTGTATGTAGATGGTTCATGTATGAGAACAAGTACAGGAGAGCTAGTGGCCGCTTACGCAGTCACCACAGACACTGAAATTATTGAAACCAAGTGTATAAATACCTTGTCCGCTCAAGCAGCAGAGCTCGTCGCTCTGACACAAGCCTGTATTCAAGCCACAAATAAAAAAGTCAACATATACACTGATTCACGTTATGCATTCGGAGTTGTACATGACTTCGGCGTGCTGTGGCGAGAGAGAGGTTATTTAACTTCCCACGGTGCCCACATTCAGCACGGACCCCTCATTCATGCTTTATTAGATGCGATACATCTACCGATTGCAATATCGATTATGAAATGCAAAGCACATACGAAAGTTACTGATATCATTTCTCAAGGCAATGATCTAGCCGACAGAACAGCTAAACAGACTGCTCAAACCCAAACATCCGACAGGACAAAGACAATAGTCCCGATGCCGACACAGTGTATGACAGTTAAAGATCCTACCCTTGACGTAATTGACATCCAGACACATGCTACACCAGATGAAATAAAGAAATGGACCGAATTAGGAGGGATCCAAACGGACCAAGGATGGATGATGAAGGAAAAATCTGTGTGGTTCCTTCCTGATTCAATGGTCCAAGTCATTATTAACACTATCCATAGTCCAGCCCATCTAGGAGAAAAAGCTATGCTAGACAGCATTCAACATATTTGGTTCAATAAACATTTACGAGCTGCAGCCAAACAAAAGGTCCGTACCTGCATGATCTGTTGCCAGTTCAACCCAGGAAAAAGCGTTCCCGTAGAGCAGGGTGGATTTCATCCTCCTGATCATCCTTTTGAAGTCCTCCAGATGGATTATATCCAGATGGAACGATGCAGAGGATTCAAATATGTTCTCGTAGTTGTGTGTGCTCTTTCCCGTTGGACGGAGGCATACCCGGTTTCAGATTACACTGCCCCGACTACTGCCAAACAGTTAGTTCGAGAATTCTTCCCACGATACGGTTTACCACGTGTTGTTCACTCAGATAACGGCCAGCCGTTCTCATCCGAATTAATGAAACATGTTTCACTTTTGTTAGGTTATCAGTGGAAATTCCACTGTGTCCGACACCCTGAGGCAGCAGGTCTCGTAGAAAGACATAATCAGACTCTGAAAATAAGATTATCCAAAATATGCAGAGAAAAAGGTGTCGACTGGGTAGTAGCACTACCAGTTGCACTCTTTTTCACAAGAATGGTAGCACACTCTCGAACAGGGCTATCCCCGTATGAGGTGATCTTCGGCAGACCACCAAATATGTGGGGGACGCCTATACCACGCAAAATAACTGATATTGACTGTAATATGCTGACAGATTACTTGGCTTCCTTGATGTCTGCACTACAATCTTGTCGTTCACAGGTAGCTGCAGCCTTTCCCGACAACACTGAGGTGAAACCCCATGACATAATTCCGGGGGACCTCGTCCTTGTGAGGAATTTCGACCGAAAGACTCAGCTGGAGCCCAGGTGGAAGACACCCAAGTTGGTCCTGCTGACCACAAGGACAGCCGTGAAGATCGAAGGCAGAAAGGGATGGATTCATTCAAGTCATATCAAGAAATTTCATGGACTAAAATCAGATGTGAATACCTCACCTCGTGTGTCTTCACCCATTGACTCAAAACTTCCTTTTGTGGAAAAAAGTGACTCTGAACACTATAAACTAAAGCTTAGGCCCAATCAGTCGAGCAATTTGATTGTTTAAGTCCTCTCCAAGGTGAAGCGGTTGAATTGTCTCTGACATGTATCCCTTGGACCTGAATAGAGAAAACACCCGGAAAATGTTGAAACGACAGGCGTACTGTAAATCACTGCGTAGTCACTGCATAGTGACATTATTAATTTTGTTTTTCTCAAGTCTTTTAATAATTACTGCAAGTATATTGTTGCACATATATTATCCTATTTCTAGACATGTTTACAATGTTACTGCTGAACATTCTTTTAGTGACTTACCCCCGCATGAATTGTCTTATAGACTTGCGCTGCGCAATAACACTTTCATTAGTATGTTACATCATTCCCATCAGACTAGTAATGCAACTAATTGTTGGGTGTGTGGCCGGCTCCCTCCCTATCAGAATTATGAAGGAGTCCTGCGTTTCTTTCCACATCCGTTTACACATAATGGCTCCTGTGGAGCATGGTTCAGTTTAATCAATTCCATAGACTCAGATACAGCCGTCTACCAAGACCAGTGGGTATGGGGAAATCTGAACCTAGTTTTATTCAAAGTCTGTTATCCTGACAAGGAGGGTCGCCCCAAAAGAACAGGAACTGATCTAGAAAATGAAGTATATGGATTAGGTAATTTTACTCCTAATCTCATGGTTCTAAATGTCGAATCCGAAGTTGAACTAGTTTTACCAACCATGTCAGTATTCCCAGCGAAAGGTGAATTGTGTGTAAGAAAAGTTGGTTCCATACATATGGGCCATAGTAAATGCACTACTACAGTAGAATTCAGTGATCAAGGTAAATCTTCATTTAGAGCTTATCGCCACTCCTACTTTATATGTGGTCAGACTGCATATATGCGTCTACCTCTAGATTGGGATGGTACCTGCTACATTGCATTCCTTTTGCCACCTGTTTTCCTAGCCCCTCCTGATTATTATAGAAATATTCATTTAGTACACAACAGAGAGCGGAGAGATCTCCCAATTGTCGATTACACTGAAACAGCATGGGAAAAATACACAGATTTCAATAAAGGCATCTTTCCCTATATAGGTACTGTTACTAATAGTAAGCTGATACGTAGATTAACTAGAACCCTTGAAGCCGTAGTGAATGAAACTATTTCCGCTTTAGGCAATTTAACAGAAGAGCAGTCTGCTATGCGGATTGTTGTGCTTCAAAATCGTCTTGTCCTTGACGTCATCCTGGCTGATAGGGGCGGAGCTTGTAGGGTCATCGGATCAAGCTGTTGCGTATTCATACCAGAAAATTCGCCATCTGTATATAAAGCTATAACTCGCCTTCATAAGATTGTAAGCCAGATACACCAGAACCCAGGCACTTGGACTTGGTCCGGTTGGTTTTGGAGTATAATATCTACCTTTGGATGGAAAGTTCTATCATTCCTAGGTATTGGCCTTCTCATACTATTCAGTTGCTGTCTATGTCTACAATGTGGACCAGCGATCTGTGGCCTGTGTGCCACATCGTGTATTCCACTACCAAGAATTCATTCGTCACGGAAGAAGAAAGAAGAACAAATGATGTTATATGAACAGATCAATGGATTAATGAAGATTGATATCTCTTGACGGGCAAGTAGGGGACAAGGAGGGAATGTGGAAATATGGATTTTTCTGGTCAGTTATGTCCCCTATCTTGGACCCCAACGGTTCTATGTGCATGTTACAAGTACATGTATGTTCCCTCCAGTTCCAGTTATGAAGACGCAAATACATGTGCGTCCACCGTTAACATGTCCTCTGTTGATCCGCCATGAATGGGCCGGATATTCCATTTTTAAGTACGAAAGGCCACCGCCTTTATATGGTTCACTTATGCCATTTTACAGTCCAGGCAAGTAGGCCCTGATTCTGTCATCGAACTCTTCTTGCCTTCTGCCTCTGAAAACTCCAGTCTGAGCCTGCATCTGTGACCATGAACTTTGTCTCATTCTCTGCGCGGCTCACGAAGCCTGACATCAGCCTGTTCTCTGCCAAGAACTGTATTTCACCTTCGAGTTATCTGCTTCACCCCTCAGCCAATGCATTCCTGTCTAGTAGTTTAAGTAAACATTCTTTCCAGCTACCGAGCAATGGCCCGACTTCTCTGTATTTATGCAAGTAATTCATAGTCCTGTTACCATGGAATATTCCTACCCCCTCGCATTTAGTGTAGACACTTAGACGCTTGTACACGCACGCACAGTCAGTATAGAATAGATTCTGTCCGAGAGTCCTTCTTTTGTGGATAACATAGTTCTTTAAACATAGGATGTTAGATATGATTTGGGATTAGGTTGACTTGACCCCCCAGACTTTTCGTCTCCACATGTAGAGCTAAATGTCAAGTCCCCCTCACCCCCTAGTTGCACGTCAATCACACGTCATGCTGCTGCGCGCGCATCTATGCCAAGTATTATCTTATAGATCCACCTATATATGACATCATAACCAATTATGTTCCTTTTTACTCCTTATTACACCCATTTTCGGTTACGCATATGAATCGTCATTTTCCTTATCAAATTGTTACGCCTACTGCATTCGCTTCATTGTAATGTATGTACTATAAAAGTCATTTCTTGTCAATAAAGTATGTACTTCACTTCCTGAACCTCCGTGGTGATGGAACTTGGAGCAACCGATTATAATCGTCCATTGGAATAAAGCCCATTCCGAACCTCTAATACCACGGATTCTGCCTCTCATTTTACTGAGCTATATTTATTATGTTTCCGTATCAAATTAAGCCCCGGTAAAGAAAATTATTTACCACAAATCATGCAAATCAGTCTTGACCCTGTGCCTCATGGGAACAGTCCAGACCGAAATTGCCAAGCCAGGTCATCCCTGGACTGGAAACAAGCATCTTGGGACTCGCTTATATAATAGACATCATCCATGTTACTATGCCGAAGTCTCAGAGAGGCCACTATTATTTTTGCTATTGTGATAGCTCTGTCGCTGAATGGGCAAACAAATAACAACATTTTGCATACAGAATGTTCAAGTTATTTAATAATGTGCCAACGAAGTGGAAATGTAGGCAAAGCTCAGTTCAGAGAACATTATCCTGCACAGGAACGCAAACGAATGTGTGTCATATGTCACCATGTTTAGGAAAGAAGGCAACATAGCAACGTGAGCATGTAAAAGTGTGATGTTTCTACCAGAAACTATAATGTATACTCATAACACTACTCTTTTCACCTAAAATGGTTTGGGCTTTTGTTTTTTTCTGATATGTTCGTGGGAATGTATTAAAATTATACAAGCATATTTTTTCCACTCAGTTAATTAAAACTGGCACAATTCCATACACATCAAACTCAGAAAAAAACAATATATTGCATACACAACCAACTTTATATAAAACACTAAATTGAACGAATTATGATAATTTAAATAAGGAAGTAATTATTACTGGACTTTTGCAAAAGTGTAAGGCCAAAGGTATTTTATTATTTTTTAAACTTGAAAATGACCCATTATACCTGCGGTTGTACATGTGAGGCAGTATTTTATCGTGCTAGCAACCAAGAAATTATATTGTGTGTTTTTACAAAAGTTTAAGTTTAAATGGCAGAATTGTGCAAATCAGGCTTTGGTTTTGTGGTGCTCTTGGTATGCAAAGGAAAAGGGGGCATTAGGGCCTGTACTTATGGTTCGCTGTGCTTTGACTGCAACGGAATTCTCTTGGAACATTTTGTGGTTTTTCTCAGATGCTTTTTTCACATAAATAGATATGGGCTGATTGGTACAGCAGCCACCGCAAATTGTTCTTGTCTTCCATGTTCTGGACAACTGGGGCCATGCTTGCACATCTCTGTGCAACTTCTGCTGATCTGTCTGTCGCAGTTATTTTTTGAAGCATCATTACGTAAGTTTTAACTTATAGCATGCATAAGATTGGGGATCTAATTGGCTGAACAGCGTTCTTAGGCTAGTTAATTGTCACTATCTTTGCAGCACATGGAGAGACAGTTATATTGTATTTAACAAGGAGTGCCATAGCTGGGTCGCTGCGTCCTGCGTACATGATGTCAACTCACAAGAGATGTGGCAGCAGCTGCGTCAATGCCGTACATTACAGGGTCAGCAATAGCGAATCTGTTGCTCTGCCTGACCCCAGTGACCCAATGGAAACGCACTCTTCCATCTGTGTTGTAATGTGCAAGGTCCTGAGAAGGTCATTGGGGATCTGACATTGTTTCACAGACAGACAGACAGACAGACAGACAGACAGACAGACAGATAGATAGATAGATAGAGAGAGAGAGAGAGAGATAGATAGATAGATAGATAGATAGATAGATAGATAGATAGATAGATAGATAGATAGATAGATAGATAGATAGAGAGAGAGAGAGATAGATAGATAGATAGATAGATAGATAGATAGATAGATAGATAGATAGACAGACAGACAGACAGACAGACAGATAGATAGATAGATAGATAGATAGATAGATAGATAGATAGATAGATAGATAGATAGATAGATAGATAGATAGATAGATAGATAGATAGATAGATAGATAGATAGATAGATAGATAGATAGATAGATAGATAGATAGATAGATAGATAGATAGATCCTATACTCTGGATCCAGTGGGGGGCATGCACTCTTCTGCCGCTCACCACCTCCAACATTGACCAGACACAACGAGAATATGAGGGCTAGTAGTAGAAACGAGGAAAAGGGAATTGGATAAGAGAGAAAACAGAGACACTGACTACCACCACTCTCACAAGTGGCTTCATCAAGGCATTGATGCCTGCAGGGCGTAGTCGCGGGTGCTGGAAAGAGGGATCAGGGTGGGGTGCAGTGGGGTGGTTGGCATCCCATAACTTTATGGGTAAAGAGATGATAAGCAGGAGAATGGAAGATAAACCTGCCCTTGTTTTTTAGCCTCTTTGTTCCAAAATCTATATGGAAAGGGAATTGTTTGGTGTAATTAAGTTGAAAAGACAGAACAACTTTTTTATTTGAATAAACTACTGATGTTTTACATATTTACCCTTGTCCTGAGCTCGGAAACTACTGATCTGGACTTCTTTTTCCTGCACAAATTCACCCATGTCCCAGCGCTATTTGCTTACCACTTGGGGTGTCAACCCGTTTTCTTCTGATTTTATATTTTCCTTTAATTCAGAATGAGGCCCTATATGTTACGTTTTATTGTTTCATGTGCTATGTGAAAGCTTATGGCAGCTGGTAGCCATTTGCAGAGTGTAAGTAATTTGGGCCTTATTTATGAAGGTCTTACGCTGCCTTTGCGTCACTTTTCAGTGACTCTGTCGCTGTGCAATCAATGTGGCATACTGTGCCCTATTTACAAAGTGACGCATCTAGGCAGATGCGTCACTTTGTAAATGCCTACGCCACATTATACCTGCGTCAGGTTTAATGTATGCAGGGCGGACGTTCCCAAGTAAAAAAGGATCGTAGAAGTTGCTTCGTGAAATCTAAGAGATTGCACTGCACCACTTCTACGAATTGACTGTGTCAAATCCTTACGCCCGCTTCAAGCAGGCATAAGGAGTGACGCAGGGCCTTTCACAGGGGACTTGCCCCATGTGTAATGACACATTGTTGGAGTTGCGTCAGGTTACCGACACACTCCAGCAATGCATCATTACTGTGCCACCTGATACGTCAGGATTCCTGACGTATCACCACATGTGCACATGAGCCACATGTGCACACATGCATATTTCAGGGGTGCAACAGGGTGTCCTTTTGGCATCCTTGCACCCTTGAAATTGCATTCACAATTTGCAAGTACCTATTGGGTACTCGCAAATTGCGAATGTCTTCCCATTCATTCCTAAGGGCCTCCAGGCCCATAGGAATGAATGGGAAGTTATTCCTTAAATGCGAATCGCAATTTGCGATTTGTAATTAAGGAATATGTAGGAATCACAATTATTATTGCGAAACCTACATACATTGCATTTTGCGAGTCTATAATAGTGAATTGCTAAAATTCGCTATTATAGACTCGCAAAATACAATTTTCAAACAACTGGCCCAAACTTGCCTCTTCGTGAATCTAGACTGTCATGATAAGTCAAAAGACTTTCAATTGTGCATGGATATTTTTACTCTGTTTGAGGGTTTGTGGTCTGAGCAGACGGCACATGAATCCACTCATATACATTATCATTTAAAATATTAACTGCTGCACCGGCGCTATTTAGGGGAATCCTCCTGGTTCCGCCATTGAAATGTAGACAACCAGAGAACTCTCTTATGCACAAGGTATTGGAAAAAATGTTACTCCCAATTGTATATGTAGATATGGACATTTCAAGAAACTGTTTTATTTAAGTCTGGTGTTATTGATTTCAACATCAAAACATGAGTATTACTTATAGCGGTTTTCAACCACCCCTTTTCGTAAACTGCTCTGTTGTTGTGTCAGTCACATTTTTCTTTTACAAACCACAATACATGGCATGGGGCATTGTGTCAGCACACTTTAGGCATTGCCTGTGTCGGACAGCTGAATTCACTGTGAGTGACAGTGTTCTGCTGTTTCACAAGCAAAACATCCACACACAAAGTCGGTCTCCTTCGGACAAGGGGCGGCTATGCGACCGTCTGCTTTTCGAGATAAAAAAATATTTTAACTTTTGGTCATTTTTATATTGTTAAGGTTCCAGTACCTCCTCCAACAATAATGTTTAAAAATATAAACATGACAAAACCAGCACTGCCAAAGATAAAAGACTGGCAGCTGAGACAAGACCTATTGGCTTTGCAAATACTGGTTAAATTGTCACTCATGAGAAGGGTGCTCATCCATTACACTAGTATTAGATGTTGAAACGTTTCTAATTCGATTACAAAGGGATAATTAATACTACAAGCCCAATATCACACATTTTTCAAAGCTAGCATTTAATGTGGTACTAAAAGTTAAGCCCTCATTTCTGCCATCTGCAGCTCATGAGTATGGGTTGACTGACCGAATATCGACCTAAAAAATATAGATTAAAAAAAATATCAAGGTAAAAATATAGAATGCAAAAATATCGACTCACTTTATTTAAACAGGTAAGTACATAAATATTGGAAAAAAATATTCATGTCATAAATATAGTTGTACAAATATCGATTTTTAATATATATTACATAAAATAATAAATAGTAAGTATATTAAATAATAAAATTATAATTTAAAAATAGATTTAATATACATTTTAACAAAATTAACAAATAAACTTAATTAAAAAAAGTTAAACACACATAATAATTTATATATATATATATTTACTTTAAAACAATTACTTAACTATTAATTTTAATTTATTTTACAATTTTAAAATTATATAAAACTTTACACATAAATATATGGGCAAGCTGGCTTAATAAATGTAATGCCTGTGGGCCCTAGTTCGTCTAGGGAACTGCCCACTTTTGTGGGTTGGGGTAAAGGGACCATTATTGATTATATTTTGGTTTCGACATTTCTTGATCGTTATATCAGCCCATGGGTGGCATATGAAACTAACGTTAGTGACCATAACCCAATAGAAACTGTAGTGAGAGTCAAGGTTGGTCCTGCTAAAAATCCCGACCCGGGATTGACGGGCTTAACCACGAAAGATGGAGGGCTGAGGGTAAAGTGGTGCAACCTCCCAATCCCTAAAGTGATTAAATCTGTAGTCAGCTTTAATATTGCTATCATTATGGAGCCCCTGCTAGCCTTGGAAACTTCACCTGCCTTAATTGTGGATGCATTTAACCAACTAAATCAGTCTACTGTTAATATCATAAGGGATATGACGAGCAGACCCAGGGGTGCATAGCCGGGCTGGCTAGATAAAACCTGTAGGTTGGCAGGTAATTATTTGCGAGAGCCCCTCAACACTAAACCCTGTAACCAAGACATTATTAAGGATGCCAGGAGGGTGTATGGCAAAAAATATGGGACCCCCTCAAAATTACTTAAGGTCAGGGAGAAGAGGGGCAATGAAAGCAAACATACTATGAAAACTCCCTCGTGACCTATATTACTTTTCATATGATTCAATTGAATTAAAAAAATTGGGCCATAAAGATAATAGTACACTACACAAATAGGCTTGTTATTTTTCTTTTTTATTTACTCATTTTCTTAAAAGATTCGATACATTTCTTTTGATTATCAAAAATATTTTACTTTATAATTTCTTTATAGTAAACAATCAATGATTATGTTCATCACATTAGTAGTGCATCATATCACCTTTTCTCAAACAGTAGTCCCTAGGACACACTAAATAAATCACAAAAAAATATTTGTTTACCCCCAATCTCATATACATCCACACCAAATCACTCCACAATCATGCCACTTTCATACATAAACAAGAAGTTCAAAGGAGAAAAGAAAAGATTTTTTTTTATATAAATAGGAGATATAAAACGGACAATAATCTCCTATGACCAACAAGACAGCTGCAAAGGCAGGATGGTGATGTCAATGGTCACTGGTCGACGCGTTTCGATGGCATAAGCGTCACCTTCATCAGGACCAAGGAAATATTCAAAAACAGCAATGCCCAGGGATTACTTGCTTGTCAATCAGTTTATGTCTATGATGTAATCAATAATACCGTCCCTTATTTAATTTTGATAATTTCAAAAATCTCTTTTGATTAAAAACTGTTTTGAGTGCTCATCCTCATTGGTCAACAAGATGTAATAAATTTCCAAAGTCTCAGCACGTTATTAATCTTCCTTATTGTATATCCAAGTATTCCTTGATGGCTCAAGAGCCAGTATAATGTTCTAATCCTCGTAATACTATTTGTTTACATACGACGTTTCAACCTCTAGGACCATCCGGGAGAGCCAACTGGTACAGAACAGCAATACCAGGAGGGTGTATAAAATAGCCTTAGGGAAGCAAAAGGATGAACTCATGGAAGTATCTTGGGATCGGCTGGTGTCCACTTGCTCTTCTAGAGATTCCAAGGTTTTTCGGGCAGTGGTTAGTGAAAGGCAGCTCAATGTGGCCGCGCAATTTGATGTAGGCTCTTTTATCTGTCCAGCCCTGTGGGTTGCCCACTACCATAAGGTATATGCTCTGGGCAAAGAACTCCCTATTCATCAGGGTGATGCTGATAAATTGTACCCACTTGAGATTCTGTTTGAGTATGAGGAGGTCTATAAGACATCATGGGTAGCCCGTTGAAAAAAAGCACCTGGGCCAGATGGGATACCCATGAATCTAGATAAAGCTGAACCACACCTCTGGGCTTCAGTTCTGACTAATGTTCTTAATGCTGTGACCAAGCTAGGCCTACCGCTGACTTGGAAATCTGCTACGATAGTCATAGTGTTCAAGAAGGGGAATAGGCAGGACCCTACCTGCTATAGACCAATCTCCCTGTTAAGTTCAGTGGTAAAGGTGGTTGAGCGTATTGTCCTTCAGTGAGTGGAAGCTTGGCCCAGGCAAACGATATTATCTGCCCTGTCCAATATGGATTCAGGGACGGGAAGGGTACACTGGAACAATGCCTGAACCTTAACCTTATTATAGGGAAGTATGTTGCGGCGTAGCAGTAGTCTATTTTTCTCCCATTTATGGACCTCAGCAGTGTCTTTGACTGGGTGAACAGGTCCAAGCTTTGGGATATTTTGGGGGAAATGGGACTGGTTGTTTATCTTAGAGCTTTACACGTGGACTTAAATGCCTGCGTTAGATACGGTACAGAGGGGGAGACAACTGCATCATTTAGCCTCCCACGGGGCGTTAGGCAGGTATGTGTGTTGGCTCAAATATTGTTTTTGTTATATATTATTAGCCTGAACAACTACCTGAGTGGAAATGGGGTTGACCTGCCCAGGGTAAAGTCTGTCAGCGTGCCTACCCTGCTATACGCCGATGATGCCATATTGATGGCCCGAACAGCAAATGGGTTAA
Organism: Triturus cristatus; assembly: GCF_964204655.1. Classification (NCBI taxonomy): domain Eukaryota; kingdom Metazoa; phylum Chordata; class Amphibia; order Caudata; family Salamandridae; genus Triturus; species Triturus cristatus. Next base: position 1,013,154,440 of record NC_140584.1, on the reverse strand, counting down.
AACTCCTGGTTGACAAGTTTGTTGAGTTCATGGGCGACCTGGATCTAGATTAGGCCTGGGCCAAAATTCCGTTCCGTTCGTGGAAATTGCGATATTTTGGCATTTTCGCGTTCCGCGGAAAGCGCGAAAATGTCAAAATTTCCGCATTCCGCAGCTTAGCGATAATTTTTTTCTTGCTCGCGCTGTAAAACAATACATTCTCGCGCGCGCGCGATCGCCTTACCTGAATCCCTGCGTTCTCCGACAAGTTTTCTTGACCCGGTCGCGTTCTCCACGAGATGTTGGATTTTGGTAGCCATTTTGCGCTGTCTCGCGAGAGTTCGCGGCCGCATTCAAGTCATTTTTCACGCGATCACGTCATTTGTCGCGCGATCACGTCTTTCTTCTCGCGATCATGCACCGCGCGAGTATGAGAAGATTGAGATCTCGAACATGTCATTCTACATCGCGAGCCAGAGAATGAGGACGCGGGCACATGAAACCATCTGCAAATACTGATTTTGGATGAAAAGAACTCCTTACATTCACATTTGGCTTTCCTTTTTTGTGCAAGGAGTCATTTTTTTTTTACAAGGTGGAGAGAGGGAGGAAGTGACACAGATTCTCCAACTTCCTGTTCCTGTCCAGCAGGCTCCTCCCAGTGCTTTGTCCATCTCCTGCTCATTCTGCCTTTGGATTTGGAGCTGGAAAGATCACTCTTTTTGTCTGCTGCATCATTGCAATTGGATTTCAGGATTTTTGGAATAGGATATTTTACAAGTAAGTGGTTGTTGTGTTTGATTGTGGGCATTGCAGTTGTTGTGTAACTACAATTTATTTTTGATAATTAATTATCATCATTCCTTTTTTTTTTTTAATTTTTTTTTAATTTTGTGGGTTGTAGTAGTAGGCCCGAGCTAGCCATGGGCATGGCCTCATGGGTGTGTGTGTGCATGATGAAGCAACTGTTCCTTTTGTTTTTTGAATATATTTCATTTTCAATCACATTTAGGGCATGGATGGCATTGGATTGAGTTGGGGAAGTGTGTTTTTTGGGGTGGCCTTGCTGATGCTGTTGGGCCTGGCCATGTGGCTGGTGGCCATTTTGAGGCCTAGGCCTGCAAGCTTGCCTGGCCTTGTCTGCCAACAGGCCTGCTTTCATCCACTGCTACCAGAGCAGGTAGCCACAGCTTTAGTAATCTACTGTTTTCTGTTTGCTCTGTTGAATTTAGACATCATTTAGGGCATGGATGGCATTGGATTGAGTTGGGGAAGTGTGTTTTTTGGGGTGGCCTTGCTGATGTTGTTGGGGCTCGCCATGTGGCTGGTGGCCATTTTGAGGCCTAGGCCTGCAAGCTTGCCTGGCCTTGTCTGCCAACAGGCCTGCTTTCATCCACTGCTACCAGAGCAGGTAGCCACAGCTTTAGTAATCTACTGTTTTCTGTGTGCTCTGTTGAATTTAGACATCATTTTGGGCATGGATGGCATTGGATTGAGTTGGGGAAGTGTGTTTTTTGGGGTGGCCTTGCTGATGTTGTTGGGCCTGGACATGTGGCTGGTGGCCATTTTGAGGCCTAGGCCTGCAAGCTTGCCTGGCCTTGTCTGCCAACAGGCCTGCTTTCATCCACTGCTACCAGAGCAGGTAGCCACAGCTTTATTGATCAAGTGTTTTCTATGTGATCTGTTGAATTTTTAGACATCACCTTCCTGAGAGTGTAGTGTGGCTGTACACAGTACTAGTAGTATAACATAGCTCTAGTTAAAAAAAATTCATAAATGGCTAGACTATCTTTTGTTTGCACTAGTACAGTACTAAGTAACTGAACCACAAAAACAAATGCAACATTTCACTGATGTTCTTCTCCTGTCTTCTTTGCTTTTAGGTGCACAAAAGACAGAGTAGGAGGTGTCATCGGCATCACCTGGCTACCCGTTGTACTGCCAGCCAGACAGAAGTCCTGCTGCGCATCACGCCCACGTGTGACCTGAACTTGTTGTGCATCTGCCTCCTGCCTGACGTCGGAATAAGATGGCCCCAAAGAAAGGTACCAGGTCCAGTACCAAGAAAGTTGCTGGTGAGAAGAAGGAACAAAAAAAGGAAGTGCCATTAACCACGACTGGTGGTGTGCCGGCCAAGGTTTTTTTTGGCACCAAAGCGTTGTCCGGGAACCAAGCTGGGAGCAGCACAGTGGTCCAGCAACCCCACCAACCTAGGCCCAAGGGCTTTACTGTCGCAGAGGTAGCCAGTCTACTAACGGGCAGCGATGTTGAAGAAATGTCATTACCGCAAAGTAGTACACAATCAAGTTCAACGCAGGCGCAAACTCTGCAGATCAGTGTGCAGCCGCTGCAACAAGAACAGCAGCAGCAGCCGCCGCAACAAGAACAGCAGCAGCAGCCGCCGCAACAAGAACAGCAGCAGCAGCCGCCGCAACAAGAACAGCAGCAGCAGCCGCCGCAACAAGAACAGCAGCAGCAGCCGCCGCAACAAGAACAGCAGCAGCAGCCGCCGCAACAAGAACAGCAGCAGCAGCCGCCGCAACAAGAACAGCAGCAGCAGCCGCCGCAACCAGAACAGCAGCAGCCGCCGCAACCAGAACAGCAGCAGCCGCCGCAACCAGAACAGCAGCAGCCGCCGCAACCAGAACAGCAGCAGCCGCCACAACAGCCCACCATAGTAGTTGTTGCTCCTGACGTAGGGGCATTTCAGGAAATCGAGCTTCCTGCAGACAAAGCGGAGCGAAGTCAAACCACTGTTTCAGAACATCTATTGTCTTCCAGACCACCAGCAAGGAAAAGGAGGCTTAGTCCATCATCTTCTTCTTCAAGCCCCGCTTCTGATGATCGTGATGACACTTGGGTCCCACCAGCTCGGTCTGAGAGTGAAGTACGCCACAAGACATTGCTTCTGAAAAGGAAGGTCCCAGAAAAACTTAGAGTTATGGAGGTAGATGTAGAAGAGGGGGGTGATGATGTTGATGAAGACGAGCCAGTCATCACGCACATTACTCCCGCCCCAAAGGGATTGGAGACCGACATTCTAACCCTATCCAGAAAGGCTGCTACTGAGCGGGATGTAGCACGGATCTCACCAACACAGGTTACACCACCACTACCTCCAGCTGCCATATTTTCCAAGGCCCAGCAGGGACCTACATCCAGCTCAACCACCTCAGTAGGAAGTGGTAGTAAAAGTCACAGTGTAGGTGGACAGGGTCACATATTTTCAAGCACCCCCTCAAGTTCATCTGGTGTTGAAAGTGGCACATCCAGTAGTGCCAGAAAGTTCTCCTCCCCAGTTTGGGACTTCTTTTCTGTTAGCGCCAAGGAGGAGAACGTTGCAATATGCGCAATTTGTCGGCAAGGTGTTCGGCGTGGTAAGCTTGGTACAAACTATGGTACCGGAGGACAAGCAAGTCATCTCAGAATACACCACACTATTGTGTGGGAGGATCACCTACTTAAGTTAAAAGAAAGTAGGAAAACTAAACCCTTTGAAGTTGGTCAGGAATCAGGGAGCGATATTATTGTGGTGGCAGGTGAAGAACAGGGAGGCATTTCTAGCCCTGTCTCCAGTAGTGCACAGTAGTGCAGTCACTGCAGTGGTAACGCCCACATCCTCCTCAGTAACATCAGAGTGGCACCGCAGTAAGAGCCATACTCAGAGTGTGGGTGAGACACCAAGGCGACCGGCGAGTACCTCAATGAGACAATCTGTGTCGTTGAGCCTTAGTGGGTTAATGGCACCACTAAGGAAAGTAAGCCAGCCTACCATTGACAGCATGTTTAGGTTGGAGGGGCAGTTCCAACGCAACCACCCAACGGCACGATTGTACAATGCGAAGCTGGCTAAAATGTTAGCGCTGGACCTTCTTCCTTTTTCATTTGTGGAAGGGGTGGGTTTCCTTGAATTTGTGTCTGCCATCTGCCCGAAATGGAAAGTTCCAAGCCGGTCCTATTTCGCAAGAATTGCTGTTCCGGCACTACATCATGATGTGCTGGAATTGGTTGGACAAGCTTTGCAGAAGAGTGCTGTGCACAATATCCACCTGACAACAGACATGTGGACCAGTTGCCAAGCCACAGATTACATGTGTATCACTGCACACTGGATCTCTTTTGTGGGGGTTAAAGATCAACTATCTGCACGAGGTGTTGTTGACACAGCTGCGATTTTTGAAGGTACTCGGAAACATGCAACTGTAGCCATGTTCGCCATGGAGAAATCTCATATGGCTGAAAACATTTTAGAAGAGTTCCGCACCAAGGTTTTGGAATGGCTGCAGCCCAGAGGGCTTGGTATTGGTTTTGTTGCCACAGACAATGGCAGTAATGTACTTAAGGCCATGGAACTTGGTTCCTATTTCAGGGTTCCGTGTTTGGCACACTGCATAAACATTATAGTGCAAGACTTTCTGAAAAAAGAACCCATAGTAAGCAATTTACTGTCCATCTGCCGAAGAATATGCACTCATTTCAGCCATTCTTTTAAAGCTCGGAAGCAGCTGAGGATCCTCCAACGTGAGCGTAGGGTGCCAGTCAAGGCACTCATCCAGGAGGTGGCAACACGTTGGAACTCAACGTATTACATGCTTGATCGTCTGTACGAACAGCACAGGTCACTCAATGATTATGTCTGGTACAGAAGCAGTGATGCTAGTGTTAAAGGCATGACCCTTCAGAGGGAGCAATGGACCCTAATTCAATGCCTGACTGAGATGCTGTCTCCTTTTGAGGTCTTCACACGTGAAGTCAGCAAGGAGGACTGTACAATGGGCCAAGCTATCCCATTGTTGCAAATGCTAGAGCATGAGCTGAATAATGTGTCTGAATCCTACAAAGGTGTAGAGGACAGAAGGCAAGCCCATGACTTGGTGGAGAGCTTATCCAGGCGCTTATCAGAAAATGTAAGGATACAAAATAAAATTTTGTCACAAGAACATTACATTTGTGCCACAATTCTGGATCCACGTGCAAAATTAGGACTATTCCGTTCTTTTTCCGACACTGATGTTGCCCGCTACAAAAGTTGTATAGCTGAAGCAGCCATCAAGTTTGAAAACGAAGGGCTGCTAATTAAAAGCCCGCCACATCAACCCACAACAAGTACTGATACTGAAGCAGGCCATGCAGAATCAAGTGCAACTTCGTCGGCTGAGGGCAGTGCGGTTGGCTCACAATCGCAACACTCACCATCACCATCGACTACAAAAACAATAACTGGATCATTCGGCCGAGTACAATCATTATCAGATTGGTATGTAAAGATGGGCCTTAAGCACAGTGCTGATGCACAGAAAAAACAGCACAAAAGCTTACCAGCAGCAACCCTGAACATTGAGCGGATGGTCCAGGCCTATCTGGACGACCCAACAGAGGTGTACGTTGATCAAAACCCAGTGCAGTATTGGCATAGGAAAAGGTCTGAATGGCCACAGCTCAGCAGGCTGGCGATAAGCTATCTGGCTTGCCCTGTCGCAAGTGTCTCTTCCGAACGTGTTTTCAGTGCTGCAGGTTCCATTGTAACCTTGAGAAGGACCAGTCTATCTCCCAAAAACGTGGAGAGGTTAACAATGATCAAAATGAATCAGCACTTCATACCACCGAATTACACAATGCATGAATCAACAGAGGAAGATGAGGACAGCGGCTCAGGTGACGGAAGTATTGTGTCAGATGATTACCTACTACTGGAAGATCCCCCAGAGTTTGAGGACGAGCTATACTTCCCTGACAATTAGGCTCGCACTTACTGTCTTCCTCCCTTTTTTCCCCCTTTGTTTGTGTCTGTTGTTCCGGTTATAAACTTGTGAATCGCAACCAATGCATTATCACCGTCTTCTAATCTTCTAATTTAAGATACAAGTTTCAGGTGTCTGCCATTTGACACTACAGTCCTCAGAATCCAGCTCCTCCGCTCGATCATACTGCATCTCCTGGTCAATTCCATTTCCCTCATGAATGATGATTGGATGATGGTAACAACAAATTCAAACTTTCCTCGTCCTTCCAAAACAAGTGGACCATGAATCTGATGACTTCTATAGCTATCCTCCTTCAGAGCCGAGAGAGACTGGCCATTAACTGAAAATAAGATGCAACAGGTAATGATTGATGCCATGCATTGTCCGCAGAAAAGCAGACTGAGTGATGTAGATTTTGTTGTGTGTGTTGCGCATGAATGAATTGATGTAATTGTGCACTGCCACTAATCAACATTCTACAGAACACACTAATGTTCCTCTTCTGGCAAACAAGAAATGTGTACTTCTCCTGCATCTTGGTGATACATTGCTTTTAATTCAATACAGGAAGGGGACTCACTCAATCTGCGCAATGCAAATGACTGTGACTTAACAGCACCGTCCATCATGATGATGGCGAAAGAGACGGCCTGCAGCGTTAACGAGATGAGATGCAACAGGTAATGATTGATGCCATGCATTAGCCGCAGAATAGCAGACTGAATGATGTAGATTTTGTGGTGTGTTGCGCATGAATTGATGTAATTGTGCACTGCCACTAATCAACTTTCTACAGAACACACTAGTAATTACTAATTTTCCTCTTCTGGCAAACAAGAAATGTGTACTTCTCCTGCATCTTGGTGATACATTGCTTTTAATTCAATACAGGGAGGGGACTCACTCAATCTGCGCAATGCAAATGACTGTGACTTAACAGCACCGTCCGTCATGATGATGGCGAAAGAGACGGCCCGTTAACTTAAGATGAGAAGGAACAGGTAATAAATGATGATAATTAATGGCATGCATTGGACACCTGACTCTGAGCTATTGGTCTTTGTGTTTGCGTTGTTTGTTGTGCACAAAGTGATGTCAAAGTGTACTAGTGGTAATCTATCTTTCTGTACACAATAAAGAATGACTCAAGTCAGTAATATTTATATTTCTACTCTTGTTGTGTTATAAAAATTACACTTGTACTGCAGGCCGATCTTCAGTCAGTAGAAGTATCAGAGCTGATGATGAAGTCAGGAGGATGTTTCATGAGTGGCATAAAACGGAAAAGCCTAAAGGTAAACACGTGAACAACAACCACAGCACACCCAAATGTCTGTGTAGAAGTTGAATAGAGTGTAGCGGTGGGATGACTGCAGTGCATTGATTTTACTAACTTTAACTGTAAAATGCTATGTCTGGAATGGATAATGTGCTTTGCGTTTGTCCAACTCTTTGAGAGAAAAAAAAAAAGGACTCTAAAGTGTTAACGTAGGATGTGCTAATGGTAAGCACTGTGGGCCTGATCTCTCCTGTTACTGTTGAAGGTCTATGCTGCAAACAGACTACAGTAGAGATGATGCATATGCATACATGCCACCTCGGAAAGTGTTCTTGTTGCACTACACCATCACTTGTGCATTTGTTTTCACTTTCTTTCTGAATATCCCCTTTGGTTTTCAATCTAAAATTACAGGCCGGGCCTTGTCCAAAACTTTGTAAAACATTACAATGCATATTAATTACCTTACCAATCAATCACCTTTTTATTCCAGCCGGGCAGTGGCGAGTGGTGAGGCGACACACCCAAGATTGATGGACGAGAGGAGCAAGAGGAATGCCGAGATGCAAAAAACCAGTCCACATTTTTGACCAGGATAAGACAGTAACAGTATCCACTTTTCACTTCTTTTAAATAATTTGATTAATATCTTGTATACATTCTTTACAACAGTGTGTTCTTGGAGTTGTTATTATCAATCATCATTACGTTTGCTCTGTGTTTACGATTCTTCACTACCAATATTTAAAATTTCTATTTGCTATCTGTTAAAGTATTAAGGCCGGAACAGAACAAGAAATAGAAGTGTATGTAATCCGGGTCTCATCATGCATGCATTTCCTTTTTTATACCTTAACATATGGAATGGATATGGTATGGTAGTCTTCAATGATTGTCGTTTGTTTGTCTATGTATGCATACTGTTTTTCTATGTCAAACCTTTCCCAAAATCCCCCTTCCCATCCATTCAACGGACCCTAACCCTCTTCCCCCGGGCTGTGTGACTTATTGTCGAGGTGTAACTAAATTAAATGTACACCAATACTTAATCACACACTTGCTGGGGCGGATGTGGTGAAAGCAACACTACTTCAATTTCAATGCAGAGCGATGATCTTCTTCTGCTTGCCCACCCATGAGTAGGATATTTCACAGGTTATTTTATTTAACAAAGGAACATATACCTCAGCATGAATTGCCGGCATTGATTGGATTTGTTTGTTGTCATTCCTCATATACAGCACTAACTGTTAGACTGTAGGCATAGCCAAGTCGACAAAACTATAGTTTGTAACTCTGTCTAGTAGGCTATCCTCATAATAACCAGCATTCAGTTTTTTTGTCAAATATTTGAGCATATAATTGTTGCTCGGTAAATTCTGTGATGTACTTCATTCAACTACTCCTCTAACAGTCTCTCAAAGGCGATTGACTATCTCCTTTTCTTTTTTTGGAAATGCTGCCACCCTGCCAGTGTATACTACTACTACTATACTACCACCACCACCCCAATCATGGCATGTATGAAAAAGGAAACCATCTTCACCATGCAGCCAGTGCTGTGCCACAGTTGGACATAAACATCAAGCACCGGTAAGAGAGAAGTTTGGGGGAGGCAGAATCAATAATGGACATGTTGTCAATGATGTCAGTTTCAAACACCACTCCAAAGAATGCATAGTAGGACCAGTCAATGAGTGAGGTGTGTCGCATCTATCTGTTTGTGTCTTATACAGTCAGCAAATTATTGAAATCAAACACACGCTATGGGCGGCCATGCACCAGCAAAGAAACAGTGTGATGTAAAACAGTTACCCCACCTACAAAACATTAACAACATTGCATGTAACATAGAAAAATATATTTAATTGACCCTAACAAATAAACTAAACCCACAAAAGCTAACCCACCCACCTCCCTAACCCCAACGACTGTCCATAGAAATAGAGAACGCCCAAACGAGTGAAGAACGAACAGGAATTAAAAAAGGGGCAGTGACAGGGACTAACTGGTGGGGCGGGACTGGAGGAGGACACGAATCTGGTCCTCTAAATGGGCGACGCGGCGTCTAAGGCCGCGGCAGTTGCAGCCACAGTGGGGGGGGGCACCGGAGATGGCACGGTGGCGGCGGGCAGCCGCCCGGCGGTGGCGCCGTACCGCTGGAGGGGCAATGGAGGAGCCTTCAGTAGCTGCAGCAGCCTCCTCCTCCTCCTCGGCTAGGACCACCAGCCGCCGGTATTCCTGCTGGATTGCCTCCAGCTTCCGGCGCCGTGCCTTGGCGGCCAACTCCTTACGGTTGACTTTCGGAGTTGCTGTGTATCAAAAAGAAAAAAACAAGACAATTGTAAAATATAGTCTTAATAAAACAGTAGGACAAGGTAATTATTTATACACATAGTGGCATGGTAGAGTAGCACTATAAAATAAAGCACAGTAGTACATAACATTTTAAATGTCGCCCGTCCTTCTTCCTTCCACCTGTCTTCCACTTTTTAGTTGAACAGTGCACCAGGTGCTCTTCTCCATAAAACTTTCAAAGCGGAGTTGAAATCAGATAGATGAGGACATTGGTTACTCAATACTCCGGCTCCTAGTCCTATACCAATTAAAGGGAATTCTAGTCTTCTAGTTCACTCTTCAAACGTCCCCAAGAACTCATACTTACTTACGACATCGGATAGCGGGCGGACTTTGTCCGCCCGCCATCCGACTGCTAAAAAGGGTGGGGGTCCCGTGGGGACAATTAATTAGGATGATGCGCCCGGCACAGTGGCGGGCGCACCCTGTTATTTTAAATTTAAATTCTGGTTGGCTTTGCTGAAAGCAATGCTAAAATGTTGTGCTGCTTTTCCAAGCACAACATGACGGGCCTCGCACGGAGCCTGTCAAGTTTTGCTTTGAAAGTCGGGGGGGTACCATAGCATCGGTAGGTACCCTCCATGGGGGCCCCCAAGCATACTCTGCAATGTGTGCATGCCTTTCCGTGGCGGACGGTAATGCCGCCACGCAAAGGCATTCCAAAATGCAGATTATATGGCTGCCGGTGTGGTGAGAGAGACACCACCGCCATATTGAACCCTTTTCCGCCTAGACATGTCTGAATATTTTCTACAGGGATGGCGGGAGGTTTGCCCCTGCTGTGACGGCAGTGAATTCCAGCCAGCCCGGCGGGGGCAATACGCCCACCATCCTAATGGGGCCCTAATTCACAACTGTACAGTATACATATACATACAGTACACCTTTGCAGTGAGTGTGCTGTCAAGTTCAACAATAGTTAAAGATTATGAATCTAACTTACCACCGCCTGCCACTGGTGCTGCCTCTCCCCCTCCGTTGCTATCTGCAACTGCCGCATCCTCGCCCTCTGCGTCGCCTTCTCTGGCCCCAGCAATGGTGGTCGGTAGTGCGCCTAGAAAACATTACACATTTATTAGGCAACATATACACCTCCCCCCTATTGATCAGTAGCAAGGTTGAAAAATGAGTTAATACTAACATAAATCACTAGTACAAATCAGGTAGTAGTAGAGTAGACACTAAGTTATATGATCATTGTAGCATTTGCTTGATTAGCCCTAGCCATGCACATGTGACGTTACCGTTACCTTGCAGCTTCTTAAGACACCTTTGAGCCCACATGACCTGCCTCACACTGCTACTGTCTAGTCTACGCGCTGCGTACAGGCGGTCAACAAACATTAACAAGCCACTTTTTTAGGAAGAACTGGTGTACTACTGTTACTGTTAGTCCATATTGCTTATCCATAGATGCTACACTTTTTGGCACGGCTGAGAAATGCTTGCAAGTTGCAATATACTAACGCACACCATTTCTTTTTTCGCATTACAGACGCAAGATTCGCTTCTACAAACCAGAGCTTCTGAACGATGCACCAACTACCAGTACTAGGTTCTTCTGAGGTGAGGGGTCCCTTCACTCACATCTTCATTTATAAATGTATATAAACTAAATTGCTATGGGATGGTGGTGCTGCCTTCCACCACTTCAGTTATCATGATTTAATTCCCAACTGTATAAGTGTAACAATGTATATTGTTTTAATGTTATTGATTTGCCGGTTGGTGCTGCTAAGAAAACAGTGTACAGACCTTCTCAAATTGAAATAAAAATTTTAAACTTACATAGACTTTGTGGTATTTGGTGTGGAGTGGACTAACTTACACGAGTGAGCAAATTAAAGTAAGGGTGTGCATGTGAATTGCTTCCACGACAGAGGTTGGGTGTGTTAATGTTCTGGGTTGTCTACTTGTTGGTTATCTTGGGGGGAGGGTTCCGAGACCTAATAGGTATGACAAGACAGTACTATAGTCAAGCAGTGGAATTGTGGTGGGTGCGGAATTTCTGATTGAGGTGTGCAAGGAAGGTCCAACCTACCATCACCAGCATCCTATTTTCTGGTGCAAATGTATGTGCAAGATCCCTACAACAGTTGTATGTCCTATAGGGTATCATATCAAAATATTAAGAAATCTGGTAGGGCTGTTGCTGTGAATTTTCAAAGCCTAAACATCAACAAGAGTAAAAAGTAGTACAAGACAACGACCCAACGGATTGTACGAGCTACTGGTGAATATGAGTTTTATATTACAACCTTTCACAAAGAGTGGCACTGGCCAACTGGGCAAGACTAGCTACTACAGTACAGACAGACAGACTGATAGTATGTAGTAGTACTCAGTCATCATAGCGGAGGCAGGGATAAGCTTTTTGAAACCGTACAGATCGAAGGATAATTGGTGGTAAAAAAATAGCATTTGGAAACACACTATAGTTCGGGAGAAATGGGGCAGTAAAAGTTATGGAATAAGAAATATTATTAAAAACAAGAAGACTTACTGGGGCCAGCAGAGGAGCCCTCAGCGGTGTCCTCCTGGTGGTGTTCCTGTCCCGCCGACTGCCCAGTCCCTGCCCGTCTGCCCCTGGGTGCTGATGAACAGGAAAGATATAAGAAAGAGACAAACATTGATGGATGGTGTCAACTTAAGCAAATACAATATTTTTCAACAACGGTCAAAAAACACTTATGTAAACAATTGCAATAACTACATTGACCGATCTCATCTGGTCAACATGTAATATCGGGGGATTCGCAGTTCGACTACTTAAGTTACTATTTATCAACAGTAATCCATTCTTCCATTCTGATTCCAGAAAACTAAGTTACAAGTAAGCCTAAGTATTAGTACAACGTACCACCCAACCTAGCCCACCTATTCCAGGCATGCCAATTGTACATTAAGTATGCATTTCCACTGTATTCCTCAACAATGTGTATGATCCAATCATGGAGGACACATGAACATGACTACATTTTTTGTATACACCAAATTGTGGTTTGATTGATGCTGATCTGCTACTGCTAAGTAACTGCAAAGCCTACCTCCACTCATTGAACAAACTAGAAAGGTTCTAAAGACTGGCGTACTAGCAGCACGTCACGTAACTGAGTGAGGGGGGCATCACGCATACCACTAACCAATTAGAAGCTCATACAAAGTACCTAAACCTATGTATCAATCCGCCCCTATCTATTAGTGACAGGACAAAGTAAGGAGTGGACGTGAGTCACTGTAGCATTACGTAACTTAATTTCTCTAAAATAAACTCGTAAAGAATCACGCTAAGCAAGCGCAAACGCAAAGCTGCAAACAAGTAAGATTAGTAGTAGCGCAGAAGAGCACCTGTGTCATAATCACAGAAGACTTTTAAACGTTATTAACCTGGAATGTATTGCAAGCAGCAACATTCTAGCTGGTTGGAAGGAAAAAAAGATATTCGCAATATATAACATAGAGCAGAAGAACAGACACAAAGTTGTAATAATTAAATAGGTACTCACCAAGCCCCGGGACCTCCACTCCTAGCAGGTCCAGCAGGTCCTGCTCACGGTCCAGGATGTCGGACCACCGGTGCGTCAGCTGTGCCTGGGTGCGCCGGACCCCAGAGATGCGCGACACTGCCCGGCGCACCTTCCCCCACCGCTGCCGACGCTCCCGGAGGCCGTACCCGGACCCAGGCCTGCCACCTGCTGCCAGGGTTGAGGGGAGGTGGCGCTGCACAAAGAAAATTAGTGCAGCCAACTCCGCCTCCCCAAATAAGGCCCGTGCATGCACCCCTTGTGGGCGCCGCCTTCCGTAAGGAAGGCGGTCGCGGCTCTGGCTGCGCCGGCGAACAGCCCTGCCCTTGGACATGGTTCTGGGGACGGGGCGGGAAAGAAAAGGTAAAATAAATAAAGGAGTAAAGGAAATAAATAGCGGGCAATACAAAGAGAAAAAGTAGCTAAAAAACAAAAAAAAAGTACACAAAAACCAAAAATATAGAGGCAGGAAAATAGTTAGAGAAATAATAAGTAATAAAGATCCAAAAAAAGTGGCTATAAACAAAGGATTGAAAAGATTTAGGGAGGATTGAAAATCAGGCCCCAGAACCATGCAATAGAGTGGAAAACAAGATGGCCGCGCCCGTTGCGACCACGTGCGCAAGTTCGCGCGATATTTTCTCCCTGAGCAAGCAAAAAGCAACGCGATCAAGTAAAAGCGATCGCGAACAGGAAATATCGACCGCGAACATGCATTGCGCGACCCGGAACAGGAAGTAAACAACGCCAGAGGGCGGGACAAGTGAAAACAAGATGGCCGCGCCCGTGAGCGACCGCATGGGTAAGTTGGCGACCCGCGAACACGCAAAAAATACCGCAAACAGGCGGCAAAAAAACATCCGCATCTTCGCGATATTTCCGGCGTGTTTGCGGAGATTTTCTGCATTCTCGCGATAATTTGCGGAAGTTAATTCCGCAAATTCCGCCCACCCCTAACCTAGATACAAACATCTCAAAGACCCATTATATGGTCTGCGGATGACGAAAACTAGAACACATCCTATTCAAATCTAAGGGCCCAAATTACTAGGGTTTCCACCTTTCTCTACTTGAGGGTATCATTTGACCATCAGAACAACTGGCTTTCTTGCCTTTCCAGTCGCTGCTTCAAGTTCACACAAGCCTGTTGTGCCCTGTTTAGATTTTCACTGTCGGTGGGTCACAAGCCCATCTTGCCCCTGCTGCAAATCTACAGAATGAAATGTCTCCCAGTCCTGACATACGGTGCAGCCATTTGAGGGTACCGTAGGTATAGGGCGATCTAGTTCGAAAAGGACAGATTCTGTAGAAAACTTCTCTGGCTGACGTTTGCAACCCATGAAGAACTGGGTTTGAACTATGTGGAGGATCTGGTTAAACTGGCTCCACTGTTACTCTGGATATCTGTCTGGGTTGACGGGAGACTGTGGTTGAACAGGAGTGTGATTGAGGATTGCATGGAATGCACATATGGCTATAAAATACCGCGGATTAATGATATAAAATCCGTTGCCCGTCCCCTAGATTGCATGGATATTTTAACCGGCCATACCTCCTTAAAAAGGGTGACTGTGGTCTTTTTAAGGAACAAATTTTAAATAAGTTTAAAGATGACAGGGAAGTCTGAGCGTTAGAGAAAAACTCCACAAATCCTATTTACTGTTGAAATCCATTGTTGGCGTTGATCCTTATCTCACTGCTAAGCCTTTTTTTGGCTATTTGAGGTAGTTCGCGCTTAGGCCAATGTAACTCTTTGACCACATAAGGTATCCATGTCAAATTTGCGTCCTTTTTTTCCAGCATCATGGGGATTCTAAAGGTATCCAGGATTTGTTGATTCCCCTGGAGGGGACCCAGAAATTAGCCAAAATACAGAAAAATTTTGTATTTTTGGGAAAAATGGGAAAAAGGGCTACAGATGAAAGCATCTGTTTTTTTCCCCTGCAAATGGTATCAACAAAGGGGTTGTGGGGCTGAAATCACCATTTCCACAGCTTTCAGGGGCAAGCAGACTTTTGTCAGAAAACCAACAATTTGTAATCAGTTGTGGTATTTTCCTGGGACATAGCCTATTTTTGCTATTTGTGCTTTCAGCCAGCTTCCAGTTAATGCTAGAAATGGGTATGAAAGCAATAATGGATCCTGGAAAGCTATACATTCTAGAGAAGTACACAAAGTTCTGAATTCAACAAGGGGTCATTTGTGTAGATCCTTCAAGGTTTCTTCATAGAAACTAACAGTTAAATATAGGAAAAATTGAAAATTAGTTGAAAAAAAACAGCCATTTGTGCCGTTTATACCTGTAACTTCTTTTAATTGTGTCAGCTGTTTGAAAGCAATATACCGTTACATCTGCTAGACCTTTCTGGTTGTGGGGATATATAGGACTTTTAGGTTCACCAAGAACCCGACGAACCCAGAGCCAATAACTGAGCAGCGTCTTTCAATGGTTTTTCATTATGTTTCGGGTATATAGCAATTACTTTGGGAAAATATATACATGGAAAAATCGGTATGAAAGACACCTATATATTTCTGAAATTGGAACAAAATTTAGAGTTTAGAAACAGTAGATATTTGCACATTTCCAAAATTGTGAGTACCCATACTAGCATGAGACTTCTAGGTCATTTTTCAAAATGACTTCTTTTTTACACATTGTCTTTCATTTGGAAGGCAGAAATGCATGGAAAGTCAATAGGTAATACAGTGGCTCTACAATTCTGTATTACCCTAAGTCTCCCGATAAAAATGGTACCTCACTTGTGTGGGTAGGCCTAGTTCCTGAGACAGGAAACGGTCCAAAATGAAACATGGAAACACTTTATTTTTACAGTGAAAACAGACCCTTTTTTTGCAAAGTGCCTAGCTGTAGATTTTGAACCCTAGCTCTGCCGGCACTTAGGGAATCCTAGCAAACCTATACAATTTTTAAAAATAGACACCCAGCGAAATCCAGGATGGAGTGACTTGTGTGGCTCCCACCAGTTTCTAATACCCAGAATCCCTTGAAACCTCAAAATTTGTCCAAAAAAACACATTTTCCTCACATTTCAGGGGTGGAAACTTCTGGAATCTGCGTGGATCCACAAAATTCCACGACCCCATGTTTCCCAAATTCTTCAGAGAAAATCGGTACCTCACTTGTGTGCGTAGGCCTAGTGCCCGCGACAGGAAACGGCCCAAAACGCAACATAGATACACCACATTTTCACAATAAAAACTGACCCTTTTTTGCAAAGTGCCTGGCTGTAGATTTTTAACCCTATCTCTGCTGGCACCTAGGGAAACCTAGCAAACCTATACATTTTTTAAAGCTAGACACCTAGGGGAATCCAGGATGTGGTGAGTTGACTGGCTGTCACCAGCTTCTGTTACCCAGAATCTCTTGAAAACCTCAAAATTTGTCCCCAAAAACATATTTTCCTCACATTTCTGTGAAGGAAAGTTCTGGAATCTGCGTGGATACACAAAATTCCACCCACCCCGCGTTCCCCAAAGTCTTCTGAGAAAAATGGTAGTGGGATAACTGCCTCACTATAAACTCTCTGTGGAGGATGAATTATAGGGAGAGATGTACAAAGAATAGTAATTTCGATAAACCAATTTTTTTGTGAGTTACTATATGGCACTCGCTATTACCAATGAACAAAAGTAATATCTGACCCATAAGTGATTTGTAGTGGGCCTCAAATAGACCTACCTCATGAATATTAATGAGGTAGGTCACAATTTGTGACCCACTAGGATTCGCTGCCACCACAGCTAACTGGGGTCAGTAGACCACTATGTCTGTGATTGCTTTTAAATAAAGCAATAATATTTTTTAAATGCAGCCCATTTTTTTAAAGGAAAATGGATGCGTTTAAAAAATTACATATTAAAAGTTTCATTTTAGTTTTTAACATTCTTAAAGGGGAAGGGGTCCCAAAGGGTCCCCTTTCTATTTGCGAATGGGTTACATCAACTTTGAGTTGGTTGTAAAGTGTGAATGTTTTGCTACTGCATCTCAATCACAAAACATTCATACATCACATTCTGATTAGGTATTTGGAAGGGAAGCCCTAAACATGCCCCTTCCAAATACCGAATCGGTATGTATTTGCAATTCCAAATTGCGATTTGGTAACGTTACAGAATTGCAGTTAGGGATTAATACGTACCAAAATGCATTTGTGCGGTTGGAAGAGACCTGAAACGGCTCGATTCTGCAAATCGGGCAGTTTCCGAAAGAGTTGCTAAAACGCAGCTGCTCACCCGTGAGGGTCTCAAGGTGCTGGGGGGGCACTCTGTTGAGTACTGGGGTCATTCGAAGAGCGAGGTTTTGAGGTCCATCCTGAACTGGTGCAGTGTGGGGGCTTGCCAGAGGTGCAGGGGGAGGTCGTTCCCGGTCTTGGATGCGAGGTAGGAGAAGGATTTTCCTCACGTTCTGGCCTTGTAGATGCGTGGGACTGTGACCAGAGAGAGGTCGGCTGATCGAAGGTGTCTTTTGGGTCCGTGGAAGGAGAGGCGGGTGTTCAGTTATGTTCGTCCAGTGTTGTGAAGGGTCTTGTATGTGTGGGTGAGGAGTTTAAAGGTTATTCTGTTTTCGACTGGGAACCAGAGGAGATCACGGAGGTGATGGTTGATGTGGCTGTGGTGGGGGATGCCGAGGATCAGTCTGGAGTCTTGAAAGGAGTTTCTTGTTGATTCTGGCAAAGAGAATCGTGCAGTAGTCCAGTCTGCTACTGACTAGAGACTGCATGACAGTTTTCTGGATTCAGATGGGATCCATCTGAACCTCTTTCGAAGCATGTGGAGGGTGTCGAAGCAGGCCATTGATACAGCGTTGATCTGGGGGTTCGTTGCGAGTGATAAATCTAGTATGATTCTGAGGTTCCGTGTTTGGTCTGTCCGGGTGGGGGGATTTCCGAGGGTGGGGGGCCAGCAGGAGTCGTCCCAAGCGGAGGGGATGGAGCCAAGGATGATGCCTTCTGTTCTCTTAGTAGATAGATAGAATGGACAAAATAGTACTGACCTAAAAATCTGTCACCAGTTAAACCTCAAGTGTAAATCAACAATCCTAGAGTCTTTAGAAAAGGTCATTTAAATGTGCAAATAGTTCAAGGTTTGTTTCCCTCACAAAGCTCAACTTTCAGAATACTTCCCTGTATTCCCTTTGTCCTCCAAACAATTCCAAAGGAAGCAACTGTTCTTTGCAGAAGAAATTCTGTATCTGCGTAGCAGGGTCCTTTCTGTAGCAAGGTTGTATTACAACAGCGTCGAGAAGATGCCATGGACTGTAAGGGAAATCATACCCAGATATCGAAGATTGCTGCTATGTCTCTTAACTGTGTGGGAGTTGATGTATTGCTGGGAAGTGTAGTTTGTCATCAATGTGCTGTTGTTCTCCATGCATACAAAGCTTCACTTCTGACATCAATGACACTGGAAGGCCTACCAACTTTTCCCTTCCCTGGGATGCACTCAGCACAGACGGATTTGGAATATATCTCCCCATGGACGTCATTTAGGGGTCACATTTTTTAACCCTGGCTTGCCACTTGCGGCCCTTAGCACTGCCCTTGTGACGCCTGTCCTAAGAGATCGCAAAGGCACTGCCAAAAGCATTAAAACAAGGCTTTCATTAGGTTTTTAAAAAACACATTTTAACCTGCAGCTAACAATCCCAAGTGACTGGCAGAAATAAATTCAGCAGTAAACCGGAACTGCAGGTAAACCAAATGTTACCCTTTGTGACCTGAATCACATGGGCTGAGCTTCTTTTGCAGGGTACATCTCCAGCAAGAACCCAGCACGGTGCCTTTAAAATGAAAACAACACATTTGCTAATTAATTTGTTGTTGCTAGTTGAGAGAGTCTGGTAAAAAAGGTGTCTTGATGTCTCCTGGGATGTCAGTGAGAGGGAAAATACGGCAGGGAATACAGAGAAAAAGTAAAGTTAAGAGAAGACTCAGGAGCAGCTGAGATACCAGAAACAAGCATTTGCAATGCAAATAGGTCTCGCATATGTGAGTTAGAGCTACTGACATTGTAAATGCCAATGTTTTTTACCTGCACGTTTTATTTTTGGAGTGAATGTATGTAGTGTGCAAAATCCCTTGGAAAGGTCCTCCACTTCGTAATAAACATATTGAAAAAGACGCAAAGTGTGGATTGTGTCAACAATTGCTTGGCACGTACCTCATGGGTGAAGTGTGGCCACACATGCACACCGTGGTGCTTTACGAATGCGAAACTCATTAATAAAAGTAGTGCTTACAGACTAACCAACTCAATCTGGATCGGAGCATGTGCATCCGAATCCCCGCTTCTCTTTCATTTTCCAGACTATTTGACTCACTGTCCTGCGTCTTAGTTATCCCCCAAACACGGGGAGGCAATGAAGTTTGCCAAGGGGGCGGGGGTAAGGGGGGCTTTGGGGGTAGATGAAAATGTATTCATTGCCTTGTTGTCAAAGGTCGCCCGGTGCTATTAGTTAAAAGTGTGCAGATTTCATTAAGATATTAAGAGTACTTTACTCGCATCTAGGAGAAAATCGACATTAACTAAACAAAATGTCAGAATGAGTGTCAGTTTTCACAGTGTTTTAGACAGTACTGGTTGCTTAGTTACATTGCATTAATTTTTGTATTTGCTTTTTTACACAGCATCCAAAGTAGGTTACCTAACCCCAAAGCCCCGAGTTGTTAAATGACCCATAGAAGGGAGTGTTTTACAGTTGAGCAAATGTGTCCAAATGTAATTTTGGTAATGCCATGGAATGATTAGCCAATGAGGTACTCGATGAGCAGGTATTTAACTACACATTCAAAGTGTACGGTATTGTGACTGTTGTTTGTTTGTACACAACCACCTCTCTGAATGTGTTTATTAACACAGAGCTTCATCTACCAGACAGTGCTCACAGAGGGGCGACTAAAGCACAGAACAAAATGTATTCATTTATCCTGAGTGTGAAGGCACCCGGAAGGCTTAGGTGCCCGTCCGGAGAGGCTAGGGATCCCAGCTCTTCTACAGACTCTGCTATGCTCCTCTGCACCTTTAGGGCACAGCTCAGAATCTGCCGCTTCTGCTAAGAATAGGTGAGGGGGATGAGGTTGGGGCATGGGGAGTTGCCAGCAGATTTCCAGGTTATTGAAAGTGATGAGTCTGACGTGAGGCAATGGAGACTGACTTTGTCTGTTTGTCTGCACCAGTCTATTTATCTACCGTGTACCCGGCTTACTGTCATGTATCCATTCATCTCTCTTTGTTAGAGGTGCGCAAGCCAATATATTAATTAACAGGTAGAGCCAGCCGGAGACGAGCCAAGCATATACGAGCCAGTAGGCGAGCCGTGGAAATGATCGACATGTTAATCATACAGTAAACATGATGTAAATGTGCGATAATGTCTCTTCAGAATTAAAAAAAGTGCATTTCTTTAGCACGTCACCTCAGTACACAAGATGATAGCACTGAATTGAGGGGAAGTTATTAAAAGTGCTCATTTTAAGCATGAGACAGTGCCGCTCCTCCCGCCCAACAACAATGCCATTTGTGAACTAAGAGGCGTCAGTTGCCATGCATACCTCGAATGTTGCTTAGAGTCTTATTATATTTAGAGTAACATTAAAATCTAGTTCATTAAACACGAGAAGTTTTTGTACAACACGCATCTTGAACTCGCATATTTCAAGGTGGCAATAATAAAGATGAAAACGGAAGTGCCAGCAGGCAAGAAAACATGAACGGGAGTAGGGGGGGGGAGGGTGTAAGGGAGGGGCGGTCTGGTGGGGAGACAGGATAGAAAATAGTGGTAGGAGTAAAGGGGCCAATAGCCGTGGAAGGATACAAATGATGAATGAGGAGGGACTAACAAGCCTCAAACCAATCGGAAGGCAGCATTGAAGACAAAAGCCAATGGGCAGAGAGTGGACGGAGCTTTCACGAAGCTTCCACACTACAGTATATACGGCATGCCTCGCAAAGCGATGGCAGCGCATTCGCGCTGCAACGCTAGGCGAGACCTAAAAGGAAGAAGACACAACAGATAGGTGAGGCACAGAGTAAAAAGTTAGTATGTGTCTTTGTGTGTGTCTGTGAGAGAGAGATGGCTCTCCAGTGTACTAAATGAACACTGTTCCTCTTAATCTGATACACATTTATCTACTTGTTCAAATCTTTACTAGGTTCAAGTGCACCAGCAATATATAGATGATATATATATATAGAGAATGGTGGGAGAGATGAGTGAGAGAGGTCTGAGACGATAAAAGTAATTAGGAGTCAGGTGAGAGACACAGGTAAAAAGAGACAGATGAGTGAGGGGGTGAGAGGGGAGATACAGGTGGGAAAGACTTTGTTCAGAGATAAAGTAGGAGATAATTTAAGGGAAACATGAGAAACTGATGCGAAACCTTATAGAGAAGTAGGGTGATAAGAGACTGAGGGTTTATAAAGAGACAGTAGCTTAGATAAACATAGCTTAGAGGGGTAGGGAGGATTGATAGGTGTTATGGAGGTGACAGAAACAGCTGTAAAAGAAGGGAGACAGGTGAGAGCAGAGACAAAAATGGAGCACATTGGGAGAGAGTTGAGAGGGGAAGACATATGAGTGCATTGATAAAGATGAGATAGAAAAGGCTGGACCAGAAAGTGAGACTGATGATAGGAAGATGTTAAAGACACAGTGACTGAGGAGAAGGAAACAGTAGAGAGAAAGGTGAGAAAAGGGAAAGCAGTGATGATAAACAGCAAAGATAGCTAAAACAGAGACTGATAATGTGAAAGACAGGGTTGATAGTGAGAGATGTTAGAAAGCGAAAACTATGAGAGATTAGGGCAGGTAGGAGATAGAATTGATATACAGACAGGCAAATGTGTCATAAACAGGTAAGAAAGAGATGGCTGAGGAAGTGAGACAGATCGGAGATGTGAGTAAGGGATCATAAAGAAATAGAGAAGTAAGAAAAAAGTAATTGAGCTAGAGGAGGAGACAGGTGAGATATAGAGGTGGTAAAGTCACATCAACAACTAAGAAGGAAGCAGCTGAGGTAAAAATGGATGGTAAAAAATACCGATACATTTAAGAAAGAGCAACTTGTCATGGAGGAGAAAGATGAAGAAAAGAGAACGTGATAAAGAGTCAGCTGAACAAGAAAGATGTAGAGAGTGAGGCAAGTGATGTAGTAACTTGTGGTATTTAAAAGGGTGAGAAGAAAGATGAGAAGATGGGAAGGCAGGATATAAGAGAAACATGTGAGGAGAGAGGAAGGGGGCAGGAGAGCAAAGTGAGATAAGAAAAACCACAGAGGGACAAAAAATACAAGAGAATGTGCTGGACCGGTCAGGAGAGAGAGACATGTAAGATGGTTGACAAGGGAAGAAAGGGAGATTTGAGAAACAAGGTGAGAGGAAGAAATCTAGAACCACATAACCTGACAAATCTGGCACTGTAGTACAGTTGTACCTTCATCTATTATGAGATGATGGGCATGTATTACGCACAACTTTATGAAACCAAAGGGAAGGTCCCAGCCTGTGCCAATGTGCACCTATTTTGGGCATATCCAGCGCTACCATAACCATCAACTAGATTCCTAAAAATACTCTGTAAACATACATGGCAATATTTCCAAACAGAAAAGAGAGGGAGTTTCCACCCCTCCCCCCCCCATTGACTATGAAACAGAGGTAATAATAGGTGGGAGACAACTAAACCTAAGCCTTCTTTAGCTTTATAAATCGGGAGACTTCCCGGCTAAATCAGGTCTGCTGGCATGTATGAATCAGGAACTCGTGTGAACTGGGAGTCTGCATCTGTACTAGAAAGAGTGCAGCAGCAAACGATGGAACAGTTTTTTCAAACTGCCGCTCCCTGTTTCCCTGTTTCACTGCTGGTGGACTGGCCTGCCTTTGGATGGTGCACCTGGGACTCCCAGTGACCTTCCATATGCCCTCAGCAGTGCACTAGTTCTATGATACTTCTTCTTGGCACAATATAGTGCAAGCTGAAGGGAAAAGGTTTTCCCTCATTTGAATGGGGCACACCCCCAAAGAAATGAGGGATTGCCCTCTTGATATTGGACAAGAGTAGGATATGCACATAAGCTATGGGCATTTCATGCTTCTGCAGCTCCTTCTATATAACATACGTGTCTGGTTGAACAGAGTGTTGTAGGAAATTGATGGGTGAACATTCTGTGATAAACCGGAATATCCTTTGACAGTTTGACAAAATATGTTCTTTGGATAGTAATTTTTTCTTAAAGTTTCTCAAAATGTAATACAATACAGCATTTCTGTAGGGGATCAGGTCTCGGTTTGAAACTGGACTTCCTTGTAATCAGGGATTGGTCGGACCACCTGTAAGTGCGTCACTGAATAGAGTCCTGTTCACTGATACATTCACAGTGGGTCCCACCGAGTATGCTAACTGCACTCGCTTTTGGGGAATTAATATTTATTCACGTGTTTCATCCCCTAGTGGCCGTCTTCCCTGGGGATTTTTCAAAGCTTTAATGGACCGTTTGCAGCCATGTTTAAACTTATGAAGATTGTAATCACCTCTGACGTGGATGCAATAAGTCCAAGCAAAGTGCTAGTCATGTGGTCTGCATTACAAAATATATTTAACTTTGCATCTGACCACATGTTGCAGTTGTGGAGGTGATATCTATGCCTCTGGCTTAGCTTGGTAGAATCCTATTTGACATACAGATGGCAACTAAAAAAGAGATGTATCTGCTTTTGTGACTGCTAGTGAAATTATTGTTTGGTTTTGTAACTGCAGTGAAGTCACTTCTAATTATGTTATTAGAGTAAAATATCATGTGACATCACTTCCTAGGATGACAGTGGGCAAACGTCCAAATGATGTCACTTGTTGTGATGTAGTTAGAGGTCAAGGAGCGAGGGATGTCACTTCGATATTCCTGGGATTTTGGTGAATCGACGCCAATGATCTCGCCCATACTTGCTGGATCCTATGCGGTAAGCCATTCCTTCAGCCATGCCTTCTACACACCGGAGGTGTAATGAACCCACAAATATATCACAAATGTCATGCATGACAAGAGTACTGGTGACTTTACACATGCCTTCACCAACCATCCTCTATGATATCACAGAAGCTGTAAACAAATGCAATTTATCAAAATATGTTTGCTGACAGAGGAAACATAGCCTTCGCCTCCATATAATCTCCGTGGGCATTTCCAGGTATTCACAGTAGTCCTGCAACCTTGCACTATTTTTGACAATATCTAATATATACTGATTGTGATTGTAACTGTGACAGTCTTTCTTATCAAGTTGATTTCTCCAGAGGCATTTAGATGTTACGTCCTTTCTACTGATTGTAAACTGTGTGGCTACTCGTGTTGCTTTGAGCTACAGGAACCTTTCATGTCTACATGTTTGCCTTAAGGACAACCAGATGCTGACATCTATGTTGTACCCATGTGAACGCTTTTATAACATCTATGAAGATATCAATGACCACAGAGTGCAACTGCAGTAGTCTTTCTCATCTATATTTTCTGTGAGGTATCTATATTTTGATGCAGGGACCTACCTTTGATGTCTTTCATGATATGCCCTACTTGTAAGTGAAATCAAGAGCAATAATACATTGGGAGTTATTTTTATCACATTGCTGGTCATAACTAGGGAACTTCAATGTCTTTTTGATTTTGAGTCATAAAAGTAATCTCCTTGCAAGTGAAGATTTATAACCTTAATGTTTAGAAAGAGTTTTAGTTAATACACGCATACACACCCACACACACAGATACACACAAACACTCACTCACACATAAACACACACCAACAAAAACACATATAAACTGATTTTCTTTTACCTGTGTTTTTCATTGAATTTCCGGGGTTTTTACAATGTACTGCATTCACCTGCCATCTACCAATACAGCCATGCACATTGGAGGTTGGCTACAGGGTTTGACTTTCAGACTGCCCCTCTGCCTAATACAGGTGAGACAGGCAACCCCTGCTACAGACAAGGAACAGTTGGGTGCAGCTGGGGATGACTGCAGGGGATGGCTCTTGGCATACCCTGTGTCAAAGCAGACAGCTCCCGCTGAACATGGCCTTTGGCTGTGAACAGTATGGGTTGACTGCAGGCCCAGGCCTCTTAACCCTTTACCTTTTTGCCTCTTTAGATCTGCAAGAAAACTCATCTATCTTTGCACTAGACATAGAAGCGTAACAGAAGAATTGGCTAGTACTATTGAGAGAAACAAAAAGCTGTTTTAAATTTTATAGGGAATAAGGTCGGAGGGAGGGGAGGGAGGGAGAGAAGGGGAGGTAAGAAGGAAAAGTTTCTTACACATTGGTATAATAAAGTAATGCATATTACAGAGGAATGTGAGTGAACTTTTAATTAACTAATACGTACAATAAGCCAACAAAGGCAAAAAGGTGAAGAACAGAGAAAGTAAACATTCAAGGAGGTTTACAATTTTCAGAATTTAAACAAGATTTATCTGTTAAGACTAGCTGATCTAAATAAGTAGTAAGGGGTAACCAAAAAAGATCTCTATTGAGCATTGGCTAACAGGAGGAGGCGAAAGCAGTGCTAAGTCGATGAAAATGGCAGAGACTATTCCACCAGTGTTGTATGGAGAGTTTTGTGAGAGTTTTCCAGTTGAGAGAAATATGTTGAAAAGCTAGAGCAAGCATAAGGTCAAAGAGACCATGACTATGGGAGGGACGATCTAAAGAATCAGAGAGACTTCCAGAGAAAAGAAGAGGAATGGAATAAGAAATGGAAATGTTAAACAGGCGAGAAATATAGGACCAGACTTTCCCCCATAAGCTAGACACCGAAGGGCAAAGGAAGAGAAGGTGCATGAGATTAGCATTAGAAGAACCACAGGTCCAACAATTAGAGTCAGTAGAGTGGGAAAATGGAGCCAGAGAAGCAGGAGTGAGATAAAGTTTATGGTAAAGGAAAAACATAGATTGGGTAAGAGAAGCAGAGTGAGAAATTTTCAGAGAACGGGACCATAGTTTATCCCAGAAGATGGTAGTCCATTCACATCCCAGGTCAGATTCTCAAGAGAGTTCCAATTTGGATTTTGCACATTCTGGATTAGGAGCTGAAAAGTATCTAAAGATGAGAGAAGCTTTGGGTAGGGAAAAAAAGGATTTTAGGAAGAGAATTTTGAACAACAGGAAGAGGCGAAGAAGGAAGAGAGTAGTAAGGTGCCGATTCCTGTCCGTTAAAAAAATGTACCGTCCGACTCGTATCCGTATTTTTTTACGTACGAATCGTACAAGTACCGTACAAACTGCGAAGTATGATTCGTACGTGAAAAATACATACGAATTGCGTCGGGAAAATGGTCTAAGAGGGAGCCGTACATTTTCACGTCCGAATAGCGTCGGAAAAAGTGTCCGACAGGGAGCCGGACATTTTTAAATGCAAATCGTAAAACAGAAGTCCGAGCGCCTAAGTACGATCCGTACCACCCGTCCCAATACACAACTGCATGTAAAAGGCCCCGTACGGCACGAACGCTGTAGCCTACATGTACACGGGTCAACTTGTGTCCGAATACGAGTCGTACAGCCCCCCTCACCCCGCACATGTCAGCACCGTACCCCCGTATGTCAGCACCGTACCCCCCCTCCGCACCGTACCCCAACACCGTAGCACAGTCCCGCACCTGTACGGGCCGCACCCCAGGCCCGTCTCCCAGCCCTGCACCTGTACGGCCCATACCCCAGGACCGTACCCCAGCCCCCCACCAGTATGCGTCGCACCCCAGGCCCGTCTCCCAGCCCCGTACCCGTACGCACCGTACCCCAACACCGTAGCCCAGCCCCGTACCTGTATGCACCGTACCCCAACACCACAGCACCGCCCGCACCTGTATGCTCCGCACCCCAGGCCCATCTCCCAGCCCCGCACCTGTATGCCCCGTACCCCAGGACCGTACCCCAGCCCCCCACCTGTATGCTCCGCACCCCAGGCCCGTTTCCCAGCCCCGTACCTGTACGCACCGTACCCCAACACCGTACCCCAGCCCCGTACCTGTACGCACCGTACCCCAACACCGTAGCCCCGCCCCGTACCTGTACGCACCGTACCCCAACACCGTAGCACAGCCCGCACCTGTACGTGCCACACCCCAACACCGCAGCACAGCCCGCACCTGTACGCGCCGCACCCCAACACCGTAGCACAGCCCCGCACCTGTACGCACCATACCCCAACACCGTAGCACAGCCCGCATGTGTACGCGCCACACCCCAACACCGTAGCACAGCCCGCACCTGTACGCGTCGCACCCCAACACCGTAGCACAGCCCCACACCTGTACGCACCATACCCCAATACCGTACCCCAGCACCCTCACCCAGCATCGCGTATGTACGGACCGTACCTACGCGAAAAAGACTCGTACTGAACCAGGACACTGTAAAACAGCACAAGGAGGGTCAATTCAACTCACACCACAAAACACGTCAACATGACAAAATACATCTCTATGACTGACCTGGCACATCCAAACAGGCAAACAGAGGACCAAATCACAACCACCTTTTATAACACACCCACCACAAATTCAAACACAGCAACACCCACAAATGGACCAATAAAAAGGGCCCACACACACAACCCATGAGCCATTGCAACAGACCCACTGCTCACAGACACCACAGACAAACAACTGCACCTTACTCACACCTTCACTACACCTTAACTTACACACCTTCACACAACCTCTTTCACAAACACCCCCTCTTCACATTCACACACACACCGTCACATTCACACCCACACACCCACAACCATCCACACCCACACCCCACACCACGCCCACTGACAAGAATCCAAAGTTCACAACGGCGGAGCTGGAGTTCCTTGTCAACGAAGTCATCAGAGTCGAGCCACAGCTGTTTGGAACATTGGTCAGACAGACCAGCATAGCCCAAAAAACCAGCCTGTGGCAGAGGATCGTCGATAAGGTGAATGCTGTTGCACCCATCCGAAGGACCAGGCATGAATGCCAAGCCAGGTGGTACGATCTGCGTAGGGCAGTCAAGAGGAAAATGAACGAGGAATACGCCGAGAGAAACATTACTGGAGGTGGGCTGCCCCGCAGACCCGTACATTACCATCCCTGGGAGGAGAAGGTGATGGCCACGCCTCCGCCGGTGGGAGTGCACGGAGTCGAAGGAGTCGCAGAGCCTGGTGAGTACACAAACAACTCACGTAACATGGGGGAATGCCATCCACACCACAAATACACCAAATGCACGCAACTACCCCCAAGCCCTCACCGCACACAACCACACCCAAAAACCACGCTCATGCCCCTAACGTCTCCATGCCCCATTCACAAATAAAGGCAATGCCATGTCCCAGGCCACACCAACCACAAACCCAAGACTGGATGTCCGGGATGCTGGGAGGGTGGGGCTCACACAACACATTGTGCAACTCAGAACTAGACACCAAGCCCATATGGCCTAGGTACATACCCATGCACCATGCCCAATGCACAGGGACTGGCAAAGTAATGACAAGGTAGCTGACACTTGGCCCTGCTGTAGGCAGCACAAGGCCCTCCTGTGACCACTGTACACTCAAACAACAACTCCACTAGCTCACATACCCAGCACAGGAACTCACACACACTGTCATGCCAGCATGCACCATGAGGGGACAGACACATCACCTGGGAGACCCAATGACAGATCGCACTACACACAACAGCAGGCCTGGTCACACCCCCCCTCACACAAGCACACACCCCCGGGCAGGCAACGTATTTACCCACTCTCACAATGGACATGTGACACAACAAGACCAATCCATAGCCAAATAAGCATCCCAGCCAAAAATCTACTGGCAAACACTCAGGAGCACATACCAATCTGTCCCCTGCAACATACCCATCCCCAAGTGTACATTGAGAGGAATGCTAGGCACATCCAACCACCTGGAGGAACTGTGACTACTTGAATATGTATGAAACATGGATGTGGCATAAAGCAGCACTAACATTGTCTCTCTCTCACACACAGGGCAACGTCATCGACCTCCCCCCAACAATGGAGGGGAACAATCACAGTCCCAGGCTCAGCATGAAGATGATCCCACCGGCAGCGATGACCCCGACCAACCTGGCCCCTCTGGTGCCCAAGCCCCTGCAGCACCTGCGTCAGGTACATCTGTGCCAACCCCCACCCCCATTCCTGCCACATCCCAGGAGACACCCAGGAGCCCTGCTCGCACTGAACAACACAGCCAGTCTGACCAGGAGGGACAAGGTTCTCCGGGCACCCAGGAGGAGGCAGACGACCACGCTAATGCCATCCCTCAGGGGTCCTGTAGACCTGATGTGCCCACTATGGCAAGCCAGGCTCATGTGGGCAGGGGTGGTGGGAGTGGAGGCAGGCCGAGGCGAGAACCTGACCAGCCAGCTGAGGGAACCGGTATGGCACACATGCGCCACATCCTGGACACATACCGGCGTGACACCAGGGGCATCAGCCAGGTTGTGTCGAGCCTCACAGACATAAAGGGGACCCTCGACGAGATGAAGAACCTGCAGGCCGAGCAACATGCCAGTCAACAACAACACCAAGGACGGATGGAGGCAAGACTGGCTGAGCTCCTGGCGGTGCAAACGGACATGATCCGTTCACTCCGTCGGATCGCCGACAACATGGGCAACCCTCCCTGTGCCACCAGGCGAAGACCACCACCAGCCACAAGGAGGGAGGAGGAGGAGGATTCGTCCGACGGAGCATCACAAGCATCGTCAAGGCCTGCATCTGAGGGTCCCCGGAGGAAGGTGGGTCGTCCACGGAAAAGACCGTGAGAGTCAGCGGACCATCCACATCTCCCAGGTCACCTGGCCTGGCACCTGGCCCTCTGGCACAACAGCACCACCTCACCCAATGACATTCTCTGCCACATGGACTTGCTGGTCACAGTCTGACCAATGATGACCAACACTGTGGTCTGGACTCTGATGACTCCAACTGACAAGAATGCCATCTCCCCCTGTGAACTTTGGATTCAATGCACCCGGTAGAGCACCTTACTTCATCCACCAAAAGACTTACCCCACCAAAAATAAATACTTTTTTTTTATCATGAGATGTTGCTGTCATTTGGCATTATTCACCAACATATGTGTGTGTAAATGTCAAACCATGCCTGAGTGTTGAACTAACTCCACACATCCATACCCTGGGATCGGAGTCTTGTACAGGACACACATGGGTCACAATGTATCATTCAATGCAGACATGGAGCACAATACTCACCTGTGATGGCCTCAAGCTGCTGAGGGGGTGATAGGGAAACTGTGAGGACAGACCTATTTGGAAGAGTAACATTAAGGCGTAGAGGTCATGCCTCATTTGGAGGTCCCCGGGGAGGGAGTCCCAGGTATGTGTTCCCAGGTGGGAGAGCTATGTCCTGCATGCAGAAGTACGGTGGATCAGAAGAATGGTGGCCAGGTCAAGGTTGGATGCACGGAGATGGCACTACGGGGTCTCGGATGACAGTGGTACAAGGTTGGTTTTGGGTCAGGGTTATGGCCTGCCTCCTGAGTGTGGGTGAGGAGTCTGAAGGTCATGCTGCAGCACACAGTGATCCATTGCAGCTATCTCTGCTGGATAGTGATGTGGCTGGGGGCGCGGGATGTTGACGCTGAGGTGTGCAGATGCAGCCTGGATGTGGACAAGTGTCCCTGGATTTTGGATGTGGCTGCTCCGTAGAGGGCAGGGCAGTATTTGACACGGATGTTGTCGTGGACCTGGGGGATGGTCCGTCTTACCTTGGAGTGGATCTATCTGGGGATCATGTGCATAATGCTGAGGGTGTTGCAGTGTGAGGTACAGATGCTGGTGATTACCATGGCAAATTAGAGCAAGCAATCCATGATGCACAACATCTTGTGTGCGTGGACACTGGGTGCCTGTGCGGGGCTTCTGTGGGTGGGACACAAGCAGTTGAGCCAGCTGTAAGGGGACAATCCTCAGATGTTGACCTCAGTCCTGTACAAGTCCAGCCTCAGGTGGCTGCTGTTCTGCCATTCATCTATGGATCCCATGCAATCTTGAATATTGGAACTGGAAATGTCTACGTCCTTGGTGAGGGTGAGGAGCGCCTGGCTGTCAATGGCATACGAGTTGATGATGAGGTGATATGCGCATGTGATGGTGGATAGGGGGGTCCTGGACACATTGTAGATTGACACGCTGAAAGATGATACCTGTGCTATGTGCCTCACGACGAAAGCATACTACATGCCAAAGCCTTGAGTCCCACTCCCATGGCCTTGCAGGGGTACAGATCTGGTGGGGAGTAGGAGGGACATGACCTGGTGGGTGTGACAGGTCCTGGAAGGTGTGGCAGCGCTGTGTAGGCAGTCTGAGTTGCACACTCATCATGCAAAGGTGTTGTGTGTGCGCTCAGTGCATGCCTGAGAGCAGGTTGGAGATGTGTGGATGGACCTTGCTTCGAGGGTGGCTGCAACATCACACTGTAGTGTGATGTGGGTCATGCAAGGACCTGAGGGTCGTGCAATGTGCACGTTGCATGTGCAGACGGTCCAGCCTTTGGTACCGCGTGGCCGCAACTGTGGCACAGACAAGCCGAAGACAGCCAAATGAATGTGTCGAGGGAGGAAGGGAGGAGCACCTTTGATGTGTGTGTGTTGCCAAATCTGGAAACTATGTGTGCCCTTGCTGCAGTGGCTGCAACAGCAGGCGGCATGTCCTGGGAATTGTGCCACAATATCCACACAAAGACTAGGATGTCAGAAAGGACTACTGCAACAGGTGTATGTCAAGGAAGGAGTTACCGGTTTGCAATGGCACACCCAGAGACAAAGGATGCACAATCACCAAAGATGACTGACACCGGATCATGAAACTGAAGGCCGAGCTGCGCACAGGAAACACACCCCAGAAGGTGTTGACAGCCCGTGGGGGGGACTAACATGCCAAAACACATACACAGCCATGGACATCATGCACAATAGAGAATCAAACACATGAAGAACAGCATGCAGGTTGCTAATCTACACATAGACTCATATGCACAATCCTTGACAACCATGCCAGAGATGCCGCATGCACAGTGGCAAGAGACCTGCATTGACAGAGATGAGGCACCTTGGAGGCTGAGGAACACCTTTATTACTCAGGCTCACACCTATGCAAAGGCATCAACATTAACAGACTCACAGGTCTATTGGATTAACATGTGGAACCTACACCGGGCACCCCCTTTGCACCACAGATGCTGTAAATCCATTGTACTGGCACACAAGTGAAGGGGTTGAGCCAAAAATCCCCTGCTGCACACGGAGAGGCTGCAATTCCCCATTGAGCATCATATGGGGATGTCCCCCAATATATCCAACCGTAGCCTCCAGTATGTTTCCGAGGAAAGTTGTACACACATTGATGCCTTCATCACAAACCACAATCCCATAACAGATGACTGTCAAGAAGTGTGACTATCAATTCATGTGAGTCATGCCACATGTCATGTGCCCCATGGTGAGTCGACATGTATGCATAGTAACATAACCTGCACAGGAGCAGTGCCCACACATTACAAACAACTACCACACCCAAAAAGCCTTGCTGCAATCCTCACCCAAAGGAGAATTTCCACCATGTCCGTGCATGTAACGCTGGTTCAGCACACGTTGCATTACTCATGAGGAATAGCAGGAGCACAACGATGCCACGAGCAGACAGCATGCGCAACTACCTGGGGATGAGAGACACACAAGAAGTCAGGAAAAACATAGTCATCCGCATGCATGGTCATGTACTCTACATGAATAAGGTTGACACTATGCCAGTTGTCAATTGAGTGTGTCAGCTAAAATGTGTGGAATGACATCAGCACTCGAGTGACACATCAGCACACACCTCAAAGTCACTTAGCATACAGTCAGCTGGACACACACATTGCAACACATGCCACACAAGGCTCAAAGCGTGCCCACTCAGACCCAGGGACTCACCATTATGAGAAGAAGTTGTGTATGAGCTGACTCCAGATGTCCTCCTCCTCCTCTTCCTCCTCCTCCTCCTCCTCACTTGCCTCGTGACCAAGGCCCTCATCCTCCACGGGTGGATGTTCCTGCTCATCGGGATCCAGGATGAGTGGCACAGCTTTCTCCACTGCCATGTTGTGCAGCATGCAGCACACAAGGAAGATTTTGCAGACCTTCACCGGTGCATATGGGAGGGACCCGCCGGTCTTGTGGAGGCACCGGAATCGGCTCTTCAGGAGGCTAAACGTCCTCTCAATCACTCGCCTGGTCTGCCCATGGGCGTTGTTGTAACGGTGATCTGCAGCTGTCCTCGGGTTGCGGAGAGGCGTCACCAGCCATGGCATGTTGGGATAGCCAGAGTCCCCTACATGGAAACATCATGTAAAGAAGTGGGTCAGGAGATGCCGTCACATACTAAGATACCGCTGAATACAGGACAAACAGAGTCTACTCACCAACAAGACATGCTCGTTCGTTGTGCAGCTGCAGCATCATTTCTGGCACCCTGCTACGCCTCATGATGTTGGCATTGTGTGCTGACCCTGGAAAACGTGCACAGACATGGGAAATCACCATGTTAGCAAGACACACCACAAAGGCATTAATGGAGTGGTAATGTTTACGGTTACGGAAGGCTACCTCCTGTGCCTGTGGTGGTACCAAAGCCACATGTGTCCCATCAATGGACCCAATTACATGGGACATCCCTCCCAGGGCATAGAACTCACCCTTGATACCTGTCAACTGCTCACAAGTTGGAAAATGGATGAATTCATCCAGGTGCTCCAACATGGCTTCTAAAACATCATGCAGGACATGGCTGAACATGGTCTGAGACATGCCACCCACATCAGCTATGGTCAATTGAAATGTACTGGTGGCAAAGAAATGTAGGGCTGACATCACCTTCATCTTGGGGGTCAGCGTAGTCGGATAACTGTGTCGCGGTTGGAGGTGTGGTGCCAGCCTGTTTGTCAGGTCCACAATTAACCGTTGGGGGAATCAGTAGCGGCGTATGCAGTCACGTTCCCTCATGGCAGCCAAGTCTGGCATTGGTCGGGGGAGAGGCGGTGCCCTGCAGAAAATTGGAAGGAATAACGAAGATTGAGTACATTACTACACCAATGTCAATGAACTGAGCACATGTTCAACAGATAATACACATATGCCACATACAGAGTCTGGTCTGTGCAATACATCCTGCACACGTATGCCAGCCAGTTGATACTCCTACCAAGAACCAGCTACAAACATGGATTGTCAAGGTCTACATGACATGCCATGAAAGTAGCTGTGGGCCAGTGTGAGTGAACAGCCAGACACATTACAGGAGTGACATACATCCACATATGTGCATTTGAAGGATGTCATCTCATACAGACAGCTGCCGGCAAGCTAGACGCACAGGTCATATGTCATGGAAAAAGGACAGACCACACACCTTGCCATGAAGGGGTACATGTCTAATATGATCACACAGACATTGAGACTACGCAGATATGTCCTAAGCTCGCAAGTCCCTGTTAGATGCATACAGACACACGTCACATGTTATTCCACATGTGTCCTGGTGTGCGTAATAGTGTGACATGGGCATCTACACACAGACACATGTTGGATGCAGCTACAGCAGATGCCGTTGATGGAACACCAACAGCAAGATCATGGGAACACATGACACACACATGACATAGTCACATCGTGGCACACTGGTAGTGAGATGTCAGGTGTCATCATCCTTGTACCTGGCATCAGGGGACAGTTGCGGGTGTTGGGGACTGTGCCATGCCAGTGATGCAGTGCTTGACAAGTTTGAACTACATGCACACATGTAAAAGGTGTGAAGAGGAAGTGCGCCACATGGTGCCCCATCACAAATGACATGTGTACACAGGTCATCACACAACTATTGGGTTAAAACATGAGGAGACATGTGCCAGCTCACTGCCTGACACACCTAGGCCCTACACATGATGCACTGCACTGACAATGACTTGATGTCCATCTTTGTGCGAGTCATACACCACCATTCCTTTCCTGTGCGCCTCCTATCACCAGTGTAAGCTGTGAAACGCACCGTACACACGCTCTGAGGGCGTGTGTACGGTCGTATCACAATATGGGGTTTGGGTAGGAGTACGCGTGTGTGCAAGGACCATACACACGTACGTGTACACACTGGTCCTATCCCCATGGTAGTGTTGGCGTAGGCGTACGCCATAGAGATACGGCTCGTACCCGCGTATGTATGGCCCGTAGCACTATGGCGTACGCCTAGGGCAACACTACCATAGTGCTACGGGCCCTACACACGTGGGTACGGCCCGTAGCACTAGGGTAGTGTTGGCGTAGGCGTACGCCATAGAGATACGGGCCATACCCACGTATGTACGGGCCGTAGCACTATGGCGTACGCCTACGCCAACACTACCCTAGTGCTAAGGGCCGTACCCGCGTGTGTAGGGCCCGTAGCACTATGGTAGTGTTGCCGTAGGCATACGCCATAGTGCTACGGGCCCTACACACGCGTGTACGGCCCGTATCATAATGGCGTACGCCTACGGCAACACTACCAAAGTGATACGGGCCCTAACACATGTGTGTACGGACCGTATCACTGGAGTAGTGGTGCCCTAGGGGTACGTGTGGAACGCACCATACCTGTGTGTGGATAGTGAAATTACATAGGGGACACATGGGGGATAAGTATAGGGGCCTGAATGCATGCTGGTTGTCATGGAGACCGAGTTTCCAGTTCAAAATGTTTCATCAGGTGGCCAGCAAAAGTCGGTTGGAAACAATATACTATGTTGCAAAGTGGTTGTTGACTTGACATCATGCTCAAATTTTGAACCATGCAAAGGCCCTCACTGGGGTAGGTTTAAAGGGATTGGAGGAAACGTAGGATGCAAATGAGATTGACCAATCACTCTGTACTCCTGTAAATGAAACAGCCCAGCAAGGGAGATATAAGGCAGCCAGGACCCATGAGAGAGCACTTGCCTGCACAACCTTTCATTCCACACCACTGCTGCTGCTTGTGATTCCTCTGGCACCATGTCCAGGTCTGTGGAGAGGGCCCAGCCTTTCACCCAAGAGGAGAATGAGGCGTTGCTGGACCTCATCCTCCCACAGTACCCCTGCCTGTATGGGAGACCAGGGGAGCAGGTGAGTGCTGACTCCACTAGCTGTGACTGTGCCCCTTTTTTGTGTCTGTCACTTCTGGCATTGTGTCCAGGTGTGACAGACATGCAATGTTGTTCATGGTGGGTCCCAGGGGGGGGGGGGATGCCTTATGTCTCCCATGCAGAGCCTGATGTGGTTCATATCTGCACTCCTCACTTGCATTGTGCTTACTGTGACAATCACTGCATGGTGCATGCCACATTCAGCCTGACTAATCCTCTTGGGAATTTTGTTTCTGTAGTCCTGATGTGATTCTGTGGTCCCCCCAGTGTGACAGGTGACTGTACCCGCAGATGTGTGTGAGTTGAGTGTACCTGTGGTGATAGTGTCCAAATGATGTGTACGGCCCCTGGACATTGGTGTGTGTGTAAGTCCCCTGTCATGTGGGTGAGTTTCTATGTGGAGTGTTGCACCCCAGCTGCATGGAGGATGCATATGCCCTACCCATCTGATGTGAGCAGGGAGCCGTGCTGTGTGTCTGACGTGCTGAGCTATCCCCACACCTGTGACTCCCCCCAGTCAAGTGGCACATGTGCAGAGTGATGTTTGTACCCGCAGTTGCCAATGGCAGGTGATTGTCCTGTGCCTGTGTGTGTCTGTGTTCTCTGCTGAGGTTGCGTCAGTGGCCTGGGGCATGTGACTGCTTTGAGGTGCTGTCCATAATCCTGGTGTTGCTTGTGATGCACAGTGTGAGCCATGATCATTGATTCTGTCGCACCCCTCATGCCACCTGTGTACTTTAAATGCCACGAAGTGCATTTGGCCTTCCCCAGAGGATAATGTCCCTATGACAAAGGTGCAATGAGTTGGCTGCATACTATGCCCTGTTCAAACAAGCCCAATTGTTCTAATGTGTGTCTCTGTGACATGGAGCAGGTGTATTGATGTTGTCTCACTTTGTCATCCTCACAGGTAGCCACCAACGCCAAGGGGGAGATTTGGAAGCGGGCCGTCAGGGCCGTGAGGTCGGTGGAGGGTCGCAGTCGGTGCCTGGCCCAGGTGAGGAAACGCTGGCAGGATATCCGGTGCTGGACCAGGAGGATCGCCCGGGTCCTGCTGGAGGACTCACCTCCACGCAAACACGGCAGGCGCCGGCGCCTGACCCACCAAATGAAGCGTGTCCTGGCGGTGGTCTTCCCTGACATGGATAGGCGGTTACAGGAGAAGCAGCAGCAGGAAGGGGGTAGGTACATGTGTGTTTGTTGTGTGTCACCAGCTTTTGAAAGTGCTCAGTCGCCTGGATACACTGCCAGGGTTTATATGTGCAGTGCATATCCTGTTCCCCAAAGTCAACCGGTCCTGTTCTTCCTCCCTTCCCCTCCTTGAGACGTGTTCCCTGGTCTGTGTGTAGTCACTCTTGCACAAGGTAATCTAGGCTGGCAGTTAATCCAAGTGCCCAATGCTTGCAGCATCATGTGTGGGGGTGGTCTGTGACATGTGTTGGGACCTTGCCTGTGCCCTGTCCAGTTCAGTCATTTGGGGGTCCATGATTGTTGGCACTGATGCAGATTCTCAACATAGGAGTGTGAGGCTTAAAATGAACTGCCTTGCAGCATGCATGACCGTTGTTGTGGCCTCAGACATGATGTGCATGAGGGGGAGATATGCATAGTGCGGGGACGATTGCTCCTGTTGCAGTCAGATCTATCCAGGACCATGGAGCAGTGTGGCCACTACAGTCCCCTGAGACACCTTTTCCTAGGAATCATGTGTGTCATCCAACACTGTGGACATTCTCAGTGTCTTCAGCATAGGTTGGCCTCTGTGGCATTGTACCCAGGCCTCATTTGTATTTACTTAAAGTGTGCTACATGTGTACACTGTACAGGGTGACCCAATGTGGCTTGTGCATCCTCACACTGGCCAGTGCCTGTGTGTCTGTGTACAACTAACTGATGATGGTTGTTTGTCAATAATATGTGTGGTCAGCCCCACAAGGGGTAGTTAGAGTGCAATTAGGATTTAATGGAGCCCATTTTTGTGATCCCTGATAAAGAGGTGTAAGTCCTTCCTCTGTCTCAATCACATTGTCTCAGGTAGGGGGGGTGGGGTTGTGCGGGCAAGGCCTACATGTCCAAAGCTTATGTCTCCTTGCCAGGTCTGGCCTGTGTGTGATGATAGTCGGAACAGACACTCAACAAGTATTGACCCAGTCATGTTGTGCAGGGTTTAATGTTTGTGCTTTGCAGCATGTGTCAAAAGTTAAAAGACATGGTTCCTGCTCATTCATTTTTGGCAACGGTGTGTGGTCCAGATGCTGTGCTCGACTGTCCACAGACACTAGCTTCTCTGTATAATTCGATATCAAGTTCTTTCCTGTTGTGTCATGCTCTCCATTGTTTCAAAGTGGCATGGTGGGTCAACCAACTGTGTAGTGCAGGGCCTACATATGTGCATAGTATTGTAGATGTTACTCATGATGCTTTTCATGCTATGCACTGTGACCTATGTAGTTTGGACTCATGTGTCATATGTATGTCTGATTATTTCCCGTCTCTTCACCTTGCCCACAACATCGTCGGGGGACACCGAGGGAGAGACCGGCACGGACGTGGAGGAGGGATCCAGCACCGGTGCCACCAGTGCCAGGGAGTCTGGCGCAGCAAGTGGCATGGAGGACGAGGGGAGTCAGGCGGAGGACCTGTCCAGTCCCAACACCGACTATGATGCTGACGGGTCCGAGGCTGAGCTCCCAGAGGGGGCGGAGGCTGCTCCCACAGCTGAAAGCAGCAGTACATCTCTCGCCGCCCCCTCCATTCCCATCACCGCCCTCCCACTTGCTCGGGTCCCTTCTGTCCGTGCTAGGCGACCACATGTCTCCTTCGTGCCAGGTACCGCACCCCCTGCCCCTGTCTGCCCTGCTGCCCTCAATGCCGAGTCTGTGGACATCCTGCGGCAGTTGCAGGTTGGTCAGACATCGCTGCTTAATGTCCTCCATGGCCACACCAGACTGCTGACACAGATGGTGTCGTACATGGAGGGCATGTCAGCAGCGATGTCTGACCAACAGATGTTGCTGAGGTCCATGGACTCGTCAGTGACGGCTGCAGTGGGTCTCCTGCAGCTCTCCGTCCCCCCCTACCCCTGCACCATCCACACTTCCCACTCCCATGCCTGTCCCAAGCACACCCAGACATCCCCATGCACGCATCCCACCAGACACAGGCAGCACACCAACAGGGAAGGCCAAGCGCACACCTCCAGTCACAGACACACAGGGGGAAGTAGGCACACCCACTGGGTCAGGGGGCAAACGGCAGCCATGCAGCCACAGTGGGAGTCCGCAGTCCTCACGACCCACTTCCTCCAAAACCACCCCCCTTAGCTCCCCTGCCCAACAGTCGGACAAAGAGTCCTTCATGGCCAGTCTGTCCCTCAGCCCCAGTGTGACACCACCCCGCAAGCGGTCGAGGAAGTCCCCAGGCAGGGGAGTTGAGTCCACCCCCCTGTCCACACCCTCCCCCAGTAGTGCTGCAACCCATCCCTCCGACCCCCCCCC
The DNA here is from genome assembly GCF_964204655.1 of Triturus cristatus. Taxonomy (NCBI): domain Eukaryota; kingdom Metazoa; phylum Chordata; class Amphibia; order Caudata; family Salamandridae; genus Triturus; species Triturus cristatus. Next base: position 1,013,114,823 of record NC_140584.1, on the reverse strand, counting down.
CCTGTCCTTGGGGCCTGTGGATCCTTTGGGTGCAGGGGAGACGCTGGGAGACCTTGCAACCATGTGCAGCACCATGCTAACCACCACTTTTGGCGCTGCCCCACCCCCTGTGGTGGAGTCGTCCGTCCCTGCACCCACAACACCTACCCTTGCCCCTCCTGTCCCTGCGGTGCCTGGTTCTTCCCCCCCACATGATGCCCCCCCCTGTGGATGGAAAGGAACTCTGAATTGTGCCGGCAAGCTAGGGGAGACGCGTCCCAATGTGTTCCCCCCCCCCCGGAATTCGCATATGGACTGGCCTATGGGCCTTGTATATGTGTACATTTCAAATCCAATCTTTTTTATGCTGAATAAAGCATTTGGTTTTTCATTTGCACCGAATGCTTTTCTGGTATTGCTGTTGGTGCTGCTGCTCCCTGAGTTGGGGTGGTGATAATGTGTTAGGTGTCTGGGAAATGTTGTAGTGTGCTCATGGGGAGGACCCTGGTATCTGCGTGCCATCACAAGGTCTCTGCAAATAATCTTTTGTCATGTAAGCTCTTGCTGTATGGTGACATTGTCCCAAGGAGTGTTCCTTCCTCTGTGACACCTGACTTCTTCCCTGCAGGGTGTTTCCCAATTGTTGTGCTGACCTGTGTCTACATTTCCTTGCTGTGTGAGGGATCCCTTCAACTTTGCCCATGCCTGCTCAGCAATGTCTCCGCCTGCATCGTCTGTGCCATCCTTGGTAGTCACTGTACTTGTGTATGGAGTATGTTGCCATGGCTTAATGTGGACATGGTCCCTTTTCCGCACTATGCATGTGTGTACTCCCAGCCTAGCACACATGTGTTACTTGTTCTGCAGGGTATGTGGGCACCTGACTGACAATTGTGGGCATTGTATCTGTGGGTACTCCACCCTTTTCCCTCCATGGGAGGCAACAACTTGTTGGCAGCCCCAGCACCTGTACATTCCTATCAGTCCTGGAATGTGGGTGACCGTGTGTGTTCCCTTAGGCTCTCTTAGTTGAGTGGGGTTTAACATGAGGATACAGTCTTGTTGCATGATCTCAGTGTGTGTATTGTGCTGCCACCGCCAGGGGTGGGTATGCATGTGTAATTTGTCATCACACCCACATGTGGTGTGTCATGCAGTGGGGGAAGGACATACATCCTCATGGGAGTGGGATACTGCTGTCAGTGATGTGTTGTCATGGCACTATCAACATAGTCGCACATTGTGGATGCCTTCATGCACCCATGGAGTTTTGCTAATGGGAGGATGATGTACATACCCTCATGCCTCTTTCCACTGCTGGGAGGCCTCTGCACCCACCCCTCATTTGTCTGGGCACTGCTGGGAGTCCTCTGCACCCACCCCTCATATGTATGGGCACTGCTGGGGGTCCTCTGCACCCACCCCTCATATGTCTGGGCACTGCTGGGAGTCCTCTGCACCCACCCCTCATATGTCTGGGCACTGCTGGGAGTGATAGGCACACACCCCTCATATGTCTGGGCACTGCTGGGAGTGATAGGCACCCACCCCTCATATGTCCGGGCACTGCTGAGAGTGATAGGCACCCACCCCTCATATGTCTGGGCACTGCTGGGGGTCTTCTGTACCCACCCCTCATTTGTCTGGGCACTGCTGGGAGTCCTCTGCACCCACCCCTCATATGTCTGGGCACTGCTGGGAGTGATAGGCACCCACCCCTCATATGTCTGGGCACTGATGTGAGTGATAGGCACCCACCCCTCATATGTCTGGGCACTGCTGGGAGTGATAGGCACCCACCCCTCATATGTCTGGGCACTGCTGGGAGTGATAGGCATACACCCCTCATATGTCTGGGCACTGCTGGGAGTGATAGGCACTCACCCCTCATATGTCTGGGCACTGCTGGGAGTCCTCTGCACCCACCCCTCATATGTCTGGGCACTGCTGGGAGTGATAGGCACCCACCCCTATGTCTCTGTCCACTGATGTGGATCGTAGCACGACACCCACCCACCCGCCCACTCGCTCTTCAGGCCTGGGTACGGGCCGCACCCCAAATGTTGGGGTGCCGTAGGGGTACGGCCCGTACCCAGGCCTTCAGAGCGTGGGTACGGGTCGTACCACGCCTACCCCTACGTCACCCCAACATTGGGGGTACGACCCGTACCCAGGCCTTAAGAGTGTGGGTACGGGTCGTACCACACCTATCCCTATGTCACCCCAACAATGGTGGTACGGCCCATACCCACGCTCTTCAGGCCTGGGTACGGGCCGTACCCCCAATGTTGGGTGACGTAGGGGTACGGCCCATACCCAGGCCTACAGAACGTGGGTACGAGCCGTACCACCATTGTTGGGGTGACGTAGGGGTACAGCCCGTACCCAGGCCTTAAGAGCGTGGGTATGGGTCGTACCACGCCTACCCCTACGTCACCCCAACAATAGTGGTACAGCCCCTACCCACGCTCTTCAGGCCTGGGTACGGGCTGTACCACCATTGTTGGGGTGACGGAGGGGTACGGCCCGTACCCAGGCCTTCAGAGCGTCGGTACGGGTCGCACCACGCGTACCCCTACGTCACACCAAGAATGGTGGTACGGCCCGTACCCAGGCCTAAAGAGCGTGGGTACGGGCCGTACCACCATTGTTGGGGTGACGTAGGGGTAGGCGTGGTACGGCCCGTACCCACGCTCTGAAGGCCTGGGTACGGGCCGTACCCCTCCGTCACCCCAACAATGGTGGTACAGCCCGTACCCAGGCCTGAAGAGCGTGGGTACGGGCCGTACCACCATTGTTGGGGTGACGTAGGGGTATGGCCCGTACCCAGGCCTTCAGAGCGTGGGTACGGTCGCACCACGCGTACCCCTGCGTCACCCCAAGAATGGTGGTACGGCCCGTACCCAGGCCTGAAGAGCGTGGGTACAGGCTGTACCACCATTGTTGGGGTGACGTAGGGGTACGGCCTGTACCCAGGCCTTCAGAGCGTGGGTACGGTTGCACCACGTGTACCCCTGCGTCACCCCAAGAATGGTGGTACGGGCCGCATCCAGGCCTGAAGAGCATGGGTACGGGCCGTACCACCATTGTTGAGGTGCAGTAGGGGTACGGCCTGCACCCAGGCCCACAGAACGTGGGTACGGGCCGTATCACCATTGTTGGGGTGACGTAGGGGTAGGCGTGGTATGACCCGTACCCACGCTCTTAAGGCCTGGGTACGGGCCGTACCCCCAATGTTGGGGTGACGTAGGGGTAGGCGTGGTACGACCCGTACCCACGCTCTTAAAGCATGGGTTACGGTGCGTACCACAATTGTTGTGGTGACGGGACGCGTCCACGTCCACTTCCGTTGTGGCGGGACGCAGGCCTTGGTGGACACGCCCCCCCCAGAGAGACCAGTCCCTGGAGGTACGGTATGTACAGGGCATGTATATATTTTGCCTTGGGTGGGGGTTATGTTTCCTGCCCCTGCCCCCCACCGTTGCCCATGGGTGTTGTTCTGACCTTCTGCGGCGTCTGCGTCGGTTCCTGTGCACCAGGTCATAGGCTATGAGGGCCGGGATGACACGTAGGATGGGGTCCATGGCTGTCCGTCGCGTACAGGTGCTCCTTCCTCGCGTCCTCCTCAATTTCCCGGCAGTTTTTGGCACCCGTAAAAAATGCTACGTGTGGAGTGACGTAGGCACGAATCGTACTTGCTGGTTCGTAACAAGCTGCCTGACTCCGTCTGGACGTCACGTACGCGGGTATATTTTAGCCGGTCAGTGTTTTGTACGAATCGTACGGAAATGGTATTTCTGTACGAATTGTACTTGCGGGTTTGTAAGGTGGTTTTCCCGGGTACGAGTCGGACGGAGAAAACGCTCCGTACGACGGTTCGTACCCGGGTTTTCCAGGATCGGAATCGGCACCTACGTGTCAAGGATAGCTGCCATAAGAATAGTGAATTTTTGTAAAAAGGAGCTGGGGCAATGGAATAAGGCTTGAAATTGGGGATAGGAACATGGAGATAATCCATCGAAAAGATTTTTGACCCACATTATACCCTTTAACCTCCAATCTTTCCAAAAGATGGATCTGTTGTTAATGAGAATAAGGGAGTTATGCCAAATTGGAGATTCTAAAAAGGATTCTCTAGAAGTGGGATTAGATTGCACCAGAGGTTTCAAAAGAGAACAAGTGTGTTTAAATAAGGGGAGAGAGGTATAAGTGGTTTTAGCAGAGAAAATCATAACTTCCCTTAAAGAGAAAGGCAATAATAAGGTTTGTTCAAAGGATAGCCAAAGGGGAATGAAGGGAGAAGGTTTGGAAAGGAGCCATTTCGAGGCCTGATGGAGGGAAAATGACTTATGATAGAGGCGAAAGTCAGGAAAGTTCACACCCCCATTAGACTTTGACTTGCGGAGAGAGGATAAGGAAATCCTGGCTTTCTTATTCTTCCAAAGAAACTTAGAAAGACAAGAGTCAATACATTTAAAATAATAGGCAGGAATATGGATGGGAAGCATGGAAAATGTATAAATCAAAATAGGGGTAATCATCATTTTGATTGACTCTAACCGTCCCCACCAAGAAAGAACAAGCATTGGCATAGCCAATAGATCTCGCCTTTGGGACCTTATAAGTGTTTAGCCATGTAACAATTGCATCACTAAATACTTATAAGATCCCAAAAGCGAGACCTATTGGCTATGCCAAGCGGCCGCGAAAGTGATCGCGATCAAACATCAAAGCGGCCGTGCGGCCAAGAAAGTGAAAGTAATCGCGGTCAAGCGCGGCGCGCGCGCCCGCGCACATGCACTGTAGCTCTAGGCTGGCCTGGTAGCACTTTTTGGAGCCCTCTCAAAAAGTATCGCCAGACCAGCGCATGCGCTGGGTCAGACGAGACCTAAAAAGGGGGCTCCAAGAGGAGAATAGGTTGTCAATTCGGGATAAGACTGCAGCCATATTTAATTTAATAGAAGAAGCAATGGAGTTGGAAAACCACATACCTAAATATTTAATCTTTGAACTATTCCAGGCAAAGCCAGTGGAAGAAAATGAATGGGAAAGACAAAATTTAGTAAGGGGGAGAATTTCTGTTTTGTCTAACGTGATTGTATAACCAGAAACAAGGGAAAAGGAAGCAAATTTGTGTAATAAAGGGGAATAGAAGTTTCAGGCGGAGAAAATAAGAGTAGGATATCATCCGCATAAGCGAAAAGTTTTAAATGATGGTCACCATAAGAAAACCCAGAAATTGAGTCATTATTGCGAAGAGAGGATAGGAAGGGTTCAAGAGCTAAGATGAAGAGGAGAGGGGAAAGAGGGCAGCCTTGGCGAACTCCGCGTTGAAGAGAAAAATAAGATGAGACACAACCATTAACTAATACCGAGGCTCTGGGGGCAGAGTAAAATAAAGAGATAAGTGAAATCAATTTGTGACCAAAATCATGCCATTTCAACGAAGCAAATAAGAAGGACAAATCAACTCTGTCAAAGGCTTTTTCAGCATCAACAGAAATGGCCGCTAAAGATGTGGAAAGGGAGGGAATTTTATTTAAAACATTGAGAAAAAGGCGAGAATTGTCTGAAGTAAGCCTACCTTTGACAAAACCACATTGCTCTTTACCAATCAAGTGAGGCATAAGAGGATCTAGGCGTAAAGCAAGTGTTTTAGCAAATAGTTTATAATCAACATTGACCAGGGAGATCGGGGGATAATTCTTACAATTCATGGGGTTTCGACCTTCTTTATGTATGAGGCAAATTGTGGCTTTCTGAAAAGTACCTTCTGTCTTATCGGCTAGAAAAAATGAATGGTAAAGATGTAAGAGTTTGGTGAGCAGTAAATTAGAAAAATGCTAATAACATTCAACAGAAAAACCCGGGGTTGTGCCTTTTGTTAAGGTGTTTAAGGCAGTGGATAATTCATTAAGGGATAAATCTGTTTCAAGATCAGAAAGGTTAAGATGAGAATTGGAAGGAGTCGGAAGTTTATTGAAATATGGTTGGACAAGAGAAGAGGAAGGAGGAGACTTTGGGGTATAAAGATTCTTATAAAAATGTTTAAATTCATTGAGGATGTCTTGATCTTTATGCAAGAGAGAACCATTTGGAGAATAAATAGAATCAATTAGAGTACGGTCTTTACGTGTTTTGAGGTAATTTGCTAAAAGCTTACCTGCTTTATTAAGCCCACCATAGTATCGAGCGCGGAGGAGTATTGAGGAAGCATTATCGGTAGTAGTTTTATTGAATGCTAATTTAGCACGTATCAATTCTGGTGGGACCGAATACATGGAGGAAGTATAGAATTTATGTTCTAAAATCTTAATATGTTCCAAGGCAGCTTTCCGTTGTTGAAGGAAACGTTTCTATTTTTTGGAAACAAAGTCTATAATAAAGCCTCTCGCAGTAGCTTTAAAGGAATCCCATAAGATATGGGGGGAGGAATTGGGGTCACTGTTAAGGGCAAAAAATTCACTAGCAAAAGTGTGAAAAGAAGAAGAGAAAAGAGGGTTCAGAAGAAGAGAATTAATAAAGCGCAAGCGGGAAGACCTGGGATGCGGAGGGAGCAAATCAAGATCTGTGACAATTGAGGTATGGTCAGAGATGACGATAGGCTCAATAGAGGAGGATAGTAGATTTTGAGATAAAGACTGAGAGAGAAAGATATAATCTAGGCAGGATAGGGAAGTGTGAGGAGGAGAGAAGAAAGAAAAGTCAAGAGTATCAGGGTGGGAAAGCCTCCAAGAGTCTACGAGGTGTGTTTGAGAGATAGTATTAAGAAAATGTTTATGAGTCTTGTGAGAAATAAAACAAACTTGAGATTGACGGTCGAGAATTGGGTCTACAACTTGATTGCAATCGCCTCCTAATATAAAGAGACCATCCCTAAATTGAATACATTTCTGCGTAATCAGAGGCCAAAAGGAACAATCAGGATGTGTAGGGCCGTTAAGATTGAAAACAGTTAAAAAAACATTATTAATTAACAACTTAGCTAACATCCATCTACCTTTTGTGTCGATTTCTTGCAATATAACTTTACAATTCAATTTCTTATGGCATAAAATTATAACTCAATTTTTCTTATTGGTAGAAGGGGAGAATAAAACTGAACCCACCCAGCCTTTTTTTAATTTTAACGCCTCAATTTCTGTGAGGTGAGTCTCTTGTAAGAGAACCAAATCAGGGTTATAAGAGGCATGATGGAAAAGTATTCTCTATCTTTTAATTGGATTAATAAAACCTTTCACATTCCAGGAGAGAACTCTGAATGTAAAACCATTAAAGATACATAAAGAACAACATATGCAGTAGTAAGAAAGTGAAACAAGAAACAAATAGGAATAAGGGAAAGAAAACAAAGGAAGGAAAAAGGGAAGTCGTTTAGAGGAATAGAGGGGAAGAGTGCGGAAAGGGGGGAAGAAAAGGAGAGGAGAAAGAGTAGAGACAAGAAGAGACAGTGCATATCAAGTGAAAACTGTAATACGTACCTTACGGAGAACAAAGGAAAAGATGAGGCGGCAACGAACAACAAAAACAGCATACCTGACAGGGGGCAACGCACCACACCAGAACCTCAAGTAATGAACAATAACAGGAACGGGAACATGAAGAGGAGGAGTGTAACTGCCAGGAGCCTGTAAAAGGAAACAAAAGTTGAGCAAAATAAGGCTAGAAAAAGGAAAAGAAAAACAACGTATATCAACAAATAAAAACTATCACTATAACTTCAATGCAATAATAGCAGAGAGGGAGCACAAGAGTCAGGATCCAGAGGGAGAGGGGGCAGTCTCCATCGAAGTAGCAGAATGTGCATGAATAAATCTTCTGAGGTCAGCTGGATCTTCAAAAGTGGAGGTCTTTTTGAGGAAAGTGACTTTAAATATGGAGGGATGAAACAAGCCATATCTGGCACCCAAGGAGCGAAGAGGGGGACAAAGATCCAGAAATTCTTTATGTCTTTTAGCCGTCGTCAAAGAGACATGCTGTGAAATAAAAACTTTGGTGCCATGCCAAGTTTCTTTTGGGATTCAGCAGCATTTAGTACTAGGAGCAAGTCAGGGAATTTTAAAAATAACATAATTATTCCACAGGATTAGTAGGCGCAGATGAGGAAGAAAGACGAGGGCCCAGTCTATGCGCCTGTTGTAGATTGAGCTTGGTAGTAGAAGGGAGACCCAGAAATTGTGGCAAAAAAGAGGTGAGAAAACTGACAGTGTCGTCACCTTCAAGGCCCTCAGGGAGATCATAAATGCGTAAGTTATTACGACGATATCTATTTTTCAAATCTTCAGTCGCTCGTCTAAGCTGCAAGACTTCCTTCTCCAGAAGAGAAATTTTAGAAGATGAATCTTGTACAATGCTGAGTTGTTGTTCCACCACAGCAACGTGGGATTCCATGGAGGCCCATTTATTGTCCATTGCTTGTAGTCGACCATTAGTTTCCTCAATTAAAGGTCGTAGAGCGCAAATCTCTTCCAGAACCATCTCTAAGGAAACCGGCGATACAGACTTAGGTGGAGATGGAGGATCTTGCTTGAGCCTCTTGGCAGTAGTTGAAGGTAAAGGTGCTTTAGATGCCATCGTTGTGCAGAATTCTGCAGTGTTGGAAGTATCCCTGTAAGATGGAGTCTCAGCTAAGCAGGAAAATCTGTTAGAGGTGACGATGTTGGGTCCAGAAGTAGTAGGAGCATTCAGCTTTGATTTCTCAGTGTGACGCAGCATACGATTGCTCCTACCCATGTAATATCGTAAGACAAGTACTGGGAGGCATTGACATCAGTGAGAATAAAGGCAGAGTGATCCACAACAAAAACAGCAAGAGTGAGAAAAAAAAACTGAGGACCACCATCATTAAATTATAAGAACTTGCGATAAAATGCAGGAAACAAGCAAGAAATATGGAAAAGCAGTGGTATCGCATGAAAGATCGCGAGGAAAAAAGCAGAGGTTTCACTTACTTCCTCAAAAAGAAGACTTTCAGACTGTCCACAGAAGTGATGTTAATCCAAGTCAGGGGAAAGCATTCACTCCTACCATAAGGAGAGAGTGATGAGCAGAGGGAAGCACAGGCACTACGCAGCTGGATAGTTGAAGTGACCAACACTGAATGGCAAAAACAACGAAATGCAGGGACCTACAATCCAAAAATAATAGTCCTGTGAGGTAAATCTCCAAACATGACAACATGACAGAAGCGAAGAGAAATAACAGTTTGGGAAGATACATGAAGAATTCTGAGGAAAAAACCAGTACGGAGGGAGACAAAATGGCGGTCTCTAAGAAGCAGGAAGGGTCACCTGCATAATTCTCTCTCTTCTTTGCAGATTTAAAATGTGAAAATTGCACCCTCTAGAGGCGCCGACGTTCTGATTCAAGAATCCGGCATTATTTCATGTAAAGGAACGCTGAATCCGCTCCGATAATCGTGTGAGGTCCAGTGAGATGGGGAGCTCCAGCGTCAAGCGGCCATCCTGGCTGTGGTGCGCGTGCACCTCTAAATCAGTAATGTTTGAACCCCCGTTTACTTGTCTCACCCCATATTGCATCTGGAAAAAACTAAAATACCTGCAGCAGGAGCAACTTGGTAACTGCCTGCCAAATTTCATGCTGATGCATCACACAGGTGCAACATTATTAGCACTGAATATTGTGTTGCCCTCCCTTTAACTTTGCTCCACCATGATGGATTGGCACAAAACTTGACATAATAGAAAATGAGTTTTTTCTATAATTGTGCCAGATTTATCATCTAGTTCCACACTCTTTTAGGTTCCACCCTTTGATGTATCTGTGTGAATTTGAAAACGCCAAGACTAACCGTAACATGTTAAGGACCTGATCTATTGTTTGGTGGACAGACCGTTATTCATCTGTCATGGCTATTATGAGACAAACGTCAGGCCAGTGATTATCTGTTCTCCATATTTAGGGTTTTGCCTGATAGATCGCCATTTATCATAATGGAGTTAGGTCCGGCTGCTGAACTCCAGCCCTCTGTCATTGGTCCCATTGTCCTCTGTCATCAGTCACCTCTCTGCTAACGTTGGTATGGAACACATCTCTCTGCCATATTTAGAATTGTCCACTGTTAGAGCGTGAAGTCAACTGGTGGTGGGTCTCCGAAGCCTCTCAACCTCATGTTCTGGAGGAGAAGGCATATTCCACATTGAAAGGCATTGCGGGAATTTCAGGCAGAATGGAGACTGGTAAGTACAAAACACTAGTTCACGCTAGCAAGTTCACCCTCTCTGCACTTTGTAGTCCTAAATCCATAATGCCATCTTAACACTAATAACAAGCTATCGACACAATTATGCTACCTGATGTCCGTCACAACTCACTACATTCCCTACCTACCTAATCACAATCTACCATTGCCTCACTCTGGCACACCGTTCGCCTTAACATAACTCATATTGCAAACATAATCAAATAGGCATGACCTTACGTTTGGACCACAAATCACACCCCCCTATGTAACGAGAACATCTATCAAGCTACTCATAAAACCGTAAGCTCCACCTACTCCTATCATATTCACAAAGCACATGCTAACTCTCTTTATCCACTACCATATCATATTAAAAATTACCAGCAATACAAGCCATAACAGATGATCTATGACACCAGGTCAAAATGTTACATTTCTGGGTTTGGAATTAATATATCACTGCATTGTGGGAGTTTCTTTTTAATATTTTAATTGGAGTATTCAACTAACAACACAATTCCAATGATACATAAATGTCAAGAGAAGAAAACTGAAGTTGCTTGCATGACTAGTAAATCTGGGCCTCAGTATGATTCATCAAGTGGGCGCCAAGAAAAAGAGGTGTCTCAAAACTCATATTCCCCTTGCAGTTTCTCATAGGAATTTTAGACAAAGTTACAGCCAAAACGGCTGAATGGAATTACAACAAACTGGGCAGAATACTAGATATTTACCCAGGAGGTGTGTTTTTTTGTGATTTGGTGGAAATCCATGCAGTAGTTTATTATAAAAAATTAAGGCTCAAAATGTACAGATAGCTGGAGATGCCTTAGTACTGCGGGTCTGGCAGATCAACATAGATGTTGCGGCAGACATTTTAGGATTCAAAAATTTCTCTCTGTGGCCTGAAAAAGAAATTACTTATGGGGGTCAGGGTAGTAAAGCTGTAGGTACAAATGAAAAAAGCTATTTGGTGCATGTTTCCCCAAAAAAGAAAGGGCAGGTCCTGCCCTTTTGTATTAAAATCACCTTGGGGGGGAAAGGGGGCCTGGGGGTTGGGGAGTCAGCACATTTTTTATTTTATATTGTGAGGGGTTTTATGGGTTTTTAAGTGTAGTTATTTCTTGAAAATAAATTACTTATCATTTTAATTGGTTTCAGTGATATTTTAGTAGTCAATATTGCATTCGATATTTGTTACTTTTTCTATATTTTTAATGGTTTAAGGATATTTTGTTATACTATATTTTTGTGTTTGTCATTGTGGTATATTCAATGGCAGTATTTTTGTCATTGATAGTTTTGTATTTCTTGTTTGTCTATCGAGTGACAATATTATGGTTAACAATATTGTTGGGCGATATTTTGCTGACTCGATATTTTGGTACTTGAAATTGACACGTGTAACCATGTATTTAGCTCTTTACATCCAAATTCGCACAGCATGTGCCGAGCATGTTATTTGGGGACTAGACCTTCTCTAAAACCAGATCAGTAAGTCCATTACTTAGGGCTCCCCTATCACTGGAGTGGCCACAATTTAGGCACTAAAGGGCCGATTACAATGTCGCTTGGAAGGCCTCTGAACGCTAGTCGGATGCTTTCCGACTGCAGTCGGGGACTTTCCGACCGACACAGTCGGTTTGCAGTCCGACTGCCCGATTACGATGTCAATGGTCAGAAAGTAAACCAGCCAGTCATTCCGATTCAGTTCCGACTGGTGGTTGGAGTATTCTTTTCAGTCGGAAACGCACCGCAAACCCCTATAGCTGGTGTTTCTGCAGTCGGGATTACAGTGTCGGTTTCCGACAGCCTGTCTGTGCCGGCCTTTCTGTCTCGACTATAGTTGGTGGTCGAGGGAGTACCCCCCTGTGAAACCCTGCACTGTGTGGCAGGCACCATGGGGTGCCTGCCAGGGGCTGCAGGGTTTTACACACACACCCATTTCTCTATAGAACCATGTGTTATGGCCGGTTTACGGCCGTAACACAAGCTCCCATGAAGAATAGTGGGAATACGACCGAACAGTGTTCGGTCGCATCATAATCAGACGCTCGGAACCGCCGACCTCAGGCTGGTTGGTCCTGAGTCGAGACTGTGTAGGTTGGAGGCAATTCCGACCAACATCCTAATAAGCCCCTAAATACTTAATCTAAACCTGGTACCTTCCCTCTGGCGATGCCCTGACCGGCTCTTCAACTTCTATCAAGCGAAGTGAGGTAATGTTTGAAGAGGAGACCGACTTTTACTGGAGGAGAAGATTAAGTTCCGATTATTTGTTGAATCTACACCGGAAAAAGTGGAGAAGCCCTGCTTACCGAATGTTTACAGGAATGTGAGCATCATATGCGCCAACTATATGAGCAGAAACTTCTATTGATTTTTCCACAATTTCTAGTCTTTATACTGCTGAACTCCTTAAGCTGTTCTCATGTATTCCCTGATATTTGAATTGATATTAATTACTTACATTTGTTTCCTTTATATTGCGTGTGAAGCAGCTCCATGCGCTTTTTGCTTTGTGACCTTAATCAAATTGGCTGTAGTGGATCTGCATTCATTATAAATATTGTTGTACCAAGTTGTTTTCACTCTCAAAGTTTTGTCAAATTCTCACATTTTACCCGTTATGAAGTTTATGACTTTTACCCATTCAAGGACATTGTTATATAAGCAAAGTTTTTGTGTTCATTACTAGTTAATTTTCATGTAATTTCTACGTAAAATTACACAGATCAAATTTAGCAAATATGAAAATTGTATGCACACATTCCTCTGCAAGTTTGCCTTTTTAGATATTTTCTAAGGTCAATGACAAATGTTTGCAGAATACCTTTCTGTAAGTACACCAATTGCATCCTATGCTGTCGAAAAGATTTGAAGAGGTTCATGTAAATGTGGAGAAAGTTTAAAATCTGACTCTTCATGAAATGTACAAGTTTTCCATAAAACTTTAGACAAATCACAAGTGAAAAAAAGCTTTGCTCATCCCAAGTTAATGAACTAGGTTGTGCAAATCTTTACCCTCTTCAATGACAAATTATACGTTTTCGTTTATTATATTTATAGACAGTGCAAAAGTGCAAGAGAGAAAAACATCATTAATGCAGTCAAGCATTTAGAGAATTAATGAGGGGAGCTGTTTAAATGGGTACAAGTCAGTGGCTTGTGGCCTGCGACTCTCTACTCATTGTGAGTGAAGGCTCATCCCATAGGCCATAATGAAGGCTTTAAATTTGGAATTATTCAGTTACCATGGAGAAAGCAATAAAATGACACAAGATCTGTCACATCTTTTTCATGTATCCATGGAATCCCACTCCCCCAGTAGGCTAATTTAAAGCTCTGGCTTTTTTAGACTACCCACTAATTTTTGGTAAAAGGAGCTGTTTATTCGTGCAGCTACCATTTCATGCATAACTCGCTCAACATACCGATCGCTTGTATCCCAATGGTGGCCCAGGAACCTATGCTCAGAGTAATGAAGCATAATTATTATGCCTACTACTCTGGAACAGAAAACGTGTCATGTATGTGGGCCTGTAACTAATTAACACAGAGAATGGTTATAATTGAGACATGCCAGCTGCTGTGTTTCCTACAAAGATTAGGCAAGCAATAAGGAAAGTAAGGCGTCTGAAGAAGCGAGGATGTTACTCTTTGTAAGGAGGAGTGTTTTCTGCCAGCCTCTCTATGAAGCAGAAGCTAAGAAATTATTAGGGGTGGGCGTAACTCACGTAATTCTGTATAGCGGAATTACTCATAACTAGGGATCCCGCTTTTATGGTATTTATTTTTTGGGCATTTCCGTCTGTATTCATCCATATTTATTATTTGCTATTTTTAACTGTATTTATCCATATTTATTTAAGGTTTCGTGAGAAAATGAAGCTGAAACTAGTATATTTCCACATTTCTTTAACCGGTAAATATGCACTTCTGCTTGAATGCCTACCATGCTTCAATGCTGTAAACACCTCCAAAAGATAAATCAATGCACTTAAAAGGAAATATGCAAATTTCAGAATCAACCTTGTGCATATCTACCTTTGTTACAGCCTCTTTACTAAAATTCCTTTCTTTTATTGCCCCCTAACCTACCAATCCAAACAGCCATAGGCCTGGCAGTCATGGCAGAGTGTCTTTAGAATTACTCAAAAAGCAACCCAATTTCCGATTTTATCTACATTTAAAAATAAATACAGACAAGAAAATATATGTTTTCTGTCTGTATTTATCTGTAAAAATCTGTAAAAACAGAAAACAGGGAGCCTGACTCATAACTACCCAAATATTATCTAAGATTTTGCAGAAATACATGAGCTGCATCTTGCATACGTCATATCGGAAAAATGACCAAGTGATGCTTTTGTGCTGAAAAATAGTGTGAATGGCACCTTGCAATGCACAAGCACGCCACTGGCATAACGAAACTTGAGGGGGCCCCCCTGCAACGCACGTGGAGGGGCAACAAGCGGATTAAATCGGGAGCTCTGCAGTCAGAGTTCTGTTCAGAGGGGGCCACCTGGAGCTTGGGGGCCCCCATCACAGCGGCAGCTGCGGGGGCCTGTGTTACGCCACTGAAGCACGCAGCCATTTTGTGAACGCCAGCCTGATTCTGTCTACCCATCCCCTGCTCTCTGGACCCCTTCCAAATTAATCCACCCCATTCTGTTCCACCTGTCACCCTTTTATAATTATATTTACACTTTCCTAGTTTCCCATTCGCCCATGTGTTCTTTAACCCCATCGCTGCGGTGCGAATTCCGCCGCGGCGCTGGGGGGGTTCGGGGTGAGCGCGGCGCCGCCATGCTCGTGACGGAACCACGCCGTCATGAGTCACGGGCGAGCTGTGCTCATGACGGCGTGGTTCCGTCACGACTCCGCCCACTCAGTACTTCGCCCGCACAGGCGGGGAATTAGTGCCGCGTAGGTGGAGCGGCCGCAGCATGACGGAACCACGCCGTCATGAGCACACGCCGCCCGTGACTCATGACGGCGTGGTTCCGTCATGAGCGTGGAAGGGGTTAATTTTTGTTCCTCGGTGTTGTGTAATTTTAAATGTTTTTGTACCCATTCCACCCAGTCCTGATATGCAGAATCATGCAGTGCTGCTGCGGTGTCCCACAGCCCCTCTGGGTGATGGCAGTGGCCGTTTTATTTTTTTCAGAGGCAGTGCTGGTGGTGCTAATGTTTTTGTGCAGCCCAGCTTCCAGCTCATGATGGCAGCAGATGACAGGCCAAGCAAAGTATATACAATTGTATATGTACATAAACATATTTATATATAATACATTTGCATATTATTCACAATATATTATTTATGAGATATAATTTATATATAATTGTAAATGTGTTTATAATATACATATGTATAACTAAATATGTAAATATATGTTCAAATATATATATTTGTATGTATGCAATAAAACATACATATCAGACATACATATATACACACCTTGATATAAATAAACAATTATTAAATAATTTTAGTTTAATGAGCCACATACTTTTTTTTAAATCACTGTAATTATTAATAAATCAGTGTGTGCATATATATATGTACTATGCATGCATACATATTCATTATGTATCATAACACAAAATATGTACATTTTATATGTAGCTATAGGGAATAGATTTTCTGGTTCACCAATAACTTTGCTGCCATTTGATGAATCGGCACAACACTTTGAAAAACAAAAACAAAGTTCATCCACCTCAGCTCACTCCAAGAAAGTTTCAGGGTAATCTGTCAAGCAGAGGCCATGAACCATGGGATGGGGTACCAAAAGGCATTTTCCCCATGCAATTTCCACAGCAATACAGAAAACGGAATTACACCAAATTTGGCAGAAAACTAGATCTTTACTCAGAAAATTAGCTTTTAGTGATTGGGTGTACATCCGTTCTGGAATTTTTAAAAAATGAAGGTTTAAAATGTATGTATATTTCAGCCCAGTGAGGATCCAGGGACTCGACATATCAAAAGGTTAGCTCGGATTGGTTGCCGACATCATCAACAAAGAAGTAAATATGAGCTATGTCCTTGCCAGACACTGCTTATGACCTCAAATATTACGTCACTTATTACATGTTCTTTGACGTCATTGATAATATCACTGATAACATATGACAGGACATCATTGATGGCAACACTGTGCATGGCGGGGTGAGAGTTATAGTTACTTGAAATAACCTTAAGTGGTGCATTTCCATGGTTCTTTAGGTTAAAACAAACATTTTCACCTAACTATATCGACACATTAACAATATATTTATATGGTAATGCAAAAAGTCAGTTATTTATGTACATAATACCTGCTTGCAGTGAACAGATCAAAGGTTTTATATTGTTGGTGTGTGCCACACATGTAGCTGAATGCACTTTTTACATCAGAAAGTGTCTGCATTCATTGCCTGAGTTTCGAATGAGTGAGCATATATAATATTTTATGGTTTCTCTATACACTTTTGGGACTACATGTGATACAGATTAGCGGAGCATTTTGGCAGCTTAACAGGGAGTGTGTAGGACTGGATGATTGGGAGATGAATCATACTGCATGGATTTTGTTCCAGGCTGAGCCAGGTGCTTGCTTGACCTGTTTAAGAGATGCCACTAGGCTTGTCTGATATCAGGGATGTTGACAGTCCTCCGTTGCTTTATATCGCTAATACAGTCTCCATCTCAGTGAGGTGCAGTTTGAGAATTGAAATTAACTTTGCCCAACAATAGACAAACAGTGTGAATTGACCCTCGGTCTAGGCCCACTCTCTCCCCACAGCTCTGCTGTGCCGTTTCTTGCCTCCAGACCCCGACCTCCTCCTTGGGAGGTTTGAGGCTGCTGTCCGCTCCTGCGCCTGCTGCCTGCTCCAACTGGGACCAGACTGCCTGCAACCACCGTAACCTTTCTCAGCCATTTTATTTCTTAATTTTTCACTGTTGTGCCACTGTTATTGTGCCCATCTGTGTCTTGCTCTAATTCAACCACTGTTTTTATTTTCTCATGCCTGCCTGTTCCTTTTGCCTTTTGCCGCAGCTGCCCCTGTGGCCCCTCCCGCCGTAATTCCCCTGGGAATTCCCCCCCGTAATTCCCCTGCCTCCCAGCCTCTCCTCCCTTCCATCTCCCCTACTTAATGGCGGCCGCTGTGCGGTCGCACCACTGGCACGCCAAAGGCAAGCCCATTTGCACCCATCTGTGACCCGACCGTGGCCAGCGCCAGGAACCCTGGACCTCTCAGTACCCATCACTACGACACCACCACCCTCCTCGCACACAACCCTGGAAGACTTAGAGAATGCCAACAGGCCTCGCCAAACATGACCCACGGACAGTTCTCCTGACTCCACTGCCACCAGACCCTCACCGCCACCCCCGGCCTTCAACACCGCCAACGCCAGCACTGGCGACACCCTAAAATGCATCCTCCTCAAAGTTCGCTCTGTACACAAACAAGACATGGAAATCTGGAATCTACTCTACTCTCTCACGCCCGACATCGCCTTCTTCACAGAGACCTGGACCAATACATCCTCCGCCCCGACATCAGCACCGCCATCCCAGACGGATACAAGATCCAGAGGAAAGACCGCCCCAACTACCCAGGAGGGGGCCTCGCCATCGCCCACAAGAGCACCCTCCGCCTCCCAACCTCCAGCGAAACCTTCCCCTCCACTGAACACCTGCACTTCCAGATCAAGACCACCCCCAAAGCCGCACTCCAAGGAATCCTCATCTACAGACCCCCCAACCCCCGAACACCCTTCGCCACCGCCATCACCGACTTTATCACACCCCACGCCATTGCCTCAACAAACTACATACTCATTGGAGACCTGAACTTCCACCTCGACAACCCCCGCGACCCCAACTTCACTATCCTTCGTGACAACCTCGCCAGCATCAGACTTTAACAACTCGTCAACACACCGACCCACAGAGCAGGACACACCCTCGACCCCATCTTCGCGGCAGGAAACAGCGTCCAATTCAGCCACACAACGCAGCCGCCATGGACCGACCACCACTGCGTACAGTTCGCCATCAACAAACCCAAGGCACCCAAACCAGCCCCACGCCCACCACGAAGGAACTGGAGCAAGGTTACCAATGAACAACTTAACTCCACCCTCACCCGAGACAACCACACCTCAGCACCCAACACAAATGACGCAGCCAGAGAACTCCACACCTGGATCTCTGATTGCGCAGACGAGCTCGCCCCGCTATGCAACCCCAACAGACAACGCCCCAGGAAAGCCACCTGGTTCACCACTGCACTCCAAGAAGCCAGACGCACCTGCAGACGCCTGGAGAAGAACTGGAGAAACACCAAGACAACCACACCACCTACAAGGATGCCATGACGGACTACCACAACCAGATCAGAGCCACCAAGAGGAGTTTCATCCACAATAAAATCCTTGCCAACTCCAAGGAACTTTTCAGTGTCATTCAAGAATTCACCAACCCACGCAGCGAAGCCACAGATATCACCCCATCCCAAGACCTCTGCAACAAGCTTGGAACCTATTTCCACCTCAAGATCAAAAACCTCTACGACAACTTCATCGACCATCTACCAGGTGCCACAGACAGCCCCTCGTACCCCAGAAACACCAGCCAGCTCACCATCTCCAACTGGACACTGATCACGGCCGAAGACACCGCTTCGACCATGAAAAGCATCCACTCGGGTTCCACCAACCCCTGCCCCCCTCACATCTACCACAGAGCCGCGGCCGCCATCGCACCCAAACTACAACGCATCATCAACACCACTTTCAAAACAGGCACCTTCCCAGACGACTGGAAGCGCGCAGAAGTCATACCTCTGCTCAAGAAGCCCACAGCTGACCCCACCGACCTCAAGAACTATCGGCCCATCTCGCTCCTCCCAAAGTTGCAGAGAAAACAGTCAACAGGAAACTAACACGATTCTTTGAAGAGAACGCAGTCCTCGACCCATCCCAATCCGGATTCCGAAGCAACCATAGCACAGAGGCCGCCCTACTCGCTGCCACAGATGACATCCGCACCCTCCTGGACCAAGGCCACTCCACAGCCCTCATCCTACTCGACCTATCAGCGGCCTTCGACACCGTCTCCCACCGCACACTAGTCGCTAGACTACATGACGCTGGCATACAAGGAACAGCCCTGGACTGGATCCGATCATTCCTCACCGGAAGAAGCCAAAGGATCAGACTCCCACCCTTCCTCTCCAACCCCATGAAAATCACCTGCGGAGTCCCAAAGGGCTCATCCCTGAGCCCCACCCTCTTCAACATCTACATGGCCCCCCTCGTAGCCATCGTCCAACAACACGGCCTCAACATCGTATCTAGGCTTTCCTGTTTTCAGTTTCTATTTTTGGTGAATTCTGGTGGTGTTTTTTCAGTGTTTTCCAGTGATTTCAAAACCTCAAAAAAACAGTGTTTCTCAGTGGTTACTCATTTTTGCCCCAAAAAAAACAACTGAAACGGTGTTTTACCGGTGTTTATGGGACGCTTTGCTTTTATTATTGTTTGCTTTCTTAATTGGTGCATGGAATATAGACAATCTATGTACAGTGTATATGAGGTTAAAATACATTTTTACAAGTCGAATTTATTGTAGTACACCATACAATATTTTTCAGTGAATCTTTGGTCATTCGCGCTCTCTCTTTCCTACCCATGTACACTTTTATTTGGGAAAAGGCCCTCTCGACATTGGCACTTGAGACTGGCAACGCCAAAACAGACAGTACACAATTTGCCACCTCTGGCCACTGACGTAGCTTTCCATGCCAATACTGGTGCACCTCAAGGTTGACATTCTCTGGGCCAGGTTCTGCGACATATGCGTTGAACTGGGTGCATATGCCCTCCGAGGTGTTAAAGCGGTCAAAAATGAAGCTGTACTTCGCAAAGTCTGGAGAAAATTCCCCTTTACGGAAGGGATCTAACACTTGCGCAGAGTACCAAAGTGAGGCTTCATTGGCTTCAAACGCCATGGTTGGTGAAGGGACATTTATATGCATCATAGCTAGCCATTTCTCATGCATGTGAAATAAAATTTCCTGAATTGGTCCTCAACACTTCTCTGCTTACCAAGTGGCAAGCATTCTAACAGGGAACATGTTGCATTGCCAAAGTCACTAAAAGTATCGCCTAGCCTACTCTCGAGGAGATGTTTGACATCTACACCAATTATGCTGAACACTTGGTAGACCAGGGTGTTTTCTGACTCTAGTGTTTTTGATTATGTCCACTACAGAAGTTATGTTTTCCTGTAGGATTCTAAGAATGCAGTACAATGTACTTTTTTTTACATCGCTATCAATATGCACCCGAAGATCCTCACATTTCTTACCTTTTGCATCACCACTAAGCAAAAAATCAGTAAACGGTCGCCACACAGATAATATTGCATTCACGGCCTCTAGGACTGCGAACCACCGACTAAATGACACAGTTGGGATTACTTTTTCTTTGCTGCCACACAAAACACAAAATGAGAAATATTTGCGTTTTAGTTCCCGCGCATACCGAAACAGTGCACCTGAATGGACTACAAAATCAATAGCATTCTTCATTAGCTCAGAAGATTGTAGAGCTGCTTTCAGCATACCATCTAGCAAAGGGCATGGATCTCTTGCAGGGAAACACTTCAGCTCAGGTATTGCTTTTGACAGGTCATCACATAACTTTTTCATATACGTAGCGGAATCGCGGCAAATACAAACAATATCACTCCAATCTTTGTTAAACTTGGTAAGAACTCTCTGCAGCAGCATTCCAAGTGACACTGCGTTGCATGTTTCCAGTACATCTAGATCTGCCATGATGGTACGTCTGTACCATCCATTTTTTGCATCACAAAATGTGATTAGCACTAACACTGCTGGGTCGCCACGCATCTCTGGGGTTTCATCAAGCGTAACAGAGATCTTTACATCACCTTGGAGTAACTCTGAAATATGTTCAATATCTGCAAGGAACACCTCTGGTAGGTATTTGTCATACATTTGTGTTGCTCTTGGTAATGTTTTGCATGCTGGTGCACGCTTGCGGAACAGATTCCCAATGGGTCCATCGGCTTGGTGCAAGCTGGTTCCAGATTGCACTAGGGCACGTACAAATTCATGTGCCTAATCCATTTCTTCCTCACGTTTTCTTTTGAAGCGTGTCATTGTCTCAGCAAGAGACATCTGGCATAGGCTTTCGCTATTAGGTGGCTCTTTCAATTTCAAGTGGGTCTTGGTGACAAGACGTTCAACAATTCGGCTTGCAGTCTTCCCAGTTACTATTGGGACAGTCACTCTGCAAAACCTGCAAATTAACATCTTTTGCCCACGCACTTCTTCAACCATGAAATCTTTGTTTTGCAGCACATAATCTTCTGCCGTCTTTATTCTGCGGGGCATGTTGTTCTGCGCAAACTAGATCATAAAAGAAACACTTAGAAACCGGTTGTGTACTGTTGAAAAAATAATGATGCCACTAAACAGGCTGCCAACCAATTGGTGAAATTGACGAACACATATTTGAGGCATAGCATAAGAATCCATTTTATCTTTAAAGCCTGATGACACCAAACAAAATGTCTACCCAGCCACCCTTATGAGACTCTCAGTCCAATCTGACATGAAAAATGTGTTTCAACGATGGGCACAATGTGGCTCAGATTCCTCGCTCTGGGAGTCTCTCCTTTGTCCTCTTGGCCTTGAATTGACTAAGGATTCGAAAGTCTTCAAAATGTGTTTGTTCCAATAGCTGACCTTGAAGCAAAACCTTCAGCCATCAGGGCTCTAACAGGAACATTCACGAAAACTGGCAATTTGCAGTTTCTAAGTGCTTTTGATTTAAAACATTAAAACTCTGTATCCTTGGTACCCTAAATGCTTTTTAACCATCATGCTTTTAAAAAAAATTCGGTTCTGGATGTATGCACATTAGCTAACCTCCAGCTTGCCTAAAAGTGATTAATACTTGGTGGTCGAAAGCCCTTAGGCCAATTTCACGCTTTAAAAAAGTCCAAATAAATGCGATGTATATACAGATGCAGGTCAGGTAACCTATTGTCAGGAGAATGTTCAGCTTAATGAAAGGGGAATGTTGAATCCATGTGTACAGTATGAAACATTCATATACAGTTCAACAGTAATAAGGACCAGCAGCGTAAATATACTTACATAGCTCCCAGATGCGCAACTACAGTCAAATTTCGGGGGGGGGGGGGGATTCTTCCAGCAATCGGCAGAATGGAGATGCAGGGGCTCTAAGAAGGGGTGAAAAACAAGGAAGCCTCATTAAGTAAAATGGTCTTTTACAGACCTGTGAAGTACTCAGGTGAGGCTGTAGTAAGACAGACGCCAGAACACAATAGCTCCTCTCCCCCCCATGTGAGCCAGGCAGGGGGCCTGGTGTTGCTCTGGCCCTTTGGCCATTCACACCTCGGCTCCCCATTCTCTTGTCTGTCTTCGCGCCCTGCACTCTGTGTTGCACTAAACAATGTCAGGAGAGGTTGTACCACAACTGGTGCTCATGTAAAGCACTCTGATACCTCCGGGTTTTTGTGTGCGCTATATAAAACCCTCCCCCCTGAAAAATTAGGCCCAGGAATGCCTGCAAGGATTTTATGGCAACGTAACGTGCATGTTCGTCGGATTAAGAAAAAAGGCTTTTTTGCAAAACCCAAAATACTTTTCCTACGGATTACATGTTCTAACCTTTACTACAGAAAAGCTGCAACCACTATGTAATGAATTTACATGGAGATGTTATTGATAAACACGCACGCACACAAAAACATACTATTTAGAGGCTTTACTGGCGCCTCTGTAGTTATGGTTAAATCTAACTTTGCACAGCAGAGGCGCAACTAGAGCCAAATTTCAGGGGGGGGTAGGAAAATATTTTGGGGGGGCTGAATCTTTTAAGCCATAGTTGTAAATACCATTCTGGCGGCCTGAGGAGCAGGGTGCCGCTCCACCCACACACACACACACTTGTCAGTGCTGCTAGAAACCTGGGGTCCCTTTTTGTTGCTCAAACTACTGAAGCATCACCCGGGGCCTTCCATGGGTTATGCAGGCTTCATCCAGAGCCCAGCCCTGGCAGCCTCACTTGGAGCTCTGATGACCACACCAGAGGCCCGCACTGATGCTACGTCATAGGTTTCCCATCTGCAGGGTACAATAACATACATGCCAGCATTTCAGAAAAGCAAAGTGGGAGATTTAAAATAAAAAAGAAATCGGGAGAATGGGGCCTCAATCGGGTTTCTGTCATGTATGGACTTTGGAAGTGTGCTGCTGCAGGATCGGACATTTGAAAGCAAATTCACGTGTTTTTTATCGCCTTTCAGAAGCATGGAGGGCAATGGCAGGCAGAGAAAGAGGGGGATGCAAGAGTTTGAACTGGCCTGGCAGGTTGCGGCAGTGCATACACCCCCCCCCCCGGGCTGAATTAGCTTCGGGCACACACACAGCCGCCGCCCCCCGCCCCCCCTCCCAGTACTTCACAGACCATTCGCTTGTTAATGAGCATGTTACACAATACCAAGCCCTGTCAGCTGAAACCCCGAGGAATCGGGTTTTTGCTTGCAGGAATCGGGAGGCGGGAGACTAGCCATGAAATCGGTAGTCTCCCGCCTGAATCTGGAGTGTTGGCATGTCTGCAATAAGCCGGAAACCATAGGGAGTTTTCCTAGTTTCACACAGTTTGCTCTAGTGGGTGAGCTGGGAGTCAGCACTCCAATGCTGGACCCAATAGCAGCACTTAAGCCACTGCAGGTAGTTCCAAGCACTTCTCACTGGCACACCACGACGTCGCCATTGGTAACCTGCGGGCCGGCCAGATGGTGGGGTGGGGGGGGAGCAGGAGGTCATTGGTCCCCAGGCCCCACGCTTTCTCAAGGCCTTGAACGTGGGCAACATTATTTATAGATTTTTTAATGACGAGCCACCTGACCATGCCGGGGACTTAAATGGAGCCAGAGGCAGGACCTGCCCTGCTTTCGGTTTCCCCACAGCACACTTTTAAAACAGGTCCTCGCACTGTGGGGCCCCGCGTTAGTCTGTAGGCCCCGGGCCCTGTAAGAACCTCGGAGATGCCTGGTGGTGGTAACCTGGCCTCCTTAAGGCACAGAGGCGCAACTAGAGCCAAATTTCGGTGGGGGGGTGGCTAAGAAAATATTTCGGGGGGGGGAGCTGAATCTTTAAGCAATAGGCAGAGTGGTCTTTTAAAGACCTGTGAAGTGCCCGGGTGCGGCTGTATGTGCGCCGGGAACCGGTCTCATCCCGGGCTGCCACACACGACGGGGGGGCCTTTGAGTCCAATGGGTGGTGCGCGCCTGGCACAAGCCCACCTTCCGGTAGTGTTTGACAAGGGCTCATTCTAATCTCAATTAACAAAAAGCGTTGTTTTCCTCATTTATATATACTTGGCTAAAATTGGTATATTCTCGCGAAATTGTAATAGAATGGCAACATTTGCTCCCTAGCTACCAAAATCTAGCCACCCTGCCAGGTTCCGCCTGTGCAACGATCCGCTACACCACGCTGGCTAGTTTTACAAAACAACATGCGGGCATATATGTACGTATGTATGTTGTTTCGTGACGCATGCATGCAGGTTCCGCCTGTGCAACGATCCGCTACACCACGCTGGCTAGTTTTACAAAACAACATGCGGGCATGTATGTACGTATGTATGTTGTTTCGTGACGCATGCATGCATTCACCCGGAGCTATATGGCGTAGAACAAGATGCGTACAAATACTGGATTAGGGACAGTGCTATTCTGAAGGTAGACATTCCGCAGGGTGGAGGGGGCCTTGCAATCCAGGTGCTCTACCATAATATCAAAATGTTAATATCAACCCGCATTTATGTCGATTCCACCATATCGCCTACCAGCGTTGATATACAAGTCCAGGCTGATAGAAATAACCTTGGTGTTTTGACCTATAACCACAAGCACATAGATCACACTGAAAGAAGGCCCCACCACCCCCACCCGGATCACTCAAGGAACACAGTCTCATGATTTCACATATTTTACAAGCGATTAAATAAAAATGACGAAACCGAGGCGGTGCGCCGGAGCATTGCAGTAACTTAACTCCTTGCCCTCCACACACTACGACAAATAGGCCAACCCTGTCATCCCTCCGCTCTTCAACCCCTGCTCGCAAGGAACACACACACTTTCCACTTACCTGCTGGGCCTTGGAGCACTCGGAGCACTGGTGGTCGTCGCCTCGTCATCGTGGGGGTATGAAGTGCGCTGCAGTGTGGTGTGTGGGACCAGACAAAGTCCGGACAGCATTTTCAATCGGACCTGGCCCCACCCACCAACCTTGCCAACCAATGTGTGTCCCTGGATTTAATGGGGGGACACACGTTCCAAACTGCTCTGTTCTCGGGCCTAAATTGGGGCTTTGGATCTAACGCTTTGGCTCCATCAAGTGGCCAAGTGGTGCAACAGCAACGAAAATCAGTGACACTCGGTTTAAACCGTGTCCGCTGATTTTCGTCCGGTAGGGTACTGTCGGTCAGATTCGGTTAAAACCGAATTCCGGACAGCCTAATCGTATCCTACGCCGACGACACCCGGCTCATCCTCTTCCTCGCCAAAGACCCCACCACTGCCAAACTCAACTTCCAGAAAGGAATGTAAGACGTCACAGTCTAGATGACCAACAGCTGCCTGAAGCTCAATGCTGAGAAGACAGAAGTCCTTGTCCTCAGTACCACCCCTTCTGCATGGGACAGCACCTGGTGGCCGACCGCCCTTAAAAGCCCACCCACCCCCTCAGACCACACCAAGAACCTCGCATCGTAATTGACTCATCACTCACCATGAACCGACAGGTCAACGCCATCACCTCCAGCTGCTTCAACACCCTCCGCATCCTCCGTAAGGCCTTCAAGTGGATCCCCCCTGAGTCAAGGAAGACAGTGACCCACGCACTCATCACCAGCAGACTGGACTATGGAAACCCTACTCTGCAAACTCCAGACAATACAGAACACCGCCACCAGACTCGTCCTCGGCATCCCCCGACACAAACACATCAGTCAACACCTACGAAGTCTCCACTGGCTACCTGTGGAGAAAGGAGTCACTTTCAAAATCCTCACTCATGCCTACAAATGCCTACACAACAACGGACCCAAATACCTCAACAACAGAATCAACTTCCACGTACCCAAAAGAAACCTCTGATCTTCCAACCTTGCACTGGCTGAAACCCCGCGCATCCACAGAGCCAGAGCAGGCGGAAGATTCTTCTCTCACATTGCAGCCAAGACCAGGAACGGCAGACATCAGACGCACCCCCTCCCTCAACACCTTCATTCGCTTTCACAATGTGGGCATAGGGACGCCGACAACGCGCAACGGATCAGGACCTCTGCACGTGGCTAATGCCGTACTTTAAGTTCTAAGTAATTTCTATCTTGTTAGTGGCAATTGCCCTGCCAGTATAACACAACTCAGTTTGGATAGGACTTTGGAGTATTATCGATTTTCCCTGTTTTTTTCTTTATGTGATGAAACTCTGCAAACCCTACTCTTCATGAGTTTTGAATCTATACGCTAGGACTTAACTCTGATGCATTTACTGAATTAACTTGCTACCGATTGCGCTTCTTTTTAATAATTTATTGCCCTGAAGAAGCCCATGTTTGGGCGAAACGCATTGGCTGGTTCATATCTTGTGAAGCACAACAAAGAATAAAGACTTTTTGAATTTACTTACTTGTAACTGCCTGTTTCTACATATTTGTATGCACTTAAATGCTTGTTTCCTATATATTGCCTCTCATCCCATTAAACTTAGCCTTAATATTTTTGTGATCTACAAGCAGCAAATCACTTGAGGTGGGCAGTATACTATATTCTGGTAACTGTTCTGGTGGTGCAGTTATCTTTGTCTCGGCTGCTTTAAATTCTTTTTTTTACCTTCAGGAAGATCCTCAAGACCTGACGCTTTGGCTAAACAGATCTGCGGATCCCCCCTAAGCGCCTTGAGACCCTCACAGGTGAGTAGCGTGCTTACAATTCCCTGATTGATTGATTAATTGATAGATTGTGGTAGCAATATTATTGATAGCAAGCAAACAATGTGCATGGCAGAGAACTAATTTAAGGGTGGAGGCTGAAGGGAGGCACAGGATTGGTTAGTCAGACATTTATAATACTATGCATGTAAAAATAAACACCCTTTTGCAGAGAGTACTACTAAATTAATAATTGGTAATTTTTATCTTTCCTCATTTCTAAAGAACCAAAGAGAACCAAGAAAGAGGACAAAAGGTGGAAGTCCACAGTGCCCCCACCAGCAGTAGCTTGAATGAAGCTTAGATTGTTGTACCATAAGACATTGAAGAAATGTATGGAGTGCACGGTACCTTTGAGAAATTGTTATGAGCAAATGAGTTCCTGCTGTGTGGAACAAGCTAACTTGTCAAAAGTAAATGCAATATAGTTACTATGTTTCTTTTTTAGTTACTGTTTCATAGCCCGCGTGATGCCGACATTGGTTGCTCAGTCTTCGTTGGAAGAGTGATGCATGAGGACAGGCTGCATGTGGGCTCTTTATTTACCACCCTGTACTTCACAAAATAAACACTGTACTTAACTCTGCTTGGCTGCTGAAGTGATTATGTAACATTTGGCAACAAATTATCAAGAAATTTGACTTTTGAGAATTTGAAGCCTTCATCGTACTCCAAGTAATCCACGGTATCATCCTTATCATTTCACTTGTCGACACCGTTACCCAGTGCTGCTCCTGTACTTCCTGGAGCCCATACAATCCAAGGATATCTTTGGGCTATTTTAACGCATCTCTGATCACTTCCTCATTTCGGCACAGTGTGCTCCGCTTATTTCTCAACACGGGTGAGCCACCGAGCCAACACTTTGTGTATTTGCTTTATGTAATTTCTTTAGTTTACATGCCTGTCCTACAAGTAAATACTTAGCTGCCCTATGCGCATATGTCCTCCTGGCACTTGCTTTACATTTCTGATCTGTTTCTGCTTTAATTATCAATGTTGAGCCAAATAAGCTCATGTTTCAATGCCAGTGCTAGATTGAGTTGGATAATTCAAGTTTACAGCAATGTTTCAGCTTTAATTATCGATGTTGTGCCAATATGCTCATATTTCAATGCCAGTGCTAGATTGCTTTGGATATTTCTAGTTTGCAGAAAGGTTTCTTTAAAACTCGAGAGCTTATTGTTTGAATTGGGTCAAGGGAACTTTGAAATTCTTATTGACTTCCCAAAGCTGTGTCATTACCTTTATCAACTCTTTATTGGATGGTAGCATCTTAAACAATTGTTTTCAATGGCTTCTAACAATCAGATCTTCTCAATTCATTAACTTCCAGGCAAGCCTTTGATTAAGTGGAATGCTTGGTTAAGATCTTTTGAGAACTATTTAATCGTAGTTGGAGCAGATGGCTTTGAACCTAAAAGAAAGGCTGCTATTTTGTTTAGTCATTTGGGAAATGAATGGCAGACAGTTTTTGATGATTTGCCTCCAGCTGCTGCCACATCTGGACAATCCAGAGACTGTAATGTGTACTCAGAAGTGATCACAAGACTTACAGTCAAATTCTCAGTAGATCCTAGTGCTCTATAGGAGAGTTATAATGTTTTTCAAGAAGAAGTATACAACTGATGAAACTGTTGAAGATTTCATATCAACATTAAGGGCATTAGCTTCTACATGCAACTTTGGAGTGCCCATTGACATGTATATTCAAGATCAGTTTCTGTATA
Organism: Triturus cristatus; assembly: GCF_964204655.1. Classification (NCBI taxonomy): domain Eukaryota; kingdom Metazoa; phylum Chordata; class Amphibia; order Caudata; family Salamandridae; genus Triturus; species Triturus cristatus. Next base: position 1,013,085,848 of record NC_140584.1, on the reverse strand, counting down.
GCTGATTTTCAAAAAAAATACAAGAAAGGCTACTCAGTTGCAGAGACCCTCCATTGTCAGAGGCTGTTGATGTGGCCAAAAGTATTGAATGTTCAATAAACGCAAGTGCACTGTGGCTCAGGAATCCACTTAGACATGTCCTCCTTTTATTCATGCTGTGGGGTATTCTGAACATGTTGATGCGGTACAAATTAAGGGCAATGTCATTAAGAATGTTCAACATAATACTAACACTTATTGTTTCAGGTGTGGATCTAAATCCCATTTAAGCAATTATATGCAATGTGCAGCAGTAGTTAAACGATGTAATAAGTGCAAGAAATTAGTTCACTTTCATAGTGTTTGCCGACCTGGTAAACACCAAATTAAAGTACACAGTGGTGACTTAAATGAAGAGGACTGTCCTCTGGATTTATCAAATATGGTAATGAATCTGGAGATTGACTCCTTACCTACTAACAAAATTAAGGAGCCTTTACGTCATGTAACTCTAAGTTCTAAAATAACTCTTAAGAAGATGTGTGACTCAGGTGCACCTATTACTATCATATATGATACTTTATTTTACCAACAGTGGGGGTCTACTGTTATCCTAAGCACTCTGGACATACATCCTAGAGTTTATGAGGATCAGGATATACATATGGTTGTGTTCTTCATAGACACTGTGTCTTGTCTTGGCAGGTCAGTGTCAACTTAAATCTACATTGCAGTCAAGGATAGAAACACAGGGGCATATTTACAAAAAAGTCATGCAGCGCAGCAAGTCACCTTGCTGTGCTGCGTGACAGGGAAAGAAAAGGAATCTGCCGTATTTGAATACCATGCATTACGGTCCTTGGCCCTGCGTTGACGCTATTTTGGCTGGCTAGCGCCAACGCAGGCACCCGTGCACTGTGGAGCAAGGGTGCCTGCATAGCAGATAGGATTGGTTTTGTGCAGGAAGAAGCACCTTCCGCACAAAAACAATCCCGGGAACAAATTCCTCTTTCTATGTGCTCTGCAGAATGCAGCACACATATAAAGAGGAAGTCACGTGGAGAAATAACGATATTTGGGAAGGTGTAAGATTTTGATGCATTTCCAGGTTTACAAGTTCAGCGATTTGCATGGCTTCATAAATCTGTCATAGAGGTTTGCATTGCACATATACCACATTGCGTTGTGCAAGCGCGTTGCAAGCCTCTTCTAAATATACCCCACTGTTAGCTGGCAGGACCTTCCATATCTTGGTCTTATGTTGGACTGGGTGTGAAATTCCGCTCCGCTTGCAGGATTTATAGAATGTTTCCCTCTTTGTGCTTTGCGTAGTACGCTGAGTTTTTTCCCTTGCTCACACTCGCGGGGTAAATCTTACTCCAGACCACCACCCGGCAACATTTCTCCATGAGAGAGGTCGTGGATGACTGCAACCGCTCACGTTGAGAAACATTCTGTTCACGTTGAGGAAGCTGACGCTTCAGTAGAACATCTACTGGAGTGACAGAAAGAAGCTGCGCCCTCTAGCGCTGCACATCATGCTATTTTGCGCTGATTTTCCAGTACAGAACAAACACCCACGCTAAAAATCAGCATAAACAGTGCAACCTAATGTACTCCGCCGCTCATGGAACTCCGCTTAGTGCAGCAGATTTTTTTCAGCACTTCGTGGAGTTCTGCATAGCAGAACTCTACAAACTCCGCCCAGGTTTTATGCTTGTACCTGGTGCTGCTCCATTAGACAGAGTAGGAAATGTGTTTTTTTCACTCACTACTGCTACTGATGAATCCACTGAAGATATTGTTAAAAGATGTCCTGAAATTGTTTCTGGTGAGATTGGGCCCATTCAGAAATATATGCACACAATTAAATTTAAGAGGCATGCTATACCTGCTAGACACAAAGTCAGACCTGTCCCCTCAAGTGTTAAAGCTCAATTGAAAAAGCTATTAGAGAAGTTAGTTGGAGATGGCATTATCAAACCCAGTGGCTCCCTTGAATGCGAAAGTTCCATTGTAATTGTGTGCAAAAAGGATGGTGAGATTCGCTTGTGAGCTAATCTGCACAATCTCAGCAAGAACATTGTGGTTGATTGACATCCTCAGCCCAAGGTCCAAGACTTACGTGGCAACACTTTTGGACCTCAAATCAGCTTAACCCGGTAGCTGAAAGGTCCCAAGATTTAACCACTGTTGTAACTCCTTCAGAAGCATTTACATTTTGCAGACTCCCTTTTGATTGACTTCAGCAGCTAGTGTTTTTCAGTGCCTCATGGATAACATATTGGAGGGTGTGAGTGGGGTACAAGCATTTCAAGATAACGTGCTAATTTTTGCTAAATCCTTACCTGAATATAACCACACTCTTGAAGCAGTATTTACTTAATGTAAAGAGTTTGCTTTTACTTTTCACACAGATAAATGCAACTTTTTAGAAGAAAGCATTGACTACTTAGGGCATTCAATAACTCCCAATGGTATTTCACCAACATTTTAATTGATTAAAGATATTGATGGTGCATATTCACTCAGTGACAAAGATGCACTACACATTTTTCTTGGGCTAAGTAAATACTTTTCAAGGTTTGTAAAAGGGTATGCTGTTATCGTGATGCCAGTCAAGTTGGATTGGGTGTTGTCTTTTCACAGTTATGTCAGGACAAAGAAAGCGCCATTGCCTTTGACTCTCACTCTCTCTGTAGTGCAGAAGCCAATTACAGCACCATTGACGGAGAGGCTTGGCATGCTGTTGGGCATTGGAAAGGTACATGACTTTCATTTGGAGTTCTCATTTTGAGCTATTCACAGACCACAAACCATTGTTCCACCTGTTGAGTGGCAATGGTTCAGTGAAAGCATTATTATGATTGGTCAGATTGTGATCACAGTGCAGGAATTTAATTTTATGGTGATATACATACCTGGTGGGAAAAACGTAGGAGCGGACTGTCCTTCAAGGTTACCCATCAGAGGTGACAAATTCAACACACTTCAAGATAATGAGATTGTGATTGTTTTTGTGAAGTATACTGCGGAACTAAGGGTGATCACTCATAAACAGTGGTTAGAAGCTTCCAAACAGGATGCCATGTAACAGTCTGTTTTCAAATTCATGAAAGAAGGTTGGCCAAAAGAAAGAAATGTTGAGGTCTCTTGGAGACCTTTTGTACCGATTTCAGATTTTCTTGGAATTAAAATTACCACCTCGATCTCTGATATTCCTAAACTTAATTTGATCCCTATTCTTAAAAAGCTAATACAAGACTGGAACGTATTGATCATTTACATCTGTCCTTGCATGGCAGAAACAATGTTTTAAAAATGGTAATCCTTCCCCGGTTTTTGTATCTTTTTCGAACAATACCCCTGGAGTTTCCTATAGAAATCTTTAAACAAATGGAAAGAATGGCGGGGAGATTTTTATGGGGATATAAACGTCACCGCAGAGCCTTTAAAAAGCTGATTCTCCCAAAGGCTAGAGGAGGATGGAATACTCCACACTTCCTATTTTAGTATCTAGCATCAATACTGCAATTTATTAATCCCCTAATTATTGGTTCTAAAGCTCCAATTAATGACGCACATTCTCCTTCTATATATGAATTCTTTTTGGGGGTCGAAGCCCGTAGTTGTCTTATAAAGAATATAGAACCGAGTTATTATAAGAAAATTAAATTCAAGACTGTAATTGCTGCATATCGGGCATGGAAAATCATTAAAAGGTATGTGGAGATTCCAAAAATCTTGATATATAATCCTCTTATATCTAAGCATATCTTTCCATCCATTTTTAGGGATCAAATCATGAAAAAATGGAGCAACCTAGGAATTAATTATTTAGGCGATCTATGGGATAATCACGATATGATTTCTTTTCAAAGTCTTCAAATTAAATTTAATATTCCAAAATCTGATTATTTTAAATATTTTCAGCTGCATAGTTTCCTTAAAACTTTATCACCTGTTGAGTGTTCAGGGTTAAAGAAAATACCCTTGATTGAGTCTTTATATATTAAAAGAAAGATTGGCTTTTTTTATAACCAATTGATTAAATTTTGTACAGATGATATCCCCTTAGTACAGGATCGATGGGCACATAAGTTGGGCATGACGAATGTGTTGGTTGAAGAGTCTATTCAGATGACTAACGCCATCTTATTAACAGGTAGATCGCGCACTCAGCATTACATGGCTTTATTTGATTTATATCATACTCCGGAAAAACTCTTCAAATGGGGTGCAACATCTGGGACGGCTTGCAAGAGATGCTCTTTGGAAGCAGCTGATGCATGTCACATGTTTTTTCATTGCCCATGTCTTTCGTTAATAATTATTGAAATACAAACATTTTTGTCCGAAATTTTTGATAGTAATATTATTTTAACTGCAGAATTGGTACTTATAGGGATTTCATCTGACAATATGGATGGTGATAGGAAAAAGCTGATGTTTATTTGTATGTCTCTTTTTCGTGCTTGCATTACTCAGGACTGGATAAGCCCAGATCCTCCGCTATTTTATATATGGAGGGCACGCCTTCTGGTGAAGTATAATTTGGAACATGCTCTCTATGCGGTGAAAGGCCGTAATAGAAGACTTCAGAGGGAAAAAATATGGGCCCCTGTGTTGCAATGGATTCAGGAAGAATTGGATGTTTAAAATGTCTTGGTAAATGATATGGTTTTGTGTGTTTCTCTGGATAATGCATTATATTGATATATGTTTTTTATATTTGTACTGACTGTATTCTGTATCTGATTTGCTTGCAATAAAATCAATAAAATTGAAAAAAAAAAAAAAAAAAAAAGACACAAGGGTCATTTAGGGGTCAGTGACACATGCAAATATATAAAACATTTTTACTGTTGGTCTGCATTGGAAGCTCAAGTTTCGAAGTTTAGTGATACCTGCTTGGTATCCTGCGAGCACTGGAAGGTACATGAGTCACCTGTTCATATGATCCCTCTACCGGAAGAAGCTTGGGAAAAAGTGGCACTTGATTTTGAGGGTCCATTTGAGTTATTGCCTATTACCAAAAAATACATGATGGTTTTGATTGATTTGATTGGGTGTATTTTGGATTTACCTTTGTTCCTAACACTGACGTTATAATCAAATAAAAAATAAAAACAATTATTTAGAAGGAGCACCCAAAGAAATTGTTACAGACAATGGAATCCAATTCACATCAGTATACATGAAGGACTTCACCTTCCGCCCATGGTTTGGTTGAATGTTCTTAAAAGAGGGTGTGCAAACAGCCTGGACCATGGATTTTAAGGTCGAAACTTTTCTCAAGGAGAAAATTTGTTCATAGCTAGTAACTCCACACAGTACAACAGGTATGTCCCCATTTATGATGATACGCAAAAGATTTCCAAGGGCTTCAGTTTGTCCTGACTAGGTGAGAGAGGTAAGCAAAAAGAGCACACCTGACTTACAGACTATTGCTTCCGGAGTTGAAGCAGTACAAAGTCAGGTTAAAAAACATTTTGACAAAACACACCATGTCAAAGAATTAACATTGGAAGCAGGCAATTTGGTTTTGATCGCAAGTTGAACTTAAGTCAAGTAGGGTTTATCAAAAGTTTCAAAACTAGTTTGTGTTGAAGGAGTATCTAAAGGCTCCACACTTATAAAGGACAATGATCTGGCCAAGATTATCTAGGCACATGCAGCCAAAATTCGACTTGTGCTAGGCTACGTTGGCAGCAATTCCTCTCTTGAAAATACTTGGTGGCGAACAACTTAAGAGCATTCAACTGACACTCAAGGGTCATCTCATATTGATAGCGCACATGATTTTTTACTTACACATAGGCAACCTGGTACATACATTGTTCCTGAACAATCTAATGAATGGAATACGTCCCATAACACCGTAGCTGTACCCAATACTACTATGCCTTCTAAATTAAAAGATTACTATATGTCTTACCAAAAGAAATAATAGATGTAGAGATGTAAATATTGTGTTGTTATGCTTATCTGAAATATTTTTATTTTATGTATTTTTTCATACAAATTAGCTTTGTTTTTTCAAAAAAGGGAAGGTGATGTACTATAAGACATTGCAGTATTGTTTAGCATGTGCGGTACCTTTAAGAACTTGTTATGAGTTGACGAGCTCCTTTGTGGAGCAAGCTCACTTGTCAAAAGAAAAATGCATTCCGTTGCTATGTTTTCTTTTAAGTGACTGCTTTATAGCCTGCACTGCTGTCCTGCATCAGTTGCTCAGTCTTCATTGGGCGTCTGATGCATGAGGAGAGGCTGTGTGTGGGCTCCTTAGTTATTACCTTGTACTTCACAAAATAAATACTGTACTTATCTTTGCTTAGCTTCCAAAGTCTCTATGTAACACCAGGACAATAGTACTGCAGGAGATGCCCCAGGCTCAGAGGCTGTTCCAGCTGGTGCTGGTAAGTCATCATGTTTATTATTTATTTCTTACTTTAGCTATCCCCACCTGATATGTATTAGTGCCTTTGGTACCAGTTTCCCAACTTCACTTGACCTAGTGTCCATTTTCCTTGCATGATTATTTATGTCTTCTTCATTCTCTGTTTCCACAGCTGACTTTCTCCTGTCTGTAGCTTTCATTAGCTACTTCATTTTGTTACAGTGGCTGAAAACATTTCCATATCCCTCTTACACATATCTCCTCTTCATATCTGTTTGACGTAGTTCGGAAAGAGAGACTGACTTTGCCCATAGCTTTCAGAGTTGCAAAATTATGCCTAGGCAAAAATACAAGAATACTTGAAGCAAGTGGAGGAGTAATACCTTTTGTCGGTGATAAAGCGAATTTATTTTTAGGGTTGAAGTGAAGGAAGGGATAGGATTGCTCAGTTAGGCAGCAGTGTTTGCTTCTAAAAATGTCCTTTGTTAAGGAGTACCTTCTAATAATTATTTGGTCTCTTTATCTTTTCTAGTTTCTGACCAGCCCACCACTCACTCCCTTGACCCACATCCTCTGCAACCATTCCTGCTGGTGCTTCTGGAATGTCCCATTTATTATTTCCTACTTTTGAACTACTATGTATTATGATCTTCTGTATTTTATATGTTCTTGTTCTTCCCCCTATCTATGTTAGTGTCTGCTTTAACCAAGCATACCTGTCTTCTTGTGTACTGTTTTCTTCTATATTCCATAATTATTTACAGCTGAGTTCCTTCAGTCTGAAGATGTCTTCCCCTGTCTCTTACATCTCTTGTGTTGTGAACAAAAGACTGTGGGTAACATAAGGAGGAATGAAGGTCTAAGAATTCAAAAGATGTTGCTTGACAGAAGGTTTTATTGAGCAGTCAATAGTACAGGAACAGTGATGGTTGTCATGGCACTAACAAGATGTCAAACAAGGTTCTATGATATTGTTCCCACAAATGCCATATGTCCTTTCCATTCTGTTCCAACCCTTCATAGTTTTTCAGATTCGTGAGTAGCTATGTCCACTCTTTATGAGAAGAAATCATTATATCAAATGGTTGACTATTTGTTTTTAAGATGTTAAGCAAACATTTCCAAATGAGTTCTCTTTAGATATAAGTTAAGGGTATCCTTACATTAGTGAGGTATTGTTTTTGTAACTTGTGCAAATGGTTTCAGGTATTTAAATATGTGTGTTATGTTTTTGCCTAGATTCGGAAGTATTCCAGACTCCTGAGAAGGGGGAGCAGAGGAAAACACCACCCTCCTGTGTAGGTTGAAAAAGTGATGGCTGGGACAAATGGTAAGTCACTTTCCTTTCTCAATGACAACTATTGCTTTCGTTAAGTTATTCCTTAATGTCTTCCAAGTCCAGTTAAAATCCTTTTATAAATTATTCAAGGTCCTATGTTCCTATCTCATCTAATTGGTGTAATCAAAAACCAGGGGGAGGTGTAACGTGGGTTTTTATAATGAGGTCCAGCATACGTACCCAATAGACTTTGTATAAACAAAGAGTATGCAGTTCCTGACAGAAAAAGAGATGACAGGTAATAACTGTGATATAAGCACCAGTTCAATACAGGAGAGTGATCTCCTTGTTGGAAAAAGACCCTCACACACCTGACAAGTAGGTGTCTTGCTTCATCATCAGGTCTGCTCCTACTCGGGCCGGCGCTGCAATGCCCGATCAGGCGCCCGTGATGGGGCCTACTTTACGGAGATCTTTATTCCGAGGCCGGCAGGTGAAGTGCGAGTAAGGGTCCTAGTGTAGGTGAAAGTGAAGTGTGAAGTGAATTTAAAATAGGGAAAAAAAATCCAATCAAAATAATATTTAATGAAGTTGGTTATTCCCCTAATTAAAAATGAAGAGTCGCGTATAGTCACCCTATGTTGTGTTATGATACACTAAAAAGTGAGGTCGACATGTTTCTTGCCCTATTATCAACTCAATGGCAATTCTTCAGGACCTAGTTGATTACTACCTACACATTTTTTGGTGGTGGACACCCAACACTGGCAGTGAAAAGTGACCACCCTTACAGCACCCTAAAAAATGTGGGGGTACCTCTGGTGTGAAAAAGCTAATCAAGTATTAACCTGTAGAGAAAAACAGTTAAAACAGTCAAAGATAAAGCATTACGATATCATTTTATTCAAAACCAATACTAATGATTCAATTTGTGATGGTGCATCAAACGCATGCAAAGGGCCCAGGGGCAGTGACATGCTTGATACAATCAAACTGTCGTAGATAAATCGATGCACGTTTATGTGATGAAGCTAAAGTGGTGGATTGTCACACACAAAGTCACTATGGAAGGTATGACTGTCATAATACAAAGACCACAAGGAAATCCTCACCTTCTTTATTTATGATCCGGGCCATAACAGTACCGGTCGCCGTCGACACTGAATTCTAGTGCCCTGATAAATAGTGAGAAAGTATTAGTTTGTCAAAGAATACTGGAGGTGAGCGGCATAGATGAATTGCCGCCCGTTGTATAAAGAGACAAAAGGTTGTAGGTATAAACGATCGCCGCCAAGGGTATTAAAATGAAAAACGAGACGACGTCAATCAGGTAAGCGCACTGACTGTCGGTGGGAGGTGGGGGGGTGGTTCAGTAAAGCTTGCACTGCCCCTATTTACTGAATAGGAGAAAATAAAATTCTAAATATAGCTCAGAACAGTAAACCCATGTAGCGTTATGTACATCAAGTGAGTGTTGTCATTATCTTTAGTATTTACAGAAACAGAGAGATAGAGGCGCTTACTTGTACTTGTAGTCTAACGTCCAAACGTGGCGGGGAATGGCGTAAGGACACGAGGGCAGAAACGCAGGTGCGTCTTGGAGAGACACAGCCAAGTTACTCACGGTTCTCTTAGCGGAGTCAAAGAGTAGATTCTACCCAGACGGATCGGCCGGACCACACGGTCTGGTTGTCGGATACAAACAATGAAGAAATAAAGAGAGGCAAAACAGGGTAGGCGTGGCCCTTGTGACGCCACAAAGTTACGTGAGACTCTAGAACGTCGACAATTTGCCAGCGCCATATTAGAGGGGTACTCACATGTCACCAAGGCAGTCATGTGATCGGCTGGTGATCCAATCAGGGTCACATGATCTGAATGTGTTGATCGAGTGATGAGTAGTATATGTAATGTATAAAAGAGGAGTTGGACAGAGAACAGCAACTCGAATTGTCCAACTACCTCCAAGACAAAGGCGGCGGTGGCGCGAGGATAATTATTAGCGGAAATGCGTTTCATAAATGAACTCATGATTAAAAGGTCAATATGATGTGGGTTAGGGCTTGTTGATGGTAATCAAATGCTCCAAAAGGAGAAGCCCGCAAGCCGGAGCAAAAGAAAATGTTGTAGGTATTTACGAAGACTACACCGGCTAACATAGAGTAGTGCAGGCATAGAGGGGGTGTTGAACTCGTACAAGAACAATCTTGTATTAGGTCAGGAGGCTCCAGGGTATGTCTTCATTGAGACCCATTTTGTCGGATGACAGTCTCAGGACCCACCGTTGGGAAACAAGGCATCCTTTGACATGCCCGGGTGCGCTTCTAGGACGCACCATTCAAAAGACTCAGGGAGATGTTCTCTTTCTTTAAAGTGAGTCGTCATTTTAGTGTTAGTCTTAGCACATCTGAAAGTGCTCTTATGTTCCATCATTTGTACTTTTACTTTCCTTGTAGTCATCCCTATGTAGACGAGGTTACAGATGCACTTCACCAAATAGATGCAGTTGGCTGTGTTACAGTTGGTATGTTTCCTCAGCTGCCAACAGACACCATTCGGGAGGTTCAGTAGTTTCGTAACCTTAGTTTGGGGACAGACGGAACATGATCCACAAGGGAAGTGTCCCTGGACTGCTGGTAAGTCCCAAAGCGTGTTCTGTATCATGTTGTGAGGTTTCTTTGGTCTGGTATGCATCAACATATCCTTTATGTTGTTTGTTCGTTTGAATGCAAATCTGGGTATTGAAAAATTCAGTATCCCGGTGTTAAGAATGCCCCAGTTCTTTCTAATGATGTGCCTTAATCGATTAGAAGCGGGGTGAATGAGGTGACACATGTGAGGGTTGTGTCTGGTTGTTTAATCCTGTCTTCCAAGAGGCCCTCCTGATTGTTATTTCTCACCCTTTTGTAGGCGTCATCAATTACCTGCTTGGGATATTCGCGTTGAAGCAGGTCTTGCTTCAAAATGTTAGCTTCCCTTTTGTAGTCAAAAAGGGTGCTACAGTTCCTTCTGATACGAAGGAACTGTCCAACAGGTAAGTTTTGTTTAAGTGCTCTGGGATGGTAACTACTGTATAACAGGAAACTATTTCTGTCAGTAGGTTTCCGATAAAGGGTTGTGGAAATTGTCCCTGCTTCCAACCTAATGAGAAGATCAAGAAAATAAATCTCATTCCTGGAAATTGTGTTGGTGAACTTCAGAAATGGATTAAGGGTATTAATCCATGTGCAGAATTCCTTGCATTTGGTAAAGTCTCCCTTCCAAAGGATAAGAATATCAGGCCCGATTCACAGAACTAACTTAAGACAAAATCCTAAACTTACTACCATTTTCGTATTCACAGAAGGCACTTACTCATTTTGGTATTCACAGAAGACACTTACTCACTTCGGTATTCACAGAAGTTAGGAGTCCTAACTTTAGGACTCCTAAATGCCTTCTGTGAATACCGAAAGTCTTAAAATTAGGATTTTTCTCAGTTTAGGAGTCCTAAAGTTAGGACTCCTAACTTTACTACTACTAAACTGAGAAAAATCCTAATTTTAAGGCTTTTGGTATTCACAGAAGCCATTTAGTAGTCCTAAAGTTAGGAGTCCTAACTTTACTACTACTAAATTGAGAAAAATCCTAATTTTAATACTTTCGGTATTCACAGAAGGCATTTAGGAGTCTTAAAGTTAGGAGTCCTAACTATACTACTACTAAACTGAGTAAAATCCTAATTTTAAGACTTTCAGTATTCACAGAAGGCATTTAGGAGTCCGAAAGTTAGGAGTCCTAACTTTACTACTACTAAATTTAGAAAAATCCTAATTTTAAGACTTTCGGTAATCACAGAAGGCATTTAGGAGCCCTAAAGTTAGGAGTCCTAACTATACTTCTACTAAACTGAGAAAAATCCTAAATTTAAGACTTTCAGTATTCACAGAAGGCATTTAGGAGTCCTAAAGTTAGGACTCCTAACTTCTGTGAATACCGAAATGAGTAAGTGCCTTCTGTGAATACCAAAATGAGTAAATGCCTTCTGTGAATACCAAAATGGTAGTAAGTTTAGGATTTTGTCTTAAGTTAGTTCTGTGAATCGGGCCCATCATCTATAAACCGTTTCCACAGTAAGATGTTAGGGAAGTACGGATTTTATCAGGATGGAAGATCTTACGCTCTTCGAAAGCTGACATGTATAAACATGCCAGGCTGGGAGCAAAGGTACTACCCATTGAAGTACCTTGGGCCTGATGGAAAAGTTGGGTACCAAACTGAAAATAATTCTCTGTGAGTGCAATAGTAGCACATTCCATAATGAATGACACCGGGGTAGGGGAATCCCACTCGGCATTGTTTAAGATGTCTTCAATGACATCCAATGTTGCTCTCTGGGGAATATTGGTGTAGAGGGCCTCAACATCCAAGGTAACCCTTGCAATCTCCTGAGGCGGAAGCCGGGAGACCACCGATTTTAAAAAAATTGTTTTTTCTTGTGTCACCATTTATAAAATTGTATTTTAATGCGCACTCACCCGTCAGGCACCTCCGCAGCGGGCTCGAGAAACGCCTAAACAGCGACCCCTTCGCTGCACCGAACGAAGCAAAAACTAACTTTTTGCCGCCATTGACGGCGAGGAATCGAGGCCACGCCTACCTTAGGCCACGCCCACCCGTCACAGTATAAAACGCTGCCGACAGCGTAAATCAATCAGAACCCTTGCAATCTCCTGAGGCGGAAGCCGGGAGACCACCGATTTTAAAAAAATTGTTTTTTCTTGTGTCACCATTTATAAAATTGTATTTTAAAGCGCACTCACCCGTCAGGCACCTCCGCAGCGGGCTCGAGAAACGCCTAAACAGCGACCCCTTCGCTGCACCGAACGAAGCAAAAACTAACTTTTTGCCGCCATTGACGGCGAGGAATCGAGGCCACGCCTACCTTAGGCCACGCCCACCCGTCACAGTATAAAACGCTGCCGACAGCGTAAATCAATCAGAACCCTTGCAATCTCCTGAGGCGGAAGCCGGGAGACCACCGATTTTAAAAAAATTGTTTTTTCTTGTGTCACCATTTATAAAATTGTATTTTAAAGCGCACTCACCCGTCAGGCACCTCCGCAGCGGGCTCGAGAAACGCCTAAACAGCGACCCCTTCGCTGCACCGAACGAAGCAAAAACTAACTTTTTGCCGCCATTGACGGCGAGGAATCGAGGCCACGCCTACCTTAGGCCACGCACACCCGTCACAGTATAAAACGCTGCCGACAGCGTAAATCAATCAGAACCCTTGCAATCTCCTGAGGCGGAAGCCGGGAGACCACCGATTTTAAAAAAATTGTTTTTTCCTGTGTCACCATTTATAAAATTGTATTTTAAAGCGCACTCACCCGTCAGGCACCTCCGCAGCGGGCTCGAGAAACGCCTAAACAGCGACCCCTTCGCTGCACCGAACGAAGCAAAAACTAACTTTTTGCCGCAATTGACGGCGAGGAATCGAGGCCACGCCTACCTTAGGCCACGCCTACCCGCCCCCTTTCCCACCTATAAGGATGTGCAATCACCGGACGCGCAGCGGACGGGCGCAGCAGGCGCGCCGTCAGCGCGCCGAAGGCGCGCCAAAGGCAAGCCCGTCTGGGCCCGTCCGGGCCCAGCCGGCCTTAGGCCCAGTCACTCTGCCCCTTCCAGACCGGACTTACACCTGTGACGAATTATTAGCCTTAAACATCAACAAACATCCCTCCTGTTCGCATATCTTGAAGGGTGATATGCAATACTCCGGTTGCAACCTCTGCTATCCCGCCGAACAACCCCCGGCACCCAAGGGCTTGCTCCTAGGCCTACTTAACTGCAGATCGCTCGTGAAACATTCGCACGAAGTCAACCTCCTAATCACAAACCACGCCCTAGATATCTTGTTTCTTACGGAAACCTGGCTCACTCCGAGCAGTGGCCCCGACACCGTCCTAGCACTCCCCTCCGGGTACTTCATGTGCTCATTGAATAGACCTGAGGGCAGGGGAGGTGGACTAGCCATAATCCTTAAGGACGGCTTCACCTGCAGAACATCTGATGGTAACATCAAGGGATACGAAAGCTGCCACTATACGATACAAATCTCTCCAGTTACTTCACTGTCAGGAACACTGGTATACCGCCCGCCTGGCAACTTAGCAGACTTTCCTAATAAAATCATGGATCAGACTTCCATCAAATGTACGTCAACCACCAATTACATACTATTGGGAGATCTTAATGTACACTTCTTGGACCCGGCTGACAAACAGGCCAGTGAACTACTCCAAGACTTTGCCTCAATGGGCCTTGACCTTAAAAATCCTCAGGCCACTCATGAAAGAGGGCAACTGCTTGATCCCATCCTTTCCAATATCCCCGACCTGAAAACCCTTGACCATATCCCCCTTCCATGGACGGACCACTTCCTGGTCCCCCTCGTATGGGATATTACCACTCCCCCCCTCAACCCCCCAAAATCAGAACGTACACCAGGCGATGGCAGAAACTGGAACCAGACGATTGGGCAGCTAAACTCAGGGAAAACGTCCCTGACCCCTCTCTTAACACCGTAGCAGGGCACAAAGAATTCAACACTTGGATCACCCAATCGCTCGACGCCATTCTGCCAAAAACTCACTCTCTGAAACACATCAAGAGAGTGAATCCCTCACCCTGGTACACCCCGGAACTCAACCTCCTGCGCAAGGCTTGTAAAAAGAATGAACGCCTTTGGAGGAAGGAAAAAACAGAAGGAAAAAAAGAAATGTTCCGTACCTCTATAAAATCTTACAAAAAAGAGCTCCGTAGCACAAAAATCTGCTTTTACGAGAACAGAATCAGAAACGCGGCCAGCTCGGCTCAAGAAACTTACTCTGTTCTTAAAGAACTCTTTCACGCCCCCGATCCCCCACTTAAATCTCTCGACCCCAAAGAAGCTGAAGCCAAATGCAACAACTTGGCCACCTTCTTTGACGAGAAGATTCAAAAAATTCTCCTTGCTATACCCTCCCCCGAACCGGCCCATTTGGACCAGGATCTTACTATCACCATCTCAAATCCCCCCCTGCCATCGGCTAGCCCTCAACCCTCCCTGGACGTCTTTGGCCCTGTAACAACGGAAGAGGTAGGGGCAACCTTGGCTTCAATTAAAAGTGGTTCCCCCCTCGACCCTGCACCCCTCCGCTTCCTGAAAAAGGTATCAAGTACCATCATCCCCCCCCTCACGGCCCTAATCAACTCCTCCCTCTCGGAGGGCATAGTCCCTCTTAGCTGGAAAGCAGCAGCAGTTAAAGGCCTTTTAAAAAAACCCTCCCTAGACTCACAGGACCTCTCTAACTACAGACCCATCTCCCTTCTCCCAGGAAACAGCAAAATCGCGGAGAAGCTGGTCAACAAGCAATTATCACTCTACCTAGAGAGCAATAACCTATTAGGGACCTCCCAGACAGGGTTTCGCCCAGGTCAGGGCACGGACATCGCCCTCCTGGCAGCAGTGGAGAAGGCCAGAAGCATTCTGGACACGGGAGGATCAGTGGCAGTGATCCTCCTGGACCTCAGTGCGGCCTTCGACACTGTAGACCACCCCACCCTAATCCACCGACTGGGAGAAGTTGGACTGGAAGGTATGGCTTTGAAGTGGATAAAATCCTTTCTATCAGGACGTTCCTTCCAGGTACGGGAAAATGATAGCCACTCACCCTTCATCCCCCTCCGATGTGGAGTACCGCAGGGCTCTTCTTTGAGCCCTACGTTATTCAACGTTTACATGGCCCCACTGGAGAAGAGGGTCAGTTCATTCGGCGTATCAGTTATCAACTACACCGACGACACTCAGTTGGTCGTAACCTTTTCACACCCCCACCAAGCCCCCTCAGACCTTCACGGCTGCCTCTCCGAAGTCCACCGATGGATGAATCTTTCATCATTGAAATTGAACGGGTCCAAGACAGAGATACTGTTGATGGGCCACAAGGGGCCCTCCCTGCCACCTCACCTTTGGCCTAGCTGCCTAGGTAATCCTCCCGCACCCAAGGACGAGGTCAAAAGCCTAGGTGTATGGATCGAGAAGGACATGAGCTTTAAAACTCAGGCAAAAAGGACGGCAGGGACATGCTTTGGCCTACTCAGAGCCTGCAGGAAGATCTTTCCCTTGCTCCCCGAAACCGCAAGGAGGCTCCTCATCCAGGGTCTAATTCTGGCAAGATTGGACTACTGTAACGCCATCTACTTGGGAGCCCCCGAAACCACCCTTAACACCCTGCAGAAAGTCCAAAACGCCGCCGCCCGCCTACTTACGGACACACCGGCAAGATCCTCTGCTAGGCCAGCGCTCAAGTCTCTCCACTGGCTCCCAGTCAGAGAAAGGGTGGTCTTCAAGGCCCTCTGCCTGGCCCATAAAACCCTCAACAATAATGACCCTCCCCTTCTGAAAGAACTCCTAATTCCCTACAAAGCGGAGAGAGATCTCCGTTCTAGTGGAGAAAATCTGATCTCGGTTCCCAGAGTCAAAAAGGCCAGGACCGGTGGCCGTCGTTTTTCGGTCCACACGGCCAAACACTGGAACCGCCTACCACGGAGACTCAGGACAGAACTGAACTACCTCCAGTTCAGAAAAACTCTAAAGACTCTTCTTTTCCCACAAATATAATCCCGTCAGACGGCAGAAACCTTTGGAGATTCAGGTTTAGCGCTGGGATGCTCTCTGAGTTACTACGCGCTTTATAAAACTATTAAATAAATAAATAAATAAATAAATAAACCAGAAGGTTCACCTCGTTTGGATGTTGGACCCCCTCAAGGAGACGTAGCACATCGGTCGTATCTCTGACAAAGGAGGGAGTCTCCTTGACGAAAGGTTGTATGAAATGGTCTATAAATTTCGAGAGAGGTTCGAGTATGGAACCTATGACGGACACGATTGGTCATCCAGGTACAGGTGTCACCTCTTGATGAATCTTTGGGAGACAATAGAAATAAGGTACAACAGGTTCTTTAGTTGTTAAGAAATCCGCCTCCTTTTTTGAGATCCAACCCACTGATTCAGCTGAGAATGTCATAGCATTGATGATGTTGTGTAATCTCTGTGTGGGATTTTGTCTTATCGGGGTATAGTACCTCCTGTCACTCAATTGTATCTCGCATTCAATGTTATAGTCTTCTGTGTTCATTATAACAGTAGCCCCACCCTTGTCGGCTTGCTTGATCGTGATGGAATCATCACTAGCCAGAGCCCTAATGGCAACGGTCTCCTCAGTGGAAAGATTGTGGAACGGTGCTGAATTGGCCTTCGTATTAAGGTCTTTCAATACCGCTTGTTCGAAAGTAAGAACCTCATTGGGAACCATCGCACTAGTAGGAGTGAATGTGGATGGTTTGTGCAGGCCTGAATCATCGGCAGTATATGTTGGTTGGTCATGGAAAAAGACGAATCTTGCGAAAAAAGCTTTGTAATTCGTAACGATCCCTGAATGTATCCGTTCTTGGGGTGGGAACAAAGCCTAATCCTTTCTGCAGGACATGTTCCTCAGCTGAAATTGCCCTTGAGGAAAGATTGACAATCAATTTCTTTTCCCCTTGGTTTGACTCCTGGTTTCGCATCAGACCCCTGTCCGCCTTATATCCTACTCCAGGCCGCTGACAAGATCATACCTACTCTTACGGCTCTGATCAACCAAGTACTAGCCGCTGGACACTACCCAAGTATGTGGAAAACGGCGAGCGTAAAACCCCTTTTGAAGAAATCCTCACTTGACCCCGCGGAATTTTCTAGTTACCGTCCCATTTCCGGTCTTCCTCTAGTAGCTAAAATCGCCGAGAAGGCCATAAATCAGAGTCTGATGGAATACCTCGATAAGAACGATATACTGGATAGGTCCCAGCACGGCTTCCGACCTAAACATTCCACGGAATCGGCTCTTATTAACACAGCCGAGGGGATTAGAGATGCAGTGGACTTAGGGGGGTGCGAGCGGTGCTCGTCCTCCTGGACCTGTCCGCTGCATTCGATACCGTCAACCATGAGGTATTGCTCCAGCGTCTGAAGGGAGTTGGGATTGTGGATCGTGTGTGGGCACTATTCGCGTCCTTCTTAGACAATCGCACACAAAGCCTACAATGGTCAGGGTTACGTTCGACCAATTTTTCCCTCCCGTGCGGAGTTCCGCAGGGGTCAGCGCTGTCCCCGACCCTTTTTAATATTTATGTTAGACCTCTGGCTAGTCTGGTCCGACGTCACGGCTTCACGCTGGTCTCCTATGCGGATGATTCGCAGTTAGTAATATCAACTGTGGATCACCCCGACCAAACAGCAGCCAAGTTTCATGCTTGCTTGATTGACGTGATAGATTGGATGCGCCTGAGTTTCCTAAAAATTAACACCGTAAAGACGGAAGTGATGGAGTTTGGAAAGGGTCCCTCTATCTGGAACTCCCTTTCGTGGCCAGCGGCGGCTGGGCAATGCCCCCTTCCGGTCACGAAGGTAAGGAATCTGGGTGTGATTCTGGATGACAAACTGGATATGTCTGCCCAGATTAGTAGCTTAACGTCATCAAGTTTTTATCTGCTAAAAACTCTACGGAAAATTCTCCCTTACATCCCTCAGGCGCTCCAGAAGACTGTGATGGCCGCTTTGTTTATGTCTAGACTGGACTACTGCAATGCCATGTTTTTGGGGATGGGCAAGTTTCAGGTGGGAAAGATCCAGTCCCTACAGAATGCTGCTGTTCGAGTTATCCTGAACCTACCCAGGGGCTGCCCTACCTCTGAAGGGAGGAAATCCCTGCACTGGCTTCGGGTCCAGCAGAGGATAGAGTTTAAGGCTCTCTGTTTGGTTCATCGGGCCTTCTTTGGGGGTGGTGCCAATGATGGAAGAGAGAGATTCAAACCTTATCTCCCGCCCCGTGCCCTGCGGTCTGCTAATCAAGGCCTTATCTGTACTTCTAGATTCAAATTGGCTAGATGGGGTGGTCGCTCTTTTGGCAGGCGTGCAGCAAGATTGTGGAACCTCCAGCCTCTGGAACTACGACTTCAACCTGATCATGCCCTCTTCAGGAAAATGCTAAAGCATCACCTATTTAAGACCCAACCATAATTTGATTTGCTCTCCTGCCTCACTACACACACCACAGCGCCAAGACACCTCCGGTATTAGAGCGCTTTAGAAATTTCTTTATACTTTATACTTATACTTACTGACCCTGTTGGTTGGTCCTGCCATTGCACTCTTTTTTGGCCTCTTCTCTGCCCTCTTACTCTGCCCCAGCCTCTGTCTAAAAAAGGAGGTGCAGGTCCAGTAGGATAGAAGGGTGGTGGGCCTTGTGAATATACTGGGTATTGCCATAAGGGTGGTCCCTGGTAGGGTGGTGCGTTGTATGAAGGAAACATAGGTGGTTCGTAAGGTCATGTCCTTCTATTATTCCAACTCCCAGTGTTCGAATCGTTACTAGATGTTGAACCTCTCCTTGAAGTATTAGAGCTGTCGTCTGAGCAGTATCCAGTCAGGGAACTCGTATAGTCTGCTTTAAGATAGGGATATACTTTCTCAGTCGAGAATTTCTGGATGTCTTTTTGTAGCTTTGAAATCTTTTGTTTCATGAGATATTCTCTATTTTCAGCAATTTCCGCATTAATTTCCGACAGCTTGCTCTTAAAGGCTTCTGTCTGAATCGTCACTTTAATAGCACCCTCTGCCGCTTGGATTCTGATAAGTAAGGCGTCTGCTATTCTTTTCGCTGTATTTATGATAAGAATCAACCAGTCCCTAGTGCATTTCCAGGCAACTAGGGACCATTCTTTCTTAAAAAAAGAACTGGGGCATTCTCAACACCGGGATACTGAATTTTTCAATACCCAGATTTGCATTCAAACGAACAAACAACATAAAGGATATGTTGATACATACCAGACCTAAGAAACCTCACAACATGATACAGAACACGCTTTGGGACTTACCACCAGTCCAGGGACACTTCCCTTGTGGATCATGTTCCGTCTGTCTCCAAACTAAGGTTACGAAACTACTGAACCTCCCGAATGGTGTCTGTTGGCAGCTGAGGAAACCTACCAACTGTAACACAGCCAACTGCATCTATTTGGTGAAGTGCATCTGTAACCTCGTCTACATAGGGATGACTGCAAGGAAAATAAAAGTACGAATGATGGAACATAAGAGCACTTTCAGATGTGCTAAGACTAACACTAAAATGACGACTCACTTTAAAGAAAGAGAACATCTCCCTGAGTCTTTTGAGTGGTGCGTCCTAGAAGCGCACCCGGGCATGTCAAAGGATGCCTTGTTTCGTCTAGAACAACGGTGGGTCCTGAGACTGTCATCCGACAAAATGGGTCTCAATGAAGACATACCCTGGAGCCTCCTGACCTAATACAAGATTGTTCTTGTACGAGTTCAACACCACCTCTATGCCTGCACTACTCTATGTTAGCCGGTGTAGTCTTCGTAAAGACCTACAACATTTCCTTTTGCTCCGGCTTGCGGGCTTCTCCTTTTGGAGCATTTGATTACCATCAATAAGCCCTAACCCACATCATATTGAACTTTTAATCATGAGTTCATTTATGAAACGCCTTTCCGCTAATAATTATCCTTGCGCCACCGCTGCCTTTGTCTTGGAGGTAGTTGGACAATTCGAGTTGCTGTTCTCTGTCCAACTCCTCTTTTATACATTACATATACTACTCATCACTCGATCAACACATTCAGATCATGTGACCCTGATTGGATCACCAGCCGATCACATGACTGCCTTGGTGACATGTGAGTATCCCTCTAATATGGCGCTGGCAAATTGTCAACGTTCTAGAGTCTCACATAACTTTGTGGCGTCACAAGGGCCACGCCCACCCCATTTTGCCTCTCTTTATTTCTTCGTTGTTTGTATCCGACAACCAGACCGTGTGGACCGGCCGATCCGTCTGGGTAGGATCTACTCTTTGACTCCGCTAAGAGAACCGTGAATAACATGGCTGTGTCTCTCCAAGACGCACCTGCGTTTCTGCCCTCGTGTCCTTACGCCATTCCCCGCCACGTTTGGAAGTTAGACTACAAGTACAAGTAAGCGCCTCTATCTCTCTGTTTCTGTAAATACTAGAGATAATGACAACACTCACTTGATGTACATAACGCTACATGGGTTTACTGTTCTGAGCTATATTTAGAATTTTAT